>NC_073302.1:390008857-390646258 GCF_027595985.1 Sorex araneus | reverse complement strand
AAAGAAAGAAAGAAAGAAAGAAAGAAAGAAAGAAAGAAAGAGAGAAAGAGAAAGAAAACGGGAGTAAAAACTGGCTTTCAGATCCTCTTTCATATACTGCTTTTTAGTATTTTTTTATAACTCACTCATCATGTGTATTAGAAAGTGCTTAACATATGATGAGGGAGTGCAATCATTATCATGACTGCTTTCATACACATTGTGTAACATGCCACAATCCCCTCGCCTGCTCTCAGATGTCCAAAGAGGACTACTCTGGAGAAATTTATTAGCCTGATACCATTAATTTTTCCACAATAAATAAATCTTGAAATAAAAAGCTCTGGAGCTTTTTCTTTTATCTAAAATACTAGGTTAAATCTCTTTGACGCATAAATCTGATGAGAAAGGGAGTTAAAAAAAATAGGAAAAAAAAACACAACAGCTTATCAGTACAGCAGAAAAAAAGAACAGATCAGCAAATACATGGCTATTTCTAGTTGTCCCCGTAAGCACTGCTTAGTAAGAACTAAGTCACAATTCCACTGGGCCTTGCTTTCCTCTTGCTTGAAGGGACTAACCCATTGTTCATCCCCATCTGCCTCAGAGACAGTGAAATTTCCTGAGGCTTATATTTGAGAAGATTGTTTTAGTCTCTTAATACTTCAGTGTTTTTATTGTTATTACTGTTAATAATGAAAAACAAACTGTGTTCCTTTGTAGTTCTGAAATCCATTCTGATACCCCAATCTACCTGAACAGTTTGTAAAAATCCCTTGTAGTCTCAGCAAATATTTGACAAGATAATAAAACTCTCAGATCTAAGTTTTTTTCTATCTCTTGCTTGCATGAACACCTTCATATAGGAATTTCTGATTATAGAAACATCACAAAAGAGACTTCCAGTATTTGGATTTCTATTTAAATTCTGTTCTAGTTATAAAATTCCATTCTATTAAATTATAAACCAATTCATCTTGCTTCATTTTTGTCATGTCCTTATGAAAATTTTTTATTCTGTAAATACATTCTAATAAGTCCACATTTGGGGGAATAAAATAAGTCTATATTCACCTATGTTAAAGCCATAAGTTCATCATTTGAAGCTATTATTAAGGACTACAAAACCCTGCAAGTATGTAGAGAAAAGGAACATTTGTATGCAGCTAGAGGGAAAGTAAATTGGTATAACCACCACAGAAAATAGTATTGAAGCTCCTCAAGAAATTTAAAATAGGGTGTCAGAGCGGGTAAGGCATTAGCTTTGCACGTGGTTGACCTGGGTTTGATCCTGGGCATCCCATATGGTCTCCTGAGCCCTCCAGGAGTGATCTTAGTATAGAGTCAGGAGTAAGCCCTGAATGCCTCAGTGTGTGGCTCCAAATCAGAACAACAACAACAACAACAACAAAATTAGTATAGAAATACAGAGACCATAGAAATAGTATAGCAGATAATGCATTTCTCTTGATTGCAAGGCAACCCTGGTCCAAGCCCTATTACTACAATGCAATGCCAAGTCCACCATTCACCGCCATAGTCCACCAAACACTGCCAGGAAATGATCCCTAAGTGAAAAGAGCTCTGAGCAGAGACAAGTGCTGCCCTGCAAAAAAATAATTAATTAATTAACTGATTAATTAATTAAAATAAAATAGAAATATCATATGATACAGAAATCCCATTACTAAGCCCACATCCAGGAACTATAAAACCACTAGTTTGAGGAGATTATCTATCTCCTCAAATTGGGAGTACAGCTAGATAGATTATCTATCTATCTAGCTGTACTCCCAATTCATACCAGCATTATTCACAATAGCCAAATTTCTAGGTTCCCTCAATAAATGAATAAAGAAAATTTAATACCAGTATATCTATATATGAAGAGATAGTAGAGACTTAATACATATAAATACAAATAGGATATGTATGCATATGTATGTATATATACAGAATTATGTATATATATGATAAAAGACATAGTAGAAAAAATAAGGTGCTTGCATGAGGCCAACCCTGGTTCAAATTCCCAGCCTCACACATGGTTCCCAGAGAACTGCTAGAGATCACTTCTGAATCCCAGAGCCAAGAATAGCCCCTGAGCACCATCCAGTATTGCCTCAAGACTAATAAAAATAAATAACACAATGAACACAATTCACTCCAATTTAAAAATTAAAATTATATATAAGTATATATGAAAAACAATGCAATGTTGCCCTGTCAATATTGTAATTTTTTGTTGTGTCACTGTGAATTTCAAACTTATTCATGATTGAGTTACAGACACATAATATTCCAACACAAATCCCTTCACCAGAGCCTATTTCCCACCAATGTCCTGAGTTTATTTTGTCATTTTCTAGCCAGCAGTGCCCTGGGGCCACTACTGACTCTGTGCTCAAAGGTAACTTTTGGCAACTCTGGCGGTGGAGGTACCATATTCAGTGTCAGGGATCAAACCAGTCTTATTCATATCAGACAAATGCCTTCTATGTACTCTCTGTCTGGCTCTAGCCAGTCATTTAAAAAAAAATCTTGTTATTTACAATAACGTGTAAATTCAAACTGTGGGTGTGTGACACATGCATTTGGTGGCAAAGAACCATTACCACCAGCAGCCAATTATGACGATGGATGAAGGAACAGGGTGGAAGGAATGGGGCCACAGACTGGTATTATTTCTTCATGACAACATTAATTATATAGAAATCGTGAAGACTGGGGGTACACATAGGTGGGGGTTGAACATTGTCATAATAATCAGATGTAAAGCCCCTCCTTCAGGAGAATTAGTTAGTTAATTCTAGGAGATTAACGCAGGGACAAAATCTCACCTGGGGGTTCAGCACTAGTAGATATGCTCAAAGGTGGGATTCCAACAAGGATGTATTTCTTTCTCTTTTTCTTAGCTAGTATTTCATTTATTTCTAGTCATTTTGTATGGATACAGTGAGAGATATATTGAGCCTAAAGAGTGGCTCTTCCTGGGAGCATCTCACTATATATCCCAGACTTCAGTCCTTAACCAAGTTAGTCTTCCTAACCCCAGCAGGTTCCTTATTCTATCACTTCTTTTTTGGGTCATGACAGAGTTTGTTCCATGACCATGCTCTTAACTTATTATATTTTTTATGCTGCTTAGTTTGTACCTTTTTTATGCCAGGATAGTTTAGGACCCTCCTTTTGGGGGTTTTAGGAAGTAAGGGCAACTGAGGCTTAAGTCAAGTAAATATGATGGATGCCCAGGAGCACATATTATTCAGAGTTAATTAACTCTCATGTTACAAAAGCACAGCATCAACTGTCTTCCTATGTCTATACAAAAAGAACATTGTTAAACCATGCAAAGTACACAAAAGAAACAGAAAAAGCAATACAGGATTATTAGTGCCTGATGGAGTAGGGTGTGCCTTGGGAGCACTGTTGGTAGGAGTAACTCAATAAGCATAAGCTCCCTGCAGAAGGAGCAAGGACAAACCAAAGTTATCCAATAAACATGGAATTATGCTAAGCAAAATAATGCATACAAAGAAACATAAATACCACGTGCTATCATTTACAATGTGGAATCTTAAAATAATAATAGTAAGCTAAACTCATAGTATAAAAGTTATCCCTAGGGGTTCGGGAATAAATCAACGTTAGTAAATTATACAAACATTCTGTTAGGAAATGAGTAAGTTCTGAGGGTTAAACAGTAACCATGATCACTTTTGATATAATCACTGCTGAAATTTGCTAAGAAATTATAATTTAAATGTATTTACAAGAAAAGTAAATTTGTGATATGAGTGGCATACAATCAGAGAAGTGTATTATTAGGCTATTTCACCATTGTGTGAGGAAACACATTAGCAGTGGTTTTTGACTGACATCTGGGGGCCAAGATGACTAAATCAATATAAAACTAACTCAACCACAAGGAAAATGATGGTCTCAGAACATGGTAAACATGAAGTGCATGAGGCTACTACCGCATAAATGTTACAATGCTAAGACAGTTACGAATTTATAAGACAATAGGAATTTAGAGACTATTGTCATATTGTAGTTCATTGTTGACAGAAATGTTATAAAATGGGACACTATTGCAAGGCCACATTTGTAATTAAAGTTTCAAGACATGAATTTTGGGCAACACAATTTAGTCCAAAATAGTTAGATCCCTGCACCATAATGATCCTCGATAAAAATTTTTTTTGAAGTAAATAGATTTTATTTAGAGGTTTCTGAGGGAAGGAAGAAGGGATAAGTGGGAAAGAAAAATCAGTAGGAGTAACACGCTCAAGAGAGAACGCGGGCTTCTCCAAGGGTGGAGGAAGCTCTACACACATCCTAGCACTGGACACGAAAGCATGAAAGTACACATCTCAATGGGGGAGATGCGGGCAACACATGTGCTTGGGCACCACATATGCTCGGTCACGTGGGCACAAGCAACACATGGGCTGAGGCAACATATGCGAGCCAAAAATTCTTAATTTATATTAAATCATACATAATATGTTACATCATTATCATAACTGGACATCCACAGTAATATGTCCAGGTTGTTTGATGGAATTTTTAAAAATTCATATTTTTAAGTTTAAAAAGCATAAATAGCAACTCATACCATGCCTTTCAAAGTTCAAAATAGTCTCCACCAGTAATTCAGCAATTAGCATCAAAAAATGTAGGAAAACCCTCAAAACCAAACATATGTTAAAGCAAAATTCTAAAGAACCAAATGCATAACTTAGTGCTTATTGAGATTACTGGGGCTGAATTTTTTTTAAGTTTGCAGAAAAAAGGTATCAAAACCAAAGAGAATTGTTTCCTCAGTAATTTGTTTAAAATCGTTGAACACTGGACCAGAGAAAAAATACACGAGTTAAGGTGCTTGTCAGTCAATTCCAGTTTAACCTCTGGCACCAAAAGTTCCCCTGAGCACTGTCCCCACGCACAGAGCCTGAAGTAGCACCTGAGTAATATTGTCTGTAGCATAAACAACAACAGCAACAAATTAAAATAAAATGAAATATTTGAAGATACATTTTCAGTATCTCTGCAGCATTTTTTAAAACCAAGTAACATAAAACCAAATTAAAATACTCAAAATTCCCATGATTCTTTTTTTCTCTCTCTCTCTTTTTTTTTTTACTTTTTGGGTCATACCCAGCAATGTTCAGGGGTTACTCCTGACTCTGTAGTCAGGAATTCTCCGGGTGGTGCTTGGGAGACCATATGGGATGCTGGGAATCAAAGCCATGTTGGCCGTGTCCAAGGCAAACGCCGTACCCGCTGTGCTATTGTTCCAGTCCCTCTTTTTAAAATTTTGGGCCACACCTGGCTGTGTTCTGGGCTTACTCCTGGTTCTGAGCTCAAGAATCACTCAAGGTAGGACTTGGGAGACCATGTGTGGAGTAAGAAATCAAACCAAATCAAACCCAAGTCAGCTATATGCAAGGCTACTGCCCTACCTGTTGTACTATCTCCTTGACCCCTTTAAAAAAAATTAGAGATAATATTAGTTAGCTAGCATATGAGTGTAAAAAAAAATGTAAGCTTGAAAGAATTCATGTAATTTGATATTTGTGAATAGTTCATGAACTAGATTTTGAATATCTAAAAGGTTGAATTGAATAATTAGGTCTATGAAGGGCTTATTTTCAGAACTATAAATCTTGAAAACAAATCTCTAATGTGTCAGGCTACTTTATTTTCCAATAAAAATTATATTAAAAGACTTTTATTTAAAGTGTTAAGAGCAATATTGGTAACAAAAGATTAAATATAGGGGCCCAAGTGATAGTACAGCAGGTAAGGCGCTTGCCTTGCACATACATGGCCAACCTGAGTTCAATCCTTAGCATCCCATATGGTTCTCCAAGCACTGACAGGAGTAATTTCTGAGTGTCAAGCCAGGAGTAATCCCTGAATGTTGCTGAATATGCACCCTCCAAAATAAAAAATATTTAAATATAAATCCAGTCTCTTGTCCCCGAGCCTGGCTGTCTTCACCTGGGATCCTAGAGGGGACAGGTTGCATTTCACTCCCCCCTTCCTGAACAGTTGAGGACCTCCAGAACCCAGCCATAGCCATACTCAGGGCCATTTTCCACACGTTCAGATGAGCCTCACACATGAAGGAACTGGCAGAGGAACCCAGGTGTGCAGGACCCAGGTCCGAGATCTCCAAGGCTGCTCAGATTGGGACTGGGCCTCTTCCACCCAGATCCCCTATTTTCCAGTAGCTGGGCAGTCAAACCCAGAAATTGCCCCCGGTGCCATGTAATCCCATCAACAGCCAACAACCAGAGACTATAAAAGCAAGCTCCCGGAAGCACATCTAATAGCCTAGTTCTTCCTCTTGGAGAACCTGACAAGCTACTGAGAGTCTATTGCCCTCATGGGAGAGTCTGGCAAGCTCCCCGCGATATATTAATATTCCAAATACAGTAAAAGATACATACATGCCTCTTGAAGAGCCCGGCAAGCTACCGAGAGTATCCCGCCCACACGGCAGAGACTGGCAAGCTACCCATGGCGTATTCGATATGCCAAAAAACAGTAACAATAGGTCTCATTCCCCTGACTCTGAAAGAGCCTCCAATTGTTGGGAAAGACAAGTAAGGAGAGGCTGCTAAAATCTCAGGGCTGAGTGTAATAGAGACATTACTGGTGCCTACTCGAGTAAATCGACAAACAACGGGATGACAGCTATACAGTAATAAATTCTTTATATTAAAACCTCGTGTACTTCAGATCAAAAAAGTAATTAAGCACTTTAACCTAAATACTAAATTTAATGTGGTCTGATATTCTAAGAAACATAAATATGTGATATGTGAGAAAGATAAAAATGTGTTTTTATTAAAAAATTTTCTAACCATTTATCTGAAGCAATCATTTTTAATGAAGTGCATTGAAATTTTCAGTATCCTAGTAAATCTCTAGAACATGAGATAGTTTTCTCTACATTATCAAATGAATAAGCCAAAGATAAAGTTTTCAAATATGGTGAAGAGCAGAGGAGTAAAGTACAGGGGGTAGGACATGTGTCTTGCAAATTTAAAATATATAGAGAGATTTTTTAAGTTAAAAGAACATAGAAATAGCAACCTATCTATTTGACATAGATTTATTTATTATTTTTTAATTTTTTTTGGATTTTTGGCAATGCACAGGGGTTACTCCTAGCTCTGCACTCAGGAGTTACCCCTGGTGGTGCTCAGGGGACCATATGGGATACTGGGAATCGAACCTGGGTTGGGCGTGTGCAAGGCAAATGCCCTACCTGCTGTGCTATCGCTCCAGCCCATATTTTTAAATTTTTTTATTGAATCACCATGTGGAAAGTTCTCAGGCTTATGTCTCAGTTATACAATACTCAAACACCCATCCCTTCACCAGTGCCCATATTCCACCACTTAAAACCCCAGTATACCTCCCACCCCCCACCCTCGCCTGCGTAACTGTTAAATTTCACTTCATTTTCTCTTTACCTTGATTACATTCATATTTCAACACAAAACTCACTATTGTTGTTGGAGTTTCCCCCAAAAAAAGACAGCCCTACTGCCAAGGAAGTATTTGATAATTAGCTTTCCATTGCTGGGAATAAAGAGATATGAAGTCCCGCTGTTCCAAGTACATAACTTTTTTTTCCTTTTTCCCGCACCACCAAGTTCATGCCTGCTTAAAAGTCCTCATCATATGGCTAACACCGCACCGCTCGACAGTGAAAAAAAAAAAAAAAACGAGCAAGAAGGATATTTCCTGTCCTCGGCCAGTGTGGGGCTATGGCTTAGTTTAGTTCACAGTCTAGAGACATGGCTGCAAGCAGTTTCTGGAACCAAAAGTAGTCTAGTTGGCCTCCGGATTCTGGTTGATCAGCAGCAAAGTGGCCGCACAAAAGTGTGGCCACCCAGGTCAAATCTTGGCGGAACGTGCACTGGTATCAGCCCCAGCCCAAGACTGCCCAAGCGTCCTGCTGTTCCAGATACATAATTTTTTTAGTTTTTTATTTTTTTCCCTTCCTGCGCCACCAAATTTGTGCCTGCTTAATAGACCTCATAATATGGCAGACGCCAAGCCGCGTTTCTCCCCGAAAAGGGAAAAGAACCGAAAAAGAAGGATATTTTCTCTCCTCAGCCGGTGTGGGGCTATAGTTTAGTTCACAGTCTAGAAAAATGGTGGCTACTTTGATTACCTTCAATATTTCAACAAAAAACTCACTATTATTGTTTGGAGTTTCCCCCCAAAGTCAGACCTGCTAAAAAGGAACCGTTTCACATTGCTGACAATTAAGAGATATTAGGTCGCAGCTTGCGGTTTTGGATTTCTGTATAATGTCCAGGGAAAATTCTGCCAGAAATTGCATCACTGCAAGCTTTTACTTCCTTTTTGTGGTGTTCATAAGATGGAAAAGCCTTGAGAGAGAAACCCTTGCCTGCTGGCGCTGTATGGGGCAGTGGCTCCGTTCACAGTCTGTAGGCATTTTTGTGAGCTGCTCGTGTCCAAAGTAGTTCAGTTGGCCTCCAGGATCGTGTTTGTGCAGCAGCAGAGAGGCTGCACACGTGTGGCCACTGCACTTAAATATCGGCAGAGTTACCCCCCGCCCCCTGGGATCTTGTGCACGTCTGACATAGATTTAAAGACTATATTTTTGTTCGGACTTTTTAAAATTAGAAACATTTGTTAGTATTTTTTTCCTGGATCCCAAAGTTAATCTTTTCCACTTCTTTCAAATCTGTGTCAGAGACCAAATTTATTTGTACAGTAAAGTTCTGTATGAAAGAGGGCCTATCCTGAAAAACAAGACAATTCTCTTGCAATTCTTTGTCCATAGGAATCAAGGCCAGTTGCAGGGAAGAAGTCTAGACTTTGCCAAAATAGAACAATAAATAATCTAATTAAAAATAGAAAATCATTTTTGGAACAATATCATATTATCAAAGGCATAGAGAAAGCAGTTATTTTATTTAAAACCTATAATGAGCCATATTGCCTTAGACAAAGCACTGCTCAGCACACCAGGCATGGAACTCTATGCGTGATCCCTGCTGGAACTCTATGCATGATTCCTAATGGACATCACTAGCTGTTTTGCAAGATTCCCTGAGTCTGGGGGGTGACACAATTTGGAGGCAAGATGGCACGGATGCCACCAGAACCCCTCACGCTCTCCTGAACCCGGTTCACCATTTTGCCTTAGACAACAGCTCGGCATGCCAGGCATGGAGCTGCTGGAATTCTACTCGTGATTCCTGCTGGACATCGCCAATTGTTTTGCAAGATTCAAACAGAATGGAGTCGGTGGGGCACAGAGAAACTGAGGCGATGGCCACAGCATCGCCACCTGCCTAGGCCGGGCCAAGTCACAGCACCGTAGGACATAGAGCCATGTCAGCAGTGAGTCCATCATTCTTCCTAGATATTGCTAATGTCAGTTCTAGTAATACCCACTTCATCTTCACTAAAACAGCCATATCCTAAACCTCCTTCTTGACTAAGTTCAGTTACTCACACACACAATTCCAAGACCTCTAACACAGTTAGTTCTACAGGATCAATTTTCTACCATATAGAAACCACTTTTCTTGATCCTTCAATAGGAATAGATTCTGACCTTCAGGCTTTATTTTTTCTCTATTTTCATGTATTTCATATACTCATATGCTTTCATATCAACTGCTCTGGCATTGTTTGTAACACTTACCTTCTGGACTTCTCCAGCCAGCTGTTCCTGACTAGTTGCTAATACCTGATCAATCCAATTCCATCTTCTCTGTGCCTCTATCTAGAAAGGCAGAAATTTTGAGAAATCACAAAGGTACATATAACAATCCATTATAGATTGTAGGATAATGTTGGTTTGCCCTTCCTCTCTGGCCACAGGGAGCTTGGGTTTGTTGATTGCTTTCCCAACCTGTCAATTACCTTTGTCTCCTGATCAGACTCTGCTGACTTGTAAAAATATTGTTTTACTCTTCTCCTTAGTGTCCTTTGCATAATTAGTTACTTCTTAGCAATTATTTTCTGTATGAACACAGGAAGACAGTTAAAAAGACAAGCCTGTAACTTGGGAGTTAATTGACTCCAAATAACATTACTCTCTGGATTTAAACCTCAGTTGCCTTTACTTCCTAGATCTCAAAAAGTAGGGTCCCGATGAGGAACTGGATGGATCCAGGGCAAGCTGTGAGCTATGAGCTATCCTGGCATTGAAATGGGCTTAGCTAAAGTGCCATAATGCTTAACTATAAGTTAAGTGTATGGTCATGGACAAATTCTGTCATGATCCAAAAAGTAACAACAAGATTCAGAGCCTGCCGGGGTTAGGAATGATTAATCTTCCCTGAGCACTGTTGTCTGAGTCTGTGGCAAGATGTCCCCAGGAGAGTTTCTCTACAGGATAAAACTATCTATTACTGTGCCCATACATAATAGTAAATATTAGGAAGTCGAATTAGGATGTTAATTAAGTTTCTGGTCTAAGGGGAGGAGAAACACACCTTAATGGCTGTTTTGCCCTGTTGGGCTAGATATGGCCAAAAAAGGCTTGAAAAATATGTTGATTGCGCTTCCTGTGGGGAGGCGTGGTGGGGAGTCATGGTAAGAGAAGAGATGGAGGGCTGCAGGAGATTGAAAAGAGAGAGTTGTTGCAGGATTGGGGAGAGTAGAACATAGAGAGTGGCTGCGGGATTGAAGAAGAAGGAATTGTGGAACAAGTTAGAGAGGTAGGGTTGGAAAGCGCTGGAGGAGAGTTGGAGAGAGTTGTGAAAGTGGTGGAGAGACTTTGGGAGAGCTACAAAAGTTGGAATAAATGGCAACTGTTCATTAACCAGGTTGGCCTTTGTTCCTCATTCATCCACCCAAGGGAACAGCCGTCCAGGTGGGGAAGCGGCTTGAGAGCACCAAACGTGGGCAGCAAGAAAGAGCTTCCCGGAGAGCCCGGAACATCCTTTAAAGTGTAATCCCTCATAGCGTCACCCGGACAAAAGGTGTTTATACAGCTCTTCATATAATAGTTTACACAGCCCAACAAAGAGGAGTTTACACAATAGATTTCTAATATTAAAGTGCTACTTGTTGCTTATTAAACTTTTTGATTGTTTCTCTATAATTTCTCATTTATTCTGTAAAGCATTTATTTTAAAAGTTCTCAAACTCCAACAAAGACTTCACCATTAAGGAAATGACCTTTCCTCCTCTTGTATAGAAAAAAAAGCAAGAAACTGACTTAGTTCTTTCCAACCATGCCTATAATTTTTGCTTTTGTCCTCTCACATAAAAAGGTCATCAGTTTATAAAAAAAAAATCTACTTCCTAAGATAAATGCCTCCTCCAGCCCACAGTTCTGAATTCATCCATAACTGTTTCACTAAAGATCTCTTTCCAAGGTTTCTACCTATTCCTATATTCCTATATTCCAAAAACTTTTCTTCATCCTCTGTTATTCATTCAAAAAAATTTTTTTAATTCTCACATTTCTTCTACCTTCAAAAAACAATATTATGTGGCCAGCATAGCTTTTGTTCAATCTCCATAACTCATCCAAGGCGCAGCAGCATGAGCTTCGGTCCTCCAGCAGCCACCCTGCCCCGCCTCCCGTGACCCCGCCAAGAGTATACTGGGGTCGTGGCCTGTATCTCAGGGGCGTGGTCTCAAAGGGGACGTGGCCTCCTGTCGGAGTTATTATTTTTTGCTTCAGCATAATAGGTATAGTCTTTTTCTTTGAAAATCACCCTAGCCATCTCAATCACTTATGCAAAATAGCCCATTAGCTTAGTTTAACTTTACAAAAACTACCAGTGAATAAGAGAAGCTTGGCAAAACCTTCGTAAAGAGAACATAGACTTAAGCCTTCATTAGAGGCCCCACATCAATCAGGAAGAGCGCCTGAGTATAAGGAAGAACTCTAGAATAGGAACAAGGCTGCCATCAGCAATAGCACAACCAGAGCCCTCCTTTCCCACAGCAAGAGGGAATAGGAATAGACAACTACAAAGTTCCAACTCTATACTTCCATAACAATATGATGAAGCAGCAAAAATACCATCCATGAAGAGAGAGAGAAGAAAGATTCCAGAAATCTCAACAGAGGCTACTCACATCTACGACCTCTCAGATAAAGAATTCACATCTACGACCTCTCAGATAAAGAATTCAGAGAGGAAATCTTGAGGAGAGTCGGCGTACTCCAAGCAACCATGGAACAGACATCCAATAAATTAAGGGAGGATATGAATGAAGCACGGGAACGGTCTACAAAAAAAATGCAGGAAGAAATGAGAGCAGAAATTTCAAAGCTACGAACAGAAGTCACACAATGAAGGAATCGGTAGATGAATTAAAAGTCCCAGTATATGCCCTCAACAGTAGAATGACTACAGCCGAAGACAGAATCAGCAACCTTGAAGATGAGCTGCAGAAAGCTTATAGACAACAACAAATAATGGCGAAAGACCTCAAAATGGCTATAGAGCGAATCAGAGTCCTTGGGGATGACTTCAAGAGGAACAACATAAGAATCATTGGAGTACCAGAAGCACAGGGAAGTAACCCCAATGAAAAATACACAGGCAAAGATATCATTGCTAAGAAATTCCCAGAGCTGGAAAAGGCAGGCATCCCAGATCCAAGGAGTCCAAAGGGTACCAGCAAAAAGAGACCTGAATAAAAAGACTCCAAGGCATACCATAGTCAGAATGATGGATGCTATGGATAGAGACACAATTCTGCAAGCAGCAAGGTCAAAGAAGGAAATCACATACAAAGGAGCACCCCTCAGATTTACAGCAGTCCTGTCAGAGGAAACCCTCTGAGCCCGAAGACAATGGTAGGACATAGTGAAAAAATTCAATGAGATGAAAGCCTCACCAAGAATACTTTATCCAGCTAAGCTCTCACTCAAATTCGAAGGAACCATATACTATTTCTTGGATAAACAACAGCTCAGACCCTTCATAGACTCAAAACAAAGCTTAAAAGAAGGTCTAAAGGGGCTATTGTAAGACAAGGAGGACCCCATAATAACAACAAACCCCACAGAAAGATGACACAAAACCCCATGACAGTAATCTCTCTCAATGTCAACTGCCTAAATGCACCTATCAAGAGACACAGAGTGGCAAAATAGATCCGGAAACTAAACCCAACATTCTGCTGCCTGCAAGAAACACACCTGAACAATCAGAGTAAACACAGACTCAAAGTCAAAAGATGGAAAACAATCCTGCAAGCAAAAAACTCCCTTTAAAAAGCTGGAGTGGCCATCCTAGTATCCGACAACATAGATTTCAGGTTGAAAAGGATTAGAAGGTCAGTGAAGGTCATTTTCTATTTATCAAGGGATATATACAACAGGAGGAAATCACACTCTTAAACGTATACGTACCTAATGAACGACCAGCTAAATATTTAAAACAACTCCACAACTCATCCAAAAACTATACACCTACTACATGGCAAAGTCCTTTGAGTTGTCCAGTCATCTTGTTTCTACTTCATCATTTATTTCTCACCTCACTTAGATAAATTTTCTACCGTCATTTCACTAACATACAAACTACTGTGACAAGTGACCTCTACCTTCTTTCATCCAATGTACACTGCTCAGTTATTATTTGATGTGTTGGTGGTGTGTAATACTGTTGAGTATTCTTTCTTATGTGAAACTCTATCCTTTCTTGATGTAGGCTGTGCAATAATTTCCTGAGGCACTTACACACTACATTTTTCAGACAGAATGGACAAAATATGACATTGCTTATTAGTTGCTTAAGTGTTGATAACTTTTCACATTCTTCTTTTACAGTCTACAAACGGTCTCGCCTAAAAAGACTTATTCCTGCTCACAGCTATACTTATCATCACCAGAGATAGGGACTACAGCTATTGCTATATTGCTTACCTGAAAAATTGCTGGGAGGATAGATCTTAGGTGTTCTCAGCAAACACAAAAATCATCATCATCATCATCATCATCATCATCATCATCATCATCATCATCATCATCATCATCATCATCATCCCGTTGATCATCAATTTTTTCCAGTAGTATCAGTAATGTCTCCATTTGTCCTAGCCCTGAGATTTTAGAAGCCTCTCTTTACTTGTCCTTATCAAAGATGCCACTTTGGAGGCTCTTTCAGGGTCAGGGAAATGAGACCCATCATTGTAACTAGTTTTGGCATATGAATACACCATGGGGAGTTTGCCAGGCTCTCCCACGCAGGCAGGAAACTCTCGGTAGCTTCCCAGGTTCTCCGAGAGGGAGAACTAGGCTATAAGATATCACTTTGGGGAGATTGATTTTATAGTCTCTGGATGTCAGCCATTGATGGGATTACACGGTGCCGGGGCAGTTTCTGGGTGTGACCGCCCAGCTACTGGAAAATGGGGAATCTGTGTAAAAAAGGCCCAGTGCCAATCCGAGCAGGCTTGGGGATCTCGGCCCCTGGGTCCCGCACACCTGGGTTCCTCTGCCAGTTCCTTCATGCATGAGGCTTGTCCGAACGTGTGGAGAGAGGCCTTGATCATGGCTGTGACTAAGTTCTGGAGGTCTTCGACTACCAGGGCTCTGCTCAGGTCGGGAAAGGAAATTCAACCCATTCCCTCTGAGGGGCCCTGGTGAAGACAGCCAGGATCGGGGGCACAAGACTCTGAATTTACAATTCAGTAAATAATTGATATATTTAAAACTAAGAAGTTTGCAAATCAACCATGTAACGTGACATTTCAATGAAAAGAAAAACAAAGCTATACAACCATAGAAGGATATGCAGAGAAGGCCTTTGACAAGATTCTGTACCCATTCATGATTTTAAAATAATCCTCTCAATAAAATAAGAAACTTCCTTCAATATAGTTGAAGGCATTTATATCTCAAACCCACAGCTAACATATTACTCAATGGTGCAAAAAAAAAAAGCCTCCCAGTCAAGATCAGACAAAAGTTTGCCTACTCTTACCACCATTACCCAAGAGGGTATTGTGAGCACTGGCCACAATAAATCGTCTAGAAAGAAGTATTACGAGATTTGGGTTAGGAAAAGTAGCACTGTAGCACTGGCATCCTGTTGTTCATTGATTTGCTCGAGCGGGCACCAATAACGTCTCCATTGCAAAACTTGTTGATACTGTTTTTGGCATATCGAATAGGACACAGGTAGCTTGCCAGGCTCTACCATGCAGGCGAGATACTCTCGGTAGCTGGCTGGGCTATCCAAGAGGGATGGAGGAATCAAACCTGGGCCAGCCACATGCAAGGCAAATGCCCTACCCACTGTGCTATTGCTCCAGTCCTAGGAAAAGTAAGAAGTCAAAATATCACAATTTGATCTGCATCTCCCTGAGGATTAGTGATGTCAAGCATTTTCTCATGTGCCTGTCAGTCATTCGGATTTCTTCTTTGGGAAAGTTTCTGTTCATTTCATCACCCCATTTTTTGATCGGATTGGCAGTTTTTTTCTTGTGGAGTTCAACCAGTGCCTTGTATATCCTTGATATCAACCCCTTATCGGATAGGTATTGGGTAAATATCCTTTCCCATTCTGTAGGTTGTCTTTGTACTTTGGTCACTGTATCTTTTGAGGTGCAGAAGCTTCTTAGTTTAAGGTAGTTCCATTTATTTATCTGTTTTCACTTGCTTGGCCAGTGGCGTGTCAGCTTTGAAGATACTGTTGGTTTCAATGTCGTGGAGGGTTTTGCCGACCTTTTCTTCAATGTGCCTTATAGATTCTGGTCTGATGTTGAGGTCTTTAATCCATTTTGCTCTGACTTTTGAGATACCATCTCACACAACAGAGACTGGCCCACATCCAAAAAAACAAAAGTGACCAGTGTTGGCACGGATATGGAGAGAAAGGGACTCTTCTTCACTGCTGGTGGGAATGCTGACTTGTTCAGCCCTTTTGGAAAACAATATTGACTATTCTCAAAAAATTAGAAATTGTGCTCCCATATGACCCAGCAATACCGCTCCTGGGAATATACCCCGGAGAGGCAAAAAGGTATAGTAGAAATGACATTTGCATTTCTATGTTCACTGCAGCACTGTTTACAATAGCCACAATCTGGAAAAAACGGAGTGCCCCAAAACAGATGACTGGTTAAAGAAACTTTGGTACATCTACATAATGGAATACTATGCAGCTGTTAGAAAAGATGAAGTCATGAAATTCGCATATATGTGGATCAACATGGAAAGTACCATATTGAGTGAAATGAGTCAGAAAGAAAGAGACAGACATAGAAAGTTTGCACTCATATGTGGAATATAAAGTAATAGAGAGGTAAGAGCTAGCAATGATGCAACTTCTGGCAGAAATTCCTCTGGACAGTTACTAAAATACTAAAATACAGAAATCCTAAACCTCGCGGCTGTTATTGTGCCACACAAACTCATATCTCTTCATTCTCAGCAATGGAAAACAAATTATCAAATGCCTCCTTTCCAGCAGATCCGACTCTATGGGGGGGGGGGACCCAAAACAATAATAGTGAGTTTGTGTGAATGTAATCAAAGTAAAGATAAAGTAAAGTAAAATTTATCAGCTACACAGTTGGGATAGGGGGCTGGGGGGCTGGGGGGCTGGGGGGCAGGGGGAGGTTTACTGTGATTCTTGGTGGTGGAATATGTGCACTGGTAAAGGGATGGGTGTTCGAGCATTGTGTAACTGAGACTTAAGCCTGAAAGCTTTGTAACTTTCCACATGGTGATTCAATAAAAAACTTAAATTTAAAAAAAATCACAATTTGAAGATGACATGATACTATACTTAGAAAAGCCTGAGTTCTACAATAATAAATAAATAAATAAATTTTTTAAAAAATAAGAAGAAAATCTCAAAGGAAAAAGAGTTCAACTGTAATGTGATGGGTTCCAAATCACACAGAAATCTCTGATTTTCCTAAATTCCTAAACAACAAAAGAGAGAGGAGAGATGACACAAGAATACAATAAAATAATTGGGGGATATAGATGATGTCAAAAGCATGTACCTTGCATGTTAAAGGTACTGAATTCAATATCCAGAAATGTGTGGCACCCTAAGTATTTCTGAAATGGTTCTGGGGGCTCCCTGCACCACTGGCCCCAAGCAGAACAGTATCATCAGGTCTGAACATTAAATTTTCCAACCTAGTTAACCAATTATTCTTAGGAGTGGCCCCTGGGCCTCCTAAGCAATGCTTAGTAGGCAAAAGAAGAAAAAAGGAAAGAAAAGAGAAAGAGAGAAAGAAAGAAAGAGAGAAAGAAAGAAAGAGAGAGATGGGTATTCGAGCATTGTATAACTGAGATTTAAACCTGAAAACTTTGTAACTTTGTATCTTTCCACAATAAAAAATTAAAAAAAAAGAGAGAAAGAAAGAAGGAAAGAAAGAAGGAAAGAAAGAAAGAAAGAAAGAAAGAAAGAAAGAAAGAAAGAAAGAAAGAAAGAAAGAAAGAAAGAAAGAAAGAAAGAAAGAAAGAAAGAAAGAAAGAAAGAAAGAAAGGAAAGAGAGGGAGATAGGGAGGAAGGGAGGGAGGAAGGAAGGAAGGAAGGAAGAAAGGAAGGAAGGAAGGAAGGAAGGAAGGAAGGAAGGAAGGAAGGAAGGAAGGAAGGAAGGAAGAGAGGGAAGGAGGGAGAAAGAAAGGAGAGAAAAAGGAAATGAATAAAAGGAAGGAAGGAATGGGAAAGAGTACATGAGAGAAAAATAAGAAAGGAACTACTATGTGAAAATATAAAATAATGGCTGTTATTTAATTAGCTATCAGGTTAATTAGCTTGACAGTGGTGACCATAAATACATGATATATGTAAATAAAAACATTGACTTTTACACTTTTAATATACAGAGCTGCTACTGGACAATTTTATTTCAATAGAACTATGAGTGGAGGGAGAGCCATCTTCCATAATTAGAAGAACTATCCCCAGGAGATGATAGTCATTTTCTCACTTGAGTTTATTTTGTCAAAAAGCAGGTCTAATACCAAATGTTATGGATGCAAAAGATATCAGAAATTTGAAAAGTTAACAAGTTGATGCTTTATCTTATGTATTTCAAAACTAAAGTTGATTTATAGAAATAGTTTTATAAAGTGGTTCCTGCTACCCAATGACACAATTGTCACAAAATATAAAGTTTTTGGAACTGTACTGTGGCTGAAAATGAGATAAATTGGTAGAAGAAGAGATTTAACACTGTCATCAGAAAATACGTGCACTGCATCATGACTCCACAAGGGAATCTACATCAAGAACAAATGGAATGTGTACCGTCAAAGCCAGCTGACAGTGGAAGTCACTGGAGCTCATGTTAAATAAAAGAAAACAGAGAGGAATCAGGTTAACCAAGCCTAATGAGAGATCAGATGAAAGAGGAGATAGAAGCCAGCCAAGCGGAAATGCTGTCGATATAAAAGCTAATGAAAGAACCTGCTAAAATTAACCAGGAATGAAAGGTGTCCTTACAAGCTAACTCTCCAAGTGATTGAAATGTAAATAATTTATATGAAATGAAAGCAGTCCTCTCCAGAAAAAAAATCCAGAAGAAACATTTCTTAATTAAACTTTTTTTGAGATTAAGTAATTCTGAAATTCACTTTGGCTTAAGAAGAATGACTCTCAAATCTCCATTACTTTCATGGAGTTAGTGAGAAGATTAAAAATGGAAAACACAATTGTTGTTGCTGCTTTTCTTCCAATGAGTAATGAGAACAGTAACAATAACAGCAATATAAACAGGAAGAAAAACTCTGGGAAGAAACACTCTTTACCACACAGGTTTAAAGAATCAGAGTCACATGGAAGCTATGGATAATGGAACAATTCAAAGATCACCTGATTTTAAGGAAAAGGATGTAATGACAAGTTTGAAATAAAATAAAGCTATTTAACAAATAATTCTGTTCTGTCGTGCAGGTGGGGTACACTTGGTAGCTTGCCAGGCTCTCCAAGAGTGATGGAGGCTTTTAGGGTAGCCTCCAGTAATCCGTACAGGTGTTCCCATGCTTCACACCATACTTGAACCTCATCAAATATGGTGCGAAAATTATGGAAAATGAATATTAACTGTTCTATGCTTTGCAGCCGCATGGTCCGGAAAGCTGCCTGGAGTGTGGCAGTGGCTAGGTAGCAGAGGTACTGGAAGTCTGGGTTTGAGTCCTGGGGCGAGGCATTGGAGACTATAGGAGTTTCCGGGTCTCGTTGAGCCTGGAGTACAAGGTTGCAAAGTTCTGCTTTACCTGGTTCTGTGGACTTCACTCATGCATAAGGTTCAGCCCGAGTGTCTGGAAAGTGGCCTAGAGCGTGGCGGTGGCTGGGTAGTGAAGTATTGGCAAAATCACCAGAATTTAAAATCCATCTGGTCTTTGACTCAACGCTTTATTCAACCTCTTGAAATTTATTATGTTCACATACTTTCTAAAAGATCCCGGCAAGCTACCGAGAGTATCCAGCCTGCACAGCAGAGCCTGGCAAGCTACCCGTGGTGTATTCGATATGCCAAAAACAGTAACAAGAAGTCTCACAATGGAGACCTTACTGCTGCCCACTCAAGAAATCGATGAACAAGGGGATAAGAGTGACAGTTTTTTAAAAAAAAAAAAGGATATGAATGAATCTACTGAAAATACCATCTAAATTTTTTGATCATGCATACTTACATTTTAAAAATATCTATGGGATACATCTCAGAATCAAACTTAAGAATACTTTGAATTATTGTTATTTCCTGATAAAATCAACTTTTCGTGAAGTATTATCTGTCAAGCATGAAAGATGAGGATCAAATTAGCTATGATTTCGTTTCTTATGCTCAAATTATACCTAACTCACATCGTAAGCATAGCAATGTCTCATGCAATCTTATTCTCTTCCTCACTCCAGAATAAGCATGTTCATGAGACACTAGTGTTTAATTAAACACAGTTTTCAAAAGCTGGATCATACCCCACTAGATATATAAAAGCAATATTCTTAGCACCATAAAGTTTGCTAATAATACACATCCATAAGGTAAAAGCCCTTTTATAGCATGGTATTAAGTTTGCCAGAATCCAATTTATGAAAAATCTCCTGTATATTCTTATTGGTAAGTAATAATGCATTTCAATTCCATCCTGACAGAAAATCTCTCAGGTTCTTTTATGTTCTTTTAAATAAGTATCATAAAACATTAATAGAAGTGTTCTCCAAGGTCTCTATTCAAACATTCCTTGATATGTAGATTTCATTAAGAAAAATCACAAAAATGGGACTGGAGCAATAGCACAGCGGGTAGGGCGTTTGCCTTGCACGCGGCCGACCTGGGTTTGATTCCCAGCATCCCATATGGTCCCCCAAGCACCGCCAGGAGTAATTCCTGAGTGCATGAGCCAGGAGTAACCTCTGTGCATTGCCAAACCCCCCCCTAAAAAAAAGAAAAATTACAAAAATCTTCTTTTGCCAGTAATATAGAATAGCTGCTAACACGTTGTGAAAACTTACATAATAGTATTTAAAAATGACTTTGGGTGTCTTGTCAACATCCGAAATGATCTCTTCTGAGGACTAGGCATATTTTGAGTCACTTTTTAATAAGCAGTACAATGGATGTTTTAGCCTAACTAGGCTAAATTTAATTTAAATTAAGAAAATAACCAAGGATATGAATGAATCTACTGAAAAACTCAGGTACATGAGTTTTTTGACTGAAATCTCCAGATTCTCACAGGGTCAGAAGTGGGTGACCACCCCATCTCCCTGTTCTCTTGTAAGCCTGGCAGCCACACCCACAAACCGCCACTGGCACCATATAAGCTCATTAACGGCCATGATCCAGAGATTCACAAATAAATTTCAGAAGAAAGCAACAAGCTGCAGAGATGCCACCAGACTCCAAAGTCACCATCCAGTTAAAAACTTAACTCCAACTGTATCACCCTATTAAAAGTTTTAGAATCCATGGAACATTTCATACTTTTAAACCACTGATGTACCAAGACTAGCACACCACATTAGATGGACTTTAAAGTAGAAGGCAACCAATCTTAATATATACACATATATATGTACATATACATATATATAAACTAGCACACAAGGCTCAACATGTTATTAATATCTTGTAGAAGGTCTTAATGGCTCCAGAATGAGATACAATGATCTTCTCACACTTTCCTCAAAGAAAACTTCTTTGCATTGTTTTTAGCAGATAATTCATAACAAGCAATACAAGATGAACTATTTAGGTCCAGCTTTGAGAGAAAGTTTGGGGGGGGGTGGTAAAATTCAAACTAATGGTGGTGAGAAGTTGTAATGGTGGTGGGATTAGTGTTGGAATGTTTCATGTAATAAATGACTGTGAACAACTTTATAAAAATAAAATTAAATTTTAAAAGAAACAAGGAATATTCTACTTTCCCTTTATTTTTTCCCCTAAAGCAATGCTTTAAGATAATTCAATTAATTAAACTTTGTATTTCTTCTGAACAAACCAGGACTTCTTTGGTTCCAACTCTGAAATTTTAAGCAAACGTGGACTCTTAGACTTGGTAGACACAGAGGTCGCCCTGCGATCCTAAATTCCATTTGATGGTACATACAAAGGACTTCTTGAAAAGTAATAGATATTCTGACCATTTGATTATATGTCCAAGAACATAAGTATGTACTGCGATAAACCCAACCAATCTCACTTTGAATTTAGGCACAGTAGAGGAGAGAGAGAATAAATAGATCAAAACCAGAGCCCCATACATACGCAGCATCTATCCCACCACTGAACTACTTCCTGAGCCCTCTAGTTTCCCTCTTTTCCATAAAAAATATTAAGCGGCAACCAAACCTGATTTATCCGTAATGCTTCTGATAGAGATTTTATAAGCATTACATGTTCTATTTATTATAAAATGTGATTTCTGGGGTAAATACACATAAATAATAGCTTGATTGAAGACTTGTTTATGAACAATAAGCATTTGTTCTCAAAAAGTGGTTTTCTTCCATTTTATGTGCTTACGGAGATGTTAGGTCAATTGGGCGATTTGGTATTTGCCTCTCAGACAATACTAAATAAAACCTCTAAAGAGAAACTTTCTATTTCTACCAGAACAAAAATTCATGTTTTCACAGATATATTGATGCTTAAATCCACCTTATTATATAGAAATAGCAGCATGTCAAAGAAAACTGAACAGCAAAAGCACATATTGAAGAGAAAACAACTTTCTATTTTGAAATCCAAAGAAACTGTGATGACCAAATATGCTTGTGCTTCCATGAACCTTATATTTTATCACAAAAATTTGTAATAATTTTTCTAATTAATAGATGTAAGATTTATAAGTATTACCTATCCATAATGTGTTTAGAAACAAAATGTCTACAAAGACAGTACCAGTTTTGGTTTAGGGGGGTTGAGTGTTTTTGTTTGGTTTTTAGGCTATATCTGGCAATGTTCAGATTTATTTTGCATTCAAAGATCACTCCTTTTTTTAAAATTTTTTATAAATTTTTATTTTTTTAAAAAAAAATTTTATCACCATGTGGAAAGTTACAGAGTTCTCAGGTTTATGTCTCAGTTATACCGTATTCAAACACCATCCCTTCACCAGTGCCCATATTCCACCACCAAAATCCCCGGTATACCCCCCGCCCTCCACCCCAACTGTATAACTGATGAACCTCACTTTATTTTCTCTTCACCTTGATTACGTTCCATATTTCAACACAAAACTCACTATTGTTGTGGGAGTTATATCCCCAAACAAGATAGCCCTAATAAGGAGGCATTTGATAATTAGTTTTCCATTCAAAGATTGTATGTTTTCAGGTTTTAGAAAAGGTCGCGCGGCTGCGCTAGCTGCCGCGCGGCTCGGATCTGTCCCAGTCCCGAATCCTGGAGCCGTGTTAGTTGCTGCTCAGTGGCGCCGGGGTTCCATCCGGAGAAGGTGTGCTGGCGGCACCTCCTCCCTCCGGCCCCCCGGTGTTGCTGGCCCCGATCCGGGTCCAGAGCATTGTCCGGGCCGCGTTGCTCACCAGAATGCCTGCCGTTTCTCTGTGGATTGTGGCATCAAGATCAAAGATCACTCCTGATGGGCTGGAGGGACCAGATGGGGTGCCAGTTATGGAATACATGTCAGTTGCATGCAAAGCATGCACCCTACCCCCTCTACTAATGCTCCAACCACATATGCATGGGTTTTGATTTTTTATTGTTTGTTTTGCTTTGTTTTGTTGAAGCAAGTTGTTTTTGTCAAATGAAATAGATAAAATGTGTGTGATATATGTACACAATGTAATACTACTAGCTATAATAGACTTTTGCCACAACATAGCTATAACAAGAGGTATTGGGTTAAGTGAAATAAGTCAGAATGATAAAGTCAAATACAGATACCATATATAACATATAAAGAAACAAGTCAAAGTAACAATGAAGAGTGAAAATTAAATCTCAGACCATGATAGCAGAACTGAGTAACCTACCAAGTAGTAAAAGTGAAGTTTGGGAAGAGAAAGAAGAGGGCTTCTGATAAGGGATCTAGTGACAGTTGTGGAAGGTAATTGGTACTTGGGTGGTGGATGTGGTATAGAAATGTTATACCTAATGCATAAAGATTAACACCGTGTCACCTCAATAATAAGAGTAAATAAAATTTAAAATGGACTTTCATGTATAACGCAAAACCTCAGTAAGGGTTTAGGAGAAGAGTAACACAACCTCGCCATTTAGAAAGATAACTTTCTGACAGAGAAGAATTAGAAAGTTACTGTGAAAATAAGAACAAGAAATGATTGTGATTTGGTTACGGCTGTAGTAAGTTTTAAAAAAGGAAAAGTGTTGGGGGCTGGAGTGATAGGACAGTGGGTAGGGCGTTTGCCTTGCACTCGGCCGACCCGGGTTCGATTCCCAGCATCCCATATGGTCCCCTGAGCACCGCCAGGAGTAATTACTGAGTGCAGAACCAGGAGTAACCCCTGTGCATTGCCAGGTATGACCCAAAAAGCAAAAAAAAAAAAAAAAAAAAGGGAAAAGTGGAGAGTGATAATACAGCAGGCAGGGCATTTGCCTTGCACATGGCTGACCCAGATTTGTTCTGTGACACTCTATATGACCCTCCAAGCCCACCAGAAGTGATCCCTGAGCACAAAGACAGGAATAAGCTCTGAGTACTTCTAGGTGTGTCCCTACCCCCTCCCCCAAAATAGAAGAAAACAATAAAATAATATCACTGTTCTAGGGAAAGAAGGTATATACTGATATATTGAATGCAAGTAAGAGAGAGAGTTAAGAATATTTTTTTGCTGAAACGATTGTTCAAAGGACTGGAGTATGTGCTTTGAATGCAAGTGCCCAGATTTGACCACAGCACGGTCCCCCTAAGCTCGACCATAAATGCCTTTGAAACAGCCAGGAGTGCCCTGAGCCATGCTGTGTGTGGTCTAAAAATAGAATAATAGTAACAACAATAATAATGGTGATTATGATAATTTTGAAATTTTCCTTTTTTCTCTTCTATTTTATTTGTACAATTGACATAATTGAGATATAGTAGATCGAAGGAAATTAAATTTGAGGTGGACGTGGAAGAGACTAGAAAACTCATACTTTTATTTGAGAATGCTAAAGTTGAAACATCTATTAGATCTCCAAGAAAGAGATCAAATAAGAATTTGAATGTGTGCAAGTAGAACTCAAGAGAATTAATCCGTTTGGAGGTACACATTTGAAAAAAAATCAGTTAGTAGATAAAATACAAAATTCAGAAATATGATTTTCTGATACTTTCAGGAACTGAAAAACTGTTTAAATAGACATATCTTTTAGCAAATACAAAAAGAGACATGTTAGATAAGAAATTCTTGACTTTCAAGCAAAACTAAACTTTGAAAATCAAATTAACATAATCATATTGCAAATGTATATAAGAACATCAATGGAGGAAATGGTTTTGCAGCCACACCTGGCAGTGCTCGGGGCTTATACCTGGCTTTGAACTCAATGATCACATCTAGCCAGACTCAGGGTCTGACTATAGGAATCGAGGACTAGAACTCTGTCTGGCTGAGTGCAAGGGAAGCATCCTATCAGCTCTACTATCTCTAGCCTCAGATGTAATTTCTTTTGTGTGTGTTTGAGTTTTGTTTTGGAGCCACTCCCAGTGGTGCTCAGAGGTTACTCCTAGCTCTTTCCTCAGGAATTATTCTTGGCAGTGCTCAGGGGACCATAAGGGATGCTGGGAATCGAACCTGGATTAACCATGAGCAAGGCGAGCACCTTACTCACTGCAATATCTCTCATTCAGTTTCTTATATTGCAACAGTTGACTGTAATTATAAGATAACAGCTTCTCTCTAAATATTAACACTATCTCTAAATAGGTAATGTTAAGTACTGAGAAAATAGCTCCAAAGACTAGTGCTCATGTTTTTCATGCAGTAGACCTGGGTTCAGACTTCAGCATCACATGGCCACTCAAGTTCTACCAGGAGTTTCCCCTCAAGCAGGAGTACCCCACAAGCATCACTGGATGTGGCCCCCAAACAAGTCACCAAACAAAAGAGATAGATGGCACTATTAAGGCATATTGTATATTTTCTAACTTGACACAAACAAGAAAAAAAACTAAGAGCAATGGCTCAAAATTTAAAGTGACATAAAAATTGTTTCTGCAACAGAAATCTAAAACCGTGCTGCCGCCACAGCAGCCGCGCGCGCTCCTATAATCTTCATTCTCAGCCATGGAAAACGAACTATCAAATGATGCCTTTTCAGCAGGTTTGATTGTTGGGGGAAAATTCCAAATAATAATAGTCAGTTCTCTGTTGAAATATTGAATGTATCCAAAGTATAGAGAGAATAAAGTGAAGATCATTGGCCACTCAGTTGTGGGGGTAAGGGAGATACATTGGGGTTCTTGGTGGGGGAACAGGGGCACTGTGAAGGGATGGGGGTTTGATCATTATATGACTGAGACTTAAACCTTAAAGTTTTGTAACTTTTGTCATGGTGATTCAATAAAATAAATTTTTTTAAAAAAATTGTTTCTGAAGGCTGAAAATATTAGGCACCTTTAGAATTAAACCCAATCATAATCATAAGGACTCTTGGTTCATAGTCTATTCTTATCTGGCAAGTTGATTAAAAAAGTGCTCCACCATAGAAAACTTTTCAAATATTATTATTAGTTAAAAAAGCATATACATATGTATTATATATACTTTTTCAGTTCACCAATAAAAATTGTGGTTCAGAATCTGATATTTTTCTTTTTAAAAGTGCATTAAAATATTTTTAAATTATCATTCAGGTTAAATTGAATACAAAAATGTTTCCCATTATGTGGGTTATTTTTGTAATCCTAAAGTAATTCCCTTCCAGTATTCTGAATTTACACTGCATTTTTACTTGAATTCTTAGAGGATTGGAATGATAAACTTTTATCTCTGTACTAGGAACTGTTCAGTTCTGGAAGTTTTATAAGAAGATAAAGCAAAATCAAAAACCAACTGTACACAATTAAATTGAGAAAAATGAAATAGCAATTATGTTATTTTTAATGTTATGGTTATTTTCTGTAAGAGACTAATGAGTTCGTTTTACCTGTATTAACTGACCAGGCAAATAACTAATTTCAATGACATGAAAAGGCAAAAATTTTAAATAGTTAGATGGCCCATAAAATCCTGTTGGAAAAAAAAAGAGTATTATGAAAGCTGTATGCCAAAAAATGAAAGTGAAAATGGTATGTATTTAACCTGTATTAAAGCCAAGTTATTGAAAATTATAAAACGCTTTTTATGAAGTTTAAATTGTACCATTAATAATTTCTAATAACCTTCTTTGTGGTGCATAAATACATTCTCTTTAATTAAAATCCCAGCAAGGGGTCTTTATAGCATCACTGATCACTTCTCCAGTGATGACTTTAATGAATCTGAATCTGCAATAACAGTATTGGATCACATAAACATGAAGACATTTCCAAATTCTCCCATGAAGGTACATAGGAACAAATGCTTTCTAGGACAAAATAATTGAGAGAAAAATTAATATTAGTCTCTTTTTTAAAAAAATCTTATATATTAACACCACATTTTATTTAACCAAGGTATAAAATTAACTTGCCATAACTAAAAATCTAATTTTGGTCCTCACAATTACACTAAACGCTTCATAAATAAGAAATAATAATGATAATCCTTTGATTTATAGTAGAAATCGTGCCTGTGCTCCCATATATCCCCTAGGGCAACTTTGTACCAAGCAAAAATTTTTGTTCCCACTACGGATTTGTTTGTAATCTTATTCCACCTGATATCTATTTTCTAAATATCACAAATATAAAGGTTTGTTTATTAGGCTATATCTTCTTTATAAATGTTAATGACTTCCTTAAATGGCCAAGCAAACTGCCAGAAAGACAGACACGTCCACCTACATACACACACTACACTACACCATACCATTTGAATTTCTAACATGCTACACATAACTACAGAGCATTTAGCACATTTTAGTCAAGTAGTAGTCTAAATAATTTATCCATCATGGAAAGTAGATGCTCCTTAAAGTTTATTCCTGTACTTGACTCAGAGTGTGACGTAGCAGTTGAGAATACACAGGACTTGAGACAAAACACTTCAGTTTAAAAGCCAATTATCAGGGATCAGGGATGTCATTCAGAAGCAAAACACATGCCTTACATGCATGAGTTCTGAGTTCTAGCCCGCAGCACTACAAAACAAAATAACCAAAAAAGAGACTGGAGTGATAGCAGAGTGGATAGGGCATTTGCCTTGCACATGGCCGACCTGGGTTCGGTTCCCAGCATCCCATATGGTCCCCTGAGCACCGCCAGGAGTAATTCCTGAGAACAAAGCCAGGAGTAACCCCTGTGCATCGCCAGGTCTAACCCAAAAAGCAAAAATAATTTAAAAAATTTTAAATAACAAAAAAAATAAAAACAATACACAAGCAACACCTCCCCACAAAAAAAAATTTCTCTTTATACATCAGCAAAATGAGTATATCAGAAATTACTGGGACCAGAGAAATAGTACAAAGGTTAAGGTACTTCCCTCGCAAATGGCAAACCTGGATCCCTGGCCCCACAAATGGTCCCCCAAGAACCACTTGGTGCAACCACCAAGCACAGAACCTGGAGTAGCCTCCAGCATGTCAGGAGTGGTCCTAATACCCACCAAAGAATGAAATTACTGTATAGTATTATTAGGAAGCACATATTGGCAGATTATGAGGGGCATGGGAATTTCTCTACCATTTAAAGCACCTGTGAACATAAGCATTGTCACCTTTTATCATCTAGGCTATTTTACGGTAGCGCTGTAGCACTGCACTGTCATCACATTGTTCATCAATTTGCTCAAGCGGGCACCAGCAATGTCTCCATTATGAGACTTGTTGTTACTGTTTTTGGCATATGAAATATGCCACGGGCAGCTTGCCAGGCTCTGCTATGCGGGCAGGATACTTTCAGTAGCTGTTCAAAAAATATTTTTATATTATTATCACATTGAAGAAACAAAGTTCAAAAATATTTTTGAACAGTTATTTTTATAATTATTTTAAAATACTTTGTAACATGAAAAACCAACAATAAGTTCTGTTAGCTGGATATAAAAAAATAGGACAAAGACCTCAAAGATACACAAGTAGGCTGATTTCAATAAATTAAATGCTCCTACATTCACTTGCCTGTTCTACTTTTAATCACATGACATAGGAGGATACCACCAATTAGGCAGTGTTATAAATCATTCTCCTAATGGGAATGGAGACACTGATAAATTTACTCTAGCCCCTAGAAATTAAGATAATGTACTGCTCTGCTTTTTCTGCTGCATTATTGCTATCAAAAATAAGAGTTCATATCATACAAAAGGATCAACTACATGGGAAAAATTTAGTTTTATTATAAATGCTAAAATGAAAGTCATACAGAAGTGATGCCTGAAAGTCTCTTATTTTAAAAAAATGTGGGGATTGAGGGGGTAGAGGTGCTAGCAGAGCACTATGCTTACCTTCTATCAAACTCACCTTGGTTCAGTCAAATTCCTAGTACCACATAGGATCCTCTAAGCACTATCAAGGGTCACCAGGTGTGGCCTCCAACCAAAAGCATTACATTTTTATAAGCTGAAGGGAACGAGAACTTAGAAAAATGATTTATATAAAGCAAATAGTCCAATATACTTTTACATATACCTATATGTATAAATATATATAATAGGCATGTAACACATTCATTTCAGGTATGCAACATAACAATCTGCTATTTGCATATTTTGAGAATGATCACAAGTCCAGTTAACAACCAGTTACAAAATTTTGTTGTGTAATAGAAATCTTTAATCCTTATGTTTCTTCCAGGAATTTTATGATTTCAAGTACTACATTGAATAAAAGTCACAGGAATTTTGTCAACTGCATTTTCTGCATCTAACGCAAATTTTTATTCTAGCTTTTTATAGCCCATTGATTCATTTGTGGATATTTAAACACCCTTGCATTCCCCAGAATAAATCCCACATGATCATGGTATAAGATTCATTTTCATGTATTTTTATTCACTTTGCTAGTATTTTCATGAGAATTTTTTATTCTATGGCCACCAGGATATTGAATTCACAAATTTATTTTCCTTTAACATATTTATCTAGTTTGAGTATTAAGAGTATGCTTTTAAAAATTCCTTGGAAATGTTCCCCTCATTTTCAGAAAACTCTGAGAAATACTGAAATTGATTGCTAAATTTTTGCTAAAATTCTCCGACAAAACTGTGTGAGATTTTGATTCCTGTTTTACAGGTGGTTTTTGATTAACAAATAAATATCCTTACCATGATTGTCTTTTCTTAGTTTCCTATTCTCGATTTGGTCCTGAATGTTCACAGGTTTCTGGAAAATAATTTATTTTTTGATTGTCATCCAGTGTATTGGTAATTAACTGTTAATGATATTCTCATGACCTTTTTACTTTTCCATTATCAGTCATTAATCTCCTCAGTTGGTTTTGGTTTTGTTTTAGTAGTATATTTTTAAGTGGTTGATCCAGCTAAGATTCTTCTACTTGGTTAATTTTTTCAAACCAAATCTTAGGGCTGGAGAGATAATACAGGAGGCAGGATGCATGCCTTGGATTCAATCCCCAGTGTCCCATATGGTCCCCTGAGCCTCACTAGAAGTGATCCCTGAACGCAGAGCCAGAAGTAATCCCTGAGTACTGATAGGTGTGGCACCAAACTAAAAATAAATTAAAAACCAAGTCTTAGTTTACAGATGTTTTTATAGTATCTTTTTAGTTTTTATTTATTTATGCTTTACTTTTTCTTGGTCCTTGAGAAAAATATTCTTTGATTTTAAGATGACAGGAGACTTTTTTTAAGATTTATAATTTAAGGCAGAAAAAGAACTTATACATTCAAGTTTTTTAAAAGACAGGAAGATAGGTAATGATCTAGAAGCAGAGGAATCCTGTTCTAAAACTTAGTTGAGCTGAGAGAAATATTATATTAAATATAATTGTTAAAAATAAGGTTTTTTGGTCAGGAACAACTGATTTTCATGAGAAACATTAGAATAAATAAAAAGCTTTAACATTATAAGTAACAATGAGAAAAAATTATTTCCTGAATGCAATATCAGTAGCACTGTTGTCCTGTTGTTCATCGATTTGCTTGAGCGGGCACCAGTAACGTCTCTGTCGTGAGACTTGTTGTTATTGTGTTTGACATATCAAATACACCACAAATAGCTTGCCAGCTCTGCTATGCGGGCGGGATACTCTCAGTAGCTTGCCAGGCTCTCCAAAAGGGACGGAGGAATCTAACCCTGTTCAGCCGTGTGCAAGGCAAATGCCTACCCGCTATGCTGATAGATAGATAGATAGATAGATAGATAGATAGATAGATAGATAGATAGATAGATAGATATAGACATATATAGATATAGATTCTAATGAAAGATATAGAGAGATATCTCTGTGTGTAGATATATATTCTAATTAGAATATATATAATCCATATATATATTCTAATGAAAGAAAGCCATAAACCAAAAAGATAGTACAGGGATACAGGGATTAAGGTATATGCATCATGTGGCCACCAGTATCATTGACTATCAGTATCAGTGAGCGCCTGGGGTTCTCTGGAGCACCACTAAATTGGCCCTGGTTCTGTGGCACTAGAGAGCTTGGGTAGCACCACATCTTCAAGCCCTCGCGTTGGACTGCCAGCCCGGTTAGCAAAAAATCACCAGGAGAGGTATGTAATAAAGTAAGCTTTCATATTTGAGTTTTTTTCCTGGAAATCAAGAGAAAAAAATTTAAAACTAATATTGATGATATATACACATAGAGAAAACACAAGTGTCCTAACAATCTCCTCTGTCCATGGCCAGAAAACAGCTGATGAAAAAAGGATGCATTTATAACACAGGCCACATCAATGTCCTGGTTTAATGAAGATGTGCACTCTCTTGTATATAGCTGTTTCACAAAGACTATAGGTCCTTAGGGGAAAAAAGGGGGGGAAAGTAGCCTCTTTCTTTTTTTCAAGTCCATAAGACTACATATGATAAATGATTTATTTCCCCAGAGAAACTGGTTTTACACTTGTATTTTATTAAGAGTTTCAGATGAGAGAGTTAAGACAATCCTCTTAACATAATTGTTTCCCTTTTCCCCACTTAGTTATCTGCTTGCATGAATAGATAAAATACAAAAAAATAGCCAACCAAAGCCTAATTGAAAGAGAAAAAGTTACTGAAGTAAGAAAGTCTTAGACATTGACTTTTCTCAGAACACTTTAAGTGACAGCACTAACCTGCAAAAATCTCAACCTCAGAAGTTCTCACATATTTTCCTCCCCCAGCACCCAAGGTGATTGATTGGTCATTCTGCACATCAATGAATGGGAAAGAAGGAGGTGCTGTTAAGAAGATGTGCCCTCAAAGTGTTCAAGTATCTAAATGTTCATTAGAATCTTCATTCGTAAACTATAACTCCCACAGCAGAAATTACTGACCATCTGTTGGGCTTAATGAACTACCAATAAAAACTATTTTGATCTTAATTGGACCTCAATGTGAATGTTGCTTAGGAATAAACAAATTGCAAGTTTCTCTAAATGCCAATTTTCCCCATTGTTGCCTTTTCAGTGACTTTTCATTAAACTTCGGATACTTCCTAAATTCTCAAATTCTTTCTCCTCTCAGCTGCTTTTACTTGTATTTACTAGTATCTTGCTGGTATTTTGCCATATTTTTACTGATAAAATCAGAAATACTATGAAATATGTTAATAAAGCTGAATAAAATTTCTTGAATTGCTCACTACCCCAATTTTTTAAAAAATTAAGCCTTTTGTTTGGGGATGCAGCTCCGTGGTAGAGCAATCGTCTTGCATGTATAAGCACTGAGTTTGATCCACAGCACTGGAAAAAATTAATAAACCTTTCTCTTTTTTCCTTACAAGAATATTACAGAAGAGGAAAGACATTTCATGTTTTCTTCTAAAAGTGGGATCTGAGGAAATAAGTTGGATTGAAACGTGTTATTGGTGTTCAAAATGTTTCATTACAATCTCCCCTGCTTTGAGGGAAACCAAAAGGCTTATCTTGTCCACTCAATTTGTCAAATATTCATGAAGCTCCTGTAGAGAAAATATATTCTGTAAACACTGTGGGAGATTCAGAAAATAGTGACATCCATTTCTGTTCTAATTGTAGAAATAAGACATGTTTACAAATTCTTTTATTCCAATACTAATTGTATCAAGGGAGGCATGTAAAGTTCCAAGTATGGTTCAAAAGGTGAAAGAGGCTGTCATTTCCATTGAAGAAAAAAACAAAAACAGAAAGAAAAAAAAAATCCTGTTGCTAGAGTTCTATGTTAAAGCACAGACCTCCAAATTAATTTCCTTGAGCAGAAAACACTAGTGAAAAATAGTAAGTGTACATTAATTATTAAGGATCAGCTTATAAGTAGAAAGCAATGTCTAGATAACTGGGAACCGGTGGCAGGCAAACTTTGATATGGCTCTAATGTACCGTAGAGTGAATCATATGGAAAGATTTGGATCTAGAAAGGTTGAACTGTCAAGTCAGACTCATATGAATGCTACTCAGAATTAAATCATGTTACTTATTTTATGAAGACAAGAGGTCATGAGGAAAGGGGAGGATGACGAAGTCTGAGGTAATTAATGTCACCCCGGTCCTTTTGTGCTATACTAGTATTTGCTGTGATTTGACTTAATATATAATGTAAATGCCATGTGCAGAAGCATTACTTAAAAAAAGAAACTTCTTTATAAAGGAACTTCTAACAAGAAACAGCTTTATTTTCTTTTTTTTATAATTATTTTTTTCTTTTTTTTTAATTAGTGAATCACCATGAGGGTACAGTTACAGATTTATACATTTTTGTGCTCATGTTTCCCCCATACAAAGTTCGAGAACCCATCCCTTCACCAGTGCCCATTCTCCAACCACCAGTAAACCCAGAGTCCCTCCCACCCTCCCCAGTCCCGTCTCCCCCCACCCCAAACTGCCACTATGGTAGGGTATTCCCTTTCATTCTCTCTCTCTGATTAGGTGTTGTGGTTTGCAATAAAGGTGTTGAGCGGCCATTGTGTTCAGTCTCTAGTCTACATTCAGCACGCGTCACCCCTCCCCCGCATGAACTCCGACCACATTTTACTTGCTGTTCCCTTCTCTGAGTTGCCCAGAATGAGAGACCAGCCTCCAAGCCATGGAGTCAACTTCCTGGTACTTATTTCTACTATTCTTGGGTGTTAGACTCCAAGATTATTATTCTATATTCCACAGATGAGTGCAATCTTTCTATGTCTGTCTCTCTCTTTCTGACTCATTTCACTTAGCATGATACTTCCCATGCTGATCCACTTATATGCAAACTTCATGACCTCATTTTTTCTAACAGCTGCATAGTATTCCATTGTATAGATGTACCAAAGTATCTTCAACCAGTCATCTGTTCTAAGGGCACTTGGGTTTTTTCCAGATTCTGGCTATTGTAAACAGTGCTGCAATGAACATATAAGTGCAGATGTCATTTCGACTATACCTTTTTGCTCCTCTGGGATATATTCCCAGAAGTGGTATTGCTGGGTCAAATGGGAGCTCAACCTCTAGTTTTTTGAGAATCGTCCATATTGTTTTCCAAAAGAGCTGAACTAGTCGGCATTCCCACCAGCAGTGTAGAAGGGTCCCTTTCTCCCCACATCCTCTCCAACAGTGGTTGCTTTTGTTCTTCTGGATGTGTGCTAGCCTCTGTGGTGTGAGGTGGTATCTCATGGTTGTTTCGATCTGCATCTCCCTGATGATTAGTGATGCAGAGCACTTTTTCATGTGCCTTTTGGCCATTCGTATCTCTTCCTTGGGAAAATTTCTGTTCATCTCTTCGCCCCATTTTTTGATGGGGTTGGATGTTTTCTTCTTGTAGAGTTCAACCAGTGAAACAGCTTTATTTTCTTGTCAGGTGGCTATCTAGCTGAAATAATTACAAGTTTGCCATGCCCCCACAAATTCACATTATTTCCATGTTTATTATAAGCAATCCTACACAGACCAGATATATGTACCTAATGTACTCCATGAGTAAGAATTCTCAAGTTCATAAGTACCATTATTTTACTTACCAGAATTTGGAACTTTTACAGTCATTTTATGTATCTTTCTTCCCATTGATCTCCCAATGGGAGAATGCGATGACTAATGCCTGACTTTCTAATCCAATATGACATCAGTCAAAGTCTCCTTGATATGTATCTTCTAGGCATACTTTCCTTAGCTGTTCTACAGTAGTTTATAAAGAATAAACTTACTAATATCCTGATAACCACCATGGTCTATGTCCATACGGTAGAGAGCAGGAATTGTTTCTATCAATAATGAATGATTAGCATCATCATCCTGTTGGTCGTCGATTTTCTCGAGTGGTCTCAGTAACGTCTCCATTCGTCCTAGCCCTGAGATTTTAGAGTCTCTCTTTCCTTATCCTTCCCAATTGTGCCGCACTGGAGCCTCTTTCTGGGTCAGGGGAATGAGACCCATCATTGTTACTGGTTTTGGCATATGAATACGCCACAGAAAGTTTGCCAGGCTCTCCCATGCCAGCAGGAAACTCTTGGTAGCTTTCCAAGTTCTCTGAGAGGGAGAACTAGGCTATAAGATGTGACTTTGCACCCGAGCGCTGCCTGGAGCTTGGTTTTATAGTCTCTGGATGTTGACCATTGATGGGATTACATGGCACCGGGGGCAGTTTCTGGGTATGACCATCTAGCTACTAGAAAATGGGGGAATCTGGGCAGAAGAGGCCCAGTCCCAATGCAAGCAGGCTTGGAGATCTCAACCCTGGGTCCTGCACACCTGGGTTTCTCTGCCAGTTCCTTCATGCGTGAGGTTGTCCAAAGGTGTGGAGAGGGGCCTTGAGCATGGCTGTGGCTGAGTTCCGGAGGTCTTCAGCTGCGGGGGCTCTGCTCGGGGCAGGGAGGGAAACTTAACCCACCCCCTCCTAGGGACCCCTGTAAAGACAGCCAGGTGCGGGGGCAGTATAAGGACATATATTATCTTTGTTTACAACAATTTTTTTCTTGGATATAAAATTCTGAATTCATGACTTTTTCTTTCAGTAGTTGATATTGCATTTAATCAACTAAATATTATGCACTTTCATCTTCACTCCTCTACAGTGCTTTTTCCTCCCCACATCACCTGGCTGTTTTAAGATATTCTCTTAAGTTGTATTTTAAGCAATTGAAATATATATTTTGGTGCAATTTACTCATATTTTGCTCTAAACTTCACTGAAGTTTACAGAATAACAGTTTTGATCAAATTTGGAAAAGTCTAAATCATTCATTCTTTAAATATATTTTATGTCTACAACTTCATTTCTGGGATTCTTGGTGAACCTCTATAGTCTGTTTGAGGGCCAAAGTGATAGTATAGCAGGGAAGGCTTTTGCCTTCAATCCCCAGCACCCCACATGGTCCCTGGAATTCCATTCAGAAATGATGCCAGGAGTAAGCTCTGAGTACCTGTGGGTGTGGCTCATAGAACAAACAAACAAACAAACAAACAAATCAGACTGCTTGAATATACAGCAGTTTGCTAATATTCTTCTCATTTTTGACACTTTTATATGAGTACTTCACTCCGCCATATCTTTAAATTCACTAATCTTTTCTTTTGCAATATCAAATTATCTGTTTAATTTATCCAGTTTCCATTTAAGGCACTTTTTTTTCCTAGAAATTCTACATGTGTTTTCCAGCTCTTTCATGTCTTTCCTCAGTATGCGTATGTTCTCATCTATCTTCTAGAACATATGGAGTCAATTTAATATTTTTCTAATATATTCTTATTTAGTAATTATATGTATATGAATCTGTTTACCAAATTTCATAAATCTGTCTTTACTGAATTTCATTTGATATGATTAGCATACTGTCCCCATAACTGCACTTTCCTAACCCAGCCTTTAAATACACTTAGTCTTATAAATATAAGATTCAGTAGTTACTGTAAGATATAATAGCTCTTCCTGGGAGGGGGAATAACAAGATTTCTACCCTCTTTCAGTGATTACAGTGTGCTAATATAAAAGCCATCAATCACTCAATTACATAGTTTTATTAACCTCTCTACAGTGATTGCTGGAAAAGAGCTCCCTCTAGCGTCACAGTGTAAACAAATCTTTTTCCATCATCAGGACCAGGACTTTTTTTATTTTATTTTTATAAAGTTGTTCACAAAAACTCTTAACATTTAATATTCAAACACCAATCCCACAGGACTATTTTAAACTGACCCAAAGCTATCTCCAAAATATCTCCTAAGAACATCTAGAGGTGAGGTCATTATCAAGCTATCACATGTGTTGCCCTGAGCACGGCTGGGTGTGGCCCCCAAACCAAAACTAAACAAAAATAAGTAAAATTTTGAAATCCACTGTCTGAAAAACTCCATATCCATATTCTTGGTCAATTTTATCTTTACACTATTTAACTTACCATCTTTTTCACTTGTTGTTTCACCATCTCTCTCCACATTAGAATATAACTTTCAAGAGATCAGGAAGTTGTACTGGTTTGCTCACTGCAGAATTCCCAATGGCCCAAGTAGTACCTAAAAATTGGTAAGATTGTGAATCATTACCATGTGCCATTGCTAAGAGGAATCCCTGACCACAGAGCCAGGAATAAGGTCTGATCCCTGTCGGGCATGGCTCTAAAATATATATAAATATAAATGTATATTTATATAGATAGATATGAAATACTACACAGGTACAGCATGCACATGAATAGATGTTTTAAATAATAAGCTAAATTTTAAAGAATTGTTCTTATTCATAGAGGAAAGTTTGGGGCTACAAAGACCAATAACATCTCTTTGATCGGTATGGGTGGGAAGGAGGAACAACTTTGATGCCCACTACTTTCTAAAACAACCTCTATGCCTGCAAATAAACAGTACATGTCTGTTCTCATCTGCAATTCAACTGAACTAACTTCTTAGCACTATACTCTAACTTTGCGTGGTCATCATTTTTCTTGCTGACACCTCACAGGGAAACTTTATGTCTTCACAATGTGGAAGAAAACCTGAGCTAATTCTCATAGCTAGACTTACACCGCCATTTATTTGAGTATTGCAGAAACAAGACTAATAACAAACTGCAAATTCCTAAAATGCAGTTGCTTTTATAATACTTGATTAATAAATTATAATTAGGAAAAAATAGCTATCATATATTTGCATTTTGATGAGAATATTGAAAAGAAGCAAATCAAAGTAATGATTTCTCTGTTTCCTAAGATGTTCTATAGAATCTAGTGTTTACATCTTGATTACAAAGCCTCTTCACAATTCACAAGATGTTCCTCAGCTCTGCCTCCCATTTAAATCTGATTAATCCAGATGACCTTGTTCTAACAGCAGGTGATTTACTGTGATTTATTTTTGGAAACAGAATAAAAATTAAAAATTTAACTTTAAATATCTATGTTATAGGAAAGTAAAATGTGACTTCTATAGAAGTAAAATATTTAAGAATTTTAGTCAAAATTGAATATGGTATATTTTACAGCTATAAATATTACACTGATGACTTTTTACACTGAAATGAAATTTTATGAATATATACTCATAAGAAGACTTAAAAATAAGTGCATCTAATTAATACAAAAATGTGAAAATTTATATGAAAGGCAATAATTTTGAATTATTTAAAAGCTATTAATAAATATCTGTTTATAGTTTATCTATGTATATCTATACATACATGTATACTAAGAGTTGTAAATTTTATTTTTTAAACTATTTATTACTGTAACAAATTTCTATTAGATAATATAATTGAAGAAGTGGAAAATATTTTATTACTCTTTTTAAACTATATTATAAACATATGCATTGACATTGAAAGATAAGATTAGTAGGAAATAGTAATTACAATGGCCTTCTTTTAGGAACTAGTATAATTATTCCCACTTTATCCCTGTAAAATAGGCATTGCACATATATTATTATAATTAATAATTTAAGCAGCACTGTAGCACAGTAGCACTGTCATCCTGTTGTTCGTTGATTTGCTCAAGCGGGCACCAGTAACATCTCCATTGTGAGACTTGTTGTTACTGTTTTTTTTTTTGCTTTTTGGGTCACACCTGGCAATGCACAGGGGTCACTCCTGGCTCTGCACTCAGGAATCACCCCTGGAGGTGCTCAGGGGACCATATTGGATGCTGGGATAAGAACCCGGGTCGGCCGCGTGCAAGGCAAATGCCCTACCCGCTGTGCTATCGCTCCAGCCCCATTGTTGTTACTGTTTTTGACACATTGAATACTCCATGGGTAGCTTGACAGGCTCTGCCATGCGGGCAGGATACTCTCGGTAGCTTGCTTGGCTCTTCGAGAGGGATGGAAGAATCGAACCTGGGTCGGCCATGTGCAGGGCAGACACCTTACCTGCCGTCCTATCGCTCCAGTCCTGTTGCCTCGATGAACACAGGACGACAGTGCAACAGTGATACAGTGCTATTGAAACAGACATACCAAAGAATTACTTAGCTTGGTTTATTGAGAAAAATCACCCTACAACTAGGAAAGAGATCATCCCAAAACTAAGCCAGAGTTTAAAATATCCTTAGAATTATCATGAAAAGTGAAAGAAAAATTCAACAATATTTAGCCATCCAGATTCTTCACCATTCAAATGTAATTTTATATATATTTATAATGTAAACCCACACATAAATTTATTGTAAATTTTCCATATATGAACCATTAAAATATCAAAAGCATACAGTAAAGAAAATTCATTTTAATAAATAGGTATTGGGAGAAGTAGACAGCCACAGGCAAAAGAACGAAATCACCCTACACCACACACAAAAATTAACACAAGATAAATTAAAGTCCCGAATATATGATCTGAAACTATGAAATAATTCAGAAGAAAACATAGGTGATTCTTTCTAATACACAGATACTTATGAAGATTCCACTATTATTAGAAAGTAAACAAAAGCATAGTACTTAAGATCTAGTCTTTTAAGAACTTTCAATCATATGATACACTGTTATTAACTATTCTCACCATGATACACAATCCATTTTCAGAATATATATTTTATAACTGACCAAATTGACCTAAATATCCCTATTTCCCCCCACTTCTAGTCATTAGAAACCAACATTCTATTCTTTCTATGAATTCAGCATTATAAAATTCTATGAAATGCTATCATACAATATTTGTATTTCCTTTTTTTTTTTAAATCATATAATGCCCTTAAGTTTCCTTCTTTCTCATGGCTCAATAATATTCACTATTGGGACCAGAATTAGAGTGCAGCAGAGAGGGTGAAGCCCAGCCACATTCACCTAGCTAGCACCACATAAGTTTCCCCAAACCCTGCTGGGAGTGATCCCTGAACCAGAGCCAGAAGTAAGACCTGAGCACCACCAGATGTGGTCTAAAAACAAAGGTAAAAAAGGAAAAAACTACTATCCTATAATATCCCATTGTGTATGTGTGTGACAGTGTATATCACACACATTTTTTTTAAACTCTGCCTCCTTTACCTTTACTTAGAACAGTAATTTTTAAACTCTTTTTTTTTTCATTTTCTTTTTTTATTGAATCACCATGGAAAAAGTTACAAAGATTTCAGGTTCAATTCTCAGTCACTCAATAATCAGGCCCCATCCCCTCACCTGTACACATGTTCCACCACCAAGAACCCCAGTATACCCCCATCCCACCCCCACCCCAGCCATCTGGCTAATGATCTTCACTTTATTATCTCTATACTTGGAATATATTCAATATTTCAACAGAAAACTCACTACTATTATTTGGAACTTTATTAATATCACTACTATTATTGTTGGAACTTTCCCCCAACAATCAAACCTGCTGAAAAGGCATCATTAGATAGTTTGTTTTCCATTGCTGAGAATGAAGAATATATGAGCTCGCACGCCCGCAACAGCGGCCAAAGGGTTTTGGATTTCTGATATTTTAGCTCATTTCACAGTCTAGATGCATTTCTATAAGAAGCCGCTGGGTGCCAAAATTGGTTAGTAGACCTCCAAGATCATAGTCTTTTAGGAGCAGAGGAGCCGTCTTTGTGTGCAACTGCTTCAGATCTCATCTGGTTAGAGAGCGTGCCAGTAATACCCGCATCCCATGATCTCCTGCGCACCACGTCACTGCAAACTCATACCTCTGATTAGTGGGATCTAGAAGATGGCGGTCGCCACATGGGTGCCACTGCTGCTGCTGCTGCACCTCCCCCATAGCAAGAAGGGGTTGAGAGAGAAAAACCTTTCCCCTCCAGGGGCGGCATAGGGTTGTAGTTCAGTTCACAGTCTAGATGCATTTCTATAAGAAGCCGCTGGGTTTTGAGTCTCACTCATACAATGATTGAACACCTATCCCTCCCTCAGTGTGCATTTTCCACTACCAATGTCTTCAATATCCCTCCCCCATCCCAACCCTTCCCCTGCCTCTATGGCAGACAATTTCCCTCTTACTCTCTACTTTTGGGTGTTACGATTTGCAATACAGATACTTTAACACATTTTTTTAACGTCATCATCTGGTGACAGACTTTGCTTTGTTTTCATGTCTTGATTATTGTGAGGCAAATTACAATGAATGTGCTTTCGCAAATACATACCTTTGAGAGTTTGTTTTCATTTTCTTTAGATTTGTATCCAGAGTTAAATTGTCAAATCATATTATAGTTCTAATTTTAATTTTTTGAGAAACTCCCATTGTGTCCCAATGCTGTTAATAATGACTGTGATTATTTACATACCACAACAGTATAGTTGGTTGTTTCTATTTTTCCATGTTCTTACAAACATCTTTTATCTCTTGTCTTTTTATAATTACCATTATAGCATTGAGATTTTGGTCTGTGTTTCTCTGATGATTCATAACATCAAGCAAACACCTTTACATGTACCTAGTTACCATTTGTATGTCTTCTTTGGAAAAATGACATTTTGATTCTTCTATCCTTTTGGTTTATTTAGGCTTTTGTGCTACATTTCACTGTGTTCAGGTCTTCCTCCTGGCTCTGTGCTCTGAGATCACTCCTGACAGAGCCAGAGAGACATATGTGGTGCCAGAAATCAAAATCAGGTTAATGGCATGCATGCAGGGCATCTTCCACGTTTTAAACTGAATTATTTGGATTTTTATGTTGTTTTGTATGTGTTCTTTATTTATCTTGGATGATAAGCCATATCAGATAGATGAATTGCAAATATTTTCTCCCATTCCTTAAGTTTCTTTTCCAATTGTATTGATTTCTTTTGGTAGTTTATTTTTCTTTTGATTTGGAGAGATTTAGTTTGGTATAGAAAAACTGATAAACTTTAGCTTTTTTTGTTTGTGCTTTTAGCATCAAATCCAGACTTTATCAAAAAGATAAAAATGAAAAAAGGACATTTCAAATTATAGTGTCTTAGTCCATTTAAAATGCTATAAGAGAATACTATAATCTGAGTAGCTAAGACATCAGACAGAAATTTATTTTTTAGGATTGTTTTCATAGTAGAAGACAGATATCAGCCTCTATTAATGCTTTATTATAGAGACTTCCTTACAAATATAAGTGGATTCTGGGCCACATGACAGAAAAGTAATTAATTACAATTATTATCTTTAAAGGAAACCCTTACCTTTTGTGTTCAGAAAAACAGCATCAAGTTAATTATCTCTGCATTCTGAATTTCTTTTTTAATTTTATTTTTATAAATTTGCTCACAATATTTGATTACATTTAATATTTAAACACCAATCCCACCACCATTACATCTTCCCACCACCATATTTTGAATGTTTCCATCCCAAACCCCAACCCCTGCCCCCAAAGCAGAACCCAAGTAATTTATTTTGTATTGCTTGCTATGAATAATCTGCTAAAAATGAAACAAAATAAGGTTTTCTTGGAGAAAAATGTTTGAGGATTGTTGAATTTCACCCAGGAGCCATTAAGCCCTTCTAGAAGAGATTGCTAATTTGTTGTTAAAAGTTGAGCCTTGTGGAATACCCTGACACAGTGGCAGGGGAGGGTGGGGGGAGATGGGATTGGGTGGGTGGGAGGGATGCTGGGTTTATTTGTGGTGGAGAATGGGCATTGGTGAAGGGATGGGTTCTCGAACTTTGTATGAGGGAAACATGAGCACGAAAATGTATAAATCTATAACTGTACCCTCACTGTGACTCACTAATAAATAAATTTTTTAAAAAAGTTGCGCCTCATGTGCTAATATCTATACCTATATAAATATATTTGCCCCTAAGATTGGTTGCCTTCTACTTTAAACCCAATCAAATGTGGTGTGATACCCTTGGTATACTGGTGGTATAAAGAATAAGATGTCCAGGAATAAGTTCACTCTTGGGTGAGGCTGTCCAAGAGTATGGAGAGTGGCAGCAAGTATGGCGATGGTTGAGTTCTAGAAGTTTTTCAGCTGCCGGGGCTGGCCTGAATTTCATTTCAGTTTATTTTCCTCTTTTCAAACTGATTCTTGGCTGATCATTTCTTAGTCCTATTACTCCTCTCAGTTTTGTTTTGCTAGTTTTTTGGCTTTGTTTTTGCTGGTAATTACCCTTCCTTATTTCTAGTTTTGCAAGGTTATATGATCATCAATACTTCCTCTCAGATGCAACCTCTTCCAAAAGTCTTGTTTATTTCTAAGTCATCTTTCCTTTCTGGGGAGGAGGGAGAAGTCCCAATTTATAAAACTTTCATGCTTCCTAACCTATATTTTAATGATTTGTGTGCATTGTATTTCTACAATACAATTATTATTCATTTTTCACACCTTTACAAATACCTTCAAGATTGATGCCAAATAAAGGCTGAAATCATGGTACAAATGTAGCTTTTAGAAGCATATCTTTTAGGAACATAGTAATTCAAAAGGAGAAACTGGTTACAATACTTCAATGAAACAATTAAAGAACAGGATGATATATAATAATAAAATGATCTCTAAGAAATCTCTATCAGGGGTATGGTGCCACCAATAGATCAACCTGTGGGACGAGTGCATCAGCTACCTGATGGTACCTTCAAGCTTCCTGATACCCCAAAACTGCTGCTGTGCCTTCGGCCAAGCCCCAGCAACTTGGGACCAAGTTTTCCAAGAAATTAAACAGCCAAAAGTTAGGTATGTGGGAGCCATGCCTACAAACCACCTCCAGCTCAGCTAAACAAGTTCAGTTACTGGCCTTATTTCAGAGACCCATAGATAAATCTTGAAAAAGATCAAAAGCCAACAGTTAATCTCGAACCTGTGCATGGTGAAACAGACTAGGGTAAATCGAAGGGAGACCTGTGCCTGCCCAAGCACAGCCCCCAGCAGCCGCTTGCTTCCACAATCCAAAACCACCACCATACCCCCAGTCTGACTCCACCCAGGAAGGACCTCACCAAAATATAATCTGCTGAAAATTCAGGTATGTGGGTTTGTGACTGAAATCTCCAGGCTTTCACAGAGTTGGATTGGGCTACCTCTCCCCAACTTCCCAATGGAAGCACTGGCAGCCACTGCCATGAACCAACTTCAGCACCACCCATAAACTTTATTACTGGCCTTGCTTCAGAGACCCATAAATAAATCTCGAAAAAATCAAAATCCAGAGACGCAGCAGCAAGTCCTGGAAGACACCATAGAGCCTGAGGTCTCTCCGGGCCCCATACTGAGCCAATTTCACCGGGGCACCTTAGATGGAGCAGGTGCAGTCTCCCCTACTCCAGATGAAATCCCAGCAACCAAGAGCTTCCACAAGCAAGGCCCAGGTATTTGGATTCCAGGACTAAATCTCCATGCCCCAGAGGTGCCAGGCTATCCCTCTCCAGGCCCCCGCTTGGCTGTCACACCCATGATGTGCCTCCGGATGCCACACCAACAGCCCTGGTCCAGAGATGCCAAATTGAATCCCAAAATGGATTAGTGCCCTACAGAAATATCTCTGAAGCCCTACCATTTACAATCTAGGATTCCAGAAGTGCACGGCCTCGATACCCATGATATTCGAAATGAGCAATGGACAATAAATGAGCTAGCAGCTACCTCTGGCAGGCAGGCTTAAATGGTGGTGAGAAAATTTGAGCAAAACATAATGCCCAAAAGTAGAGAGTATTGGGGGAAATTGCCTGCCATGGAGGCAGGGTGAGTACTGGGATGTGGGGGGAAAGGATATACTGGGGACACTGGTGGTGGAAAGTGTGCACTGGTGGAGAGATGGGTGTTCGATTATTGTACAGCTGAATCTTGAATATAAAAGCTTTGTAACTGCATCTCACGGTGATTCAATAAAAAAATAAAAATAAGTAATGTGGAGTTCATGCCCAATTCAATCAGTTTAATCAATGGCTGAATAAATAGCAGTACTCCTACATTAAAAAGTAAATATATATATTTAAAAATAAAGATTTTATTTTGATCTGTCACACATCACTGTCACTGTTACTGTCATCCCATTGTTCATCGATTTGCTCGAGCAGGCACCAGTAACATCTCCATTGTGAGACTTGTTACTGTTTTTGTCATATCGAATATGCCACGGGTAGCTTGCCAGGCTCTGCCATGCGGTGGGGGGATATTCTCAGTAGCTTGCCAGGCTGTCTGAGAAGGACAGAGGAATCAAACCCGGGTTGGCCTCGTGCAAGGCAAACGTCCTACCTGCTATGCTATCGCTTCACCCATATCACACATAAAACTAAGAATTCATCTCTCTTTATGATAGGGAACTAGTAGTCAAAAACAGCTCCTTCTATTATTTATAATAGGATATTCTGATGCATTAACAAGAAATTAGCAACTGTCACCAGAACCACCCACCAAAACTATGTGGGAAGGACTTAGCAGGGGTTCAAAGAGGGGGAGGTAAAACCCCAAAATGTATTCTGTCTCCCCAAACCCCCTAAGCAGGAACCCATCTCGACTGAACTCTTCATGACCACCACCAGGAAAAGATGAAATATGGACACAATCAAGCTGATGTGGCAATCCTAATGACCAGTGTCACTTAATACTCCTAGTCTGCAAATCACAAGGCAAAGCAGTCTCCCTTTCTTCTCAGGCTCTTTGTCACTCTCTGCCCCGGAACCCTTCCCCAATAAAGTGTCTTGCTTTGTCAGTAAATGAGTCTCTATGGCTAAATTTTCTGAGTGTTAGACAAGAGACCACCTCTGCTCTCTCGGGAGGGATGTATATATAACATGGACACAACACCTAAACAAAATACTCATTTTCAAAAGCACTCAGAACAACTTATAAGGGATAAACTTGCTAAACGTATTAAAATATCATTTTATTGGTAAAAAGATGGTAATTTAAATATCTATTATGTAAAGAAAGGTTAATGTGTATATAAACACAAAGGATAAAATTATTTCATCAAACTCCTACTCATTTGAAAATATTCTTTCTTAGCTCTGTGATCTACCAGCAAGCAGAAAGAGAGGAAGGAAGGAAGGAAGGAAGGAAGGAAGGAAGGAAGGAAGGAAGGAAGGAAGGAAGGAAGGAAGGAAGGAAGGAAGGAAGGAAGGAAGGAGCGAGCCAGTTTAATCTACAAATGTTGATTGAAGGGCCTAAAAAAAGTTCTATAAAAGAAGGTCAAGAGAATGGATATTATAGTATTATTCAGCATGAAGATTAAAGGTTGATTTGAGACAATTTAATAACAGTCTATAAATACATGAAGGGCTCTCAAACAGGGAATAATCATCAGCTTCTCTTCAACTTCAATCTGGACCAGAACAAAAGAAAAATAATATTAGATAAAAGGAACAACTCTTGATAGCAAGAAAGATTTAATACTAAAATGAGTAGTATAAGGAAACCTGCGTACACTTGTTCCCTGAGAGACGGCTTTAAAATGTGGCTCAAAACCCATAACTTGCCTACAGATAAAGAAATGTATTAGATAATCACCCAAAGTCTCCTTCAATATCTAGAGTCAAACATCTAAAATTCATTTCCCTTTTAGAAAATCTTGCTGCTTTTTTGTATTCCCTGTTTCCTAAGAAAATCTATGGTTAAAGAATAATTTTAGGATGTGGTTATATTCCAATTTTCTCCCACATCCATCTTAAAGTTCTTCTATTTTAGTGATTACTTTCTGGCATCAAGCTGAGTGTTAAACATAGGGAGAAGGTGAGCAAGAACATATGAAATATACATACGTATTTTGAAATATAGCTATCCGCTTGATAAAAACTATATTTTGAATTTTAACTTCATATATTCTTATCTTCTTCATAGCCAAATGGGTTTAAGTAATGTACAACTTCCCCACCTCCATGCCTCATGCCCCAAAGCTGGGTTATATTTAAAACAAAGAATTCCTTCTACTTCTGTTGCTACTTCTAGTTTGTCTATAATATTTTCATATGTCAAGAAAATTAAATAAATGGAGATGCAAAAGTAGTATAGAGGTGATCAGCACATAACTAGCTTCAAGGTTAAGTACAGTACATCTCACAGACAAGTTTCTATTTGTTTTCACCTATCTCCAAATTTGCAGGGGCAATGAACCAAGTACATTGAAAGTCACAGAATTTAAAGAAAACATTTGCCCTAATAACTCACACACTAACATTACTTTCAATAACAAATTTAAGAGTTGTTAAAATAGGGGCCAGGGAGACAGCACAGCAGGTGAGGTGCTTACCTTGCATGTATCCGACCTGAATTTGATCCCTGAGTACAGAGCCCCCCAAGGATAACCCCTGAGTGGAGATTTAGGAGTAATCCCTGAGCACTGCAGGATGAGGACCAAAACAAAATAAAAAGAGGTTGTTCGTATAATGTAATTTCATTCCCCATTGTCCTATCACCCCAAAAAACAGAAACACCAAGAATAAAAGCATGAGAAAGAGAGAGACAGAGACAGAAAGACAGAGAGACAGACAAAGCATTTTTAAGGACATGGTTTGGTTTACAAGATTCTGTGGGCTGACAAATCTGTACAGCAGATTAGCCATCTTGTAACTCTGTCAAAAATTGATGCTACTGTTTTTTTGAGACCCTTATTTTTATGGTAGCATCGTAGTCCCATTGTTCATCGATTTTGCTCAAGCAGGCACCAGTAACATCTCCATTGTGAGACTTGTTGTTACTGTTTTTGGCATATCAAATATGCCACGGGTAGCTTGCCAAGCTCTGCCATGCAGGCGGGATATTCTCAGTAGCTTGCTGGGTTCTCTGAGAGGGACAGAGAAATAGAATATGGGTCAGCCTCGTGTAAGGCAAATGCCTTGCCCGCTGTGCTATCTCTCTAGTCCTTATTTGTAAGGTAGACTTATTAATTGGACATTGAGGCAGTGTTTCTATATTACAATATTGAGGCACAATTCCTTCTTCTTTAGGCAACATTAGCTTTTATTTATGGACTTTAACTGATACTTTATTATTAAAAGTAATCTCCTTTACTCAAAGTCAACTAATTACAAGTATTGATTACTTGTCAAAACACCTTCCCAGCAACATCAAGAAGACCTCAAACAACAGGGCACAGCCTGAGTTGAAGAACTAAATTTAACATCACAATTAGTTTTTCTGTTTGCGAGGCAGAGGGTCTTACTGACTTTTCTGTTCTAAAGCCCCTGAATCTCTTCATTATGTTCTTATAATAACATCAGTGATTTTCAAATAATTTAATTTGTATAGTGACTCATTTGGCTAGAAAATATTTATTGAGTGCTCCTATGGTGTGGCACTGTTCTAGAACTAGGATATAAGAACTGAGAAGACAAAATCCTATTATATTTTAAGGGCTGGAGAGATAGTACTATAGATAGGGTGCTTGCCTTGCACATGGCCAACCCAGGTTTAATCCCTGGCATCCCATATGGTTCCCTGAGCACTGCCAAGAGCAATTCCTAAGTGCAAAAGCAGAAATAACCCCTGAACATAGCCCAAGACAAAAAAAATTACATTTAATATCTATTAGCTTGATTTTCAGTTTACTTCCAGAATAATATAATTTTAAATAACCAAAAACATAATCTTTTTGTGTATGCTTGTTTGCTTTGGGGCAACACCTGGAGGTACTCAGGACTTACTCCTGTCTCTGTGCTCAGTAATCACTCCTTGCTGGGCTCAGGGAACTATATGGAATGGATTATCACAAATCAAACCTGAATCAACTGAGTGCTAGGCAAGTGCCCTAACTGCTGTTTTATCTATCTGGGACATGATCCTTTTTTATATATATATATCTTTATACCCCACACATACAGGTCCAAGTAGATAAGCAGCAAGTGTATGTGCTAAGTTGTTTAGTGAGTAGAGAATTATAGCCTTTTTTATCTTGCATATGATAAAATCAAGACCAGGAAACTTGGCTTATTTAAAGTCATATCATTTTAGTTTTTCAAACAGGAATAAAGCACAAATTCCAAGTTCAAATATCTTATAATAGATCTGAACTAAAATGACACATTCAACAAACATTTATAAAAATAGAGTCAATCAAAATATCAGTCCCAATAAAGAGTAATTACAGTCCCAAATTACCCCAGTATCATTCATTTTTTATCATCTTTCCTTTTCATAAAATTTATGTTAGACTGACCTCTTCAATATTGCATTTCTTTAAAATAGCCTTGATATTTTAAAACTAAAATATAACTAGGATTCCACCAACAACTACAAAAAATATTATCACAAAGAGCTTCAGAGTTATTATATACACTGTTTACCAACAGTGATGCACATATTAGAATTTAAGCAGAAATCCAAGAACCAACCCAAAGAAGGGTGGAACCCTCTGAAAAGGAGAGGCTGCCTATTATACAGACTATGAAGAGACTATCAACAGTTGAAGGCTTTCCTGTGACAATGTCCAAATTAACTTCTATGAATGCAGAGAACTACAAGAAAATCAAATTTTGAGGAATTGTATAAAATCTCCTCCTGAAAGTCATTCAAGGCTTGCTCTTTAAACCCGTATCTCTGATGAACACAAATCTCTCTTGCTTGTCTTTTTTCTTGCTTTATCCCACTCTAGAGAAGCCTCTGGTTCTCTCTTGAATATGAATTTCCTCTTTTTTCCCCCAAATGTCTGACTAAGTAAGTTTTGTTCAATATATCTAGATTTGTAGATATACACATATATACATTGATATATATTGATATTAATATGTTCTATAAATGTAAATTCTACATGAAATATGCAGGCAGACAGGCAGGAATGAGGAACTTCTTTACAATGAATTTTGATTAGTAATAAAATTAAAATATGATCTATAAAGAAACAATTCTGTTCCCAGTCCAAAGCAGGTAGAATCTACACCCTCTGGAAATGATTCAGCAGAAACAAAGATTAATAAGATCTGAATGTTGTCCACCCGGAGAAGGTGAGGTGCCTAAGAAGAAAAAATTTAGCAAGAACAAAGGCATTGATAAGACCAAATGGAGACCACCAGAACCAAAGCCTTTTCCCTCAACTCTCTCTTCCTCCCCCCCTCTCATAACTGTCTTAACCAGGTTCAAAAACTGAATCTATAAAATATCTGACATTCAATAAATGACTAAATTAAACTAATGTTAATCCAGACTGAGAAAAACGTGTTAACTATCACCAATTTCTTTGGAAGATGACAGAGCAGAAAGCACTTTTTAAACCCCAAGCTCATTCACTGAAAAAGAATAGGTGGTCAAAAAGAGTTCCACCTGTTTGATGAGAGTAATTTAGTGAGAAGTGATGTAGTGAGAGTGAAGTAATGAGAAGAGTAGATGGTCAAGACAGGAAGACACTAACAAGAGAGTTAGAAAGGTCACAAAAACAAAGATGAAAGTAAAAGTCTTGAGGAAAGCAAGGGAGTTCACCTCAGAAAAATGCATTGAGTCTCACCGCGACCACCTCACTCAACTCAGAAAAAAAAAAAACCATTACGACTTCTGACTGCCAGCCACCTCATCTCTGCTTGAAGATATCACCAAAGTCTCACAGCTCATCTTATTTCTTGTTGGTGCATCAACAAAGCTGTCACCATGACCTGTTCTTCAAAAGACCTCGTATCTACTTCTGATAATGAGGAAGTCTCACTGAGGGTCTTCCACCACCAGCTGGGGGCTTGAAAAAGACTTTCATCTTTGACTCTTTTTAACTGATTGTTACTTCACATAAGAATGCAATGCTGATATTATGTGTGCTCCCTCACAAAAACTTGCAATTTACTTATGACTCTGTGTGAACTACCTGTTTCCTTTGACAAAGAGACTGTGTCTTGCCTAGGAAGCTGCCAACTGTGCTGTCTCAAGCAAGCAAGGACAAGGATTTTATGCGTAGTAGAAACATTTCTTGTTAGAATGTTTTAATAAAGCTGAAATTGTGTGTATGTATTTGGGGGAGAACACATAAATTTTAAGTTTTACGCTTTATCATGACCATGTCATTAACCATATAACTCAAAACAATCTCTCATCCCACTTTCTCATGAAGTGGACACCCTGGAGAGCTTTATCCTGCAAAGCTTCCAAAGAAACAAACAGTTCGGTTTTTTGTTTTCTTGTGGTATTTGCTGAAGTGCATCTTGCAATCATAATTAGGACTGTAAGAGTCAATCTAGCTTCAATTCTGGCTTATAAAGGGAAGGTGTCTGTGGAGCACCAACCAACGCCCAGGCAAGGGTTCCCAGGTCCCTTTAACTGATAACATGACCATCAGTAGACTGAGAGCAGCAGGAACAGGTTGAACTAACAGAAAGCCATGGATTGGCTTAAACTACAGCTTAAACTACAAACATTAATTTCTCATAATTCTGGAATCTGGAGCATATAAGATCATACACAGATAGTCCCTGCTGAGAGCTCACTTCAAGACTTGCAAATGGCCACTCTGACGTGCTATGCTCACTCAGAGAGGAGGGTGGGAGGAAGACAGAGAGAAGGAGAGACAAGCTGTGCTGTGCAGGTCCCATTTTTTGTAAGGACACTTAGCCCATTCTTGAAGGCTCCACTCTCCAATTCTTGCTTCCCAAAGGCCCCGCTACCTGTTACCACACATTGGGGTACTACACATTGGTGAACACATTACAGTAATGTGCATTTTGATGGGACCAGCATACTAAGCTCATAACAAAGTAAGCAGGTCAGGAGTTTTATGAATAAAACCAAGGTGTGATCTGAAAAATTAAGTTTGCACCAGAAAGATAGTACAGAGGGTAAGGCAAGTGCTTGCCTTGAACTCATCCAACCCAGGTTTGATCCCTGGCATGACATACAGTGTTTAGTGTCCCCTAAACACTGCCAGGAGTGATTTCTGAGCATAGATCCAGGAGTAAGCCCTGAGCTACAACTTTGCCAGCACAGAGCATGAAATCTGGACCTGTTTCGGATCTACAAGGACCTTTGTTTTTATTTTCTTTTGTTGTATGTGTGTGTGTTGGGCTTTTGATTTTTAGGGATTTTTTAATTTTGGTTTTTTGTCTGTCTGTTTGTTTGTTTTGAGCCATACCTAGCAGTACTCAAAGGCTACACACAGCTTGGGGCTCAGGGGTCTCTCCTTGTGGTGCTCAAGAGGACCATGCAGAGTACGAGGCTGGAGGGAAATTACATTTAGGTAAGGTGATTGCCTTGCACATGGCTGTCCCAGGATATGTGAAATCTCATATGATTCCCTAATCCCTGCCAGAAATAAGCCCTGAGTATAGCCAAGTGAAGCTTTAAAAAAAAAAAAAGTTTGCCAGGGGACTGAATCAGGTATTCTGCACACAGCATGTATTCCAATCATTGGGGTTATCTCCCTTATCTAAGGACCCATAAAAGTCTGAATGCAAAATGGAGAAACTATAGCATAAATGAAAGGCTCTGATGAGACAGAAAGAAAGAGTACACAAAGTTCAGTATTTCCCCCTTGACATTGCCCTAGCTATGGACTCTTACCTACACAGAAGGACCCAGCCAAGACATTTCAGGGAATAAAACTATTAAAATCAACTTTGCAAGGGCCAGAGAGGTTACTGAGGGAAAAGACTATGTTCTCAATACCTCTGCTAGAAGAAAGAAGCCTTAGATTATGACATCGGGAAAGTACCTTTCAATTCATTATAGATCAGGTAAAGCACTTGATTTATGTGCATCTCATGTAGGTTCAAGCCCTGGCACTGCATATGGTCCATCTCCCCAGAGTGAGCCCTGAAGGCAGAGCCAGGAATAAGTTGTGAGCACAGCCAGGTGTAACCCAACAACCCCCACCCCACCACCAAAGAAAAGGAAAATTTGCAGAAAATATTCCATCCTAGAATCACCAGTGTCCCCAGCTGGCAGTGCATAATTATTTTTTTTAATTTGGTAGGGTTTCCTTTTATCTTTCTCCTTATATTTCTTAAGATACGCTGATAGGACAGCGGGTAGGGCATCTGCCTTACATGCGGCCAACCCAAGTTGAATTTCTCCACCCCTCTCGGAGAGCCCAGCAAGCTACCAAGAGTATCCGGCCCGCATAGCAGAACCTGGCAAGCTACCTGTGGTGTATTCGATATGCCAAAAACAGTAACAAGTCTCACAATGAAAATGTTACTGGTGCCCACTCTAGCAAATCGATGAACAACTGGATGACAGTGCTACAGTGCCAAAGATCTTCTCTCAGAAACAGTTGCTGCAAAGATGTAAGAGTCTAAGTCCAGGTGGAGACTGGATGGACTTTTCTTACCGGTCCTCATCTCCCAGAGACATGCAACCCATCCACAGGAAAAACTATCATTTCTCTTAAGTACTAAAACAAAAAATATTTTTTAAAGTGAAATTATTACCAAGAATGTTCTTGGAGATCCACGGAAGACTTAGCACATCATGTAGAAATAGTAAAAAGCTAGTTAAAAAATAAACAGCTAGGTATTCTCCTAATATCCAAATATGTAGATGGTTAAAGGGGGTTTGTTGGTTCTGCGTGTGATTATATACAGTTTATCATCACCTGCATTACATAAATAACTGTGTCTCTCTTTGTGAAGTTGAGGGCAAGAGTTTCATTTACAAAAATGTAAAGGAAAAGATGGTAGTGATGAAGAGAATGTGGACTAGCTCCAGGGTGTGGATAGGTTCTTGAATATTGAGTGCGAAATTAGCATGCAAAGCTCCAGGTGTTTGTGATACTATGATTATTTATTTAACAGCCTCAAAAGGTAGTTCTGTTGCCCCATGTTCCATGTTCTCTACTGGTCTGCTACTGTTACCTTGTTCCTCAGTAAACTTATCCCACAATATCCAGAGGTCTAGTGGTCCCTGGCATCCATAGTGCCTGGTGCTCCGAGGATCAGAAGTCTGTTTGCTGATGCTCTGTATTCTGCTTCACCTTGTTGGTATCCACTGTTGTATTGCTTGTTTATTTAAGGGGCCATACCCAGCATACTCAGGGCTTACTCCTGACTCTGGATTCTGGGATCACTCTTGGTGGGTTCAGGGGTACCATATGGGATACTTAGGATCAAACCAGATTCCATCATGTGCAGGGCAAGCTGTACTAGTGCTCTGGCCCTGGTATCCACTGTTCTTTGCCCCTTTGTTCTCAAGTCGCATGACAGCTGCTGCTTTTCTAGCATCTCCCCAGACACAAGATCGGGACCAGTGAGAGGCTGCCAGCAGTCAGAGAGAATGTTTCCTGACCTCTGCCCCTTTCCTGTTCTTGCATCTCCACCTCTGACCATTTTAATTATCTTTCTGCCTAAAACTCATGGAGGTGAGATAAAATGACAACTGGATTTACCTGATACCTTCTCTTCCTCTCCACTCCCACCACAACGGTAGCCTTTTGGCCTCAAATCTTCCTTATTTTTCCCCTGAAAAAATCATATGAAACAGAAAAGTGGGGAGAAGAGAAAGATACATGTTTAGGAAAAGTAGACAATTGGAAATCTAGAATTTATTAGACTTTTTAAAAATTTTTTTAATTTTTTTTTCTTTTTGGGTCACACCCAGTGATGCTCAGGGGTTACTCCTGGCTCTACACTGAGGAATTTCTCCTGGCGGTGCTTGGGGGACCATATGGGATGCCGGGGATTGAACCTGGGTCAGCCCCATACAAGGTAAATGCCCTACTCACTGTACTATCGCTCCAGCTTTTTTACTAGGCATTTTAAGCATCACAAAACCCATCCCTCAAAATATCAGAATCAGTTGAGGTACCTGATAAAAGAATAATCAGAAAACAGGAGATAAAGAAAGAATAGAGTTAGCACATTTAGAGAAACTGATGAAAGATAATTGTGTAAGGTGAGTTTTTTTTTAACCCGAAGCAAATATTCACCCTAAGATGTATCCCACATAAATTAAAAACACTGTGAATTGGTTAAACAAATAGGAAAATATAATACCAGTAAACTCTAAATTTTGAGGGAATAATGTTAAAAACCAAAACAGAACTAAAAGGAAAAGCAAAGAGATGCAAACTGAAATGGGAAATTCAGAGTCCATGAGATAGATACTTCTCACCAAAACACACTTCCAGGAAAAGAAATTTCCAATAAACAAAGTATTTTAGGAAAGTCTCCTTAATAAACAAAGATTATTGCTGGGATAGAATAGTAAAGACATAGAAAAATCAGTGAATTCAGCCAAACAACTTGAAAAAATGAATTTTCACCTTGGAAGATAAGGCTATGAGGAGAAACACAGAGCGTAAAACTCAAGGTAGGCATCTTAGTCCAATACCTTGACTCGGGGCAAAAGGAGAGGTTACTGCAAGGAAGGATTGTTTTCAATACCTCTGCTACAGAAAGAAGCCTTAGATTATGACACCTGGAAAGGACTTTTCAATTCCATACATTTTAAAAAAATGATTACAATGTTCAGGAAAATGAACCTAATTCAAAATGTCCAACACAAGAGAAATTAAGCCTGCTTCCACACAAACTAAGGGTGAAATAAATAGTCATACTTGTCAAAAACTGGTGAAAACTCATCAAAAATATTTTGGAGCAAATGGAAATTATGACATTTTCAAATTAAACATAAAAATAATTCACTCCCTCAAGGAGCAATAGCCAATATAAAGAAAGAAAACAGATTTCAGGGAAAAGTAGCATGGCATCCGCCATATTATGAGAACCATTAAGGAGGTATGAACTTGGCGGCAGGGCAAGGAAAAAAAAAAGAGGTATGAACTTGAAATAGTGGCACGCGTGGGCAGTCTCGGGCCGGGGGTAATACTGGTGCTCGCTCTGGCGAGATGCGGAACGGGGGGAGGGGGGTGGGGAGGCATACGTTTGTGCAGCCACTCTGCTGCTGATCGACCATGATCCGGAGGCCAGCTAGACTACTTTTGGTACCAGCAACTGCTCCAGCAATGTCTCTAGACTGTGAACTAAGCCATAGCCCCATGCTGCCCCAGGAAGGGAAATGATGCAATTTCTAACATAAATCTCCCTGGACTTAATTACTAAAATACTAAAATACAGAAATCCTAAACCACACAGCTGCTATCGTGGCTGTGAGACTTCATATCTCTTCATTCTCAGCAATGGAAAACTAATTATCAAATGCTTCCTTGTCAGCAGGGCTGTTTTTTGGGGGGAAAGTCCAACAACAATAGTGAGTTTTGTGTTGCAATGTAAAATGCAGTCAAGGTAAAGAGAAAATGAAGTAAAATTTATCAGCTTCGCAGGCGGGGGTGGGGGGACGGGGCATTGGGAGATATACTGGGGGTTTTGGTGGTGGAATATGGGCACTGGTGAAGGGACGGGTGTTCGAGCATTGTATAACTGAGACATAAGCCTGAAAACTTTGTAACTTTCCACATGGTGATTCATTAAAATAAATAAATTTAAAAATAAATTACAGCAAAAAAAAAAGAAAGAAAACAAAACATAGAGGGACATAAAAAAATGGGCCGTAAAACAAATATATACAGACTCTAAGAAATAAGTTAAAAGGACGTGATTATTTCAGAAAAAATAATGGAAGAGAGCTATAAGATCATAGTAGACAGAAACCACAGAAATATCTGCATTTGACAGGCTTTTTAAAAAGTGAATAAAATAAAACAAATCGTGAAATGCAGAAAAATATATTAGACAGAAGTGGATAGACAGAATAAAAGTAAAAATTCCAACATGTATCTGAATCCCTAAAAAAACCTCTAAGGTAATAAAATATTTGAAATTCTAATTAAAACAATTATCATTGCTCATCGATTTGCTCAAGCGGGCACCAGTAACATTTCCATTGTGAGACTTATTATTACTAGTTTTGGCATATCAAATACGCCATGGGGAGCTTGCCAGGTTCTGCAGTGAGGGAGAGATACTCTCAGTAGCTCACCGGGCTCTTTGAGAGGGGCGGAGGAATCAAACCCGGGTCAGCCACGTGCAAGTCAAACGCCCTACCCGCTGTGCTATTGCTCCAACCCAAAACAATTATCATTAATGATAAAAAAAGAATTTAAAAAGTACCATACACACAGAAAAGTGTATACCATGTATTAGACCAACATCAAGGTATTTCCTAGTAAAATTATTAGAAGTCAAACAATAAGTATATCTGTAGAACGTTTAGTAAACAAAGCAGTACAAATATAATTAATAGAAAAACAGTGGTGCCAAACTCCTCTGCAACCTCAACACCAGAAAAATAAAACAAAAAAATCTAAAATATCCTTTTAAAAAAGTAAAATGTGAGATGAGCTTTTATTTCCATCTGTGCTTCCCTTTTAACTATAAAAGTAATGTCTTTCAATAGTAAAATAATCTAAAAAGTCACATAACTGTAAACCTCACTAGTAAAGTTAAATATATAGAAAATAACAGTGTACTACTATAAGGATAGTAAAACACTCTTAACCTTGTATAAAATTTAAAAACCAAACTATGAATAACTATAGCTTAAATAATGGCAGAATAAACTTAATCAGGTTAAAAAATACTCTTAAAACATAATAAAAAGGTCTATTTCATGCAACTCACATTAATTCATCACCAGAGGACATCTGATCAATATAGCCACATGAATTTTTGAATGCAGACAAAAGAAAAAAATCCCAAAATATAAAAAAAAAAACACAGTAGCATTGGCAGAACATGGAGTGAAAGAGGTCAGTGCTCCAGAAACAACTTTAGTAAAGCAGAGGGTCACAGTGGAGTTAATTGTAAACTAAACAAGGGTGGAGACGGGACTTTGGTAGCACTTTTTGCAGAAAAAGAACCACGTGGTCACTTAAAACTAAGTACTGTGCCTGGACTCTGCATTGCAGCAATTTTAGTAGAAAACATGATGGACTTAACCCCCACGTCCTAGCCTTTGCTGATCAGGGAGGTCAATCTTCACATGGGCTGCAACAGAGTCAGGCTACAGAAACCTACCCTACAGTTGGGGACTGGCAGGCAAAGCCCCACAATTATATGGGCTGAAGCCATGTAAAGACAGACAATTTAAAAAATACCTTAGGACATTTTTACTGCTGAAGGAAGAGAAAGAGGGAAATCCCTAGGACTTTGGGACATACAAGCTTCTAAGAGTGTAGTGCAACCCTTCATAATGGATTCAAAGAAGGATGCATGTAATTTCCTAAGGTTGAGTGCCATAGCCAGACACAAAACCCCTGTATCCCTATCACATATACCTTCACAGTTAAGACACTGCCACGGCTTTGGAGATACACTAGTCTTTAGGACTCTGTAGAGCAACTTTGATGTGGGGCAGAATCACATGGTAGTCTGTACTGGGTGTTGCATTAAGATATTGAACTCCAGCAACTGTGAAAGACAGACCATAGCAAATTGAGGCTCTTCCTTTCAACTGCAGGAAAGTCTGTCAGTCTTCAGAGGAAGTCACCAGTGTCAGTGGATACTCATTCATGTGTGCATATTAAATGGGAAGGATCTGAGACCACAGGTATTTGACCTCAGACAGAACAGTAATGATCACAATAAAAAGAGGACTGTGAGGAGTTTCATGCCCAGGATGGTCCTTGTCACCTAGTAAGTAAAACTTTGATCAAGCAACCTATCTCCCAAAGTACCCAAGATCCTTAAAAACAAACTTAATCGACAGAACAGAGCCATAGAGCCTCTTCCTGGAAACACAACATGGATGAGTGAAAAAAGAAAGTTAAATCCTGTTACAAAACAAAAGAGAAAGAAAGATTTCTTCAAAATCAACCTTAATGATTTGGAGCAGAGAAGCTAATAGATAATGAATTTAAAATGAATTATATGAAGAAAATCAATGAGACAGCATTTGATGCACACTGCAACAGAATGAAACATCAATGCAATTACAGAATAGAAATAAGGTAGCAGAATAGTTATTCTCCAAGGAGATGAAAGAAAGTTTAAAAAAAAATTCCAAACAAGAATGGCAAATATTAAAAATACAATTAAAAAATGCAAACGTCTACACATAATCATCAGGTTCAATCTCTCAGAGGAAGCAAAATTAAAAATGAAATTTCAGTAATTATTCAAATGGAAAAAAGGAAATATTTGGGTAAAATGAAGAAACCATTGAAGATTATCAGAGTTCATTAAAAGAGGAAGTATATAGGTAATAGTTATGGCAGTAAGTGAACAGGAAGAGAGAGAAAGAAAAAGTGAGACTATTCAAAGAAATAGCCTGAAAACTTACCAAAACTAAGAAACATGCAAACCATAGAAAGCTAGAAAGATGATAAGAAAACCAAATTTCCAAAATGTAAAAAGACCCACATTATAACACATCATTATCAAATTATTTGAAGTCAGTGGTAAAGAAAAAATATTAGAAGTTACTAGGGAAAATATGTAACATACAAAGGCACTCTGATACAACTATTATCATATTTCTTTGCAGAAACTCTTTGGCTAAGAGAAATGTGAATGAGATATTCACTATCCTAAAAACTGAAAACTTTCAACCAAAATACCTTACCTTGTAAAAATACAAGTATTCTGAAGAAATAAAGACATTCCAACAATAAACCAAAACTAATAGAGTTAATCCCATTAAACTTGCACTGCAAGAAATGTTAAAAAAAGAGATATTTTATAAGAAAAAACAAACGCAAAACCTTGAAAATAATGATAAACTGCAATACATAATTAGAAGCATAAACATGAATCAAATGAGAGACGACCAATAAAAGGAGTTAGAATGGAATCTGTTTAATCAAAACATCATAACAGCACAAAAGCAATTATCTCAGGTACAGAAAGAAAGAAAAAAATGATATAAAACTTATGGTTCGCACAAAACCTGTCTATGCAGTGTCTTTGGATCACAGACACTGAAAAGAAATTAATTAACTGAGGGTTTCATCAGAAGGAAATATCCTTTAAGGATTGGGGGTAGGGGGGAGCAAAAAGAAATTCATTAGAAAGGAATTTGGAAATTTTTGTCTACAGAACTGAGCTTACCTGGGCGGTGGGGTGGCTGATAATTCCCTTTGCCATTCAGTCGTAACAAGGAATGTTTGTGCTGTTTGTTTGTGCTGCTTAAGCAGGCAGGCTTGGGGGCAGAGAGGAGTGTGTGATGGGAAGTTGGTGGGAACCGGAAAATACGTAAAGGATGATCACCCTGGTGGTGGGATTGATGCTGAAACACTGAATTCTTAAATTCCTCAAGCAACTGAGTTATGAACAGCTTTGTAAATCACATTGTTTAAATTTTTTTAAATTCCTATTTCCTTACCAAAAAAAAATGGAAAGATACTTTGTGCTACTATATTGGAAGGATCTATACCTATACCTATATTTAGGTATAAAATGGCCACTATACCTAAAGGAACATGCAAATTTACTGTAATATCTATCAAAACCCCAGTGACATTTTTCACAAAAATAAAATAAAAATAAAAATCACAACATAAATTTGAAAATGGGACTGGAGTAAATAGTAAAGTCAGAAGGGCATTTGCCTTTCTCACAGCTGACCTGGGTTCAATTCTAGGACCATCTGGGTTTCCCAAGCACCACCAGGAGTAATGCCTGAGTACAGATCAAGGAATAATCCCTGAGAATTATTCAGTGTGGCTCAAAAATAAATAAAAATAAAATTTATTTAGAGCTACAAAAGATTTCAATTGGGCAGAAAATTTGTAGGAAAATAGGAGGTGAAAATGAATCTATCACACTCCCTGACTTCAAACAGAACTAAAAATGATACTAATCCAAAAAGTATGGCAATGTAACAAAGTATATATAATAGCTCTATGGAACAAAACTGAAAATACATAAATTGGACTGGAGTGATAGCACAGCTGGTAGGGCATTTGCCTTGCACACGTCAGACCCAGGTTCGATTCCTCCGTCCCTCTTGGAGAGCCTAGCAAGCTACAAGAGTATCCCACCCGCATGGCAGAGTCTGGCAAGCTACCCGTGGTGTATTTGATATGCCAAAAACAGTAAAAATCAAGTCTCACAATGGAGAATTTATTGATGCCCGCTCGAGCAAATCGATGAACAACAGGGACGACAGTGCTATAGTGCTACATCTATTTGGAGAGTTTATGATTAAGGAACCAAGAGCATAAAATAAAGTAAGAAATGTCTTTTCAATAAATGGATTTAGGTGAAACTGAACAGGCACAAACAAAAGAATAAAATTAGAGCTCTTTCTAACACAATGTGCAAAATTAACTTAAAATTAACTATATTCACTTAACAAACTTGGATCCCTAGGCAGACTCAGTGATTGTCATTGGTTATTGACTATTATTTGTCATCATATGAGAGATATCATTAAATATTTGTCTTCCACTTTTTTACTTACTTCACATAGCATGATATTCTCTAGTTCCATCCTTAATTGCAGCAAACTGCAGGATTTCATCTTCTCTCATAACTATGTATTCCATCTTATATAAATAATATAAAAATAACTCTTTATCCTTCTATATCATCTTTTTATAGCATTTATAATGCCCTAATCAGCACATGATACACAAATACTGGAAAATATATTCTGTACAAGCAATATCTTCAAATACAATTTTAGTTTAAGGAAATAGAGGGGAGAAAGTTTATTGGAGAATTTAATATGCTTTACAACTCAATTTACAAAGTTACCATCTATTAACAACAACCTTGAATGAGAGGTTTAGTTTGGTGGCAGAATCACAGGTATCATACATCAGTGGCAACATATTAAAATCCATTTATTATTATTAACTAGAGCAAATATAATTTAGCACTATTCAATCCAATACACCATACAAGGATGCATCTTTCTGTCAACAATGGACATATATGGTCCCAACAGGATCTACCATAAGAAATAAGTGTGCAAAAGGCAAGACCATGCACTTTTGTGTAATTTCACGCTGACATTTGCCCAGTAACAAAGTGTGTTTTACAGAGTATATCCCTTTCTGTAAGTGATGCAAAGCCATATATTCCAGTCCCAGATTACAAATACTGAAAATGTATGCCTGCTCTTCTTTTATTTCTTTTTTGGCCTGCTCTTTTTGTATAATGATTTATCAGAGAATTTTTCTCTCAAGCTTTGAGGAATGAAACTAATTATTTAGTAAATATAGATTTATTGTACATTTTGTCCTTTCATAAAGAAATATTGTATACCAAAACTTCTTTGTCAACCCAACTATTCTTGGGCACTTGGTTTGTTTCCAGAACATGGCTATTGTAATAGGAGCTATAATGATAATAAGAATGCAGACAAAAATGCAAAACCTTTTTGAATTAATGTTTTTGTGCTCTGATGCCTAGAAGTGAAACCATCAGATCATATGGAAGTTCAACTATTTTTTACAAGCGCCCATGCTGTTTTCATAAAGGCTGTACAAGATAATATTCCCACAGTGAGGAGGGTTCCTTTTTTCACCATATCCTCACCAAACCAGCTGCTCCAATCTTTCTGATACTTGCCATTCTTAGTGACATGAGGTGGAATCTCATCGTCATTTTTATTTCACTTCCCTGATAACATGTGATAAAGAGCACTTTTCATATACCTATTAGCCGCATGTGTGCGCATGTGTGCGTGCGTGCGTGCGTGCGTGTGTGTGTGTGTGTGTGTGTGTGTGTGTGTGTGTGTGATTCAGTTCCTTGCCCCATTTTTAGATTAGGCCGTTGGGGTTTTTTGTTAAGTTTTGTGCATGCTTTTTATATCTTGGGTACTAGTTCTACATGTGTGGTGAGTGAATATTTTCACTAACTCAGTAAGGTCTCTTTATTCTAGTCATCATTCTTTTTCACAGTGCATAAACGTTTTAGTTTGACATAGTCTCATTTTTTTTTCATTTTTGCTTCTGTTTTGTCCATCAATGGCATTGTATCATTGAAAATGCCACAAAAGTAACTATTACAAAAAGTTCTACCCATGCTTTCCTCAGTGAATTTTATGAACTGAGGGCTAATCAAAGTTTTTAATCTGTTTTGAGTTCATTTTTATGATTGGTATGAGCTATAGGTCCAGATTCATCTTTCTGCATGTAACTTACCATATTTTCTAACATCATTTATTGAAGAGCCTTTCCTTGGCTCCATCTAGCTTTTTTGAGAAAGATTAACTGACTATTACTCAGATTGCATGGAAGGAGGGGTGTAATTCCACTGATCCAAAATCTTGCTTTTTTTCAAAACCAGTTTTGCCAAATAAGCACTATAATATGTAAGTCAGGGAGAGAAAAGTCTACCATATTTTATCTCAGGTTTGGTCCCTATCTGTGATGATTTTGATGGCAACTCCATTGACTATGTATAGTGCTTTCGGTAAGATTGCAATTTTAACAATGTCAATTCTTTCAATTCACAAAGCGTTAGTTTCTACTTCCTTGTATCTTCTACTTTTTTAAGCAATGATTCATAGTTTACTTTGTATAAGTTTTTCACATACTTTGTTAAGCTGATTTCTAGTTGTTTTTTGGGGGGCTGGGGGCAGGGCACTAATGAATGAAATTTTTTTTGCCTTTTTTTTTTTTGCTTTTGGGGTCACACCCAGTGATGCTCAGGGGTTTTACTCCTGGTTCTGCAGTCAGGAGTTACTCCTGGAGGTGCTTGGGGGACCCTATGAGATACCAGGGATTGAATCCGAGTAGGCCGAGTGCAAGAAAAACACCCTCCCCGGGCCAGAGCGATAGCACAGCGGGTAGGGCATTTGCCTTGCACACAGTCGACCCGGGTTCGATCCCTGGGATCCCATATGGTCCTCCAAGCACCGCCAGGAGTAATTCCTGAGTGCAAAGCCAGGAGTAACCCCTGAGCATCGCTGGGTGTGACCCAAAAAGAAAAAAAAAAAAAAAAAAAAAAAACACCCTCCCCACTGTACTATCGCTCCAGCCCCTGAAATATTTTTTCTTTAGTTTCCTCTTTTCAAGCTTATTGGTTTCATATAAAAAATCAATATATTTCTGCATACTAATTTTGTATTCTGCATTTTTACTGTAACTTCTTTTTCAGTTTTAATCTATTTAATATCACTTTCTTGACCAATTTAGATAAGGACTTCTAAATCTATGTTGTGTGAGAATGAACATCTTTTATTATGTCTGATTTTAGAGGGAAACTTTTGTTTTTCACCGTTGAATGTTATGTCGCCCTTATTTGTGATACATGTCATTTATTATATTGAGAAAAGTTCTTTCTAGGTCAATTTTGTTAAGGCTTTTTAATGATAACTAAGAACTGGATCTTTTCTAATGCTTTTCTGCATCTATTGAGATAATCATTTTTATCTTTTCTTGTATTAGTGCAGTGTATCATTTAGTTAATTTGCATATTTTGAATCAGCCTTACATCCCTAGGATAAATCACATCTTAGCATGATATATAAACTTTCAATGTATGATTGAATTTATTTCACTAACATTTTTAAGATAATTTTTAGAAAAAATTTTAAGATAATTATACATATTTTATATGTATTTTTAAGATAATTTTTAAGATAATTGTATGTATGTTCATGAAAAATTGTCTTTAATTTCCTTTTTTTTGTCTGAAGTCTCCGCTTTCATTATCAAGGAATACTGACATGATATAAACTGCTAGATTTCTTGTTTCTTTTATTTTATGTAACAACCTGAGAAGGATAAGAAGTAGGTCCTCTTTGAAGCTTTTGAAGAAGTCACTAATGAACCCATCTGGGCCTGGGATTTTGCTTTGAGGGAGACTTTTGACTACCTTTTCAATTTCAGTGTTATTAATTTGCCTGTTCAACTGTTCTGCTTCCTGCTGAATTTATCTTGGGAGGTTATAGGATTCCAAAATTTTTATTCATTTCTTTTTCGTTCTCCAGTATCATGGCATGACATTGTTCATAGTATTCTCATAAGCCTTTTGAATTGCTAAGGTAAAATTTGCATCTTCATCTCTTTCATTTATGATCCAATTTATTTGTTTTCCATTTTTACTTGTGAGTCTGGCAAAAGGTTTCTCACATTTGTTTATTTAAAACATATATATCTTAGTTTCATTAATGTTTTATTTTTTATTTATGTATTGATGGTTTTACTTTAAGATTTATTATTCTTCTGCAATACTTTGGGTTCCCAAAGCAATTTTTAAATTTTTTTTGCTGATATTTTTCTGGTATCTTAATATGTGTAATTAGATTATATGTTTGGACTTTGTAATTTTATGATGAAGTACTTGCATTGCTATGTACTTCCCTTAAAATAGTTTTCACTATATCCCTTATATCTGGCAATTGATGTTTTTATTCTCATTTTTTTCTAGGAATTTTTTTGTTTCCTCTTTCATTCACTGGTAATTCAGTAGTAAGTTGTTAGTTTCAAAGTATTTTGAGTTTTACTCAGCTATTTGTGGTTAACTTCTATTTTCAAATGTTATGGTCTGAGAAAATATTTTATGATTTGCATCCTTCTGATCTCATTTCATTTCCTAGCATGTGGTCTATCATGGAAAGGTCCAGAGTGCAGTGGAGAAGAATATTCACTCTACTTTGGAAGGATAGAGAATATATACATGTCTATTAAATTTATCTCCACCATTTCCTCCTTGTAGGCCAATGTTTCCTTATTTATTTTTCTTTTTTTGCAAAGTTGGTCTATCCAATTGTTTCACATAAAATACAATGAAACATTATAAGATATGTAAAAAGGAAAAAATTAAAGTGTTGTTAAAAACAGAGTTGGGCTGGAGAGATTATACAGCAGATAGGGAGTTCACCTTACAAGCAGTCTACCTGGGTTTGATTCCTAGCATCCCAGATGGTCTCTGAGCTTGCCAAGAATGATCCCTGGGTGCAGAGCCAAGAGTTAGCCCTGAGCATGGCCCCAGGTGGGCCAAAAACAAAGCAAAATCAAAAAAAGCTAACTCAAGGATAACCCAGAAATCAGAATTATTAGATGTGGACAATAAAATAACCATAATAAATATCTTTCTATATTTATAAAATATAAGAAATTTCAGCAGATTTAAAAATTATGAACATAATAATTGTGATGCTACACCTAAAAGTACAAAATAAAAAATACTATCAATGGACAGAGCAAAGGAAATATAACCAATAAAATCAAAAAAAGCAGAACAGAAAGTAATATCTACAACTAAATCTAAATTAAAAATAAGATAAAGTACATGAAAAACAAGAAAACATTGTCTATTCCAAGATGCAATTGAAAACCCAGAATGAAAGCAGAATGTGATATAAATATTTTAGATAAACACAAAAATTTACAAACTAGATTTTAAAACTATGAAAACACACTGTCACACTGTTGCCCCACTGTTCATCGATTTGCTCGAGGGGGCACCAGTAATATCTCCATTGTGAGACTTGGCTTTCTGAGAGGGACAGAAGAATCGAACTCGGGTCTGCCGCATGCAAGGCAAACGCCCTACCCGCTGAAAACAAATAGGTAATTATTAGCCAAAAACATTAATAAGAAAACTTTAATGACTTTAATAAGGACAGAGAGATAATACAAAGAATAGAGTGTTTGCCTTGCACACTTTGTCCCAGGTTCAATCCCCAGCTCCACATATGTTCCCCCAGCCAACCAACAGTAGTAACCCCTGAGTTCAAAGCCCAGAGTAAACACAGAGACCACTTGGTGTAGAACAAAAGAAAAATAAATCAAAAATAAAATCAGATAGCAGAAAAATACATTAATATATATTACTTTTGTGTGTGTGTTTTAAATTGAATCACTGAGATACATAGTTACAAAGTTGTTAATGATTGGGTTTTGTCATGTTTCAACACCCAACCTTCACACAGTACATTTCCCTCCACCAATAAATGTTCCCAGTTTCCCTCCTGCCTAACCCCAACCCACAGCCTGTGTCTGTGGAAGACACTTAAGGCATTTTTCCTCCTCTTCCTCCTCCTCCTTCCCCTTCCTCTCTCTCTCCCTCTCTTTTTTCTTTTCTCTCCCTCTCCCTCTCCCTCCCTCTCCCTCCTCTCTCTCTCTCTCTCTCTCTCTCTCTCTCTCTCTCTCTCTCTCTGAACTTTGCAATACTCTTACTTTTATGGGTATCAGGCATATCATATCACTTTACCTCCTTTCAGCACTCAATTCTTGTCCAGGGTGATCATTTCCAACTATTATTGTCATAGTGGTACCTTATCTGTCCCAACTGCACTGCCCCCACCCTTTTATGGCAAGCTTCATACCATGCACCAGTCCTCCTGACCCTCATTTATATTCTCTTTGAATATTATTCTCATACCATATATATATATAAATTTTATTGAATCACCATGAGAAAGTTATAAGCTTTCATGTTTGGGTTACAATCAAACACCCATCCCTCCATCAGTTCACATTTCCCCACCAATATCCCCAGTATACACCCACTTTCCCACCCTCCCCCTGCCTCCATGGCAGACAATATTCCCCATACTCTCTCTCTACTTTTGGGCATTATAGCTTGCAACACAGACACTGAGACATCATCATGTTTGATCCATTATCTACTTTCGGCACATATCTCCAGCCCAACCGATTCCTCCAGCCATCATACTATAAATTTTTATATCCTGTAAATGAGTGCAATCATTCTATATCTTTCCCTCTCCCTTTAAGGCATTTCACGCAGCATGATACTCTCCATGTCTATCCATGATACGCATTACTTTTAAGTAATACACATTAGCTTAGATATTAAATTTAAGTAATATACATAACTTTAAAAAATATATACTTTCAAGCACAAAGGATGCTATGTGTGTATCTCATGCTGTAGGACCAGAGAGATAGTACAATGGGTGGGGCACTTACCTTGCATGCAGCTGACTCAGGCTCGATCCCTGATACCCCATATGGTCCCCTAAACCATCCAGGCAAGACCTTTATGTACAGAGCAAGGAATCAGCCCTGAGCACAACCAAATGAAGCCCCAAACCAAAAACAAACACAAAAATATTTTATGCTTTACTAACATTAAATAACATTAAGGATAAATTAATGTTATTTATTAAATAATAATATTAATGTTATTTATTAAATAATAAATTAATAAATTAAAATAATAAATTAATTATTTCTCTTTAATTTTATTGAATCACCATGAGATAGTTACAAGCTTTCATGTTTGGGTTACAATCACACAATGATCAAACACCCATCCCTCCATCAGTTCACATTTCCCCACCACCAATATCCCCAGTATACACCCACTTTCCCACCCTCCCCCTGCCTCCATGGCAGACAATATTCCCCATACTCTCTCTCTACTTTTGGGCACTATAGCTTGCAACACAGACACTGAGACATTTAATTTAATTTATTATTTAATAATAAATAATTTAATTTATCATTTATTTTATTATTTAATTTATTTTTAATAAATAATTTAATATTTAATAATATTAAAATATCAATAACATTAAGGAGAAAATAGAAATGATTGGAAAAAGAAACTGTCACTGTCATCCTGTTGCTCATCAATTTGTTCAAGCGGGCACAGTAACGTCTCTCAATGTGAGACTTATTGTTACTGTTTTTGGCATATCCAATATGCCACGTGTTTGCCAGGCTCTGCTATGCGGATGTGATGTGATACTCTCGGTAGCTTGTGGGGTTCCGAAAAGGGCAGAGGAATCGAACACGGGTCGACTGTGTGAAAGGCGAACACCCTACTGCTGTACTATAGCTCCAGCCCAGAAAAAGAAAAATATATAAAAATTATTTAGATAATAGAAAGACAGAGAGAATTAAATGTCTTTTAAATGCTAATAAATTATTCTGTATCAGAAATATCCTAATATCAAAAATAAAGAGCATGAAAAACCCATAGAAAGGAAACAATAATGTCATGTTGATTTAGGAGCATTTAACATTTTTGTGAGTTCATATCTCTTAAAGAAAAATAAGCAGATAATAATGTATTAAAAGGGAAGAAATCTACTCTCCAAGAAACAATAAATTCATATATTACAGTGGCAGGTTACAAAATCAATACCCAAAAGTCGATGGCTTTCCTGTATACAATTAATGAAAGAGAAGAAAGAGATTTTTTTATATCCCATTCACAATTGTTCCTCAGTAAATCAAATACCTTGGAATAGCTTAACTAAGGAAATAAAGGATATAGAGAAAACTACAGAACAATACTCCAAGAAATAATAGAAGATATGAGGAAATAAAGATGCACCCCCTGTTCATGGATGGGAGAATTAACATTACCAAAATGGCAATAATCCCCAAAGCATTATTTATGTAGATTCAGTGCAATATCTAAAGGATACCCATGACATTTTTCAAAGCAATAGACCAAACATTCCTGAAATTTTTATGGAATAATAAACCCCACAAATAGCTAAAGCAATCTTTGGGAAAAAGAAGATGGGAAGCATCACCTTCCCCAACTTCAAACTGTAAGACAAAGTGGTAATAATTAAATCAGCATGATATTGGAATAAAGACAGACCTGCAGACCAGTGGAATAGAGTTGAATATCTTTGAATATCCTGACACAGACCCTCGAATATATGATCATTTAATCTTTGATAAGGAGGCAAGAAATATGAAATAGAGCAAGGAAAACCTCTTCAACAAGTGGTGCTGGGAAAAATTAAACAGCTACATATAAATGTGTGTATGTATGTATATATATATACATATATATATCAGAGATCCCGCCCACACAGGCAGAGCCTGGCAAGCTACCCGTGGTGTATTCGATATGCCAAAAAACAGTATCCCCGGACCCTGAAAGAGCCTCCAATCGTTGGGAAGATGAGTAAGGAGAGGCTGCTAAAATCTCAGGGCTGGGAGAAATAGAGACATTACTGGAGTCCGCTCAAGTAAATTGATGATAAACAGGATGACAGTGACAGTGACATGTAAAAAAAAAAAAGAAAATGAACTCAGACCACTTTCTAACAACATGCACAAAAATCAGATCAAAATGGATTAAAAATCTCAACATCAGACCTGAATCATAAGGTACATGGAAGAAAATGTAACCAAAATGTAACCATAACAATGAAGCTAAGGATATCTTCAAAGATGAAATACCACTGGCCAAGCAAGTGTAAGCCAAGATAAATAAATGGGAGTATATGAAACTAAGATGCTTTTGCATCTTAAAAGAAATGGTGTCGAAGATCCAAAAACAGTCCACAGAATAGAAAAAATTACCTACCCAATACCCATCTAATGGGCTGGAGTGATAGCCCAGCATGTAAGGTATTTGCCTTACATGTAGCCAACCTGGGTTCGATTCTTCCACCCCTCTCGGAGAGCCCAGCAAGCTACTGAGAGTATCTCACTTACATGGCAGAGCCTGACACCCGTGGCGTATTCGATATGCCAAAAACAGTTACAAGTCTCACAATGGAGACGTTACTGGTGCCCGCTCTAGCAAATTGATGAGCAACAGGATGACAGTGATACAGTGACACCCATCTGAAAAGGGTTAATATCCAAGATATATAAGGCATTGGTAGAACTTTATAAGGTAAAAGTTCTGCCAATGCAAAAAAGCATTCAACTCCATCAAAAAATGCGGAGAGGGAATGGACAGAAACTTCCTCAAAGAAGAAATTCACATGACCAAAAGGTACATGAAAAATGCTTTACATCATTAATCATCAGTAGATGCAAATCTGAACAACAATGAGATATCATCTTACACCACAGAGATTGACACATATTAAAAAGGACAAGAGTAACTAGTGCTGACAAGGATGTGTCCAAAAAAGCTGAACCAGTCCTCTACTTCATTGCTGGTGGCAATGACGACTGGTCCAGCTTTTTTGGAAAACAATATGTACATTCTTCAAAAAGCTAGAAATTGAGCTCCCATTTTACCCAGCAATATCACTTCTGGGAATATAATCTAGATGCCCAAAAACACACAGCAGAAATGTCATCTGCATTTCTATGTTCATTGCAGCACTATTCAAAATAGCAGGAGTCTGGAAACAACCTGAGTGCCTGAGAACAGATGACTGGTTAAAGAAACTATGGTATATCTACACAAGGGGATGCAACACAGTTATTTGGAAGAATGAAGTCATGAAATTTGCTTATAAGTGGATGGACATGGAGAATATCATGCTGAGTGAAATGAGTCAGTAGAGGAACAGATATAGAATGACTGCATTCATCCATGGGATATAAAAAAATCAAAAAAATCATTAAAAAATCAATGTCAGGCTGTCTTCACCAGGACCCTCTCAGAGAGAGGCAGGTTGAGTTTCCTTCCCCGCACTAAGCAGAGCCCCAGCAGCCAAATACCTCCAGAACCCAGCCACAGCCATGCTCAAGGACACTCTCCACATGCTTGGACAAGTCTCACCCATGAAGGAACCGACAGAGGGACCTATGGCTGAGATCTCCAAGACTGCTCACATCAGGACTGGGCCTCCTCTACCCAGATCCCCAATTTCACAGTAGTTTGGCAGTCACACCCACAAACTGCCCCCAGCGCCATGTAATCTCATCAATGGCCAAGATCCAAAGACTACAAAGCTCCCAGAAGACAGCGATACAGAACCTCATACAACAGAGCCTGGCAAGCTACCCATGGTATATTTGATATGCCAAAAACAGTAAAAATAATGGGCCTCATTCCCCTGACACTGAAAGTGACAGGGACGAATGGAGAAGTTACTGGGGCCTGCTCAAGCAAATCGATGAACAACAGGACGACAAGCGATACTAGTGATAAAAGTGATGTTCCTTTACATATGTATATGTAAGTGGGTAATGAATAGGTGGGCAAATATAGGCAGGTTATAGATAAAAATGTGAGTGAATAACATAATAATCAGTGATAAATAGAACTAAACACATCTATAAATGATAGATGTATGTGTGGATGGATGGATAAATGGATGAATGGATAGAGAAAAGATTAACTTTTTTCAAGCTGAATTAAACTACACTCTGAGTTTTAATTAATCATAAATAATTTCCTTTATTGCGACCTCTTTTAATTCTTTGAAGACCAAGATATCAACTTTATCATAGCTGTGAAATCAAGAGCATAAATCTCTTAACTTTGTGTATTACTTTCATTTACAGGTTCAGGAAAGAAAACCTGTCAGGGCAATGCTAAAAGTAAAATCCATTCTTCTGTTCACTAAACCTAAACCACTGCATTAGTGGAGACCAAGACAAACACAAAATATCACAATAATGCTTTGGGGGATATACACTTCATTAAAGATAATCCACTACAATATGACAAAACATAAGGTAGCTATTCTTTCTGTAGCAACACAGACGAAGACTTTATTTTAAACCCATAGCAGATTGAATTTTTGCATGATGTTTTCTTTAAACTGCTTTGCTTAATCTAGAAATACATTAAAACTCTCATCCACCAGCTGTGCTGGTTTCAGCTGCAGCAAATTGATGATTAGCTTCCTCCTGACAATATTTTCTTCCCACAAAAATTTAAAACTGACAAGTAATAACATCAAAATTCAGGAATGGAAAATGCAACTTCATCATTAAACTTTTCTGAGCTATTTTATCATTCAATTATATGTATAATGATTTAGGTAAATATTAATATTAGCGAGAGTATTTATACATATTAATTTTGGTTGTTTCACTTCTAAAACAATATTCTTGAAATGTTTGCCTTAAATGTTATCACAAAAATGTGTGTCTTGTCACAGAACTTTACTTTCAAGTACCATTTATTAAAGATAATGGACTGTTTTTAAGCTTTTCTGCTCTCTGGTTTCAAAAATCAGTATTTTCTTTCATAAAATTTAATTTATTTTGTATATAAAAATTTGAATTTGACTAAGGAAAATACATGTCCATGCAAAATAAAGTCCTTACTCAAAGGGTTTAGGTGAAAGTTGGCAAACTACTACTTACAAACTGTTGGGTCTTATTTTCTTTTTTTTGACTGGAGCAAAATAGTTTTTATTAAACAAAGCTGGTTAAAAAGATGTAACTGCAGGGGCCGGAGCGATAGCACAGCGGGTAGGGTGTTTGCCTTGCATGCGGCCGACCTGGGTTCGATCCCCGGCATCCCATATGGTCCCCCAAGCACCGCCAGGAGTAATTCCTGAGTGCAAAGCCAGGAGTAACCCCTGAGCATCGCTGGGTGTGACCCAAAAAGCAAAAAAAAAAAAAGATGTAACTGCAGAGAAAGAGAAGAAATATATGTTTAATAGAGAAAATGGGCTTCTCTAGAGTGGAAATATGTAAGCACAAAAAGATACATAGAGACAGGCAAGCAATATGTGTGTTCAAAGAAGAACGCAGGCTTGAAGAAAAAGTCACAATTTTTCTTTTTTATAAACAAAATGCTATCAGAACATAGCCATGTCCATGCATATTTCTCTTGGAAGATTTTACACAAAGGCAAATTTGAATATTTACTATAGAGACTTTATGGCCTTCAACAGGAAATGTTTATTTTTTATTTTAAAAATTTCCAATTTATAGACTAAGTAAAGTTTCAGACCAACTTTCAATTTAATTGCATCAAAATATTTTTTCTTCCAAAAGAAAAAGTAAACATGGAAGAGGGACCAGAGAAATAGTTCAGGATTTGAGATGTTTCCCTCACTTGTGTTGACACCAAGTTCATCTCTGGTACAAAATATGTTCCCCTGAGCACTGTGAGAGTGATCCCTGAGCCAAGCAGGGAAGTTAGGCCTGGGCATGTTTTGGACATTTCCCAGTCCAAAACAAGTAAAGAAATCATTGAAAATAACATTGTTCACTACATTGAATGAATTACATAACAACTGCATAATTTTTTAAAATTATTTCTGCATTCAGCATGTTGCTTATATATTTACCTGTTTTTTATGGAGTTCATTTTCTTTTCACCCTCAAGCATGATGCGTTACAAATGTCTAATTATTTGAACATTTAGTAGGGGAATCACACAGGGTGATGCTCAGGGCTTACTCCTAACTCTATACTCAGGGATCACTTGTGGTATGTCTCAGGGGATCATCTGAGATGATCAAAGACAGGTGGAATGAGAATAAGTACATTGCACTTTCTCTCAGTTCCCTAAACATAGACATCCTTATAAACATATGAAAATATGAACATTCTACTGACAAACCTCAAACCAACAGTCATTCATTTCAGTCACTTTATTTTGCATCTTCTAAAATTTGTGCTAACTGGTACGAAATAAAGTTAATTAAAGGCTGAGGATATAATCATTGGTAGAGCAGTTGCCTTGCATGTATGATTCTGTGGGTGGGTTAGATCTTTGACTTGGTGAAATCCCAAGGGAGTAAGAAAGGGAGGGAAGGAGGGAGAGGGAGAAAAGAAGGGAGGGAGGGAGGGAGGGAGGGAGGGCATTATATTTCACCCCTTGAAAGTCTGGTTAATAAATTAAATTATTTTAACATCCAATACATCAAGCATAAAAACTATCTGAAACCAATAATGTTGAAAGCTAATACTTCATCAAATTCTAAAAACCCCTATGAATAGGCAGTCATAAATTTACTTGGTAAACCAAAATATTCCAGATAGGTAGAGTCTAGCTGGTAATGAAACCTGTATGTGTTAAGTACCAACTCTATTTCTGAAATGGAGAACCCTTAGGATTATCTTATAAACCTCAAATAGAAAATATTATAAGCAAACACCTATCACTATTTTTTGAGACAATATCTGGAGAAGATACATGTCTGCACAAGATACACATTTTCAGTCATCCATCTGACAAAAGAATAAAATGGTTGAAATAAATTCTTATTTTACAACTATCAAGTAATAGAGAAACCATCTGGATTTAAAAAAATTATATACAGTCATTTTTTAGGGAGGTCCCCCCCCAACCAGATAACTTGAAAATCATGGTAGTTGATGTTAGGGGAAGGAAAAAGAAGACTGATTATTTTTTTCTTTTGCATTTTTTTGGTTGTTTTTTTTTGTTTTATTTTTTGGGGTCATAGCTGGCGATGTACAGTAGTTACTCCTGGCTTTGCACTCAGGAATTACTCCTGGCAGTGCTCAGGGGACCATATGGGATGTTGGGAATCGAACCTGGGTCAGCCGTGTGCAAGGCAAACGCCTTACCCGCTGTGCTATTGCTCCAGCCCCTCTTTTTCATTATTTTGCTTTTTTTTAATTGAATTACCACGAGCAACACTTACAAAGCTTTCATGTTTGAGTTTCAGTAATATAATGATCGAACACCCATCCACCCATCCATCCACTAGTGCACATTTTCTACCACAAATGTCCCCAGTATCTGCCCCCCCATCCCCATCCCTCTATGGCAGACAATTTCCCCCACACCCTTTCTCTACTTTGGAACATTATAGTTTGCAATACAGATACTGAGAGGCTATCACGTGTGATCCTTTATCTACTTTCAGCACACATCTCCCATTGCAAACAATCCTTCTAATCATCATTGACTGAGTGACCCCTTCTCTATTCCAGCTGCCTTCTCCTCCAGCTCATGAGGCAGGCTTCCAACCATGGAGCAATATTTCTGACCCTTTCTTGTCTCTACTGTCCTTGGGTATCAAAGACTCCAATTATTAAAGGATATAAAGACAAGTAGGGAAAATGCTATTCCCTTTATGTATGTATTTTAATAATATATATATTTAATAATTTAATGATATATATACAGGTTACACTCAGTAGTATTCAAGACCACCAGAATCACATTCAGTAGTGCTGGGATCAGGGTGCCAGGGGCAGGTGGCAATCACATGGTACCAGAGACCAAACTCAATATCCCACACATGTTAGGCACATGTCCAGCCACTGAAAATTCTACATATTGTCCTCAGTGGTAATTACAAGACCTTTTAATAAATCATAAATTATATCAATAGGAAATTTTTCTGAGATTTTAATCTTTATTTTACTTATATAATAGAAATATTTCAAATGTTCAGATAGAATATCAGAGAATAGCTAAGGACATCTTCTAGAATAAAAAAAAGATCGATTTAGTCTAACAATTACTAATATTTATTATATATATTATGAAGAAGTAAAACAATGAACAAAACAAAGCTCCAAAAGACACATACATACAAGTAAACTTTTAGAATTGTATACAAAAGTAACATTCAGAATAAAAAAACTATTTAATATATTATCTAAAATAATTTATATGAAAAGTTACACTGTGAATAGATACTCAATAGATACTCAAACAATCTCCAAATGGTGTAATTTCATGAAGAGTTCATGCTTTGGAAAGAATTTTGAAGGATTATTAGGAAAACATTTCTAAATTACATGGGATAGTAAACTTTTCTTAAATAGGCCACACACCCAAATCAAGTTGGTAAAAACTGACTAATCAAAGTTATACACCTTTCTCTGGTAAACAGACCAAAATATAGTTCCCTAACAAGATGATCACTAAGAAAAATTATTTCAGTATATAAAAACTAAAAATTGATAAATTTTGAGAAGATATGTTTTGAAAGAGATATGCTAAAATGAAAATTTGTATTTAAAAAAAGTAAATTAGAACTACTATTTTACAGATAGTGGGTTATGATCTACCAATATCTAACAAAAGTTGAAAAAATTTTATTCCTTCTAACTCAATTACTTTCCTCCAAAGTATTTTCCCTAAAGAAATCTAACACTGATCTATGTAGGAGAATTAAAAATTACCCATTTATGTGTTTCTGTAAGAAAAAACTGGATTCTTTAATAGAAATTATACTAATATTCTATGCTTTATTCATACAATATGTCATATGCTGCATATACTGCACATTATATATCAGGAAGATGTAAAAATTTAAATCAGTGTGTAGACAGTAATATTAAGTATAGTATAGTGACTGTCAAAGGAAAGTTAAAACTCTTACATATAATATTGCAGTTTTCATGAACATCCTAAAACATGTAAAATCAACTGTATTTGTACAGAAAAAAATGCTCAAAGAAATCATACACAATTTTAAATAAATTGTGTTGGAGTACTCAGATACTTTTCATATCGTTAATTTCACTTAATAAGGAACAGAGAAGAGAACTTGATAAATTAAGAAGTTGATTCAGGTTCACTATGTTAATTTTTAACAATATTCAGGCTTTAACATTTCATATAGAAAAACCTTAAAGCAGTCCTTTTGCTCTTTTAAGTTCAATCACACATTAAACTTGCTAAATAAGTTTTCAGAAAGATATTCAGGGATCCATTTAAATTTCTTTATGAGAGAACTTAGAGCTGTCTTTTCACTAAATATGTAGTTCTAAATACATTCCATAGAAAGGGATTCAAAATAATATGAGAATTAATGATGGATTTTCTATTTCTGCTCTATTGAGAACAGCAACTTTTATTTTTCTTTTTTGGATCATACCGGGTGATGCGCATGGGTTATTCCTGGCTCTGCACTAAGGAACCACCCCTGGTGATTCTCAGGGGACCATATGGGATGCTAGGAATCGAACCTGGGTTGGCAGCATGTAAGACAAACACCCTACCCACTGTGCTATTGCTCCAGCCCCTGAGAACAGCAATTTGAAATTGTCAAATATCTAACCAAAAAAATGAGTAAATTCTGAGCAAGAACTCAAAGAGAATGAACCCCTAAAGGCGAACACTGGCATATGGAATATCTCATCCCAAGTAGCATTTGCCTAGTCCAGAGATGGCCATGATATCAAAGATTTGGGTAGTCTCGCTAAAAATTCTCTTAATTTTCCATTTTATCAGAAGTTGTAAATTTACCCTAAGTAGATTATATGCTTGTAATAAAGTATACCTGTAATAAAGGAAAGGTACAGTTTATGAAAAAAAATTGCTTTATCAACCATTATTGGTTTTCAATTTTGTGCAGTTTTGCTCAATTCACCTACATGTATGTAAGTGGCACCATGCGCACAATAAAAATAAATAAATAAAGATCTCTTCCATGTGTGGAGTAAAAAACAAACATAGTAATAAAATGACAAATGGTAAAGTCATCAAAACTATAGATCTTGGGGCTGGAGCTATAGCACAGCTGGTAGAGCATTTGCCTTGCATGTGGCCGACCCAGGTTCAATTCCCAGCATCCCATATGGTCCTCTAAGTGCCACCAGGGGTAATTCCAGAGTGCAGAGCCAGGAGTGACCCCTGTGCATCACCGGATGTGATCCAAAAAGCAAAAAAAAAAAAAAAAACTACTGATGATCTTGATAGAACTGAGCTTACATGGTAGTGGGAGGTGGGCTCTCAGGTGATAGGCAGGCCATTATAATGGCACATGCATGAACAGTATTGTTAACAGTATTATAAATCTCAATATCTCAATAAATCAAGCCATCAAGCCACCAAATCATTCCAGGTAGATCAATTTCTGAGCTGAAAACTCTGTGGCCTTCTGATGATGGGAATAGGGAGATTTCCCTTCCTTTCAGACAAGCCCAGCAGCCCTCACACATATAAATGCCCCACCTCCACAAATTTCACAGTACTGATAGCCCAGTAGGAGTACAGCAAATTTGATTGGAAAGTTTCATAGAAACCTGCCAAGCTCAATGAATAAAAACAATAACAGAGGACTCAACCAGTACCAACCAGCTCAGTAATTCATCAAACAATAAACTCAGTAGCATCATGTGAGACATAACAATAATCACAAATTGACTTTTAGCAATCTATTTTCTGAAAATTTCATTTGTCATTTTGTTGTTAGAATGAATATAAAGTACATTTTTGTGCCTGCTAAAGAGGCAGGCGGTGTCTGCGTGTTGGGGGTGGGGATGGAATATGAGAGATATTGGTGAAGGAAAGTTCACACTGGGGGTGGAATTGGTGTTGGATCTTTCAGTTGACTGATAACTGTATTACGAACAAGTTTTTAAATCACGGTGTTCAATTTTTTTAATTAAAAATGAAATTTTAAAAATAAAATAAAAAGGAAATAGTGCAATGACCTCAAAGTAGGGAAAGGCTTCTTATGAAAGGCACATAAAGAAATATTAAATCTAAAGGAAAAGGCTAATAAAGTACTGTATTACTGTATCACTGTCATCTCGTTGCTCATTGATTTGCTCAAGCAGGCATCAGTAAGGTCTCTATTGTGAGACTTGTTACTTTTTTTTGGCATACTGAATACGCCATGGGTAGCTTGCCAGGCTCTGCCGTGTGGGCGAGATACTCTCGGTACCTTGCCTGACTTCCCGAGAGGGATGGAGGAATCGAACCCGGGTCAGCCACATGCAAGGCAAACACCCTGCCCACTGTGCTATCGCTTTAGCCCAATAAAGTACTAAACTAAAATTTTAAATTTTTCACCATAAAAATATACCATTTTCAGTATAAAAACGTAGTCTCGAAGAATCCTGGCCTGCAGACAACACAACACCAGAGAATGCTCTGAGCCCCAAACTGAGCCGATAACACCTGAGTTGCCCAGAAGGAGGAGGTGCAGTCTCCCCACCTTCTCCAGATGAGATTCTTCAAACAAGGCTCCATTATGTGGGGACAGGACTATTTCTCCAAACCGCCCAGCCTTTTACTCGGCCGCGCAACCTTTCTTGATATACAAAGTGAGCAAATGAAAATAGATGATCTAGCATCTGCCCCTAGAAGGCAGGCTTGAATGGTGGTGTTGAATATCCAAGCAAAATATAATGCCCAAAACTATAGAGAGAGACCCAGAGGCACTCAAACCTAGTTCGGAACCCAGCGGCTTCTTGCAGAAATGCCTCTAGACTGTGAATTAAGCTACGGCCCCATGTCACCCCGGGAGGGGAAAGGTTTTTGTCCCTCAGCCTTTCCTTTCAGCGGTGGCAGCATGGTGACCGCCATCTTTCAGAGTCCATTGGATGTAGGTATGAGTTTGCAGTGATGGTGTTATCAGCTTGGTCTGGGGTCCAGAGATTTCTCCGGAGCCCACCAGCGAGGATTCTTCACTGCTCTGCTCAAATATCTTTATCAGTTTTCATTTAGTTGTCTGTCTTGAGAAATTCTTTATATAGTTTTCATTTGAATTTTCTATTGAATTTACATGTTGGAATTTTTTGTTTGTTTTGGGACTATGTTTGTTTGTTTTGTTTTAATTTTTTATTGAATCACTGTGAGAACAGTTACAAAGTTTTCAGCTTTAAGTCTCAGTCATATAATGATCAAACACTGATCCCTTCACCAGTGCACATGTTCCACTACCAAGAACTCCAGTGTACCCCCCTCCCTCTCCCAACCTGCCTGTGTGTCAGATGATTTTCACTTTACTCTCTCTTTACTTTGATTACATTAAATGTTTGGTCAAAGAACCAATATTATTATTTGGAATTTTCCCCCAACTATCAAACCTGCCGAAAAGACATCATTTGATAATTTGTTTCCTATTGCTGATAATGAAGAATATATGATTTTGGATTTCTGGAATTTTAGTAATTAAGTCCAGAGTGATTTCTGCCAGAAGCCGCTGTGTTCTGAAATTGGTTTGTGTGCCTCTGGGATCATGGCCATTCAGTTGCTGAGGAGCCATTTGTGGGCCACCACTTGGGGTCTCATCTGGCAGGGAGCAGAAATGCTCCTGGACTGTGAACTAAGCTACGGCCCTGTGCCTCCCCAGGAGGGGAAGGGTTTTTGTCCCTTGGACTTTTCCCCTTTGCGGCAGCATGCAACTGCCACCTTTCAAGACAACTGGACAGAGAGGTAGGAGTTTGCAGTGATGGGATGCGTGAGAAATCTAACAATGTGGGGTGTGGGGGGGTGGAACCGGCCCTGCTCCCTGCCCAGACGAGACCCCAAACGGCCGTCCACAAACAGCTCCTCCACTCCTGAGTGGCCATGATCCCAGAGGCACACAAATCAATCTCAGAACGCAGCCACTGCTGGCAGAAATACCTCTGGACTTAATTACTAAAATACCAGAATTACAGAACTGTGCGGCCACTGTCACGGCCATGCGACATCATATGTTCTCCATTATCAGCAATAGAAAACAAATTATCAAATGATGCCTTTTTGGCAGGTCTGATTGTTGGCGGGAAATTCCAAATAATAATAGTGGGCTTTCTGTCGAAAATTGAATGTAATGAGTGTTTAATTGATTGTAACCAAAACATGAAAGCTTGAAACTATCTCAAGGTGATTCAATAAAATTGCAAAAAAAAAAAAAGAAAAAGAAAAGAAAAAGAAAATTGAATGTAACAAAGTAAAGAGAGAGTAAAGTGAAAATCATCTGCCACACAGGCAGGGTGGGGGGTGGAGGGGGGTACACTGGCGTTCTTAGTGGTGGAACATGTGCACTGGTGAAGGGATCAGTGTTTGATCATTGGATGACTGAGACTTAAAGCTGAAAGCTTTGTAACTGTTCTCACAGTGATTCAATAAAAAATAAAAGAATATTTGAACAAAGACTTCAAAAGAATACATCCAATTGGCCCATAAAAGTATCAGTCACAAGAGAGGTAAAGTGAAAGCACAATGAAATGTAACTGCACACCATCAGAAAAGAAAATTAAAAGATTTCAAGATATGAAAACATAACATAAGGGAATATAAATTGGTATATTTTTAAAAAAACAATTTGTCATGATATATTAAAAGTAAAAGACACACAGGATTATAACTAAAAACTCCATTCTTAAATAAATACACAGTGTTATTCTGATGAATACTTAATATTAAGCTTTCCAGTGGAATGGAAGAGTATTTTTGTAGATTTTATTTATTTTTAAAGAATAAATAATCATAACTATGACAGCTTTTTCCAAACTATCAACAAAATGTCACTGCACTCAGATTTTGGGAAAAATGAACAAAACTGACTTTTGACAGTCAATTTCAATACACATGATATTTTGTATGTAATGTATATAAATATGTTCATATATATTACAAATATATTCTCAAATCCAAAGAGTATCATTAATAGGAGTATTCACTAAGGTAGTGTAAACTTTAATTTACTGAAAAATTAAATATAAAAAGATTCACTCTCAGCAATTCAAACCCAAAATAGGGAAGACACATAGGAGCTCACCAAGCTCAGTGAGTACAAACAATAACACAGAGGGCTCAATAAGCACCAACCAGATCAAAAAATCCTCAGAAAATGACTTTAGCAACACTATTGTGAAGATGTTCACTGAACTCAAAGAAACAATGGCACAGGTAACCAAATTAAAAAAAAATCAATAAAGCACAAGAAAATATGAGAACTGGAATTTTAAAACTAAAAGCAAAAAAGAACAGTATATATAATAAGTGATTAAAAAAAGGCAAAAAAATGCTCTGAATTTCAACTGAACACAGTAGAGCAAGAGATTAAAGTGCTCCAAAATTTGATGGAGGAAACTTCTAGAAGACAACAGAAAGTGGGGGGAAGTCTAAAAAGAAATTAACAGCAATACCAGAGAACTATATATGGGATGCATTTGAGAGGGGCGATCCAAGAATCATCAGAGCCTCTGAAGAACATGAACTCAAATTTGATGAACAAGCAATAAGTTAAAAAATCACCAATAAGAATTTCCCCGAGTGGAAGAATACAGGCACTGAGATTCAAGGGGCCCAAAGGATCCCAATAAAAGTAGGCTCAAAAAGGGAAACTCCAAGACATATTTTATTCAAAATGACAAATTTCTAAGATAAAAACATATTGAAAACAGCGAGATCATAAAAGGAACTTACATACAAAGGAAAACACACACAATTCACAGCAGCTCAAGCAAATTCTCAAGATTCTACAAGCCACAAGACAATGAAGGGGTATAGTACAACAGTTCAATGAAATTAACACCTTACCTCAACAAGAATACTTTCAGATAGATTATCATTCCTATTTGAAGGAATGACAAAGAGCTTCAGGAAGAGGCGACAACTTGGAAAATTCAAGGCATTAAAGTTCTATAAGCCTTAAAGGAGTTTCTTTAAGGCAGTTGAAATAGAGAAGGGACCACCATGACAAAGATAGTTGGAAATGACTGTTCTGGACAGGAATAGTGTGATAAAAATAGGTAAAAGAACAAACATGATAACTTCTTTGTTACCTATATTGCAAACCATAATGCCACAAAGGAAAGAAACAGAGAGACAGAGATAGAGAGGGAGAGAGAGGGGGCAGGTGGAGGGAGGGGGAGAGGGAAATAGAGAGAGAGAGACAGAGAGAGAGAAACAGAGAGAGAGAGAAACAGAGTGAGATGCTTTTTTAAAGGATAGGATGTGCTGACAAACTTCTCAGCACATACCATTGAGTATCACACTCACTTATGGTCTTTATAGTTGCCCTAGTAGATTAAGAAAGATATGTTTATTCTTACCTTGCGAAGGAATTGTATACATATTAATAATGAATTAGTGTCTCATTTTTGTTGAATGCTCTAAATATTATCAGGGTTTTTTATATTCATAAAGATTTTATTGCGTGACTCAAAAAATTAATATTAAAAAGATTTTATTGCAATCCTTTACTTATTATTGTAATCTATTACTTATTATTACAGTTTCTATAATACAATATTTTCTAATATATAACCAATATTCCCCTTCTTAGGATAAAACACTATACTTTTATTATACTTTTATAGGTCTACTCAGAATTTCCCCTTCAAATTTTCTTAATTCTCTACACTTCTATTAAATTCTGCATTTGTAGGTAGAATTTTACTTATTTGATTTATGCTATGAAAGTTAAAATCCTATAGTAATCGGTCATCACAAAATCGACCATTTGTTGGAGTGGGGGTACACTTGCCCATGCTCAATACTTATTCCTGTCTCTGTGCTCAGGGGATCATATGAGGTACTAGGATCAAACCCAGAAGAGCTGTGTGCAAGGCAAATACTCAAGGCCCCCCAAAATTGACTTATTGATTTATTATATGATAATTGCATTTGTCATTCCTTTAAGATTTGTTGGATCAAGCATTGTGACATTAACTTTTTATGTCCCTGTTAAATGGACATGCTTGAGGGGTGGGAGGGAAACTGGGACATTGGTGAAGGATTGGTTTTGGAACACTGTATGTCTGAAATAACTACATTATGAACAACTTTGAAAATCATAATATTTTAAATAAAAATTAGCACCGTAGTATTGTTGCACTGCCATCCCATTGTTCATCGATTTGCTCAAGTGGGCACCAGTAATCTGTCTATTACGTGTCTATTGTGAGACTTGTTGTTACTGTTTTAGGCATATAGAATACGCCATCAATAGCTTGCCAGGCTCTGCCGTGTGGGTGGAATACTCTCGGTAGCTTGCCGGGCTCTCCAAGAGGGATGGAGAAATCGGACACGAGTCAGCCACGTGCAAGGCAAATGCCCCTACCCACTGTGCTATTGCTCCAGTCCATCAATAGGAATATTAACTATTTTTTAATTCAAAGAAACTTAATTTCTCTAGGATTAAGTCTCCAGGTTACACTTTTACTTTCTGTTGATTTATTGATTGACTGATTAATGATCAGTGATCAAAGACACTTATTTTATACTCTGGATCAGAATCCAATACTGTGCTAATTTAATATCCAAGCTATACTAATTTGTTCAAGTTGTTCACAAGCGCTCTTCCAGGTTGGCTCTGTGCCCCATCATCATTTGGTCTTAAAACACTTCTTTCATCAGCACCTCATGCTCTTTGATTCTTGGTCCAGCCCTAGAAAACATTTCTTCAAGGAAGAGTGTGAGAGTGTGAGTTGAGTGTGTGTGTGTGTGTGTGTGATGCCAAAAAATTGTATTTAGAAATAGAGAACTGGGAACTGGAGTATCAAAGGATTATTGCTTTCTCTTTAAGAAAAAAAAAAAGGGGTGCCTCACACCACAAAGCATATGAGGCCAGAGCTAAGGATGAAGGTAAGGAATAGTTTCAAGAAATCACGATGAATACTCAAGTAACAGTAAGGTAGGAGGTGTGGTGGATTAAGAAATCTTGAGATCATAAAATTAACCTACAAAAAATGAAGAATATTATAAATATGTAGTTGGCAAAGGTGCAGAACTGCCACTGTATCACTGTCATCCCGTTGATCATCGATTTGCTCAAGCAGGAGTCAGTAACATTTCCATTCATCTTAGTCCTGAGATTTTAGCAGCCTCTCTTTACTCATTCTTCCCAGTGGTGCCGCATTGGAGGCTCTTTCAAGGTAAGGGGAATGAGACCCATCATTCTTACTGTATTTGGCATATCAAATACGCCACGGAGAGCTTGCCAGGCTCTGAGGGCAGGATTCTCTCGGTACCTCGCCAGGTTCTCTGAAAGGGAGAAATAGGCTATAAATAAAAATTAAAGTTAAAAAAATTGAACTTTGAACACAGTGATAGTACATGAGTAGGGCTCTTGCCTTGCATGCATCCAGTCCAGGTTTGCTCCTCAGTACCACATATGTTCGCCAGAGTCCCATCAGGAATGATCCCTGAGCACACAGCCAAGAGTAAACCCTAAGTACTGCCAGGTGTGGAGGGAGGACATTGTTTTCTTGATTTTAGGTAATTTCTTTAAATGTTTTTTAAGAATCCTAGTTAACAGAGAGCCAGATATCAATATTTATAGAAATTTCCTATCAACTATGCTTTCTTGACAAAGGGGGAAAATGATTTTAGTGAATAGTATGGGCATTTTTCTAATTATCAGTGTATATATGGCTTACATTTCCTCTTTATCAGTATAATTAACTTTCAAGAAATTGTATTGGAAGTAGCAAAAGGAAGTAACTAAACTTCACCCACACTATGTTTCACAAACTGTCTCCTGAGCAGAGTAAGAAGAAACTATGACGGTAGTTGTTGAAGTGGAAGTTCAGTGAAGTTGAAGTGATCAAGGACTCAATGGAACAAAATCATCATTCTTTCCATCAGTCTTTGATATACCTCACTGTACCATATTGATGAATGCCAGATGACTTCCAAATCTGCCCTAAGCCCTTAACTGCCCTTCTAGTTTCTAACTGCATTGTGAAACTCTTTAGGGGGTCCTGACTTTATGCTTCTTACAAACTCACTTTTTTCATGAATCCATGTTCATGCATATGATGGTACAATAGAAACTATTAAATAGCCCGGCTTTATATCAAAGAGATATTTTAAAGGGATTGATAAAGGTAAGAAGTCTTGTTATATAGATAAAAAAGAAAGAATTCCATTGATCCATCAGACAAAAGTGCTTTGGGAAGCCAACTAAATCATGAGTACATTTCAGCATGTAAAATTTAAAATTTAATCTCATTCAGCATTTAAAAATTATAAAATTTTATAGCAACATTTGATAGAACCTTGTTTTATATACCACAGCATGTGAGTTAAGTTACAAAGTATAGAGAGCACAAACACAAACACACACACACGTCATCTTCTACTTTTCACAAATTAAATCCTGTATTCATTAGTAAATCTTGTTCATTAAAGTCTAAAGAAACATGTGCAAGATGCTTTTGAAAATATTAGCAAGTATAGTTACTGTTGTTTTTATTGTGATATATTATTGCATTGGAATAGTGAAAAATTACTAAGCAAATGAATTTCTATAATGACAACACAACACATAGTAATGAAACTTGGAACTTGTCTACTTATGCCCTGTAAGTTTTCTAATTTTCAATTTCTTGATTCATTACTTGTCCAATGTGCCATTCAACTACTACATATTACTTCTGGGTTAGAATAGTCTGACTCTATTCTTGGTCCACACTGCCAAAAAGCAAAGTTCCTTGTCTCTTGCCAAAGATAAAATTATCATATAAAAATATTTACTATAATAGGTCATCATGAAGATGCAGCCAGTCACACAATACTATATGCCATCTGTTGAAACTGAACAAATGGACAAGTGATCTAATGGGCAAGCAGAGCCTTGAGTGAGAAAGAAAAACATAATTTTTAAAAAATAGTTCTAATTAAACTGTGAATACAAAGTTATTGATACTTGAGTTTTAGGCTTATAATATTTTAATATCAATCCCACCACCAATGTCAACTTCCCTCCACCAGTGTTCCCATGTTCCCTCCCTATCCCCAACCCCCACCCCATCACCACCTGTCAACTTGATAGAAACATTAAAGTTCCAGTAATTGCAGCTTGAATCTCATGTTTTCAGCATTGTTGAATCTCGTGTTTGGATATTTACTATATCTTTCATTCATATCACAGGATATCAGAAGCCCTCATACCAGTTCACCCTTTACTACTGATTCTCTTTTCCCTCCCGTGATTTCTTTTCTTCTCTATGCTTCTCCTCTCTAAACACTGGGGTCAAGGGTGATCTAGGCATCCCTCTTCCCTTACTACAATACATTTTCTCATCCAGTATTCTAGAAAGACAAATAGAATCTTATACCACTGAGAAAATGCAAATTAAAACAATAACAAGAGTCTATTACATATCTACTAAAATGGCAAAAATCTAGAACACAAACAACATGGAATACTGGCAGGGATGTGGGACATAGGGATGCTCATTGGTGGAAGTGAAAACAAGCTTCACAGGCTGCTTTGAGAAAGAGTTTGGCAGTTTATTACAAAACTGAATAATAAAACTAAGTATATGATAAGTCTAACAGAACATGTAACAATTTGTTTTTTATGACCAAGATTTAAGAACTTAAATCCACACAAAAATCTTCACATCAGTATTTATAGTGACTTTATTAATGATTGCCAAAATAAGGAAACAACTAAGATGTGTTTTAGTAAAGATAAGTAAAAATCAGTGCATCAAAATAATGGAACACTATTCAGCACTGAAAAGAAATCTGCTACCAAATCATGAGAAGACACAAAGTGCCCCAATATGCACAGAACTAAAAGAAAGAAGACTATATGAAAAGGCTACAAACATAAGATTCTAACTTTATTACGTTATGAAAAACATTAATAATGAAAATAATTTTTAAAAGTCAGAGGTCATATGAGAAAAGTATGAATAAGCAGATCACAGAGGTCTGTTAGGGCAATGAAAAGATTCTATGAGACACGATTACGACAGACATTATCCCATACATTTGTTAAAGCCGGAGAACATACATCACCAAGATAAATCCGGAAATTAAACTGTGGACTGAAGGAGATAGTGGTGCTCACTGTAGGCTTATAAACTGTAAAAACTTCACCATTTTGGTGAGGGATATTAATATTGGGATGCTATGAATATATGAGAGGTATGAAAATAACCTATATGTTCCTCTCAATATTGTCCTGGATAGAAAATGTGTCTGAAAAAAACATGTCTAACATGTCTACAAAGTTTTTAAGTTGTCTTCATAAAGATAGAATGGAAAGGAATACTTTAAAAGATGCAACTGAATTACATAGAGACAAAAGTTGAGAAGCTAGAAGTTAGCTCCTTTGCCTTCCCCTGAAAGACATACTTTGACTATAATTAAGAGCCACTAATATGTGTCTAGAACACTATGGAGCCAATAACATTTAAAATAAGATTTCAGTATGGGCTTTTTGTTTGTTTATTTAAATACTGCTTCTTATATAGGGTCTATCCTAGTACATAATCAGTTTAGCAGTAGATTTTTTTCCTAGCTTTCACCGAAACCAAGTACAAGTCATCAATCTCATTGTTAATGAACAGTCCATAAGCCATGTTTACAAAGCAAAACTCTGTATCAGTGTGTCTCCTGCCTTGGACAGGAACCAATAATATACAGGCATAATTCTTATTTTCATCCTCATATGATAGATTTAGCCCTCACAGCACAAGTCCTTTCTTTAATGATTAACAATCCAAGGTTATGACTTAGAATGATTTTGATTTTCTCTTTATACTTTATTTTACAGTTTAGAGTTTGAAGACTTTAAATAAATATCTTCATGGAGAATGATGGCACATGCATTACCAAATGCCATCCACTCTACACAAAATTGGAAATTAACTGTTGTAAGTAAAAACAGTTAACAACAAGTCTCACAATAGAGATGTTACTGATACCCGCTTGAGCAAATTGATGAGCAATGGGATGACAGTGATATAGTGAAGTAAAATTTAAGCACAATCATTATGAAAGTCTTGCCTGTTGAAGGCAAGACTTCTCTGTACTTGGTGGGTCCAAAGGAAATACAATAGAAGAATCAATCCACACAATTGAGTTGATGGATGGGTGGTAGTGGGTGGGACTTCCCCCATCTTTGTGGGGGAAGTCTGCTGGGGGTCCTTGGGAGAGGGAGATGAATATTGGAATTGTGTCCATAGAAACTATTATTAATAGTATTTTAAACAAAAAGAAATAAAGAATAATTAAAATAAGAAAAGAGGGCCTGGAGAGATAGTACAGCAGGCCAGATGCTTTCCTTGTATGCTGCCAACCCAGGTTGAGCTCCATTAACCCAGATGGTCATCAGAGCTTGCCAGGAATGAATCCTGTACTCAGAACCTGCAGTAATCTCTGGGCACTGTGGGGGTGACTCAAAAAAAGAAAACAAACAAAATAAGAGAACCAACATCTAACTTCAATATTATCATTTAAAACATTCACTCAATGATTTTAAGAAAATAATTCTAGCACATCAGTGTGGAACATGGAAGCACTTTATATTTGGTAATTTAACCCAGAAATTCTCAAAAATATTGGGAAATAAAACTATATGCTCCAAACACAGAAAAAAAGTATTCAAACAATCAATGTCATCCAGGAACTTCCACTAGGACTATTTCAGCCTTGTAGTTGATAAATTGGGCCATTGTCTTTAGTTCATAAATTAAACCATTGGATCACTGAGTTCAACCTGGGTTTTAAACCCGAATTAAATTTAAGTTCAGTTCATGGATTATTTCAGTTTCCTACAATTGTTTAAGAATCTTATAGCTAGTTTTTTTTACTTTGTTTATTAGCTTATTTGCTTTTTAATTACTATGATTTATAGCTGAAAAAAAGGCACTTTAATTGGCTTAAGTTCCAGCAATTGTTTTCTAGTTTAGGCTTCACAGTTTGGCTGTAAGCCCTTCTTAATCACAATATTATTTTAAATAAGCAAAGTACAAGCTTCACTGAACTTTTTTTTAAATCATCTAATGATATCAGTTTTTTAAAAGCAAATTAATTGTTTTTCTGGGAATTTTTTTTGAGGGGGTGGGGGGAAGTGCCCACTCCCAGTAGTGCTCAAGGCTTACTTCTGGATCAGTGCACAGGATAATTCTTTGTAGGAATATAAATATATGGGGTGTTGAGGATGGAACGCAGGCCTGCCTCGTGCAAATAAAGTGCCCTATCCACTGTATTATCTCCCTAGTCCAGCAAATTAATCTTCTTATAATACTTATTAATATTTTTTAACAAGTAAAATTATTATACCTGCTTGGTGGGCTTGAGCGATAGTGCAGTGGGTAGTGCGTTTACCTTGCACGAGGCCGACCCAGGTTTAATTCCTCTGCCCTACTCGGAGAGCCTGGCAAGCTACAGAGAGTATCTTGCCCTCACAGCAGAGACTGGCAAACTACCTGTGGCATATTCGATATGCCAAAAACAGTAACAACAAGTCTCACAATGGAGACGTTACTGGTGCCCACTAGAGCAAATTGATGAGCAACGGGGATGACATGACAGTGACAGTGATACCTGGTTGGTAAAAGCAGGATTTTTCTATATAAATAGAGGCATGGAGGAAAATAGTAAACAATTTGGAGAAAGAACAATGATCACTTTTTTCAGTCTTACTCTATTACTCTAACATAGAATATACACCCTACTCAGAGTTGGATAGTTTTCACTTTATCTTTTCATTTTCTACTAAAGAGGGTGTATATCAACATATACTAGTATTACTAGGAACATAAAATCCACCCTAACTGCAAAAGTTAATCAAGTACAAATCTTAACAGATAGATTTCCTTCTTGATATTTATAGAAGATTAAAGTTTGTTATTCTGGAATATGTGTGTGTGTGAGAGAGAGATTCATAATCCCAAAGTTTATGAATCATAAGTGGTGCCAAAATTTGGTACCAAAGCCAAGCAAACCACTGCGAAGTGCTCTGGATAAATACAGGATTTATATAAAAAGAAGAATAAACTTTTTCTTATATGCTCAAAATGCTGCTTTTATAGATTGGGTCTATATGATCATTCAGAATATATGCTAACAAGAAAAAAGAAAATGCAGTAGTTTTTCAAAGATCATTCTCTTCATAACTGATGACTTGAATGAATATAATAAAAGAGCACATTTTAAATCCAGATGCCTAAAGGCTACATTACATAACCTGTCCACCAGTAGATGTGGGCGAGGCATAGATGTAGAGGGCATAGCTTTATCCTCTTAGGCAGAATCAAACACAGTTGTATGAATGTGAGGGAGGAAAAAAGATAAAAATAGTGATTGCACATATAAATTCTTAGGTGTGTATATTGGGAGGGGGGCGGGTGGGCATAGCTTTGTCTTCTCAGCCAGAATTAGACACAATTGTATGAATGTAAAGGAGGAGATAAAAATAGTGAAAGTATAGATTCTTAGGGTGAGTGCATGCGTGCATGTGTGTGTGTGTGTGTGTGTGTATTGTCCTAGATAGATGATTATAGAAAGCACGTTTGGAGAAAAAAAAAATGATGTAAGAGTTGCTGCCAGAAACCTAGACTCCCTCAGCAACTTGGATGTGTTCTGAAGAATCAAAGGTTTCACATAAATTACCCATCACCTTGGAGAGATGCCAGGTAATAACAGTGCAGCAGTAGCCTTGCACCTTCCTAACTATACGAGAGCAAGAGGCAAACGGTCCAGGTCAAAACTCACAATTAACACGAAAAGAAAGTTTTTCGTGCTGGACCTCTGTGCAAAGGAAAGGGAGGGCAAGAGAGCATCCATCCTGAGAGGTGTCAACAACGAATTTTATTTACTAAAAGATAACTCCATTCAAGAAGAAATATAACTAAAAAATAGCAAACTACTAAACTGATTCCAGAAAAATGGCTTACAAAGAATTTCTCAAATTGCAACCATTTTTATGACTAAGTGGGGCACTTGGCAGCAGTTCTAATTTATTTCCAAGACTAAGCATAGCGGATACTCCTTCTGTGCAAAAGTATCTTCCTTTCCATACCACCTCATGAAGTCACCACCATGTCTTTAAAACTCCATGGCATCACTAAATACATCCTTAATGAAATTAATAGATTCCCAAATGGAGCTGGAGCAATAGTACAGTGGGTACGGCTTTTGCCTTGCATGCGGCTGACCCCGGTTCGAATCCCAGCATCCCATATGGTACCCTGAGCACCGCCAGGGGTGATTCCTGAGTGCAGAGCCAGAAGTAACCCCTGTGCATTGCCAGGTGTGACCCAAAAAGCAAAATATATATATATATATATATATATATATATATATATATATATTCACAAAGACCCCAGGAAAGCTGGTCCCTCATTTCTGGAAATATTTCCTCTGCTTCAGTGGCCCAGCAGTCAGATAGTCAGCCTGACTGACCACTTTTCTGTAAGTAAACAAGAAATACCAGTTCTGAGCAGTTTTTCATTTGCTTCAATTGAGGTGAAAGGTACTTCAGAAGTTAGGAAATAATAAAACAGTGCTTTACAGTCAAAAGTGGTTAGGTTACCTCATTGGTTTCTACTCAACACTTAATGCTTCTGTCTGAAACAGATACTCAGCTCCAGACTCTCAGTTCCAAACCTAAGCACTGCACTCAGCTTTGGGTAATAGGACTTGGATTTGGCCAACCATCTTCTATCCAGCTAAGTCTCTTAGGTACCACGAGTAACCAGATGACAAGGGATCTCAAGGCAGAAAGAGAAGGGTGGAGACTTGTTCCTCTTTGTTCATTCACAGTTTTGTGGGAATCACTGTGCACTACTGCTTCATTCCAGCAGCAATAGTTGTTTTCAGTAATAGTTATTTCTGTTTCCAGTTTTTATGGTCAAGAACCAGCCACCTTGCATTATCAGAAATTAAAACGAGCACATTCACAGGGTCCCTCAGAAGGACCTTTAGTTCTAATAATTTGGCCATTCCCTTTTGTTCCTCTGCCCCTAAGAAAGATAGCTGCGCCCTCAGCTACTATTTCTGAATTATCTTTATATCCCCTTTATCCTGTTCACCCCTGCATATTTATATCCTTATGTTGCATTATCTCTGTGAAAATAATTAGTGTCCCTTTTCTTCACCATAATTTGTCTCATAATGTGTGAGCTAATTTTTTTCCCTGAAATTTGCCTAGATACAAACACATTTTAAAAACAAAACAAGGGAAGAAAGAAAGCAAAACCTGACCCTTCTGAAGTAAGTGATTTAAAATTTTTAAACTAACAAATACTCTCTTTCTCACGGCTAACATTGGTAAAAGTCACAGATGCCATGGCCTACTTTTCAATTGTTCTTTGTTTTGATAAAGTTTTAGAGCTAAACTTTAATGCAAAAAGAATTATTTGTCAAAAGTACTTATTTTACATAAAAAGTAATTCTATAAAATGATTCTGTAAAACCTTCATTTGGATTTGTTTCCTGTAACTGTTATAACAAACTACAAGAGAGAGAGAGAGAGAGAGAGAGAGAGAACTACGAGAGAGAGAGAGAGAGATTAGAACAATGAAACCCATTGCCTCATACATCTAGGGTTAGAAGTCTGAATTCAATTCTGAAATCAGCAGAGATGTATTTCTCCTGAGTGTTTTGAAAGATGATCTATTTTTAGTATCTTCCAATTGCTGGTCACTATTAACCTACCTTGCTATTGTTTGCCTAATGTCCTGTGTCACTTTAATCTGTGCGTAGGGGTTTCACTGCATCCTCTATTCTGCCTTGTTAGTCCCCAAACCCTCTACATTTCTCCTGTAAAGATACATGTGATTTGTCCTCACAGAGTCAGGAATAGGCTGTCTCTTCCCATTTCCCCCCCTTCTGTTGTCCTGGCAGTCACGCCTAGGAACTGCCTCCAGATGCCATTTAAGCTCATTAATAGCCATGATCCAGAGACTCACAAATGAATCTTGGAAGAGAGCAGCATGCTGAAGAAATGTCTCTGGACCCCAATTATTTAAAATTTTAGAATTCCAGGAGTGTGCAGCCACTCTCGTGGCCACACAACATCTCAAACTATTCATAACAAGCAATACAAAATAAATTGTTTAGCATTATGGGCAAGCTTGAGTGGTGGTGGGAAAATTCAAAATAATGGCCATGGGAAGGAATAATGTGGTGGAATTGGTATTTAAATATTGGATACAATCAATTATTGTGAACAACTTTATGAAAATAAAATTTTTAATTTTTTAAAAAGATACATGTGGTCATACCCACCCGATAATCCAGATGGCCCCTTCTCTCAAAATCCGGAATCATTTCCTTCAAAATAGAAGATAATGTTCATAATATCTGGGCATTGGGACATGAACATATATCTTTGGAGACACCATTTGTCTCATCCTAATTAATACCTGATGAACCCTTTATTCTTATTGTCTTCCTTTCATAATGGGAATGTCTAAAACTTTTACGCTATGTCAATTTCAACATCATATTTTAGAAATAGAGAACATGTTTTTTAGCTTCACAAATATATGTATTGAAACAGACAGCCGACAAAATACGGGAAGAAATGAGAGCAGAAATAAAAAACCTTCAAAAAGAAATGAAGGATTCCGTACATGAAATCAAAAACTCTCTGACTGCCCTCAACAATAGGATGACTGCAGCCGAAGACAGAATCAGTATGCTTGAAGATGAGCTGCAAGAGGCCTACAGGCAACATCAAACCATGGCAAGAGACCTCAAAATAGCTCTAGCCAGAATCAGAGTCCTAGGGGATGAATTCAAGAGGAACAACATTAGAATCATTGGACTACCAGAACCACAGGGAACCAACCCCAACGAAAAAGACACAGTCAAACAAATCATTGCGGAAAACTTCCCACAGCTGGACAATGCGGGCATCCAGATTCAAGGCGCCCGGAGAGTGCCAGCTAAAAGAGATCCTAACAGAAAAACCCCAAGACATATCATAGTTACAATGATGGACATCTTCCAGAGAGACACAATACTCCAAGCAGCAAGGTCCAAGAAGGAAATCACATACAAAGGAGCACCCCTTAGGCTCACAGCAGATCTATCAGAGGAAACCCTCCAAGCTCGAAGGCAATGGTGGGATATAGTGAAAAAACTCAATGAAATCAACGCTTCACCAAGAATACTTTATCCGGCTAAACTCTCATTCAAACTAGAAGGAATCATACACTACTTTGGGGATAAACAACAGCTCAGGAACTTCATAGACTCAAAACCAAACCTAAAAGAAGCACTAAAGGGGCTATTGTAAGACAAGAACAACCTCTACAAGCACAACAAACCCTTGCACAAAGACGGCACAAAATCCCATAACAATAATCTCCCTTAATGTCAATGGTCTGAATTCACCAATTAAGAGACACAGACTGGCAAAATGGATTCAGAGACTCAACCCAACCTTCTGTTGCCTGCAAGAAACACATCTGAATAGCCAGAACAAACACAGACTCAAAGTCAAAGGATGGAAAACAATCCTGCAAGCAAACAACTCCCTCAAGAAAGCCGGAGTGGCTTTACTAGTATCGGACAACATAGACTTCAGGTTGAAAAAGATTAGAAGGGATAGTGAAGGCCACTTTTTATTAATCAAGGGATGTGTACATCAGGAAGAAATCACACTCCTGAATGTCTACGCACCCAATGAGGGACCAGCTAAATACCTACAACAGCTGCTAAGAGACCTCGAGAAGGACATCTCGAGCAACACAATAGTAGTTGGAGACTTCAACACTGCACTGTCTCCTCTGGACAGATCTAGAAGATTAAAACTCACCAATGAAATACTGGCTTTGAAGGAAGAAATAGAAGAGAGAGGGCTAATAGATCTATACAGGGCTTTATATCCCCAAAAAAAGGAATACACATTCTTTTCCAGTGCACATGGAACATTTTCCAGAATAGACCATGCGCTGGGCCACACAACATACCTCAACAGAATCAACAAGATAGACATTGTACCAGCTATCTTTTCAGACCATGATGCACTGAAGATAAAACTTAACTGTGGACAGATGCAGAAAACCAAATCAAACACCTGGAAATTAAATAGCTCGATATTGAACAATGAGTGGGTCAGGAAGGAAATCAAGGAAGAAATCAAAAGATACCTAGAAACAAATGAGAATGAAGACACGAGCTACCAGAACCTGTGGGACGCAGCTAAAGCCGTTTTAAGGGGAAAATTTATAGCTCTGCAAGCATATCTCAGGAAGGAAGAAAGGGCCCACATAAATAACTTGACTTCACAGCTCAAGACCTTAGAAAAGGACCAACAAAAGGAGCCAAAACCAGGCAGAAGGAAAGAGATAATAAAACTTAGAGCAGAAATTAATGACATGGAAACCCAAAAGACAATCCGGAAGATCAATGAAACCAAGAGCTGGTTCTTCGAGAAAATAAACAAGATTGATAAACCACTAGCAAGACTCACAAAGAAAGAGAGAGAGAGAACCCTTATAAGCCGAATCAGAAATGAAAAGGGGGACATCACGACAGAAACCAATGAAATTCAAAAGATCATCAGAGACTACTTTGAAAATCTCTATGCCACGAAACAAGAGAATCTAGAAGAAATGGATAAATTCCTCGACTCCTATAATCTCCCAAGGCTGAACCAAGAAGACCTGGAGTACCTGAATAGTCCAATTAACATCAAGGAAATTGAAATGGTAATCAAAAGTCTCCCCAAAAACAAAAGCCCAGGTCCAGACGGATTCACTAGTGAGTTCTTCCAAACATTTAAAGAGGACCTTTTGCCAGTCCTTCTCAAGCTCTTCCAGGAAATTGAAGAAACAGAAACCCTCCCTAACAGTTTCTATGAGGCTCATATCTCCCTAATACCAAAAGCAAACAAAGACACCACAAAAAAAGAAAACTACAGGCCAATATCCCTGATGAACACAGATGCAAAAATTCTCAACAAAATATTAGCAAATAGAATTCAACAACTTATCAAAAAGATCATACACCACGACCAAGTGGGATTCATCCCGGGGATGCAAGGATGGTTTAACATCCGGAAATCAATCAACATAATCCACCATATCAACAAAAGAAAAGATAAAAATCATATAATCATATCAATAGATGCAGAGAAAGCATTTGACAAGATCCAGCATCCGTTTATGATGAAAACACTAGCCAAAATAGGTATAGAAGGGACCTTCCTCAATATAGTCAAAGCCATTTATCACAAGCCTATGGCAAGCATTGTCCTCAATGGGGAAAAACTAAGAGCCTTCCCTCTGAGAACAGGGACGAGACAAGGATGCCCACTCTCTCCACTTCTGTTCAATATAGTACTGGAAGTACTTGCAATAGCGATTAGGCAAGAAAAAGATATTAAGGGCATTCAGGTAGGAAAGGAAGAAATCAAGCTCTCACTATTCGCAGATGATATGATACTATACTTAGAGAACCCTAAAACCTCTACCAAGAAACTCCTAGAAACAATAGACTCGTACAGTAAAGTTGCAGGCTATAGAATCAATACCCAAAAGTCCATGGCTTTCCTATATGCAAATAATGAGAGAGAAGAAAGTGACCTGAGAAAAGCAATCCCATTCACAATTGCGCCTCAAAAAATCAAATACCTCGGAATCAGCTTAACAAAGGAGGTAAAGGACTTGTATAATGAAAACTATAAAACACTACTTCAGGAAATAAAAGAGGACACAAGGAAATGGAAAGACATCCCCTGCTCATGGATTGGAAGAATTAATATTGTCAAAATGGCAATTCTCCCCAAAGCATTGTACAAATTCAATGCGATCCCTATAGGGATACCCTTGACATTCTTCAAAGAAATGGAGCAAGCGCTCCTGAAATTCATATGGAACAATAAGCCCCCACGAATAGCTAAAGCAATCCTTGGGAAAAAGAAAATGGGAGGAATCAACCTCCCCAACTTCCAACTCTACTACAAAGCGGTAGTCATTAAAACAGCATGGTACTGGAACAAAGGCAGAGCGGCAGACCAATGGAACAGGGTTGAATACTCTGACATACACCCCCAAATATATGATCATCTAATCTTTGATAAGGGAGCAAGAAATGTGAAGTGGAGCAAGGAAAGCATGTTTAACAAATTGTGCTGGCAAAACTGGACGGCTACATGCAAAAAAATGGGCTTAGACCTCCATCTATCACCATGTACAAAAATCAGATCAAACTGGATTAAAGACCTCAACATCAGACCAGAATCCCTAAGGTACATTGAAGATAAGGTCGGCAAAACCCTCCACGACATTGAAGCCAAAGGTATCTTCAAAGCTGACACGCCACTGGCTAAGCTAGTGAAAACAAAGATAAATAAATGGGACTATCTCAAACTAAGGAGCTTCTGCAACTCAAAAGAAACAGTGACCAAAATACAAAGACAGTCTACAGAATGGGAAAGGATATTTATGCAGTACCCATCCGATAAAGGGTTGATAACAAGGATATACAATGCACTGGTTGAACTCCACAAGAAGAAAACTGCCAACCCGATCAAAAAATGGGGTGATGAAATGAACAGAAACTTTTCTAAAGAAGAAATCCGAATGGCTAAGAGGCACATGAGAAAATGTTCAACATCACTAATCATCAGGGAAATGCAGATCAAAACAACAATGAGATATCATCTCACACCACAGAGACTGGCCCATATCCCCAAAAACAAAAGCAACCGGTGTTGGCGTGGATGTGGGGAGAAAGGGACTCTCCTTCACTGCTGGTGGGAATGCCGACTGGTTCAGCCCTTTTGGAAAACAATATGGACGATTCTCAAAAAGTTAGAAATTGAGCTCCCATTTGACCCAGCAATACCACTCCTGGGAATATATCCCGGAGAGGCAAAAAGGTATAGTAGAGATGACATCTGCATTTCCATGTTCATTGCCGCTCTGTTCACAATAGCCACAATATGGAAAAAACCAGAGTGCCCGAAAACAGATGATTGGCTAAAGAAACTCTGGTATATTTACACAATGGAATACTATGTAGCTGTCAGGAAACATGAAGTCATGAAATTTGCATACAAGTGGATCAACATGGAAAGTATCATGTTGAGTGAAATGAGTCAGAAAGAAAGAGACAGACATAGAAAGATTGCACTCATATGTGGAATATAATGTAACTGAGAAGTACAAGTTGGCAACGATGCAACTTCTGGCAGATATCTCTCTGGACTTAGTTACTAAAATACTAAATTACAGAAACCCAAAACTGAGAGGCCGCTAAGTGTGGTCACTCGACCTCACACTTCTTCATCCTCAGCAATGGAAAACAAATTACCTAATGCTTCCTTTTCAGCAGGTCTGACTTTAGGGGAGAGACTCTCCAAACAATAATAGTGAGTTTTGTTGAAATATTGTATGCAATCAAAGTGAAAGTAAAGTGAAATTTATTAGTTACACAGGCGGGGGGGGGCTTAGGGTGGGGGGGCTAGGGGCGTGGGGGTGTTTGGGGTGTGAGGGGGCGGGGTGGAGCTATACTGGGATTCTTGGTGGTGGAATATGAGCACTGGTGAAGGGATGGGTATTCGAGCATTGTATAACTGAGATTTAAACCTGAAAACTTTGTAACTTTGTAACTTTCCACAATAAAAAAAATAAATAAATAAATAAATAAATAAATAAAAAGAAAAAAAAAAAAAAAAAAAAAAAAAAAAAAACAAATATATGTATTGAAAGGAATTTCGATTCCAATATTAATCATACTCAGAGTTCCATCTACACTGCATTTAGGATTATTTAGATGATTCTATTATAATATTTTCTAAATAATGCAAGGTTTTGTGTCACTTGTATCATTTGTCATCCCATTGATCCTCGATTTGATTGAGCGGGTGCCAGTAACGACTCCATTTGTACCTATTGCATGCTAGAGTAGCCCAATGATATCTGCTCGCTCCAGGAACAGGAAGAGCCTCAAACCGTTCATTCAGGGTTTTGACGAAGAAGTCTGACCATCTTGTTGGTGGGCGGCCACACGGTCTTTTGACGTCCCCGGGAATCCAGTCGGTAAATGCTCTAGTTCAGTGGTCATCTCTGAATTGCATTACTTGTCTGGCCCATATGATTTGTGATGCTTTGGCAAACGAGACAGCGTTCCTGATTCTTGACCGCCGACGGAGGTCAGAACTCCAGATTTCTTCTCTCACTTGAGTGAAATGTGATACTCCAAGCATAGCTCTTTCCATTCCTCTTTGGGATACCCGAATAGTGTTCTCATCCTGTTTTCGTAGGGCCCAGGTCTCTAAGGCGTATGTTAGTGTAGGAAGAACGGTGGAGTCAAAAAGATGTGCCCACATCACTAATCATCAGGGAGATGCAGATCAAAACAACAATGAGATATCATCTCACACCACAGAGACTGGCCCACATCCCAAAAAACAAAAGCAACCGGTGTTGGCGTGGATGCAGGGAGAAAGGGACTCTTCTTCACTGCTGGTGGGAATGCCAACTGGTTCAGCCCTTTTGGAAAACAATATGGATGATTCTCAAAAAATTAGAAATTGAGCTTCCATTTGACCCAGCAATACCACTCCTGGGAATATATCCCGGAGAGGCAAAATGGTATAGTAGAGATGGCATATGTATTTCTATGATCATTGCAGCACTGTTTACAATAGCCAGAATCTGGAAAAAACCAGAGTGCCCCAAAACAGATGACTGGTTAAAGAAACTCTGGTACATCTACACAATGGGATACTATGTAGCTGTCAGAAAATATGAAGTCAGGAAATTTGCATATAAATGGATCAACATGGAAAGTATCATGTTGAGTGAAATGAGTCAGAAAGAAAGAGACAGGCATAGAAAGATTGCACTCATATGTGGAATATAATGTAACTGAGAAGTACAAGTTGGCAACGATGCAACTTCTGGCAGATATCGCTCTGGACTTAGTTACTAAAATACTAAATTACAGAAACCCAAAACTGAGAGGCCGCTAAGTGTGGTCACTCGACCTCATACCTCTTCATCCTCAGCAATGGAAAACAAATTATCTAATGCTTCCTTTTCAGCAGGTCTTACTTTAGGGGAGAGACTCTCCAAACAATAATAGTGAGTTTTGTTGAAATATTGTATGCAATCAAAGTGAAAGTAAAGTGAAATTTATTAGTTACACAGGCGGGGGGGGGCTAAGGTTTGGGGGGCTAGGGGCGTGGGGGGGCTAGGGGCGTGGGGGGGTTAGGGGTGTGGGGGGGCGGGGTGGAGCTATACTGGGATTCTTGGTGGTGGAATATGAGAATATGAGCACTGGTGAAGGGATGGGTATTTGAGCATTGTATAACTGAGATTTAAACCTGAAAACTTTGTAACTTTCCACATGGTGACTCAATAAAAAATTAAAAAAAAAAAAAGATGTGCCCAGAGCCAGAGTTCTTCGTCCTCTTAACCACTTCTTTGACGCTCTTGAAGGCATTCCATTCTGCTCTCTTCCTCCTGCGCAGTTCTGGCACCAAGTCATTTCTCATGTTGATTTCTCAACCCAGGTAGACATAGCTGCTGCATTCAGAGATGTTCATTTTGTTGAGAGCAAATGGCACATCAGGGACTAATTGTTTTTCATGAACATTGTTTTGCTGAGATTCAGCTGCAGTCCAACCTTTCCACACTCGCAGTCGAAGTCGGCCACCATTTGTGCCACTTGGCTAATGTTTGGTGTTATGAGAACGATGTCATCAGCGAAGCGAAGGTGGTATAGTTGCCGACAAACTTTACTCCTATTCCTCCCCATTCTAGTCGTCACATGACGTTCTTGAGGGTGGCACTGAAGAGTTTCGGTGAAATGGTATCACCCTGCTGAACTCCTCTCTTTCTGTCAATGACTACTTCCTTATAGAATGGTGAGATCCTGGTGGTGAATTCGTAATACAGCTCACAGAGGATCTTGATGTACTGAGTTTGAACGCCCTGTTTGGCTAGGGCTTCGATGACCACTTCAGTCTCAACAGAATCGAAGGCCTTCTTTAAATTGATGAATGTTAGAGCAGCATCTTGAACTCTCGCAAAACTTCAATGAGCTTGGCCACTGTGTAGATATGATCCATGGTGATGAATCCTTTTCGGAACCCGGCTTGCTCGCATGGTTATCCTTCATCTAATATCTACTGTTCTGCCTATTCTATTCAGGATGACTCAAGTGAACAACTTGTAGACGACAGACAACAGGAAGATTGGGCGATAGTTGCCGATGTCATGGATGTCTCCCTTCTTGTATAACAGAACGGTCCTGCTGATTTTCCATTGGGATGAAACCTTGCATTCAGACAGGTAGCATGTAAAGAGTCAAGCCAGTGTATTGAAGAGTACTGGTGGCAGATTCTTCAAGTGTTCAGGTCTGACCTTGTCTGGAACGGGTGCTGTATGCATCTTTACCAATGAAATGGCATGTCGGATTTAGGAAGGGAGGACGATGGGAACGACATATCCATCCTGCGGAATTTGGTATATGGGCAGTTGGACGTGACTGTCAAAGAGATCCGAGTAGAAGTCATGAATAATCCTCTCCATTGCCTTTCTTGAAAATGTGATAGATCGATCAGGACGTCGGAGGGCAGTCATCTTGGTCTTGTAGTTGGCAAAGGACAGGTGAGCATTGCGAATATTTTTCCTGGCTTCTGCCACATTGGCCAACACTGCTGCTCTTCTCTCTTTGAGGTCTTCCTTTGTCGCTTCTCTGCACAGCTTTGCAAGCTCAGACATTAGCTTGTGGTTGCCTGAGGCTCATGCCAAACCACGTTGGCGAATGAGCTTGAGAGTGTCCTAAGACAGGTTTCTTTTTGTGGCTTTCCCACTCTTGGCATTCCTCGAACAGTCATGGAAGTGCTCAACCAGTCGGTCATATTCCTTATCAATGTTGTCAATGATAGCATCTTCCCACGTTGCCACAAAGTGCCGAGGAGCTCCCAGTTGGTGGTCATTCTGGGAATTCTCTTCTTAAACTTAAATTTTGCAGGCCTTTCTCCCTGCTCTGTGAAGTAAAATTTTGCGTGAAGGAGACGGTGGTCTGATCCCATTTGGAATTTTGGGACAACAGCGACATCCGTCAAGCAAAACCTTCAATTGTGGTCAATTGTGGTCAACTGATGTAGTCAATTTCATTGTGGAACTGTCCACTGGGAGACTCCCATGTCCAACATTTAGATCGGCCTTCTGGAACTATGAGTTACAATGGATGGTCTTGGTCGACATGATGAACTCAGACAGTCTCTCACCCTGTTCATTCCATTCTAGGCCATGTGGAGTTCTTCGAGCAACCTTCTTGGTCCTATCTTGGCATTAAAATCACCAATAATGATCTTGTAGAAGGTGTGATCTTCTTTATAAAACTTCTCCAGCTCCATGTAAAACTTCTCAATTTCTTCTTCATTGTGTTGGATGTTGGTACACAGATGTCAAAGATAGAAATGCCAGCAGTGAGTCACATCTATCCAAGCATAATCGTCCGATTTGGGTTGTTAGGCATTCGAATGAATCAATGCTCATGGCCAAGTTCATGTTGACAAGGACACCGACACCACCAATGCCTCTGTCGTCGCATGTTTTGAGGAACAGATCCACTTCAGTGTTGAAAATGGCATGATGTGATCGATACCTTCTCATTTTGGTCAGACCAATGATGTCGTACTTGATCTTCTGCACTTGCACCATCAGGTTCTCAATGGATGCTTCCGATGCCAGTGTACATGCATTGAAAGTACAGACAATCATTTTAGTCCTTCTTTGTTTGGGCAGTCTAATTTGTCCCTGAGATTTTATCAGCCTCTCCTTGTTCATCCTTCTTAGTGCTGCCATGTTGGAACTCTTTCAGTGTCAAGTGAATGAGGCCTATTGTTTTTACTGTTTTTTGGCATATCGAATGCACCACAGGTAGTTTGCCAGGCTCTACTGTGCAGTCGGGATACTCTCAGTAGCTTGCCAGGCTCTAGGAGACAGATGACAGATGGAGACTTTTTTTTTTTTTTTTTTTTTTTGCTTTTTGGGTCACACCCGGCGGGCGATGATCAGGGGTTATTCCTGGCTCATGAACTCAGGAATCACCCCTGGCAATGCTTAGGGGACTGTAAGAAAACACGCAACCCTGAGATTCTTCTTGCAGTGATTTATTCAGAGACCTTCTCATGCAAAACGGGAAAGAAGGGGAACGAGGGACGAACGAGAAGAAAACCATACCTAGCTAGGCAGCTTCCCTCCTTATATACCCCTCGCTGCTTGCTTACGCCCAAGTGTCTGCAGTTGATAGACTAGTTACAGCTTGTGGCATCACAAGACATCCTGATTCCTTATCAGGTGTTATCTACAAAGCACGGTGTAATTAACAAGAAACAGGTGTCCACGAAGCACGGTCCCGTGGCGGCTCTCCACAGTTCCCCCTTTTTTTGTTTTAGAACAGCAAGTCTGCGTAGCGACCTCGGCCCCCTTGGCCTTACCCGTCATTGGGAGCCCTCTCGCTTGTAGGTCCCTGTCTTAGGTAGGTCCAAGGGTCAGGTGGGGTATAATGCACCCTTTCAAACTCCTCAACTATAGGAGGTCCCCTGCAGTTAAGGGCTCTCAGCTGCATAATACCTTTGCTACATCCAGCTAGACCTGATTATTCTAAGCGAGATTTTTGTTTCAGTGTTGCAAGCCAAAGCTGCGAGGATTGCTGTGCTTCCAGGGCCACGAATGCCTGTAAATACCACGCCTTTGTAAATAGTTGTTCTTGCTGCATTTTGTATAGACACCAGGCAAAAAACCAAAGCAGCGAGAAGCAATAAGGATAGTACTGCTCCCACCCCCACCCACTCTTTGATAAAATGGAGGGGACTTTCTACTCTGGTTTTATCAAGATGGGTAAGGACAGGATTAAAGCAGGCCATGTTGGAGCAATGGCCCAGAAAGCTGCTTCTTCAGCTCGTACTGACACAGGAACCAGGCTGAGCAAGAGCACCAGTTTGCACATATTGGTCTACTGGATCTTCTGTGTCAGGAGTTCAGGAATCCACACTGGTTCTACCCTGTCCTGCGGAAAAACACAAACAAAACTCCTGGCCCAGGTTAACACGGGGTCCTTGAATCTCTGGAGGTCTGAGATCCAAATCAGGTGGTTGAATTCTGCTTCTGATGAGACATAAAGGGATCCAAAGTTTCTTAGTGGGGTTATCATCTGTTGAAACAAAAGCATAACCTTTCCCTCGAATGAGGAGTTTCCCTGCTACCCATTCTTTGTCAATTTTAATCCAAATGGGAGAGTTAATAGTTTCTTGAGTCTGTGCATCTTCCTGAAAATGCCTCTCAGCTGCTGTATAGGGTTCTCCCTGAGGTAAATTTAAAAAGTTTAAAGTAAACAATGTCAAAGACAAGTAATCAAGCGGAGGCATACCTCCTTTTTTGATTTTCAATAATTGTGTTTTGAGGGTTCTATGGGCACGTTCGACTATGCCTTGACCCTGAGGGTTGTAAGGGATTCCAGTAATGTGTTTAATTTGCCATTCATCACAGAAATTTTGAAAAGCCTTACTAGTATAGGCTGGGCTGTTGTCAGTTTTAATGGCAGAGGGAATGCCCATGACAGAAAAACATTGTAGTAGGAAGGAGCAGACTGCTTTGGTTCTCTCAGAAGTCATGGGAACAGCCCATGTGAAGCGAGAATAAGTATCTATAGTTACATGGAGAAAAGGTTTTTTGGGGGAAGCACGTGACGTGAGTAATGTCCATTTGCCATAATTCATTGGTCTGTAGACCTCGGGGATTGGCCCCTGCCACATGGGAGGTACAGTGTAAAGGAGCATAAACAGAGCAAGCACGGACAATATGACTGTCTTCTCGAATTGGGATACGATGATGAATATGAAGACGCCAGGCGTTTGTGTGTAAGGCCTGGTGCTCTTCTGCAGCAGAGGTAAAAATTGGTGCTGCCAAGAGATCAGCGGCTTCATTTCCCCCGGCCATAGGTCCTGGAAGACCAGAATGAGATCTAATATGAGTAATAAAAACAGGTTCAGAGCGCCTTTGTAAAAGCGCTTGTAGCTGCCCAAGCAATTGTTGGACTATAGGATTGGGGGCATTTAGAGCAGCCGTCACGATGCCAGGGAAGAGACCAACTACATAAGCTGAGTCTGAGACTATATTAGCAGGTCCTGGCACATGGGAGAGTAGATACACCAAAGTGGCAAGTTCCACTTGCTGGGCAGAGGTATAGTTAGTACTTACTGTTGTGGTCAGGGCAGGTCCAGAAATTCCGCCTTTCCCTGAAGCAGAGCCATCAATATAATATACTGGAGCATCAGGAATGGGAGAGGGGCAAATGATAGAGGAAATGATAAATGGGTTTTTTTTTAAAAAATCCCAAGTTTTTCCTGCTGGATAGTGGGAGGAAATTTCTCCTGAAAAATCAGCTAAAGCTCTTTGCAAAGCATCACTGAGGGGCAGGATGGAGGCAATCTCTTTTTCAGGGATGGGGAGAACAATGATATGAGGATCAAATCCCAGCATGGTAAGGGCTCTCAGCCTTCCTTTGATCATGAGTTTAGCCATTAACTCAAGGTAAGGCACAAGAGTGCGAGACTCTTTGTTGTGCAAATAAAGCCACTCTATTGGGCCTGAAAGCTGTGCTAGCGCTAGTGCAGCAGTGGGCGAATGGGGGGTATCAAAAAGCAAAAGCCACAATTTTTCTCCCGGAACAAACCGGGAAAGATGGGATTTCTGGAGTCGATCTAGAAAAAATTCTAATTCTTTCTGAGCTTCAGGGGTAAACTGCCTAGGACTGTTCAGGGCGGAGTTGCCTTCAAGGGTCAAGAAGAGATTACGGAGGTCTGAATTGGGAATGCCCAAAGAGGGGCGAACCCAGTTAATATTTCCTAGCAGTTTTTGAAAGCCATTAAGGGTTTTCAGTTTATCATGGCGAATAGAAATTTTTTGAGGTCGTACAGTAGTATGCTCAAGAACATAGCCCAAATACTCATATGGAGACAACACCTGAATTTTTTCTGTGGCTACTTGTAACCCAGCTGCGGGTAGACGAGTTATAACATCCTCATACAATCTCTGGAGTTCCCCATCATTAGAACATGCAAGCAAGATATCATCCATATAGTGAATAACATAAGCCTGAGGAAACTTGACACGGGAAGGGCGAAAGACCAAGTCAACAAAATACTGACACATGATAGGGGAATTGGTCATTCCCTGAGGTAGAACAGTCCATTGATACCTGCGCATGGGTGCGCGGTTATTAAGAGAGGGGACAGAAAATGCAAAACGCTTACGATCATCCGGGTGGATGGGAATGCTGTAAAAACAATCTTTTAAATCAATGACAACCAGTGGCCAATCTTTAGGAACGGCAGCAGGGGAAGGAAGGCCAGGCTGGAGAGCCCCCATGGGAACCATGGTGGCGTTAACATTTCATAGGTCAGTTAACAGATGCCACTTGCCTGACTTCTTTTGGATAACAAATACAGGGGAATTCCATTCTGAAAATGAGGTTTCAATATGTCCCAACCCCAGTTGTTCTTCTACTAAGGATTCTAACACCTTTAGTTTTTCATTATTAAGGGGCCACTGGGAGGACCACACAGGATCGTGGGATTTCCACTGAATACAGAGGGGTGCTGGGCATGAAACCGCAGCAACTCCGATTAAACAAGGAGAGGCCTCAGAATCAAAGCCCCCAATGGGAACTGGAACGGGAATCCTAATCGCTGCTTTCCACTGCTCAAGTAAATCCCGTCCCCATAAATTCATAGGTACAGGTGCTATATAGGGCTGGAAAATGGCTGTAATGCCCTTTGGGCCAATACATCTTAGCCACCTGGCACTTTGCCAGACAGAGGAGGAAGGCATCATGCCTACTCCATGCAAACCATAGGGTACTGCCTGCACGGCTCAGTTCTTGGGCCAATATTGGGAAGAAATGACAGAGGCGTCGGCTCCTGAGTCAATCATTCCCGTAAATTTCTTCCCGTGAATCTCAATAGTTAAAAGTGGGCGGTTGTCTTTCTTCAGATGGGCAACACAGGCAATCATAGGATTTGTGCTGCCAAAATCTCCCCCACTAGGGCGAGTGGATAAACCTGGCACAACAAAAAGTAGCAAAAGAAGCTGAGCTATGGGTTGTCCCTTATCAAATGTCCAAACAATAGGCACCGTGATAACAATTGTTATTTCACAGTATGGTCAGGATCAATGACCACGGTATGAACAATAATTCCCTTAATAATAAAACTGTTGTTTCTCAAGAGTAGGCCTATAGTGCCTTGTGGAATTGGTCCCTTGATACCCGAATTTAATTTATAGGGACACTGGGCAGGGGCTATAGTAATCATATCAGGGCAGGAAATATTCAAGGCTGCGCTTCCTGCCGTCACTGGTTGCAGTGAGTCTATTGATCGGAGCTCAGCTGACTGGAGTTTTGAGACTCTACCTTGGGGAGAGAGACAGCAAATGGGAACATCCCCAGATTTCGCTGGGCCTGGGGCTGGCCCTCTGACAAGTTTCCCAAATTGGAGTCAACAGCTGCATGAAAATTGAAGGGACAATCTTTGGCCCAGTGGTTTCCCTTTTTACACCTGGGACAGGGCCCAGGAGGTGTTCTCACAGTAGCATGGTCTGGAGGTGCCCTGTAATCTTTACGAAAGTGGTCTGGTCTCCCACGATTAAAATATCCTTTCTGAGCTTGTCTCTGTACTGTACTGGTCTCAACAGTCCTAGCTTGCACTTTATGTCTAACAGAACCAACATACCTGCATGCGTCCAAGTACCCCATTATGTCTTCCTTCTCCTTAAGAGGGTGCAGAATGGCCTGGCAATCCTCATTAGCATTTTCAAGGCCAATTGTTTAGTCAACAGCTCATGAGTCTCCTTACCCTCAACCTGCATTTCTATGGCTTCCATCAATCTTCCTACGAAGTCTGCATAAGGTTCTGAGGCTCTCTGGACAATCTTTGTAAAGCTACCTTTAAATTCCGCATCTGCATCAATCTTCTCCCACGCACGCAGGGCTGCGCTACGGACATGAGCAAGAACAGCAGGAGGCAAGGTGACTTGCCTTTCAGGGTGGCGCCATTTTCCTTCACCAATTAACATCTTATGAGTCAATTTAATCCCTGAAAAGTTTCATTCAGCATGGCTTAGGCCTTCAAATTCTGCCTTGGCCTCCTTGCTGAGCCACATCTCCACTGCAAGTACTGAGAAGGGCTTAAGCACGTCTTAGCAACCATGTGAAAATCTTGAGGTGCCCAGTAAGCCTTTTTACTCCAGTCTGTAAGATATTCTCTACAGTACGGAGATGTAGGCCCATATGAGACACAGGCCTGTTTGAAACGACTGAGAGAATCCATCCTTAACCTGCGAAAAGATGGAGGCCACTGCCTCTCTGCCTTGACTGGGCGATTGGGAGCACGTCCCAAGCAGTCTGGAGGCCAATAGGCTGAGTCACTCTCAGACTCGGAATCGGAGAAGGCAGCAGCAGACTCATAATCTGCATCACTTTCATCTAATGAACTGGACGTGGAACTATATTCATCAGTCTGAGAAATATTTATACTATGACAACCTTTTCAAGGCTTAGGTGTGGGAGGACCTGAGGTAGTATTATTCCTAATGTTCTCCACATCAATTGCACTATTCAAAAACAGGAGAATAGAATTTACAATCTCCCATGTAGTCCAGAATTCCACGGGGATCTCAGTCCTTTTCTTAGATGCCTTATAGACATTTTTCCTAACTTGTCTCCATATCTTGCTATCTAGAGTTCCTTCGTCTGGGAACCATGGGTTAACCTCATAAACTACTTTAAGGCAGGACCGGAGTTGGTCTCTGGAAATGTAGAGTTCCGGGTCTCCTATTCTGCGGGAGAGAGACTGAATCAAATTCATAAATAACTTGCCCTCTTCAGTCCGGCTCAAAAAAATATGAAAGATTTTGAGAAGGTCCAGAATCTGTCCCATCTTAGTGGGGGATTGCTGCTAGGATTCTAATCCGCAGCATACATAAAAAAAAAAAATCCTGATCTCCCACTCACTTTCTAGAGTGGGGTGCACCGAACGCTTAATCTTACCTTTAGTTGGTAGTTCGGGCCACCCAGGGACACCAGCTGTAAGAAAACATGCAACCCAGAGATTCTTTTGCAGTGATTTATTCAGAGACCTTCTCATGCAAAACGGGAAAGAAGAGGAACGAGGGACGAACGAGAAGAAAACCATACCTAGCTAGGCAGCTTCCCTCCTTATATACCCCTCGCTGCTTGCTTACACCCAAGTGTCTGCAGCTGATAGACTAGTTACAGCTCGTGGCGTGACAAGACATCCTGACTCCTTATCAGGTGTTATCTACGAAGCACGGTGTAATTAACAAGAAACAGGTGTCCACGAAGCACGGTCCCGTGGCGGCTCTCCACAGGGGACCATATGAGATGCTGGGAATCGAACCCGGGTCGGCCGCATGCAAGGCAAATGCCCTACCCGCTGTGCTATCACTCCAGCCCCAGACAGATGAAGACTTTTAGGGTGGCCTCTAATCGCCCTTACAGGTATTCCCATGGTTCACACCATAATTGAACCCCATCAAATATGGAGCGAAAATTATGGAAAATGGGTATTAAGTGGCTTATGGTGTGTCCGGAAAGCAGCCTAGAGTGTGGCGCTGGCTGGGTAGTGGAGGTAGTGGAGGTCAGCCAATGAGGTAATTATCTGGCAAGGGTAGTGTGTCACGACTGGGTTTGATCCCTGGGGTGCAGAGATTGGAAAACCCCTAGCCTGCAGTATTTTGTTGTGACAGTCCTAGCAAGCTCTTGTGGTGCCAAGAACACACTTTGTGCTTTCATGGGCAGCAAGCACCTTCTCATGCAAGGCTGTTTCTCTAACACCAGCTGCTTGCTCTTCTTCATCAAGGCCGCTTGACTGGTTCCTACCACTTACATGTGTCTCAGAATTTCCTTAACAGGAAAAAAAAAGAGGAACAAAAAAACCTGGGTACTTAAAGTAAAAGGAATTTGTTCTCTCACAGTTCTCTCTCACAGTTCTAAAGTCTAAAACAAAAGTGAAGCCCTTGCCTGTTCTAGATTCTAATGGTAGTTGTCAATGCTTGAAATTTGGCTTAGACCTGTATCAATCCAATCTCTGCTTCCATCATTACAGGTCATTTTTCCTATATGTGTTTGTTTTAGGTGTTTTCCCTCTTATTATGACACCAATCATACTGGACATAGAGTCCCCTCTTTGCCTTATCTTTACTTGACTACATTTGCAAAGACCCTTTCCAACTAAGATAATGTTTAGGTTTAGAGCTTCAACATCTTTTCTGAAAACACAAATAAAATAATAATACTCCAAAATTAAGGGAACATCTAGGTTTTCATTCTCAAAAGTTTTATCTCTGGAGCATGGAGATAGCATGGGGGTTAGGGGCAATTGCATTGCACTTGCCTCACCAGGCTTTAATCCCTGGCACCACATCACTCCCAGAGTTGTGTCAGGATGGTCCTGATGGTTCCTGGCATCACAGGATCTAAGTAGCATCTCATTCTCAGACCTAATTATTGAGTCATCTGGCCCAATTGGTGGGAGTGGCCCCCAAGTCCCCTAAACACTACTTAGGAGGTCTCCCCTGCAAAAAAAATAAATAAATAAATTCCCATCTCTTTTATCTTTCTGATAAAAATGCTCTTTGTTGGGAGGGAAATTGGGGACACTGGTGGAGGAAAGTGGACACTGGTGAAGAAATTGGTATAGGAATATTGTACATCTAAAACTCAGCCATAAATTACTTTGAAAATCACGGTGATTAAATATTTTTTAAAAGAAACAAATGCCTGTACTATGAATTTTTCTCCTTTTTTCTCTTAGGAAATAGCACCTACATTTTTCTGACATCTTCAAGACTTCTAAAGTACAGTACTCCTCACTAAGTCATCCAGAGCAAGAATATTTTTTGCTCTTTTCTTTTTTCAGTGCTATATAGCCAGCATTCAAAAGAGTTGCTTACAGAGAGTGGGCAGCAAGGTTAATGATAAATGAAACAAGACACTATTCAAAGGGTAATTTGAGCACAGTATTATTTGAAAATCTGGTAATTAGAAAGACGTATTAATATTCCTTGAATAAATAAATAAATAAATAACTATATACAGGTACTTCACTTTTGTCTAGTTTCATACCTGCCCTTGGACAAAACATCCACAGATCCCTTTTTACTTAAATATGAAGATGGGAATGGAGATAACATAAAATTAAACAATTAAAACTTTAATAACTAAGGCAATGGAGATGGCTCAAAGGACTGAAGCATATGGCTTGGCATATGGAGACGCCAAGGTCAATTCCTGGTACCATCTAGTCCCTCAAGTACCACCACAGTGGCCCTGGTATTCCTCAACATTTCACTGGAGATTCAAAAAAATTAATGGCATATTAGTAGACTGCTGAAACAATCCACTAATATGCCAACATAAATTATTGCCTCTTTTCTCATATAAAGAAAACAACAGAAAAAATGTTAACATAAAATAACAGTTTAAAATGTGTGCTCTCTGGAAAGAAATGAGAAATATAATTTTATTGGGCCATAGAATTAGTATATTATGGCACAAGTCTTGCATGCTGCATCACATGGTCTCCCAATAATCTCTGGGTACATCCCAAAGACACAGAAGATGAAGCACCAAGAACTTCCAGGCTTGCCTCTGGTGATTCCCATACCAGCAGGGTGGTCCAGCCAGCACCACAAGGTTCAAATAGCACAATTCCTTGCAATGAACTACCAGCTCTGGCAGTAGACTCTGGTTTTCCTAAGTACAATTTGGGAGAACACCCTCGAAAACTGGAACTGTACTGCAAGTGATGTATCATTTTCAACCAAAGATATTTTGGTTTTAAAATAAAAAAATTATATTTTTCTAAAAATATATTAAATTTTTACACATCAAATTATAATACTGTAATGACAAAATCAGATCCACAATAAAATATGAGAAGTGAATACAAAAAAATAAAAAATAAAAAAATAAAATGTGGCTCTCATTTGATAGTAAGACAGAAAAGTCTTTGGAAAAGTCATTAGAGAGATCACTAATGAGTTACAACTACATTCCAAAGTTGACCTCCTTGTGCAGTAAATAGTTAACACTTAAACCACCTGATCCAGTGGTAGGATTTTGTGTAACAGGCACTAATGCTTAAAACAAAAAGAAATAAGAAATCTTATTTTCAAAGTCCATTTAACAAGCCTAATCACAAATTAAAGCTATTGCAGTATGTGACAGAAAATCTTCAGCTAAACAAAACACACACAGCTTACCTAAACTCTTCCTTCCAGAGTAGAGCATGCTAGCAAGCAGACCCCTCCCAAGGGGTGTTTCTCATCCCATGATTTTCTGTTTCAATGCAGGTTCATCACTACTACCATCACCATTAATTTTCAGAATTATAAATTATCCTGTCCTATGTATTGTTTTGTTTCTGTCTGTCTCTAGAATATGCATCGGAAGATTATGAATTCTGTTTTTCACTGCTGAATGTTTAAATTTTTAAATCATTCCTAGTACATAGTGATGACTCAATGAATCTCTGTCAACTGCCTGATCAACTAAAACACTCAGAATATTTTCTAACATGGAAACAATGGACCTAAAGATATTAATAAAAAAGAATCTCTATTCAACAAAACAGTGAAAATATGGATTGCTTGCAAATAGTATGTGGCAAACATTTGATAAATGAAGCAAAATACCACTCAAAGAGTAATTTATACACAGTATTACTGGAAAATCATGAGTAGTAAGATAGAATAGTTGGGTAAGGAAAGAGCACTATACAGCCTTTAATATTTCCCAGGAAAAAGGTCTGTCTGTCTCTTCAAATTTTGAAAAGCCTATATTAAAGTATTGTGATGCATTCAAGTTCTTAATTTCCTTTACATAACAAGAAAACTTCACACTCTATGGAACATATTGAAATGCTAACACTTTTGCAACTTTAAAGATGAGAATATCAAGACTTGAAGGGGATAAAACTGGTTGCAGTTCATAAATGTGAGTAAAAGAACTAAGTTTTGAACCCAGAAAACATAAGCACTGTCATCCCTTTGTTCATCGATTTGCTAGAGAGGGAACCAGTAACGTCTCCACTGTGAGATTTGTTACTGTTTTTGGCATATCCAATACACCATGGGTAGCTTGCCAGGCTCTGCCATGTGGGCGGGATACTCTCGGTAGCTTGCCAGGCTCTCCGAGAGGGACGAAGGAATCAAACCTGGTTCGGCCGCATGCAAGCAAATGCCCTACCCAATTTACTGAGACTTCAAATATAGGGACTAAATGGGTAGTACAGGAGTTAAAAGCTTGTCTTGTATGCAGCTGATCCCTAGCAACACCAAGAGTGATCCCTTGGTGAGCACAGAGACAGGAGTAAGAACTGACCACCAACATATATGGCTGAACCCCCATCTGCCCCCAAAATTAAAAAATATATATATTGTCAATTTTGACTCTGACATGAAACTCCTACAGTTAATTTCTTTCAAGAACAAATTCTCTCATTTCTCCCTCATATAAAATGTCAATTGGGCATATTACCTATTACTATGATTATAATATTGTTGTCCATATTTTATCATGTTTTAAGATCTAAAAGATCTAAAAACACTTTTCATGAGTGTGAATTATCCATTGTTAATATTTATATTTGCTGCTAGATTACATTAATTTACACTTAGATTACAATTAATGTAATTAACATAAATTTAATATAATTCCTTAAGATATAATTCCTTAAGATTTCTGAGTTATTGAAGAATTAATTAGTGAAATTAATATTAGTGAAGTAAAAGTATTATTTAAAGAAACTTACTTAGAGGAATGTAAAGGAAGAGCGAGATGATACATATTCAAGAAAGAACATACGCTTCTCTAGAAGGAAAAATGCTAAGAGTACATATCTCAAATTGAGATGTTGGCCAGTCAGTGTCCAGATTAAACCTCACATGATTTTGCAAATTTGATTTTATAGTAGAGCTTCTTCTAAACTTTCTTGACTTGGAGTTCTCCTCATACAGAAAAGCTAATCTGATTGTTGTCACAAGGAAAAAAATTTGGGTTCTTATGGTCCTTTCATATTCTTATCATGATTCTCAGAATTGCTTGAAACGTCTTTTGTGAGTGGAGCCACCCTACTCTGGGTGGTGCTTCAGTTTCCAAATCTGGGTGGTGACTCATTTTATCATCTCCAAACGCTGAAATTTGCATCTCAAAAGGACATAGTCTTCTTGCCTTTGTAGCTACTTAGGGTTAAGCAATTTCTTCTTATTTTATTATTATCTTAATTTTTTACTCATTACCAAGACCTCCCTATCTATCTTCCTCCAATATTCCACTTCACCCCCACCCAATTCAGACCAGAGAGTTCTTGGTGAAAAGGGTTTTTAATATGCCTGCAAAAGTGAGTGAAATCCAATCATGCCTCAGAAAATCAAGTAACTTGAAATCAGTTTAACTAAGAGGTGAAGGATCTATACAAAGAAAACTATAAAACACTACTTCTAGAAATGGAAACACATTCCCTGCTCCTGGATTGGGAGGATTAACGTTGTCAAAATGGCAATATTCCCAAAAGCGTTATACAGATTCAATACAGCCCCTATAAGAAAGTTAGGGTATCACGTTCCCTAACTTCAAACCATATTACAAAGCAGTAGTAATTGAAACTACTGAAATAAAGACAGACCCGCAGATCAATGGAACAGAGTTGAATATCCTGATATCAAGCCTCAAATACATGATCACCTAATCTTTGATAAAGGAGCAAGAAATATATAAGGCCTATGCACAAGAGCAATAGAAACAAGGACCAACAGGACTGGTCCACAGTTTGGACCAGTTGGGAGCCTACCTCAAATGCTGAGGAGAAGGAAGTTGGAGTAGAGAAGGGACCACCATGACAAAGGTAGTTGGAAATGATCATTCTGGATAAGAACATTGTGCTGAAAACTGGTAAAGGAACAAACATGATGACCTCTCTTAACCTCTCAGTACCTGTATTGCAAACCATAATGACCCAAAGGGGAGAGACAGAGACTGAGAGGAGAGAGAGAGAGAAAGAGAGAAATAGAGACAGAGAGGCAGAGAAAGAAGGGAAGTGCCTACCATAGAGACAGGCGGGGGGGGGGGGGAAGATTGGCGGGAGGGAAACTGGGAACATTGGTGGTGGGAAATGTACACTGGTAGAGGGATGGGTGTTGAAACACTGTATGACAGAATCCCAACCATGATCCGCTTTGTAAACTCCGTATCTCATGGTGACTCAATAAAAAAGTTTTTAAAAATTTTATAGTGAGTGAAATCTCATAATTTATGGAGGTGACTCTCCCATTTGGATGAAGCTAAACAACACTTTTATATTCTTGAATTGGGCTAAGAAGGACTGTAGGCAGAAGTGAGAGGCATGACTCAGAGGCTTATTTACATAATTTCCTTAGTATTCTTTTGGGGTGAGATTGAATTTCTCCTCCTCTCCTGTCAGTTAAAAGCCTAGGACTCTGTGGAGTTGGTAATTAATCGGTAAAGCAGCAGCTAATTCCTGTGTAAATCAGAAGTGAAAGAATTTCCATTGTCACATGACAGTGACCTGGATAAGCCAAATCTAGGATTTCCTTAAGTAACACTTTGGAGATTTCTCTGTCTTTTTTAGTACCAGTGGGGAATGTGTCTACCTACCCCATAAAGTTATCAATAAGAGTCGATATATAATTGAATCCTAAACATTTTGGCATTTGCCAGTCCTTTCCTGGATAAATTCCTCAGTGCTAAGTGAGGTTAAGTTAGGAGAGGAGGCCTAGGGTTTCCAAGAAGTTTATTAACAGCAGGTAAAGCACAGCTCTAGATCACCTCTCTCACTGTCCCGTGCAGTCCTCCTCATGAAAGATAGTTAATGTTGCTAAAGAATCTCTTCCTAAGTGGGAAGCTTCATGTAAATCCTTCAATAATTTTCGGGGACAGGGAAATTTCCCTTTTAAGAAAATCATCTGTTATTTTTCTTTCGGAATCCATGTCACAGTAGCCATTGTTTCTCTCCGACAGAGTATTCTGGCTTGATAGAAATATTCTCTGGACAGGGTATTAGTTCTACAATTAAAGGCAGTTTTCCCACAATGCCCAAAAGGAGAGAGAGAGACAGAGAGAGAGAGAGAGAAGTGCCTGCCATAGAGGCAGTCTGGGGGTGAGGGGGCCGGCAATAGAGACACTGGTGATGGGAAATATACACTGGTGGAGGAATGGGTGTTGGAACACTGTATGACTAAGACCTAATTATGAACAGCTTTGTAGGGGTCTATCTCACAGTGATTCAATAAAAATATGTATCACTGTCACTGTCATCCTGTTGTTCATCGATTTGCTCGAGCGGGCACCAGTAATGTCTCCATTGTGAAACTTGTTGTTACTGTTTTGAGCTTGCCAGGCTCTGCTGTGCAGGTGAGATACTCTTGGTAGCTTGCCAGGCTCTCCGAGAGGGTTGGAGAAATCAAACCCGGGTCGGCTGTGTGCAAGGCAAATACCCTGTGCTATTGCTCCAGCCTCTGATTCGATAAAAATAAATAAATAAAATTAAACAAAATAAAGGCAATTTTCATATGGCATCCATTTCCTCTTTCTCTTAATTATCTCAATATCCCTTTTTTGATGGTCCTTGAAGTACATAACTGCTCTTTCTTTGGGGTCATGCGCTATACAGCACAATCTTAGTATATGAAAGAACAAAAGAAGAAAACACATCATACCATGCTAGAAAAATTAAAACACGAAAGTTTTTTATAATAAATAAGTTTTAAAACCTATGGGAAAAAATGAATATACAAAATATACAAGTACGGAGACAGTAACTGTTTTGCCAGTGTTTATAGCAGAGAACTAATAAAAACGGAATATGTGAAAACCCTTTCCACAAAGGTGGTTCCAAAAGCAAAGAAGGAAGCCCTGCTCCTCCCAAGTGTGAAAACTTTGAAGGTTAATGCTGAGAAACACCCAAATACACACAGCACATGCACAAGCATGCACAAACACAAACACACACACACACACACACACACACACACACCACAATTTACCTCACCTATTTCACCATTGGCCAACACTCTGAGGCTAAGAAAGTATACAAATATCCTCAAAGGAGCAACCCTGAAGAAGCAAGCTTAATCACTACGCCATTGTCAAGTTCCCTCTGTTATGAAGAAAACAGAGGACTACAACAAACTTATGCTCATTGTTAATGTTAAGGCAAATAGCTCCAGATCAAACCGGTGAGGAAGAAGCTCTCTGATATTTCTGTGGCCAAGGCCAACCCTCCCACTCATCAGATCTGAGGGAGAAAGAAAGGCCTGTGCTGGGTGAACTCCAGCATAGGAAGCCTTGGATGTTGCTAATAAAATTGGAATCATCTAAACTGAGACCTGCTGGCTAATTCTAAATTTATGCTTTAGTTCACGGAGAAAGAAAGAAAGAAAGAAAGAAAGAAAGAAAGAAAGAAAGAAAGAAAGAAAGAAAGAAAGAAAGAAAGAAAGAAAGAAAGAAAGGAAGGAAGGAAGGAAGGAAGGAAGGAAGGAAGGAAGGAAGGAAGGAAGGAAGGAAGGAAGGAAGGAAGGAAGGAAGGAAGGAAGGAAGGAAGGAAGGAAGGAAGGAAGGAAGGAAGGAAGGAAGGAAGGAAAAAGAAAGAAAGAAAGAAAAAGAAAGAAAGAAAGAAAGAAAGGAAGGAAGGAAGGAAGGAAGGAAGGAAGGAAGGAAGGAAGGAAGGAAGGAAGGAAGGAAGGAAGGAAGGAAGAGAGAGAAAGAGTGAGAGAAAGAAAGAAAGAAAGAAAGAAAGAGAGAAAGAAAAGAAAGAAAGAAAGAAAGAAAGAAAGAAAGAAAGAAAGAAAGAAAGAAAGAAAGAAAGAAAGAAAGAAAGAAAGAAAGAAAGAAAGAAGGAAGGAAGGAAGGAAGGAAGGAAGGAAGGAAGGAAGGAAGGAAGGAAGGAAGGAAGGAAGGAAGGGAGAAGAAAGAAGAAAGAAAGAAAGAAAGAAAGAAAGAAAGAAAGAAAGAAAGAAAGAAAGAAAGAAAGAAAGAAAGAAAGAAAGAAAGAAAGAAAGAAAGAAAGAAAGAAAGAAAGAAAGAAAGAAAGAAAGAAAGAAAGAAAGAAAGAAAGAAAGAAGAAAGAAGAGGAGTATACTCATATTAGATGCATCAAATGTATAGCCTCTCGGTCTCTCTCCAACTCATTTGTTTTCTGGACCTTCAGCCTATTCCAAATCATCACCTTTATAGGCCAACTTATAAGATTCTAGAGTTCTGTGATTCAGTCTCTGCAGCTGATAATACCTAAAATCTCTGTCTCTGTCTCTCTCCCTTCCTATCACTTCCTGACTGATGAAGTACCCAAATTCAGGTCATAGGATCTGGATTCCCTGATGAGTTCTCAAACTGATTTAGTTTACCACCTCTTTTTAGAAAAGAAAGCATTCAGCAACACCTGCTCTCCCTTCACACATATACCCCATATCTAACTTCTTTAAGAAAACAGAGGCCCCAAATTGCATGTGAGGTCACAGTTGCACCCTGACAGTTCCAGCACACACACCCCATACCCCCACTTTAGGAAACACTAGCCTAGATGTATTATCTACTGATATAAACCCAAAGTGTGAACTTGTCAACTTACCATATAGTTTACTTTCCCAGCGGGAGAAGGAGGTTCAAAGGAGTCTCCCGTGCCTGGCAGTCTTTACCCGGGCCCCTTGGAGGGGGTGGGTTGAGTTTCGCTCCCCACCCTGAGCAGAGCCCCAGCAGCCAAAGACCTCTGGAACCCAGCCACAGTCATGCTCAAGGCCACTCTCCACACAATCAGACAAGCCTCACGCATGAAGGAACCGGCAGAGGAACCCAGGTGTGCGGGACCTGGGGCTGAGATCTCCAAGGCTGCTAGCATCTGGACTGGGCCTCCTCCAGCTAGGTCCCCCCATGACCTCTAATTGTCTAGCTCTCTATCTCAAGAACCCAGCAAGCTACCGAGAGTATCCTGTCCACACAGCAGAGCCTGGCAAGCTCCATGTGGCATATTCAATATGCCAAAAACAGTAACAATGATGGGTCTCGTTCCCCTGACCCTGAAAGAGCCTCTAATGTGGCATCATTGGGAAAGACAAGTAAAGAGAGGCTGCTAAAATCTCAGGGCTAATGGAGACATTACCGGTGCCTGCTTGAGCAAATCGATGAACAATGGGATGACAGTGATACAGTGACAATGATATATATATTTGGAGCCACACCCACTGTTCTCATGACTTACTGCTGGTTCTGAACTCAGGATCACTCCTGGTGGCACTTAGGGGATGAAATGAGACACCAGGAATTGAACGTGAGTCAGCTGTATGCAAGATAAGCACTCCACCCAGTCTACTATGGCTCCAGCCCAAGAGTAGCACTATAGTACTGTCGTCCCATTGTTCATCGATTTGCTCAAGCGGGCACCAATAACATCTCCATTGTGAGACTTGTTACTGTTTTTTTTTAATTTTACTTTATTGAATCACCATGTGGAAAATTACAATGCTTTCAGGCTTAAGTCTTAGTCATACAATGCTGAAACAACCATCCCTTCACCAGTGCCCATATCCCACCACCAGAAAAAAAAAAAAAACACAGTACGCCTCCCATCCCGCCCACCCCGGCACCCCTCCTTGTAACTGATAAATTTCATTTTACTTTCTATTTACTTTGGTTACATTCAATATTTCAACACAATCCTCACCATTATTGTTAGGAGCAGCCCACTAGAGTCAGACCTGTTGTGAAGGGAAATGAGGTCACGCGGCCGCTACTGTACTTTAACAACTAAGTCCAGGGAGATTTCTTCCGGATATTCGATCATTGCAAGCTTGTAAACCCCATCTGTGGTCGTCATAATATGGCGGTCCCCACGCCCTTCATCCCTGGGAAGGGACAGGAGAGAGAGAGAAATACCTTTCCCCTCCTGGGCGGGCATGGGGTCGCAGCTTGGTTCTCAGGCTGGAGACATTCTGCACATAGCTGCCCATGTTGAATTTGGTTCAGCTGGGTCTGGATTCATGCTCGTGCAGCTGCAGATGTGACCCCGGGGTCACATCTTCGTTACTGTTTTTGACATATAGAATATGCCACAGGTAGCTTGCCAGGCTCTGCCGTGCAGGTGGGATACTCTCGGTAGCTTGCCGGGCGTTCTGAGAGGGATGGAGGAATCAAACCTGTGTTGGCCACGTGCAAGGCAAACACCCTACCCGCTGTGCTATCGCTCCAGTCCTAGCCCAAGAGTCAGTATATAAATTGGCTTTGCATCCTATTCCAGTAGCAGATACTTCTAAATTCCTATCAGACCCCTCATAAGATCACCTATGTCTCTCTGTGAATAAAAGATAGCTCAGTGATGTGCCTCCTTATGTTTGTTTTTTCTCTCTTAAACTAACTTCCCTTTGCTCTCACTCTCACTGCCCTGGGATTGTCTTACCAATAAAACACCTAAACTGTTTTTCCAAGAACTCTAAAAATAGCCCTATGCAGTATCAGAAATCTTTGACAACAAAAGGCATAAAACTGGGTATATAAAGAGCTTCTAATTTGTAGAAAAGTACACACTTAGAGGATAAACAGGAATCGTGCTGCACAGTCATAAAGAGCCCAGCACAAATTTTGTGGAAAAATCATAAGTCAACTACAAAAGTCCATCAACATTAGCATTTTAGTGATTGAGCATGGTGAGAAAAATATGTTTACATTGGTCTGTTTTTCCCCATCTTTGAAAAGAAAATAGCACAATTAATCACAAGTCCACTCTAAAACAGATTTTCTTCCTTAGGAGAGAAAAATAATGAAGCCAATCATCCAAGGTATATGTCTAAAACTTAGTTACAATTATCAAATAAAGTCTAGGAAAACAGTGTCAGAATATACCACACATCTTAAAAAGCACCCATGCCCAGAAAACCCGGGACTTCATCCAGCTGCTCCTATTGTCTGGTTACCACCCTTCAAACCAAGAATAATCAGTTGAATTTCAAAATGGAATTATGCAAGTTTATTTGATTTGCTCCCCTCGCCTCTCATGAAAAGACATAAAAATGAAAATAGATTGGTAGAAATGGTTGGAACAGTCAGGGGAATGCAAAGTACTGCCATCAATCTCATTGTTTCAGGAAGCAATGGGCATGATGGGTACAATCAGGCTTAACAGAAAATAAAATAATATTGTAGTTGTAGCCACCATAAAAAAATAAGATACCAGGGAATAAGGCAGCATTTTGCACAAGAAAGTGATTGTGTTTTCTTTATAAAAAAAAAAACTCCAGGGAAATCTGAAATAGTATGTAAAAAGGATTAAGAGATGAAATGCTAAAAGGAACCCTTGACTTTTCTGTAACCACTAAAAACTGCACCCGAAATAAGCTCTTCAAGCCCTGAAGACTTCAAACCCTGAGGACTTCCAGTCATAGCAATCATTTTATTAAGAGGTTTGCTGATGATTTCAAGGATTTTAAAAAGACAATTGAAATAAAAACTGATTGCTCTGTAGCATGAACTGCGTACTGAGTTTAAAGCCTTCCTCTTGATACACATTGGTTCAAATCAGGAAGAAGAAAAAGTGGGTTAATAACATAAAAGGTAAATAAGTATGCATCTTTAAAATTTTAAATATAGGCCTGGAGAGATGGTGCAAAAGGTAATTGATGCAGTTCAATCCCCAGCACCACAAATGGTCCCTGAGTACCAACCAAGTGACTAATGAGCACAGGGTAGGAGTAATCCCAGAGTATAGCTGGATATGGTGCAAATCACTATCGAAGGAAGGAAGGAAGGAAGGAAGGAAGGAAGGAAGGAAGGAAGGAAGGAAGGAAGGAAGGAAGGAAGGAAGGAAGGAAGGAAGGAAGGAAGGAAGGAAGGAAGGAAGGAAGGAAGGAAGGAAGGAAGGAGGGAGGGAGAAAAGGGGGAAGGAGGGAGAGATGGAGGGAGAGAGGAGGGAGGGAGAATCCTAGAGAGATATAGAGCAGGTAAGGCACTTGCCTTGCATGCCGCTGATCATGGTTCAATCCCCTGGCATCCCATATGGTCGTCCAAGCACTGACAAGAGTGATTCTGAGTGTAGAGGCAAGATTAAGCCCTGACCACTTCATGTGTTTCATTAGTATGGGAAAAAACTAATATATAAATAATTTACTATTTTTTTTAAAAAAAAAGCACAACAGGCTTTTTCTTCAAGCTGAGTTCTCCCTTGCATGGGTATCCCACTTGTTTGTGTCTATATTTCTTTGTTTATTTCCACTCTGGGAAGTCTGCATTGTCTCTTCAACACACACTTCCCTCTTTCTCTCCCATCACATCTTTCTAAGTAAGTTTTAGTGAAAACTATCTTGCTTCACACACACACACACACACACACACACACACACACACACACACGTGTGTACACATAAAAAGTGCACTGTTTCTTGGGCCTGGAGCAGCAGGTAGGGTACTTGCCTTGCACGAGGCCAACCTGGGTTCAATCCCTGGCATCCCATATGGTCCTCCAAGCACTGACAGGAGTAATTCCCAAGTGCAGAGCCAGGAGTAACCACTGAGCATTGCTGGGTGTGACCCAAAAAGAAAAAAAAAAGAAATAGAACACTTATCTTGCATATGTGAGGCCCTTGTTCCAATTGGAGGAAAGGAAGGAGGAAAGAAGGGAGGAAAGGGAAAGAAAACAGCTAGTTTTGTTTTTTAATGTATTTTTAACGCATTGTCTTAAAAAAAAAGTGCACTGTTTGATATACTTTTGTTGGTATTTTGAAAGCTAGAGCATTCTATTTTTTTAGAGGAAAATGAGTTTTTCATGTATATGTGTATAATTATTTGTAGTATATTTAACCAATTGATATATCATTGGTTCATAATATTAAAGTTTAGGAGTGCATCGTTAAACCTTAATAAATGCCATATTTACCACTAAATATCTAGTTACTAGTTTAAACTGTCCAAATTAACCCTCTCTCCCAGCTCCCAGCCTTCCTTCCTCAGCTTAAAGTCTAAAAGTTTGGTGGTTTTTGTTGTTGTTGTTGTTTAGTGAATCACTGTGAGGTACTGTTACATACTTACAAACTTTCATCTTTGTGGTTTCAGTCATACAATGATTGGTTACCCATCCCTCCACCAATGCCCATTCTCCACCACCAATGATCTCAGTATCCCACCTACCCCCTCAACCCCCTTCTCCTTCCCACCCCCCCTCTGTAGCAGGGCATTCCCTTTTGTTCTCTCTCTCCTTTTGGGTATTGTGGTTTGCAACAGAGGTACTGAGTGACCATCATTTCAGTCTATAGTCTATGTTCGGCAAGACCCAACCTGAGCGGGTCCTCCCAGCATCCTTTGCTTGGTGTTCCCTTCTCTGTCTGAGCTGCCTTTTTCTCCAGCATGTGAGGCCGGCTTTCAAGCAGTAGTACAAACCTCCTGGTCCTTATCAAGCTAGAGCATTTTAAAGCATTCATTCTATACTACATTTGATTGGGATCTTTTCTATTTTTAAGGCTGTTCCTCAGTGGCACTTTTACTGTACCTGAGTCAGATATCCTATCTGGAAACCTATCTCTCTAAGGTTAAAATCCCCCGCCCCCACCCCCGCCACTTCCAGGCTAAAATTCTTTTTTTTTAATTTTTTAAATTTTTTTTTTGCAATTTTTTTCTTTTTTTTATTTATTTATTTTTTAATTAGTGAGTCACAGTGAGGGTACAGTTACAGATTCAAACATTTCGTCCTTGTTTTTCCCTCATGCAGTGTTCGGGAGCCCATCCCTCCACCAGTGTCCATTCTCCACCACCAATGAACCCAGTATCCTCCCATCCCCTAATCTCATCCCCCCCTCCCCACCCCACCTCTGTGGCAGGGCATTCCAATTTGTTCTCTCTCTCTCTCTCCTTTTGGGTGTTGTGGTCTGCAATAGGGGTATTGAGTGGCCATCATGTTTGGACACTAGTCCACTTTCAGCGCGCATTTCCCTTACCACCTGGGATCTCCACTCACAATTTACTTGGTGTTCCCTTCTCCATTTGGTATGACTCTCCCCCAGAGTGTGAGGCCAAGTTCCAAGCTATGGAGTCAACCTCCTGGTATTGTATACTACTATTCTTGGGTATTAGTCTCCTACTCTATTATTTTATATTCCACAGATGAGTGCAATCTTTCTATGTCTGTCCCTCTCTTTCTGACTCATTTCACTTAGCATGATACTTTCCATGTTGATCCACTTATATGTAAAGTTCATGACTTCATCTTTTCTAACAGCTGCATAGTATTCCATTGTATAGATGTACCAGAGTTTCTTTAACTAGTCATCTGTTCTTGGGCACTCGGGTTTTTTCCAGGTTCTGGCTATTGTAAGCAGTTCCAGGCTAAAATTCTTAACAAGCTGCAACTGACCTTGTGTTCATCCGTGGTAATACCAGCAAAGGAATATAGGATCAGATCTCTAAGAAGTTACAATTATTTTTGAATGGAAATGGTCTTAAGCTTTGCACTCAGGGATCACTCCTAGCAGTACTGGGCAGGGAGAGGAGCATTTCAGATGGCAGGAGTGGAATCTGGGTCAGCCGCACGCAAGGCAAATGCCCTGCCTGCTGTGCTATTGCTCCATGCCCTGCCCTGACACCCTGGCCCCGAATCTTTTCCTTACTTCAAAAGCACCGAGGAATCATATTTCCTTTTTCTTTGAAGTCCTCCCTAACTTGCTATGACAAATGAGATGCATTCGTTTGATATAATTCTAAGAAATACATTACCCTTTGAAAGAAAATAATATTCTAACAATTTACATAAGACATGCATTTTTGTCACCAGGGAAAGTAAGTGAGAGGAAGTTTTCAGTCAGGGTTCCTTTCTCTCCTTCTCCAATTATTAAAAAAAAAAATGGAAAGTTGCCTACTTGACCTTGCACAGTGCCAGTCCTAGGTCAGAGAAGCAATTTAATTAATAATGTGGGCAAATAAAACAGCAATTTAACAACCAGGTAATGGATTTCTAGGGTCATATTCTGGACCTCAAGTATTCACAAAGTTTCAAAAGTAAATGACTGAACAGTTTCTGTGTAGTTGCTTTTATTGCCAAGGTTGTTATGGGTAAATAGATTTGAAAACTTATTTTGTCTCCTACAAATTGCCAGCACATTTCTAAATAACAAGACCATTCAGACCAGAAAATTGAGTTATTTTTATAAGTAACGTTAAAGTGGACAGCAGCTGCAGGATTAATACATTCCTTGATTTATTTTTTATTTACAGATGCACATTTTCATTAGCTGGGATTTGAACAGAATGAATTTTTACAACAAAAGCAAAAGCAGCCCAATTCTAGCTTTATACACAGATGGGCTTTTTTCTCTGTCTCCTTGGACAGTTTTGAATGTATCTTCTTCCAACACAGCCCAGATGCATCTATTTGTAATGTTCAGCTCGAAGCCTCAAGGCAGAGTACATAATTTCCCTTCCTAATCTGCAGAGCAAATCTCAAATACAATGTGTTTTCTGTGTAGACACAAAAGTCCCAGCAAGTTGGCTGAAAATGCAAACAGAATATTTCCCCCTTTCTCCTATGCAAATTTAAGGCAATTCATGCTTCTGTGATTCCTTCAGTTATCTATCTATATTTGCTACAATGATTTCCTAAATGGCTTTAGGCTATATTACTTCCTCTTGCCTTAGAAAACAATCAAATCTGTGTTGCAAGATCCCCTGCCTGACTGTTCTGTTTGATCACAGTTATTAGACTATCCCCTAATGCTCTAAAATGGTTATTGTTTTAGACTGCAAAGCACAAGAGTTATGAAGAACTGCAGATACTTAGCATTGCTTATTTGTGATACACATTCCTACTGACCAGCCTTATTTGTTTGGGTGCCCAAGTAATGCTTGATAATTGAATGAATGCACCGTAAGTGTGACAGAGAACTTGAAAATTTACAATTGCATGACCCTGTATTAGCTTGGGGATGGTGCTACTAGGTCAACTTCAGGAGTTCTGGTTTAGAATTTTACTCAATTTAGGGGGACTGGAGAGATAGCACAGCGGGTAGGGTGTTTGCCTTGCACTCGGCTAACCCTGGTTTGTTTCCTCCATCCCTCTCGAAGAGCCTGGCAGGTTACTGAGCGTATTCCACCTGCACGGCAAAGCCTGGCAAGTAACTTGTTGCATATTCGATATGCCAAAAGCGGTAACAACAAGTCTCACAATGGAGTCGTTACTGGTGCCCGATTTGCTCGAGCTAATCGATGAACAATGGGATGATAGTGCTACTGTGTTAGGGAGTCAATAAAATATTAGATACTGTTATGAAGTATATAAGACATGGTGCTGTACACTAAGACAGTAAATAGATCTCAGAAGTACTGAGGGCTAATATCTGATGAGACTGTACTCAGAGTTTTATTACTATAGGATCAGATTGAAGACAGCAATGAAATCCTGCACCGCAAATTTGTGCTTTGCCTTTTTTCTGTTCTTATATCCTACCACACTCTACAGCAATACAAAGGATGCCAAAGACAAGGTATTCAATAAATATGCCTACCCAGTACTTTAATTCACATCCCCATGCCTAAAAATTCTAGGGAACCTGATCGAAAGTCAGACAAAAATTAAATTATTAGCAAAGTAACCGGACATTTTCCCTGGTGACTCACAGTCAAAATGTTCCTGGCCCATTATCTCAGGCACAATTTTTCCTTTTCCTCTGGCACTTCCCTAGTGATAGATGAGTGTATTTTCACTTTACAATAGCAAATTAGTTTTAAATCGGAATCTATTAAATGTGTTTTGGATTATATTTCCCAGGTGCTTTATTCACAAGGTGTTAAACCAGGCAACTTAAAAAGCCCTTTCTATGCCAAATGTGGAAAAAGAGCTAAAAGCCTCCTGGGTATTGATGATGTCCTTATCCCAGCAAAACAAAAAATGGACAATCCACTTTTTAAATGACAGCAGTGAAAAAAAAGAAAACTGAATCCTCTATCCCAAGTGCATTATCTAGCTAGAAGTTCCCTCCCCTGGGCCTTAGACTCACTTCCAGAGATCTGAGCATGGCATCTCAACTCAGAGGATACATTCTACTGTCCGTCTGATCTCTCAGAATCTTAATCACCATACTACACTCTCAGTCTCAAGCACTTGAGTGGGTAAGTCACAATTTAAAGGTCCCTTCTGATCAAGCCCGTTGGAAATAATCCTCTTTGAACTTCACCTTCCTCTTAGATGCAACATTTATTATGTAGAATTTATAGTCAGCATTTGGTGCTTCAGTTTTATTTGTCCAATTCTTAACTTAATGTGAATTTTTCTCAGCCCGACCTCTGTTAACTAAAGCCATCATAAAATAAAAACAGATATATTAATAAAAAGTTTTGTTTTTTCACAGAAACACTGACACATCCTTAACTGGAGTGGAGGGAGCCATGCAGACATAATAATAAAAGCTGTAAACGTTAGCAATCTGCTTCATAGCATGAAATAAAATGCATTCTAGGGAAAACATGAACACTACTCCAACTGTAATTTTTCACATAGCTGTGATAAAAGAATGATAAAAGTGATAAGGCATAACAATTCCTGAGTAAACACACATATAAAATGAAGTGGAAGTTCAGATCTAAAGGGTTTTGTTTTACCTGTAGACTAAGCATAACATGGCTGATGCCTTAATTTATTTTTAACAGTTATCAATTTTGTTCACTTGTACAATTTAATGGATTCTAGAAGTTTCCCCCATAACACACTGCATTAAGAGATAGTTTTCCCCTAGCTTGTTTATTTGACATATCACTTAGAAACATCACACCGTTTTGAATAGGTATCCTATCTATAGGCCTTTCTTAGAAAAAAAATAGCAAAATCGGTATCTATGAATCTTTCTTATTGAGGAGGAGGGGATATATTTTATTCCCTTATAAATTATGTGATGCTATCCCTGCCTATTAAAAAATGGAGAATTTTACAAGGTATTAGACTACTTCTTTAATCATTAGAACAAATGAATAAGTGTTCAACAATGAGGATAATTATTTTCAAAAATAGAAACATGCTTTCTAAATGTTCTTTAGAAAAATAAATGATTTTTAAAATACTCATGTGATAAAAATATGCCCAGAAAGAAACATGGCTATATACTTTCATAAGTATGCATTGCTACTTCTGCAGGATAATCTTTGATTTCTAGACAGAATATGGCTAAGGAAATATAGATTAAAATACCAACTTGGCTTTTAGAACAAATAGCTATTATTCCATCCACATTGTTTAGTTACCACAGAACACAGGCCAACTTGCAGCTGTCATTTTTTGTACCTTTATCCTTTTTCTGGTATACCTTACTTATTTACAAATGTACCCAGTGTTTCACAAATATATCCCAAGCAAGAAAACTCCAAGGTTCTATGAGAACCTACATTGGCACAACTACCTGTTAAAAGAATGATCTATGTTCTTACCCACTGAGTGTCTTCTAGCCAGATGCTGTATTTCCTGATGCTTCTTTGCATTTAGCTGTGATCAGGTGACTATGGACTTGAAGCACAAGAGAAGATAACAACTCTGAACCAGTCTGGTTTAGAAGCTGATGTGCTCTTTCTATTATCTACTGTTCTTACCTGACATCCTTTAAAGCCACATGTCAAAGATGGAAGCATTCCAAGATTTAAAAAAAAAAAAAGAAAACTGACTGCTACTTCAACATACAAAAGATTGCATGAGACCACAGTGAAGCTGGTTGTTATATGAGTCAGAGGAATTTCAGCTGTGGAACACTATTTTGAATCACAGATTTACCTGTTATTAAGATCTGCGTGGTTACAGGACCAACAACAACAAAGCATGCATAAATTTCTATGTAAAAAAGTTTTTAGAAAGAAAAAATAATGGGCCACAGGGATAGTACAGGGGCTAAGGAACTAATTTTGCATGCAGCTGACCTTGGATTCCTAGTACCAAGTAATGGTCCATGGGGTACCACCAGGAGTGATTTCTCAGCACAGAGCCAGAGGTGAGCCCTAATCACCTCCAGATGCAGCCCTAAACCCAAAACATAAATAAATAAATAAATAAATAAATAAATAAATAAATAAATAAATAAATAGATAAAAGCTGAGAGAATAGTACAGGAGATAAGGTATTTTCCTTGCACATGAACAGCACTGCATATGGACCCCTAAGTACATCAGGAATCACTCTTGAACACAGAGACAGGAATGAGCCTGACCATTTGTGGGTGTGGCAAATAAATTGATTCATTATTAAGTAAAAATGAATAAGAAAAGGAAAGAAAGAAAAAAGATTCCTCTAGAAACTGACATTTCTCAATAAGCATGATGAAGGACACAGAAATCCTCCAGTTCCCAGATTGCAGTTGTCAGGGGAGCAAAAAGGAACAAATAATGCAAACTGAATCAATTACAGTGACTTCTCCCTTAATAATTTTTTTCAATCTTTATTTATTTTCTTAATTAAACCACAGTGAAATGCACAGCTACAAAGTTATTCATGATTGAGTTGTCAGTCATATAATGTCCCAACACCCTTTCCTTCACCAGTGTACACACACATTTACCACCACCAGTGCTCCTAGTCCAGTTTCCCTCCCACCCCTGCCATCCCGCCGTGTCTCTATGATAGAAGCTTTCTCTCTCTCTCTCTTTCTCTCTCTCCCTCTCCCGCTTCCTCTCACTCTCTCTCCCTCTCGCTCACTCGCTCTCTCGTGTGCTCGCTCACTTGCTCGCTTGCTTTCTCTCTCTTGCTCTCTTGCTCACTCGCTCTTGCTCTCTCTTGCTCACTCTTGCTCTCACTCTCTCCCTCCCCTCCTTTTGGGCATGATGGTTTGCAATACAGATTCTGAAAGATTCTGAATAGCTATCATGCATATTTCTTTACTTCTTTCAACACTCAGTTCTTGTCCAGTGTGATCTCTCTTAATAATTAAGACTAAAACTCTAACATCACCAGTTAAAGATTTGATAAATAATGATTCCTTCAGATATTGACATGGGTCACACAAAGGTGACAAAAAAATCAATAATGGGAGAAAATAATAAGGAATACCAAAATCTTAAATAGAAAGAAATGAGAGATTGAGGATTGAGCACACGTGCCTGACCCTAGATCAATCTCTGCTACCACGTGGCCCCCCAGTGGGTATCACCCGCTGTAGTCTTAATGGCCCTGGAGTGCCACTGCTGGGCCCAGTAGCCCTGCCTCCTCAGGCCATAAAATTCAACTGTCCTGCCTCGCTTGCATGGCCTAGAATTGCCAGATGTGGTCCCAGGCTCCCTGTGTACTACTTGGAAGCCTTTGCCCCTCAGGAAAAATAAATAAATAAGGCATTCATAATTAAGATTAAAAATCCTACAACCAAGAACTGGTCCTTAATAGGAAGCTTAGCATTGTGGGGGAACATGGGTAGGAGGAGGTGACCAGAGAAAGGATCACTATGGCAGGTGATAGAGGTAAGTGATCACTCTGAACCAAACTAGGGGCCAAAGAAGGTAAAGTGACACACATGACATCCTATCAGAAAGTGTTATAAACCACAGTGCCTAAAAGGGAAAGAACAAAGGAAAAATGCTTGTTAAAGAGTCAGGCTGGGGGAGGGAGAGAAACTGGGACACTAGTAGAGGGAAGTGGACACTGATGAAGGAATTAGTGTTGGAATATTGTACACCTGGAACTCAATCATGAATAACTTTGTAATTCACTATAACTCAATTTTTAAAAATGTAAGAATTCAACAATAGATATTAAAGCTGCATTAAAAATTTGTATGCAAGAGAGCTAGATCAAAATGCTGTAAGAATGCATGCTTTGCATGCAGGAAGTTGGGCTCAGTGCCACCAAAAGTGACCTCTAAGCACAGAGTTGGGAATAGCCCTCAGGTACTGCCAGATGTAACCCCAAAATTAACAAAATAAAATACAATAAAAAAGTAAAACTCTGGGGACTGGAAAGATAGCAAAGTGGGTAGGGCACTTGCTTTGCATATGACCTATCCGATTTGATCCCTGACACCCAATATAGCCCCTCAACTCAAGAGTGATCCCTAAATGCAGAAATCAGAATAATTCCTAAATACCAGTAGTCCAAGAAACAAAAAGTAAAATTAAACAAATAAATAAAGAAAATAAAGAAAACAAAACTTTGCATGGCGCAATTGCTAATCTAAAAATTAAGAATGATTTTCATTACATAGAAATTCCATAAAAGGTGTCAGAATGATAGTATAGCAGATAGGAATCTTGCATGCAGTAGACCTGAGTTCAATTCCTTATGGCCTCCAGAGCCCTATCAGGAGTGATCCCTAAGGACAGAGCCACCAGGAGTAAGCCCTGAGTGCTAATGGGTGTGGCCAAAAAATATTCCATAAAAATATTCTTTTCAAGATGAAGTCATGAAATTTGCATATAAATGGATCAACATGGAAAGCATCATGTTAAGGGAAAACAGTCAGAAAGAGAGGGAGAGACATAGAAACATTGTACTCATCTGTGTAATATAAAATAAAAGAATGGGAAACTAACACCCAAGAATAATGGACATAAGAATCAGGAGGCTAGCCTCAAATTCTGGGGGAAAAGGCAGCTCAGATAGAGAAGGGAACACCAAGTAAAGGAGGACCAGCTCAGGTGGTGGGAAGGATACTGGGATCATTGGTGGTGCAGAATGGGCACTGATAGAGGTATGGGTACTCGATCATTGTATGACTGAAACACAAGCCCTAAAGTTTGTAAATCTGTAACTGTACCCCATGGTGATTCACTGATAAAAAAATTTAAAAATTATGTTCTTTTCAAAAAAAGGAAAAATAATAATTCTTTTCTAGAATGACTCCATTAGAAATTATTTAACTGAAAAATAATAGTTCATTCAATAAATATGTTTGTCTAGAAAATACACCTACATTGCTATTTAATTTTTATGTATAATTGCCCCTTAATAGAAAAATGCCCATTGACAAATATCCCTGCTTCTGTAAACACCAGCTAGGTCTTCTTTTATTATTATAAGGGAATTGAGCTCATTTTCCTTTGCAAAGTCCATCATTGGTAGGACCACAGAAGAGACTCACTATTCTGTACCAAATGTCTGTGTCCCCAGAGTTTATAATCTGAAACCATCCTGTCATGTTATAGTGTCAGAAGACAGAACCTCTAGTGTGTAAAAACAAAAATAAAAGAAATGGCAAGGGGGTGGGGAGGGGAGCACCTCACCGCACCGGGCACTGGGCACAGGGAAGTGGCACTGTCTCTCCCACCACCCGAGTTCAGTAGTCTCCAGCCGCTTCCCCACCCCGGGGAGATTGATGGCGATGATGAGACAGGCGAAGGAACGGAGTCAAGCTGGTTGGTCTCAATCGCAGTTTATTCCAATCTCCTCTCTATACACTCTCGTCTCTCTCTCTCTGCTTCTTCCCCGAACCCCCTCATATAGCCACCTTAAATCCCCCAGCATCAGGGATCAGGGCTTACACATAGGTGTGGTCACAATCAATAGGGCAATGGGGGGGTAAAGTTCTTTCCCTCAGGGGATGCTTCTTCTAGGACAGATTCTCTTTCAGCAGGACACCCACCCAAGAGCGGAATCCCATGGGTGTGTTTCTCCTCTCCTTGTCCAATTAACATATAAGTATTCATATTATTAATCATTTTGTATGGACATAGCAAGAGATGTATTAAGCTTATAGAATTGCTCTCCTGGGGTCATCTCGATCTCAGACTACAGTGCTCAGGCCAGATTAGTCTTTCCTATCCCTAGCAGGGTCCTAGTCTCATCGTTGCTTTTGGATCATGACATGACATGTCCATGTCCAAGCTCTTAACATATAGTTAAGCATTAGGCGCTTTGGCCAGGCCCATCTCCATGCCAGAGTAGCACACAACTCACCGCTTGCCATGGGTCCTTCCCGTCCCTTGTCGAGACCCTGCTTTTGGGGGTGCTAGGAAGTAAGGGCAGCTGAGGCTTAAGTCAAGAAAGCAGATGCCCGGGAGTGAATAATATTTGAAGCCAATTAAATCCCATGTTACCAAAGCATATCAACAACTGTCTTTCTTTGTCCATACAAAAAGGACACTGTTTTAAAGTAAACTATTCTTTTGACATGAGAGGAGAAAAACAATATTAACTTACAATCAAGTTCACTGTCCTAGCAAGGTCTGACCTTACAAATTAACAGAGTTTGATTAGGGGAAGAGCTGAATAACTAGTTGGGGAAGAGAGCATAGAAGTGATTACGGATAAACAAAGGAATGGGAGTGACTCGGGAAGCACCTTGATGGGCGTGACTGATATACCTAAGCTCCTAGTGGCAAGGGGAGCAGGACATACCAATGTAGTCTAGAATTGTTTAAAGATTATTACCAGATAAAGCTAACGTCTTTATAGCAAGGGAGAAAGGACAAACCAAAGTCAGGCCTAAAATCTTTAGAGCTATATTCCAACACTCTAGTAGTCACTAAGGCTAGATAAGGCCATGGGCATGAGGGTTTATGAATGAAATTGCCTCAAAAGAGTCAGGAGAGAGCTTTCTGCCAATCTCTACTCTCCAAACTGTGAAAGTACTGGAAATTGAGAGTCTGCAACGCAGAAAAGAGATCTCAACAAAAATCTGATGCACTGGCATCCTCCTCTCTGACTTCTGGCACCCAGGAATGTGAGAAGTAAATTTCCATTGTTTATAAGCCTCCCACTCTCTGGTATTTTATTATAGCAGCCTGAACTGTGATACACAAACATAAAGAAATTCCCATTGCCTCCATTTTAAATTTGAAACACATTAGAGTCTGACTATACAAAGAAAAGTGTGTGCCTTCTTTTGTTTGCCTGCTTAAAGGTAAACATAATTGTAAACCATGTTTTGAAAACATTCCATGTCCTAGCACTCCATTTTTTTTCTTCAGCTTCTTTGGGGCTAGGGAAAGAAGTATGACGCTCATTTCTAAGAGAGTTCTGTGTGAAACATTGTGGAGAAAGGTGTGGAGCGAACAAGTAAAACAAACTTAACAGTTCCCACCAGCAGCTTGGCAGGAACTGCACGTGCCTGGGATTAACCATACCAGTCTTGATACCTAATGCCAAGTATGTACTCCCCAGTGCTCCCACTTCTTCTATTATTATTTCTGCTTCTTCTTGCCTTGTGCTATAATCAAGTACAAGAAGATGCCACTGGAATAAATGTGCTTATGCTTTGAAAAGAAAATTTTCATTTAAATTGATGCAACCATCAAGGGAAGACAAAAATATCTCCTTTCTGCACACATCAGTAGTTTTTCTTTTCCTTCTAGCATGTTTTTCTGGAAAATCTGAAATATATGAAGTTACAGACTCTTTTGAATAACAAAGAAAGATGTATTCTGAGCATGATAAAAATCATTTTTCTGAAATCTTAATTCTTTCTAAAACAGAAAGAAAAATAGTACAATGCTTTGTCTTAACTTTTTTTTTTTTTTGAGATTGTTCCAAGAACATGATAAAAACGTCAACAGCGTACACTGGATTCTTTTCTAACTTGCTGACCCCATGTGATTTCATTAGATCTCAAACATTTAAATTGATTATTCTCTGACTGCTCAGCAGGGACAGAAACTCTCTGCTCAGGTTCTAGCGGCGAGCTCAGCGCGTCTCGGAGCTACTAACAAGCCAGAGGGCAGACTCCGGGCCACGGTGATGCCGAAGGACACGCGCATGGCCTCGACGAGCAGGAAGTCCACAGCGGCCGACAGCACCCAGGAGCCCAGCAGGAAGGATGCAAATTTCCTGCTCCCATATCTCTTTTCAAATATTCTGAAATTATAAATCAGCAGGCTGCTGCAGAAAGCATCCTTTAGGTCAAGCAAATGATTCTTCCACAGATCAGCCTCCAAATCTGGAGGTCATCCTTGCCGGCCTGGAGGTCACACACAAAGAACCTCTGGCAGTGAGGCACGATCAGGGCCAGCAGGAGGGACAGGGCGCTGGGCACCAGCAGGAGGCTCTTGGACAGCGGGGCCTTGTAGAGCCCGCTGGAGCCGGTGCTGGTGAACATGATCCCGCCAGAGCCGGAGCCCCCGCGGGGGGCCTGTCTTAACTTTTTAGATGGGAAAAAAATGAATTAATTCAAACACCTACTTTTGTCTCTGCTAATAATACTGGGCTTTCTCTCTTAATGGAAACACCTTGCCTATTTCCTTTACCATGGAGTCTCAAGAAGAGGAGTTGTAAATTGTAGCTCTTATAGCACTACTTCTTGGTTAGAATGATCCAAATAGCTACTTCATGCTAGCAGAGCAAATAACACACTATATAATCTCTTTTCTTTTTAACTCACCCCTCTTGTTCCTATCTCTCGCTTCTCCTTATACACCAATAATAATAACTTACCATGGATTTTCTCTTTTTATAAAAGCTTTAGGGAAGCCGGAGTAATAGCACAGCGGGGAGGACATTTGCCTTGCACATGGCCAACCTGGATTTAATCCCCGGCATCCCATATGGTCCTCAAGCACCATCAGGAGTAATTTCTGAGTGCAGAGCCAGGAGCAGCCCCTAGCATTGTGGGTGTGACCGAAAAAGCATAAATAAATAAATAAATAAATAAATAAATAAATAAATAAATAAATAACATGCTTTCAGTGATACTCACTGAAAATCAATTTGGTATATATTACATTAGGTTCATCATTGGAAGTTCAATTCTATTTTCATCAGACAATTGTTCCCTTTGTCTGTATTTATCTACACTCTCCCCATGCTTCCATTTTCCTTTCTGAACTATTGGTTGGTTTTATAGTTTCTTTTTCTTGCACTTAGTTTATCTGATTGCTTTCGCTTTATGACACATATAAGTGACATCATATTGTGTTTGTCTTTTTCTTCTTTTTTTTTCTCTGTGTGTGTGTCTTTTTCTGTCTGGCTTACTTAGCTAAACATGATACACTCCAAGTCTTTACATTGTTATAAATAGCAGAATTTCATCTTTTTATCACTGAAATAGCCTATTGTATGTATGTGTATATATACATGCCACATCTTTATGCACTCAATGACTTTTATGATATATATTAATATAGTATAGTGCGCTATGCTCCCCTTTAATTTTTGTTTTATTTCCTTTTGGCAACTCTTAATCATTTTCCAAACCCTTCCTATCTTAGTTTAATTGAGGAATTAGAAGTCACTCTGGGTATGTCAAACCTATAGTCCATTAATGCAAGGAATGAAGTGTACTGAACTGTTGAAAGGACTATAGGACCATAGGAGTACAAGCCAGGGTCACTAAGAACATTTTGGGTCACATGCCTGAAACTCTGATCTAGAAATCAGGTGTAGTTGCTCAAAATTGGTTATAAAGCTATAAAAACTATTGGCAGTGTCGTGGTTGCCAGCATGGTCAAAGCTGCTGGCTTCACAGTGAAACAGCATCCTATCGTTGAGGAAAGCACTATTAGACTTGTTTATGTCAGTTGCTACACACAATTAAAGGAACAATGACTGGACTCCTTTCTATTTTGTAAATTTTGCATTGGAACATAGCATTGCAGTTTTTAGACTTCCAACTTCTAGGGCTCTTAAGGAGAAGGATATAACACTAAAAAGTGTTAGTGAACACGAGAGGACGGAACTCAGATGAAAGGAAAGGAACATTGCTGTGAGAGCTCTTGTGGCATCCATGCAATTACATGAAAATTGAAGGGAGCCAAAGCTATAGTATATTGGACAGGGCACTTTCCTTGCACAGGAAACACAGATTTAATCCCCAGTACCACAAATGGTCCCCTGAGATCTTCCAAGAATGATCTCTGAGCAAAGAACCAGGAGTAAGCCCCGAGCATCACTAGAAGTAGGCTCTGAACACTATCAGTAAGCCCTCAACACTACCAGGGGTAAGCCCTGAGCATCTCCAGGTGTGGCCCCACTGCAACATGCTGAAGTCTCATTGAGATGAAAACTAGTAATCCTTGCTCAGCCATCAGATACTCAATTAAAAATGTTGTCTGTGCTCTATCAAGCATTTGGGGTGGGTAAAAGGAAGAGCCTCTAAGCAGTGCTCAGGAGGTCCTGAGTCCCCACCTTCAATCCATGGCTAAGTCATGACCACAGTCAGGTGTAACCCAGAAATAAACAAACAACAAATCCTTGAGAAGTGAAATTTTCAGTTTAACCACCTCTTTTAAGAGGCTGAAAAACATAGGAAGTAGTAATGTTGAACAGAATTGAGACCTCAGTAAATTCATTTCTTAAAAACTAATAGCTTAGGACATTTTTCAATTAAAACTGAGAATTTGAAATTCACTAGTTTTAAACAGATATTTTACTTATACTTTCCAGTGATAAATTTGCACTTTCCAATTGAGAACAGAAGATCAGGCATTTTATTGCACCTATTTAAATTCTGGTTTATTTATGTGTTGTGTTAAATTAACTCTGGGCATGCTTATCAGCTTCACAAGTAAAAACACAGCAAACAATTTGAATTTATGTTCTAATATAGACTAAGTATCAAAAATGCCCAGAATTATGTTTAAAGTTATATGTTTATATATATTTACAGTTCATTTACAGTTCATTTATATATATTTACAGTTCAATAGTTTCTTCACTAGTGCATGGTGGGTCAAGAGTAGCATCTCTGAGGCCAGAACAATAGTACAGCAAGTAAGGCATTTGTTTGCCTTGCAAGTGGCCAACGAGGATTCCATCCCCAGCATCTCTTATAGGTTCCCAGGGGAGTAATTCCTGAGTGCAGACACATGAATAATCCCTAAGCATCTGCCAGGTGTCACCGAGAAAGAGAGAGAGAGAGAGAGAGAGACAGAGAGAGGCATGTCTAGCTTCTTACATCTCTAAAATAGGGACAATCTACTTGTAGAAATTTGTGACTCTAAACCATCAAGTTATATTCTTGAGAATGCTCAGAGACATAAAACATTTCTATGTACTCAATGCAAATACCTAGTTACCACTAGAAATTCCAGTGGATAAAAAACTAAGATATAATAAAATTAGTAATGTCTTCTAAATACTAAGTAACACATAGTTAATGCAAAATTATGACCATCACTGTATCACTGTCATTCTGTTGCTCATTGATTTGCTCGAGTGGGCACCAGTAATGTCTCCATTGTAAGACTTGTTGTTACTGTTTTGGGCATATCGAATACGCCACAGTAGCTTGCCAGGCTTTGCTATGCAGGCAGAATACTCTCAGTAGCTTGCCAGGCTATCCAAGAGGGATGGAAGGACATGCATTAAGAAAATATTATATAGCTACCAAAAATAAATTTATTTGTTTTCACAACAAATGGGACTATATTAAGTCAAGAAGGTTTTGCACTGTAAAAGAAATGATGACCAGAATACAAAGACAGGCCAGCAACTAAAAAAAAATTATTTTCCCACCTCTCATGTAATAAAAGGTTAATATCCAAGATATATAAAGCACTGGTAGAACTTTACAAGAAAAGAACACCCAGCTCCATCAAAAGGTGGGAGAAAGAGATGAACAGAAATTTCCTCAAAGAGGAAATACAAATGGCCAAAAGTCACATGAAAAATGTGCTATATCACTAATCAGCAGGAAAATGCAAATCAAAACAACATAATATCACCTCTCACGAAAGAGACTGCCACTCTTTATAAAGAACAGCACCACCAGTTGCTGGCAGGGATGTGGTAAAGAGATCCTCATTTACTGCTGGTGGGAATGTAGACTGGTTCAACCTTTGGAGCAACCAATATGAAAATTTCTCAAAAAAGTAGGAATTGAACTGCCATACAACCCAGCAATTTCACTCCTTGGAATATACCCTAAGGGCACCCCCCCCAAAAAAATACAGAAAAGACAACTGTCCTCCTGGAGTCTCTACGTACTCATGATTAAATGAGGTTTGAAAGGATATGGAAACCAGCCTACTAGGGTTAGTTGCCTTTCAAGAAAAGAGCATTCTTCAAAAAATGGGGTGATGAAATGAACAGAAACTTTCTCAAAGTAGAAATCAGAATGGCTAAAAGGTAAATGAGAAAATGCTCTACATCACTAATCATCAGGGAGATGCAGATCAAAACAACAATGAGTTATCATCTCACACCACAGAGACTGGCCCACATCCAAAAGAACAAAAAGCAACCAGTGTTGGCACGGATCTGGGAAGAAAGGGACTCTCCTTCACTGCTGGTGGGAATGTTGACTGGCTCAGACCTTTTGGAAAACAGTATGAATGGTTCTCAAAAAATTAGAAATTGACCTCCCATTTGACCCAGCAATACCACTCCTGAGAATATATCCCGGGAAGCAAAAAGGTACAGTAGAAATGACATCTGCATTTGTATGTTCATTGCAACACTGTTTACAATAGCCAAAATCTGGAAAAAAATGGAGTGCCCAAAAACAGGTAACTGATTAAAAAAACTTTGGTACATCTATACAATAGAATACTATGCAGCTGTTAGAAAAGATGAAGTCATGAAATTTGCATATAATTGGGATCAACATGGAAAGTATCATGTAAAGTGAAATGAGTCAGAAAGAGAGAGAGACAGACATAGAAAGATCGCACTCATCTGTGGAATATAAAGTAACAGAATGGGAGACTAACACCCAAGAGTAGTAGAGATAAGAACCAGGAGATCTGCCCCACAGTTTGGAAACTGGCCTCACATGCTAGGGGGAAAGGCAGTTGAGATAGAGAAGGGAACACCAAGTAGAGGATGTTGGAAGGACCCACTCGGGTTGAAAGCTGCATGCCGAAAGTAGACTATAGACCGAACATAATGGCCACTCAATACCTCTATTCCAAACTACAACACCCAAAAGGAGAGAGAACAAAAGGGAATTCCCTGCCATAAAGGCAGGGTGGGGTTATGGGGGTTGGGGCGGGGGTGGTGGAAGGGATATGGGAACATTGGTGGAGGAGAATGGGCATTTGTGGAGGGATGTAAATAATCACTGTATGATTGAAATTCAAACATAAAAGTTCATAAGTTTGTAACTGTACCTCACAGTGATTCACTAATAATTTTTTTTTAAAAGAGAAATAAAAGAGCACTCTCTCCTTGTGTCTATGAGGGAAAGGCCCTGTGAGATTAAAAGAAGGCAAATCCTGAAGAGAGCTAGAGAATAATTATGGTGTCAATATAATCTCAAACTCAAACTTATGACCACAGAAATCCAGTCTCCAGTATGAAAAAGTGTTCATTACCACTCAAGATTAGGGAAATTCAAGTCAAAACACATTGAGATATCTTCTCATCCCTGTGAGAATGGCCTTTATCAATGTCTGAAAAGAGCAGTGTTGCAAGGGTTGTGGGGACAAAGGAATCCTCATCCACTTTTGGTGGGGCTATTGTCAGTTCAACCTCCATGGAAAGCAATAGGAGATCTCTCCAGAAAATAGGAATAGAACTCCCATATAACCCAGTCTACCACTTCTTGACATTTATCCCCCAATACAAAAACATTATTTTAAAAGGACATATGCACATTTTTGTTCATTGGCTGCACTTATTACAATAGTCAAGATATGGAAACAACTCAAATGCCCAACTATGTATGAGTGGAACAAGAAGTTGTGGTATTTATACACAATGCAATACTATGCAGTTCTAAGAAAGAACAAAAGCAAGCAATTTGCCATGACATGAATGAAACTAGAAGATATAATGCTGAGTGAAGTCAAAGGCAAACACTGGACTGCAGGAAAAGGGGAAAGAGTAATTGTTCTGTCTGGGTCATATCTCCACTGTAACACTGGTCTTTTATCCCAGAATCGGTCATTGGCATTATTAGAACTTTCATTGTTCATTGTTCCATTTTCAGAGGACCTGTAATAGCCATGTAATGACTTAATCTGATTTAATAGAGCCCCAATTTACAGAGTCTATATACTTCTTGACTCTGAAAACCCTACCTCTTCTTTTGTGCTCCAAGTTCAAGGGATGGTAAGTTACTTTCTAAAGTTATTAACTTTAGGATTTTTCATCTTGCACTTTAAAAGTAATTTAGCCAATTCTTCCCTAAATTTGATTCCCTATTGAAATATCTAGAATGATTACAGTTTTTCTGATTAGACCTTCACTAAAACATATATAGAAAATTATATTTCAATTTTAGGAATGGGGTCTCAAGTGATAACTATTTCAAATTCTAACTAGATGATCAAAAAATAAAAACTATCTTAATCACAAATGAATTATATGCATAAATTACTACTTTTATTTAGAAAAACATTTTTCCTATGCAGAAAAAATAGTCTATTTGTGTTTCTCTATGTAGAAATAGAATTATACCAGCAGTTTCTTTTTTTTAAGTTTTTATTTTATTGAATCACTGTGAAAAAAATTACAAAGCTCTCAGGTTTAAGTCATGGTCATATACTGATTAAACCCCCATCCCTTCACCAGTGCACATGTTCCACCTCCAAGAACCCCAATACACCCCCCTCTCACCCGCCCCCCCACCTCAGTAGCTAATGATCTTCACTTTATTCTCTCTATACTTTGAATACATTCAATATTTTAATAGAGAACTCATTATTATTGTTTGGAATTTTCCCCCAACACTCAGGCCTGCTGAAAAGGCATCATTTAATAATTTCTTTTCATTGCTGAGAGTGAAGACTGAGTTCGCACGGCTGCAACAGTGGCCGCGTGGTTTGGGTTTCTGATATTTTAGCTCAGTTCACAGTCTAGATGCATTTCTGCAAGAAGCGGCTCTGGGTGCCAAAATGGCAGGAAGACCTCTTGATCATAGCCTTTAGTAGCAGAGGGTCCGTTTCTCCCACCGCAGCTCCGGATCATATCTGGGCGGAAGGCATGCTGAATACCAGCAGTTTCTATCTGCCCTTTCTTCCTTATACTTTATCACAAGATCTAAAATATTTAATCTGGCCAACATGACCCATATGAATGGAAGAGGTTGAGATGATCAGGACAAATATGTGCTACGAATAGAGTGGAGAAACTCAAGATGCTTCCCAGGCAGTTTGCATTTCTTCATGCTTGTTTACCCTGCCTGGTGCTGTATGTAGATTTAGAGCTCTGAATGTAACTATTCTTTATTACAGTAATACCTTCTCTTACATTTTGTTGCATATCTAAGTAAAATTTTATTATTTTTTGGTCAACCACTAAAGAGGGACAACACTGGGAACTAGAAGAAAAGTTTTTCAAAAACAAATATATCAAGAACCGAAGTAACTCACTGAAGAGATGCCTCCGGACCATGTGCCAGATCAGTTTCACAGGGTGCTTCAGACAGGAGCAGGCGTCATCCCTCCACCTGCCCGCTATGTAGTCACAAACCTCCAGAAGCCAATGAAAAACCCAGGTACTCGGGACCAATGACGGCAAACTCGAGGCCTCAAGGGATCAGACAACCACTCCATCCCATCTCCCAGCCAATTCAGGGTCCTGGCTGTCACACCCACAAACTGCCTCCAGATGCTATTTAAAGGCATTCATGGCCATGATCCAGAGACTCACAAATGAATCTTGGAACTGAATAGCGAGCAGCAGAGATGTCCCCGGGCCCTAATTTTTTTTAAATTTTAGAATTCCAGGAGTGCACGACCACTTCCACGACATCTCATGCTATTCATAACAAGCAATACAAAATAAATGTTCTAGCATCTGTGTGGGAGGCAGGTTTGAATGGTGGTGGGAAAATTCAAAATAATGGTGGTGGGAAGGTGTAATGGTGGTGGATTGGTGTCTAAATATTGAATGTAATCAATTATTGTGAACATTTTATAAAAATAAAATTTTAGAATATATACATATCAGGGCTGGAAAGATAGTAGAGGGGGTAGGGTGCTTCCCTTGTAAGTGAGCAACCTAGGTTTGATTTCCAACACCCATACAATAAAGTTCACTGATCACTCAGGAGTGATCAGAGAGATAGGAATCAGCCTTGAGCAGCACAGTGCATGGACCAAATATAATTTTTTAAAATATGGTATATCAATAAAGAAAGAACCAAACAAAAACATTCTCATTTGAGGCATTTCTACCTGTCACTGTGCTTTCTAATTAGAACCAACATTTTTTTAACCTTAAAAGGACAGAGATTGGATCGATAGTGCAGCGGCTAGGGGCTAGGGCGTGCAGCCCACCCAGGTTCAATTCCTCCGCCCCTCTCAGAGAGCCTGGCAAGCTACGAGAGTATCTCACCCACACGGCAGAGCCTGGCAAGCTACCGGTGGCATATTCGATATGTCAAAAACAGTAATAACAAGTCTCACGATGGAGACATCACTGGTGTCCGCTCGAGCAAATCGATGAGCAATGGGATGACAGTGTCAGTGAAAGAAAAAGACAGAATGGAAATTCTAAATGGTTTTTGTGAAGAATGTTAGACGTGTTCAAAATGGAATCTTCCATTTGTGTGGCACTACAACATCTTCATGGACCACCAAAACATCTTCTGCCAACTTTCCAGGAAGAATATCATCAGAGATATTACTATTCATTACTTCACAATCAGTTCCCTATGATTCTTTTTTTTTTTTTAATTTTTGGGTCATACCTGGCAATGTTCAGCGATTTATTCCTGGCTCTGCACTTGGGAATTACCCCTGGCAGTGTCCAGGAGACCATATGAGATGCTGAGGATCTAACTGAGGTCAGGCATATGCAGGGCAAATACTCCACCCCCTCTACTATCAATCTGGCCCCACCCTATGAATCTTGTAGTTCAAATATACATGGATTTACAGATCAGGAGAGGGCTGGAAAGATGGTCCCATGAGTAGGGTCCTTGCTTTGCATAAGCCAGCCTGGGTTCAATCCTCAGCAATCAATATGGCCTCCCAAACCCACCAAAAGTGATCCTTGCATTAAGAGTGAATGCAAGTAAACCTTGAAGTAAATATGGGGGTAACCCAAAAACTGAAAACAGAAAAAAAAAATGGAAGATAGTTATAATTCACATTTTACTAACAATTTATTATTATGCTTAAGATAATGTTTGGGAAACAATATTGTTATAAGTTTGTTTTTTTAAAAAGGGAAAATTTTTCTTTTCCTTCTTCCATTTAAATCATGCCTGTGCAAAATCAAAGACAAATACAGAATTAGGAACATAGTCCGTACAGATTAAGTTACTGAATTTTACTGAGTTTTTTCTAAAAAATATAAGGGGAAAGTGCATGGATGTTCATCCTTCTGCCAATGTGTGACAGATATAGCAACATTTATCGCTATTTTTGGATAAATAGTGACATCCCCCCAAACCCAAAAATGAAAATTTAATAAGGAGACTAGGATAGAAAATACTACAGAAAACAAAAAGACAAAGCTAAAGCTAAAATGTTGGAAAGCAAAGGTGTCTGGGAATAACAAGGGATGAGGGGTCAAATGTTAATAAACCTATCTGCATCCAAATTAGCCTTGCCAGAGTAGGAAATCAAATAACACTTGGCACTACCATTCACCTTCCACTGAGAATTACTAATAGAGAACTCTTATCATAAAATATACTCTTAAATTATATGCAAATAAAATGACAGACTATTTTGCTATCGACAAATTCTGATATTTAATCTTGTAAAGAAAAAAATCATAGATCCTTTTGATAAAATCAAAAATAGGCCATTTTTCTTCTATTTTATCTTCATGCGGAAGTACCTCTGCAAAAATTAATCATAGGACATTGTTCAGGCATAGTTTAGTTCACTCTAAAGAGATGAATAACCTCCCTATAATACAGCTTGTTCAAGGCCCAGTAATCACTACAAATTCTACAGCATAATTTGGACCTCAATCTTATCATTGCTCACAGGCAACGATAAAGTACAAAAACACTGCTATCTGAGTAATAGCTAGTTAGCTCATCACTCTTTACTGCAGAATGTTGTCTTTCATCAGTGTCAGTCCCAAATCAATTGGTTAGAATACAGCACCAGTTATAAGGCCGTTTTGCCTTCTGCTTCAGTGTATTACAACCACTTAGTTTGTTTGTTCCTCAAGCCCAATTTGCAGCAAAGTAACTGCAAAGATCAATTGGAAACCTCAACTTATGCATAACAACTTGGAAATCATTTCTTTGATATTGATGTAATGTCAGTGGAAATGACAGTGAAAAATACTACTCACTTGAAGAAAAAAGAAATACTCTCAAGAGCTATATTCAAGTACAATAGAAGGGTTGAATGATTGAAATTCTTTTGTAGATAACCTGAGGAATACTTCAAGAATACTAATAAATTGGGCCTTAGGAAAAGTGTTCACCTAATAAACTCAGCACTCCTCACAATGCGTGAGTATGAAATTTTTATTTTTAAAGAGAAAAAAAACACTAAGAGGTATTTAATGCTAGTCAAAGGCAATACTACACATTAATCAACCCAAATACAAATTAAAGACTTAGTTCCATGCTCAGAAAGAATTTTGGCTTAGAAAGATATAATCAAATGTTCAGATCTATGTCAGTCTGTAAAAAAGTCTGTACAAAAGTTACTTGCCTTTCTCCCTAAATCTCTTTCTTAAGACCCATTGTAGTCTATGCCAGAAATTAGGGGGTTAGTATTATTAATATTTAGTTAATATTTAGTATCCGAATATTTTTCAGGATTGATTTTGACTCAGCTAAATTTTACAGAGTAGATCAATATCACTGAGGAACATTATTCATCTTTGGTTAAAAGTAGAAGATATAAAAAGGAAAAGAAATTTTAAAAAGAAAAGATAAAAGTAGAAGAGATAGTTTTATTCATTCTGCATAATGCCAAACAAGAAACAGTGATTTTGAATACAGAATACTTTAGAGCTGTGATGGAGTCATGTAAAAAACTAAAGCTCGCCGAGGGGCGAGTGCACTCGCGGGCTCTCCGGGCGGCTCTGTCTCACAGCCCGAGTTCGGTGCCCTGGAACCGCAGTGTGTGGACTGGATCGGGACGGCCGGTGGTCAAGGACAGGCGAAGGAAGAACGAGGACCAAGCTGGTTGCTGATTAGTTACCGTTTATTCAATCTTCCATCTTTCTCATCTCCCGCACTCCCAGCCCCGGCCTCTCTCTGGATCAACTGCTGCTTCTGCCTCTCCTCTCTCTGGCTTCTCTCTCTCCTCCCCCTTGTCTCTCCCACCTTGCCCTCTAGGCTACAACCAGCCAGGTAGCTAAATCAACATAAGAAAGCCCTTCCTGAGGGCAGGGCACTCCAAAGCCCTTCCTCACTCTTAAGGTTTTTTTCTTTTCCTTAGTCCAGGAACTTATTAACATCTTAATACTAGTTATTTTTGTATGGACATAGCAAGGGATACATTGAGGCTTGCAAGGCAGCTCTCCTGGCAACATCTTGCCACAGGCTCAGACCACAGCACTCAGGCCAGATTAATCATTCCTCACCCTAGCAGGGTCCAAATCTAGTATCACTGTTTGGATCATGACAGCATTTGTCCATGATCAAGCTCTTAACTTATAGTTAAGCATTAGGTACTTTGGCCAGGCCCATCTCGATGCCAGGGTAGCACACAACTCACCGCTTGCCCTGGGTCCTTCTTGTCCCACGTCGGGACCGTGCTTTGGGGGTGCTAGGAAGTAAGGGCAGCTGAGGCTTAGGTCAAGAGAACAGATGCCCTGGAGGAAAATATCATGTAGAGTCAAATGACTCCCAGGTTACAAAAGCATAACATTTGTTAAGTCTTCCTGTGTCCATACAAAAAGGACTTGCTCTGAATAAACTATGCAAAGGACTCAAGGAGAAGAGAAAAACATTATTTACAAGTCAACAGAACACTAAGAAAGAAGCTACAAATAAACAAAGAGGAATAGGAGCACTGTAACGGGAGTAACCCAATAAACCTAAACTACTGAGGCTATGTTATCCTACAGAGTCACATTTAAAAAAAAATGGCAGGAAAAACTTTTAAATCTGAATTCTTGTTCCTATCAGTTTTGCTTTGCTTTTCCCAACTCAAAGTAAAAGTAAATTTTTTTAAAGGAGTGGAAAAGTGGACCCTGTGCTTCTTTGCTTCAGGGTAGATAAGTAGCTCGAATACTTTGAAGAAAGTAGGATTAATAGATTTTTTTTTTTTTAAAAAGTAGAAGTTTCTCCAAAAATATCAAACAAGAGTTCTCCATACTGGAAAAAAAAAAGGTCTGAATGCCTTCAAAGATGGAATCCTATTCTCTGATCATAAAAAAATAAATTAAAATGTGCAGAATCTCAGAAGAAAATGTCAATTGGTCCGTGAACGTAGGGTGAAATGCCCCATCAAGAACATCCTACCCTCCCCAGCTCCCCACCCACTCTGCGACCTGGCTGTCATGCCCACAATCTGCCTCCAGGTGCCATCTTAGCGCACCAGCAGCCCTGGCCCAGCAACAAGTCCCAGCAGACACCACCAAGCTGGAGATCTCTCCGGGCCTTATACCAAGCCAATTTCACCTGGGCACCCCAGGTGGAGCAGGTGCAGTCTCCCCGCCTACTCCAGATGGAATCCCAGGGACCAAGAGCTTCCACAAGCAAGGCCCAGGTATGTGGGTTCCAGGACTAAATCTCCAGGTCGCCAGGCAGCAGAGGAGCAGGGCTGTCCTTCCCCAGCTCCCTGCCCACTCAGCAGCCTGATTATCACACCCAGAATGTGCCTCCGGGTGCCATCTTAGCGCACCAACAGCCCTGGTCCAGAGATTCCCAATTGAATCCCAAAAAGGATTAGTGCCCTACAGAGATGTCTCTAGAACCCAAACACTTACAATCTAGAATTCCAGATGTGCACAGCCGCTTTTGCGGCTGCACAAGCTCTCATGATATTCAAAATGAGCAATGGAAAACAAATTATCTAGCATCTGCCCCTGGTGGATAGGCTTGAATGATGGTGGGAAAATTCGAGCAAAACATAATGCCCAAAAGTAGAGAGAGAATATTGAGGAAATTGTCTGCCATAGAGTCAGGATGAAGACTGGGATGGGGACAGCGGGGATACTGGGAACATTGGTGGTAGAAAATGCACACTGATGGAGGAATAGCTGTTTGATCATTGTATGACTGAATCTCAAACATGAAAGCTTTGTAACTCTATCTCATGGTGATTCAATAAAATAAAAAAGTGAAAAAAATTAAAAATTTAAAAATTTGAAAAAGAACATCCTATACCAAGGGTAGCAGAGAAGCGAATAGAGTGGGTATAGAACTAGCAGGAAGAGATTTTTTTTTTTAATTTTTATTGAGTCACCATGTGGAAACTTACAAAGTTTTCAGGTTTAAATCTCAGTTATACAATGCTCGAATACCCATCCCTTCACCAGTGCTCATATTCCACCACCAAGAATCCCAGTATAGCTCCACCCCGCCCCCCCACCCCTAATCCCCCACACCCCTAGCCCCCCCACCTTTAGCCCCCCCCCGCCTGTGTAACTAATAAATTTCACTTTACTTTCACTTTGATTGCATACAATATTTCAACAAAACTCACTATTATTGTTTGGAGAGTCTCTCCCCTAAAGTCAGACCTGCTGAAAAGGAAGCATTAGATAATTTGTTTTCCATTGCTGAGGATGAAGAGGTATGAGGTCGAGTGACCACACTTAGCGGCCTCTCAGTTTTGGGTTTCTGTAATTTAGTATTTTAGTAACTAAGTCCAGAGAGATATCTGCCAGAAGTTGCATCATTGCCAACTTGTACTTCTCAGTTACATTATATTCCACATATGAGTGCAATCTTTCTATGTCTGTCTCTTTCTTTCTGACTCATTTCACTCAACATGATACTTTCCATGTTGATCCATTTATATGCAAATTTCATGACTTCATGTTTTCTGACAGCTACATAGTATTCCATTGTGTAGATGTACCAGAGTTTCTTTAACCAGTCATCTGTTTTGGGGCACTCTGGTTTTTTCCAGATTCTGGCTATTGTAAACAGTGCTGCAATGATCATAGAAATACATATGCCATCTCTACTATACCGTTTTGCCTCTCCGGGATATATTCCCAGGAGTGGTATTGCTGGGTCAAAATAGCAGGAAGAGATTTTAAAAAAATAAAATCTCCCATCAGCACACAAAGTGAAAAACTAGTATGGTTGGGGCTGGAGCAATAGCACAGCGGGTAGGGCATTTGCCTTGTACGCGGCCGACCCAGGTTCGATTCCCAGCATCCCATATGATCCCCTGAGCACCGCCAGAAGTAATTCCTGAGTGCAGAGCCAGGAGTAATTCCTGAGTGTAGAGCCAAGAGTAACCCCTGAGCATCTCCGGGTGTGACCCAAAAAGCAAAAAAAAACAAATAAACAGACAAACAAAAAAGAGTGTGGTCACAATTATCCTTCATAATTGCCTGTTAGATATCACTGTATCACTGTCTGTATCACTGTCATTCCCTTTGTTTATCAATTTACTCGAGTGGGCACCAGTAACATCTCAAAATCTTACCCAGCCCTGAGATTTTAGCACCCTCTCCTTACTCGTTTTCCCCAACGATTGCAGGTTCTTTTCAGGGTCAGGGGAATGAGACCTGTTATATGTAGTTGGCATATCGAATACGTCACGGGGAGCTTTCCAGGCTCTTCTAACTGCCCATTAGGTATAGCCTAGAAACAAAATTTCACAGTAAATTCTAACCAGTCCTCTTTCTTCTCACATTGGAATGGTTGTTTCTTCTATTAGTCTATATGTGGATTGCAGTAAAGAATATATATTATTTAAAAAAAAAAACACTTGTAAACAGCACATTCTGTTCATCTACCTGCTCACATTTGGGAATCTGAAACTGAATGATGGAACAAATGATGCACAACTTCCATTTCAGAGTCTCTTTCTTGAGTTTCACAGAAGTGAAGGTATGTCCTAAATGGTTTTTTATTCCCTAACAATAAAGAGTTAAACATTAACTAGGTAAAAGACTCTAACTACATTAAAAGATGAATGTGTGTCATCTTGCCCACAAAAGCAGAAAAATCTAAGGAGAAGCAGAAAAATCTAAGAAAAATCTAAAGAAAAACAAGATTTCTCATTAACATATGTAGCATGTGGTCATCAGACAGTATGCAGAATATCTGTGCAAAAAGTAGAATTGAGGGTTGAGGATTTGAAAGCAACTACTTCACAGTTTTTTGTTTTTTGTGTAGTTTTTTTTTGGGGGGGTGGGGTTGTTTATTTGTTTTGGTCAAACTTAACTCCAGGCACTGCACTCAGGAATGACTCCTGGTGGTGCTCCAAGGACCATATGGGATGCCAGAGATGGAACCCAGATTGGCCACATGCAATGAAAGCATCCTATCCATCTATCCATTGTACTATCACTCTGGCCCCAGTATCTTTTTTCTTTTTTTTTTAAGAAAGAAAGGTGCTTTAGAGTGGAATTAACTTCGAGTCAATTGATCATCTCAATTTAGGCAAATTACTGAATCCCTCTGGTGCTCATTTACTTGTCCATGAAAAAGGAACAACATGAGACTGGGGAGAGAGATCAGTAATAAATTTGAAAATATACAGAAATGATGTACCATCATGCAATCCCTGAAACATAACTACTGTTGATTGTCTTCCTTAACACTGCTTTCTCAATCTCTATTCCTTATTCTATCATTGATATTCTACGATTGAATTTATTCAATACAAACTTAGAAAGTCATTTTAATTTTATAATGTTTGCCTTATAACTTGCAATGGCTGAGGCTCCATGTAAAATCTTCTTATATTGTCAAGTATTTCCATATCCATGATTGCAATTCAGGGGCTGGAGAGATAGTGCCGTGAGTAGGGCACTTATGTTGCACACATGCATCCCAGGTTTGACCTCAAACATCCCATATGGTACCCCAAGCACCATCAGGAGTAATTCCTAAATGCAGAGCCAGGATTAAGCCCTGAGCATTGCCAGAAGTTGCCCAAAGCCAAACCAAAGAATAGCAATTAATTTTATTCAAAAACTTACCCACACCGGCAGCGCCAGCCCAAATTCCAAATGGTCCCAGCCGCTGGAAGTCACGCCCTCGACCCACCCTCAGCGCCATCTTGCCACATTCAACAGAGAAGAGTCCAGGCAGTCTAGTGAGCAACGCGGCCAGAGAAATGCTCGGGACCAGAATCCGGGCCAACAACACCAGGGATCCAGACAGAGGAGGTACAGCTGGTACACCTTCTCCAGATGGTGCCCTGGCGACACTGAGCAGCAACTAACACGGCTCCGGGTTGCGGGACTGGAACACATCTGAACCGCATGGCCACTAGTGCGACCTTTTCTTAAAACTGAAAACATACAATCTTTTAATGGAAAACCAATTATCAAGTGCTTCTTTAGTAGGGCTGTCTTTCTTGGGGGGAAACTCCAACAATAGTGAGTTTTGTTTTGCAATATGGAACGTAATCAAGGTAAAGAGAAAATAAAGTGAAATTCATCAGTTATACAGTTAGGGGTGGGGGGCGGGGGGTATACTGGGGATTTTGGTGGTGGAATATAGGCACTGATGAAGGGATGGTGTTTGAATATTGTATAACTGAGACATAAACCTGAAAACTTTGTAACTTTCCACGTGGTGATATAATAAAAATTAAAAAAAAAAGAAAAGAAACTTACCCACACCTCTTAACTACTAGCTATTAACAAATAAAAGAGGGGCAGAAGAAAGAAAAATTAGATTTACTTTTTTTTTGCTTTTTTTTTTTTTTCTGCTTTTTGGGTCACACCCAGCTATGCTCAGCGGTTACTCCTGGCTGTGCACTCAGGAATTACTCCTGGCGGTTTTAATCTTTCTTAATTGGCCCTTTGATGTAGATAATTTTCAACAATTGGACATTTTATAGACTAAAAGATCATGTTAAAATATTTCTTTAGAGTAATCAAGACCTTGGTGATTCTTCAAAAGTAAAGGAATCATTAAAGACAACAAATAGAAAGGAGTTATTAGATGTGGAAGATCAAGGTCTTCAATATATTAAAATAAGCAATGTAGGCCTGCAAATTTTAGCAAGCTGCAGATAATATCTTCACTACACATTTCTTTAATAGAAGATAAGGAAAATAAACTCAACATATCATTGAAGAGATTATTATTTTGTACAAGCTGAAGGTTGCTATAGGTCATCCCACTAACGCAAACAGAATTTGTTAATTTAATCCAGTAGGCTCAGTAGTGAGACCAAACAGGAATTTAATCAGCAGGAGAAGGTGATAATCGTCTCTGAAAATTGAATGATTGCTATGCAAACAGTTAATATCATTATGGGAAGACGAAGAAATAAAATGGGTGTTCCTTTCATGATGTTCATTAAGTCCATTGAGCATAATAAATGATTCCAAAGAAGCCATTACAAGGAACTGCAAAAACATCTTAATGTGACTTATGTTGAGAAGTTAAAACTTGGGGCTGGAGCGATAGCATAGCGGGTAGAGGGTTTGCCTTGCACGCGGCCGACCAGGATTTGATTCCCAGAATCCCATATGGTCCTCCAAACACCACCAGGAGTGATTCCTGAGTGCATGAGCCAGGAGTAACCCCTATGCATTGCTGGGTGTGACCCAGAAAGAAAAAAAAATCAGAAAAGTTAAAACAAAAAGTTGTTTACTCTTTAACCTTTATTAAACACTTTTCTTAAAAACTTCAAACTTGAAAAATAAAAAGCAAGTCCATGGGGTCACAGCAATAGCACAGCAGGTACAGTGCTTGCCTTACATGAGGTCAACCAGGTTCAATCCCTGGCACCACATATGGTCTTCAGAGGCCACCAGAATTGATCCTTGAAGGCAGAGCCAGGAGTGGGCCAAAAACCAAAATAAAAAAATAAAAAACCTAAGCTCCATAACATGTGGCCCAAAACATCATAACATAAAAAATGAAAGCAAGGCTGTAAAACATAAGATTAAGTATCTTATATTCCAAATAAAAACAATAACTTACTTTCCAGAACCTCATCTCAGTACACTGTGCAGAGACTCTTATGCCAATTTGAAGGTTCTTTTGTACAATGACTAACAAAGAAACAAGACTAAGAAGCATAAGATAACATGAGGCTTTTTCCACTCTGGAGAAGCCTGTATATTCTCTTGAATGTCTGTGTGTGTATGTGGGGGTGGGGCTGTACCTATCTCTCCTCACATTTCTCTAAGAAAATTTCTTTCAATAAAACTATTTGTCTTCCCTATTCTACCTCCTCCTGAAATTCTCTTCTGCAAAGGATGGAGATGCTCCAGGAATACCTGTGCCGAGTTTAAGACTAACTTTCCTTTCCTGTAAAGAACAATTCCTTGCTCCCAGACTGAATTCATGGCTGTCAAAGAACTCAGATGGTGGGGACCAATTCCCATACTGTGAAGAACAAGTGAACTTTAGGTGAAGCTTGACAGCTGTCTCGTGATTGCTAAGTTCTGTGCTGGGTCAGTGCTGTCAGTGGACTTTAACAGTCCTGACCCACATCAGTATTTCCCCAGGTGGTAGAGGTGGGATGAGCACAGAGATGGAAAGACTCTCTTCTCGAAGCTACCTACCTTGATTTTCCCTTCAACCAAGTCATAACTGGAAAGCCAGGCAGGAGAAAAATGAAGAAAGGGCAGGAGAAAATCTCTAGTAGAAAGAAGGTAACCCCATGAAAATATACCAAAAACAGTAACAACAAGTTTCACAATGGAAACGTTACTGGTGCCTGCTTGAATGGGATGACAGTGATATAGTGATTTTTCAAATTGGCTCACTGTGAAATAGACCCTTACAAATCTATTCATGATTAGACTTCAGCATATAGTGTTTCAATACCCATCCCTCCACCAGTGTACATTTCCCAGCTCCAGACCAGTGTCCCCAGTTTCCCTCCCATCATCCCCCAGCCTGCCTCTACAGCAAGTGCAAGTGCTCTCTCTCTCGCTCTCTCTTTCCCTTTCCCTCTCTCTCTCTCTCTTTCTCTCTCTCTCTCTCTCTCTCTCTCTTTCTCTCTTCCTTTTGGATACTGTGGTTTGCAATACAGATATTGAAAGGTTATCAGGAATATTCCTTTACCTATTTTTAACACTCAGTTCTTGTACTACCTGATCATTTCCAGCTACTATTGTCATACTGCTCCCTTCTCTATCATACCTACCCTCCACCTCATACACATTTGTGGTTGATTGCAACCATTGACCAGTCCTCCTAGCCCATTTTACCTGGCTGTGAATATTAGTCCTTATGTATGTGGATATATACAAAACACAAACGAATGCAGCCATTCTATATATTTCTCTCTCCTTCTTATTCATTTCACTTAGATTGATACTTTCCATGTCCATTCATTTATCTATTTATATGCAAATTTCATGACTTCTTTTTTCCTAACAGCTGCGTAGTATTCTACTGTGTAGGTGTGCCATAGTTTATCTATTCATCTGTTCTTGGGCACTCAGGTTGTTTCCAGGATGGGAGATGTGTGCTGAAAATAGATAAAGAGCAAACATGACGACCTCTCAGTATCCGTATTGCACATCATAATGCACCAAAGTAGAGATATAGTAAGTGGGAAATTGTCTGCATCTTGGTATGGGACAGGGCGGGGGAGGGGAGTGATACTGGGGACATTAGGTGGTGGAAAATGTACACTGGTGGAAGATCATTGTATGACTGAAACTCAAACGTGAAAGCTTTGTTAAGTATAGCTCACTCTGATTCAATACAAAAAAATGTTTAAAGAATTTTCAAAATATGCAGGGGATCTAAGTATGCATTTTGCAAAAATAAATATACATATAGATGGTCAACAGATAGATGAAATATGCTTCCTTATCACTTATTAGACAACTTCAAATCAAGAGCACAAGATTTCATATCACACCTTAAAATGGCTGTAATGAGAGAAAGAAGAAGCAATAGTGTTAGCAAGGTTGTAAAGAAAAAGGAATCGTGGCGTACTGTTGATGGAAATGTAAAACAATGCAGTCAGTATGGGAAGCAGCCTGGGGCTAGAGATATAATTTAGTGGTAGGGCACTTTTCTTGCATATGTGAGACCCTGAGTTCAACTCCCAGTACTGCAAAAATAAACACACTGGAAATTTGTAAATGTGCCCTAAAAATTAAAAACAGGACTATTATGTGAGCCAGTAATGATACTTCTGGGCACTTATCTATAGGATATTAAAACACTAATTGGAAAAGATTTATGCGCTCCTAAATTCACTGTACCACTATTCACAATAGTCAAGGCATAAAAACAATGTAAGTGCCCAGAGATGGGTAAACAGATAAAGAAAATATTCCAGGTATAACATGTAGAATATTACTTAATTACAAAATAAGATAAAATTCATTCCATCTACAGAAGCAAAAATGGATCTTTAGGATATTGTGCTAAGTGCCATATCTTTTTGTTCAAATATGAAATATTAAAAAAAAGCAAATGAATAAAATATTTCAAAACGGAGGGCTGGAGCAAAAGTACTGTGGGTAAAGCACTGGCCTTGCACACATGGCCAACCTGGGGTTCGATCCCTGGCAATTCATATGTTCCCCCAAGCACTACCAGGAATGATTCCTGAATGCAGAACCTGAAGTAACTCCTGAGCATCACTGGGTGTGGCCCCAAAACAAAAGCAAACATAAATAAATAAAAATAAATATTTTCCAGAATAGAGACAAACCTTTTGATATTGACAACAGAATGAATGGTTTCAAAGAGAAATAAGTAGACAGAATAGAATGAATAGAGATAATCAATTCAATGATGGTGGGTCGGTGGTCAACATGGTATTATATATACAGCTGGCAAAATGTGGAGCTATTCACCAGAAACCTATACAGTATGACAAACTAATGTTGTCACAATTGAAGAGAAACAGAGACAGAAACAGAGAGACAATCAAGGAGCTGCACTGAAGAACTTCAGACATACCTAATTTACATGACAAAATTCTTTATTTAAATATGGCTTAATGTAGATAAAAGATGTCCACAGAGGGGTGAAGATATCTCTTCCTGTGAATTAGAAGGCATTATTCTTGCTAGAGGGAATTGTGACTGATAATATGCAGAAATGGCTACAAATACTATTTCAAACTCTGTAATGCATATCCCTTTATAATATGACTTAGCTTCTCCTTGCATCTAGAAATGGAGTTTATTTCCCCAAGCAGTGAATCTGGCAGGAGTACTGATGAGGGAGTTACAAGTTCTAGACATCAAGAGATTTTATAACTTTATTTTTTGGGTTTTTTTTTTTAGAGGAGGGCTTATTGGATAACACCCAATGCTACTCAGGACTGATTTTCCCTTCTATGCTCAGTGATCACCCCTGGCAGGCTCAAGAGGACCATATGCAATGCCAGGGTCAAATCCAGGTAAACTGCTTGCAAGGCAAATGCCCTATACACTGTACTATTTCTCTGGCCCTATACATCTTCCTTTCTTAACCTTTTGACATTTTGTCCTGAAGAATCCATTTTAATTCATGAAACAGAGATGAGTCATCTGAATGAAACCACCTAGATTGGTGGTTCCAACCTTTTTCACATTCTCAGACTGGTTTAAAAAGGAGAAATTTTTCACAGACCACTAAGGCATAATTTTTTTAATTATATACAACAAAAAATTATTTATTTTAAATTCTTAATATTTATAATGTTATTATTCCAGGGTTTTGGTACACAATGACTTTTTCAAAGTTTGGCAGGTAATTTCTGTGGACCAGCATCACTCTACAAACCAACAGTTGAAAACCATTTCCCTGACAACCTACCAGTAGCCAGTATTAACTGCCAGACATGTCAGTGAGGCCACCTTATGCTATATAGTTCTGTTAGAGTTATAAAATGTACAAAATGAATAAATCTTAGAAAGAGCAATAGAATATCCACCCTGGTGACACCAGCCAAAATTATTTCCTGGGAAATAACTGTTGGTTCAGGTATTTTCCTACATAATGATAGATAAATGATGCAGTAAAGTAACATATGTCCAAATTTTCTAACACAATTCAGATTTTAAATATGCTGACTTCTTATTATTTGTCAAACAGATGCCATTTTCAAATTGTAAATATGGTCCTACGAATCTGCAAGTATTAAAATGTATGTTACAATGATGGTTGATCTAAATAAATACCGTCCTCCTTCTAGAAAGCAAACTATTATTACCCAATCTTAAAGTCCTTTCAGCCCTGAGAACACTAACTTTCTTCAAGAGATGCAAATCAAAATAGGAAGAGGGATGATCTAAATGCCTTCTATCTAAGGAGGTGTTTTATAAATATATATATATATATTTATATATTTGGCAAAACATATATATATATATACATATATATATATGTTTTGGCGACCACATTCGATGAGATTCAGGGGTTTCCTGGCTCTGTGTTCAGTAATCAATTCTGGTGGGCTCAAGGGATCATATGGAGTGACAGGGATGGAACTTGGGTCTGTTGTGTGCAAAGCAAGGACCTTACCCACTGTACTCTCTCAGGCGCAGGTACTGTATATTTTCTTATTTTATGCAACAATATTTAAGTCCATTGAATTCCTTAAGCTTCATCCCAGGTTGCTGTCTCGTGACTACTCTTTCTACCACATGCATTCATGGAAAAAAGCACAGACACATAAAAGATAAAGTGAGGAGAGTGAAAAAAAATAGATTAAGGGGCAAAGATGAATAACTGTTATAATGACACAGTGAACAATCACATTTCTGTAATATGTTTTTGTTTGAAGTGCTTCCCAGTTAGACCACTCCTTTGGGAGAAGCTGTGTAATTTCTCTGGTTATATGATTGAACCAAGATGAAAGATAACTTACAAGCTCCTGTGGTTTAAAATATAATGGTTAAAAATTGGTGGGTTATTTTTAAAGATTTTTTTATCTTCTGTTTGACAAGGAAAGGCAGAACTATACTCACTCCTCCCCCCCTCCCACCCCCGTCCTCCAAAATAAAGGTCAAATTTCCTCTCTAGCTTTCAAGACATTGCTTTAAAAAATTCTGATTCAAATGTTTAATGGGTGTTACTGTAACGGCCTAAATATCACACTCCTCCACTTATTCTCAACAATAAAAACCAAGATTCTAAAACAACTTAAAATAAAGTGTAGTCATATGCTAAGGAAGAAACTGACTTTTTAAAAATTTCACCTAAAATTGAATAACTATAATTGCAAAAACTGGCACTATTAAAAACATATACCTCATGGAACAGTCAGCTGGATTACGTGATAATTTATTTTAATTCCTATTATACCTGGAACAGATAAATTCAAAATCTCATACATCCAGAACCTCATCTCTAAGGCTAGCTAACTAATCTTATTGATGTTAAAATTTATTTATATATAGGTTACAAATTAAATTATTTTAATTTGTAAATTTAAATTTTTGAGATCAGTTTAGCACTAGAGAACATCTGTTGGATAACACTAAATTATTTGAGGTGGATGTTTTAAGTATGTATGCTAGGATCACTTGTATCACTTGTCATCCTGTTGATCTTCTATTTGCTTGAGCGGGCACCAGTAACGTCTCCGTTCATCTCTGTCATGTGCTAATGTAGCCCAATTGTTTCTGCTTGCTCCAGGAACACGGAGAGCCTCAAACCATTCATTCAGGATATATTTTTTAAAAATTGTGAAAAGCCAAAATTGAGCTCAAAAGGGATCATAGTTAAACCTCTCTATATATAAGAAAACTGAAGGCCAAAGAGTTCAAATAATATTTCTGGAGCAACAAGTCTCATTAATGATGATTGCTAGTCTGAGAATAGTTCCTTGAACTCACAGATCAATAATCTCCCTATTTGACTAAACCGGTTAATAGACTAGAAGTTTCTTTGTATTGTGGATAGGAAGTGTTGGCTTCTCCCAATCCCAAGCACAGAATTTCTGTAAACTAGCCACAGTCCTATCATTCGAATGTTAATTTAACCACAACTGAGCACAGAACTTTTATAATTATCCCCAAATCCTTTCCCTGGTTTATTCATTCAGGCATTCTAGAATAAAATAATACTATAACGTTTTTTCAGAGAAGCGGCAGGCATTCTGGTGAGCAACGCGGCCCGGACAATGCTCCGGACCCGAATCGGGGCCAGCAACACCGGGGGGCCGGAGGGAGGAGGTGCCGCCTGCACACCTTCTCCGGATGGAACCCCGGCGACACTGAGCAGCAACTAACACGGCTCCAGGATTCGGGACTGGGACAGATCCGAGCCGCGGGGGCCACTGGAGTGGGGCGGCGTCAGTCCAAACTCTGAGTGGTCCCGGCCGCCGGAAGTCACGCCCTCGACCCACCCTCGGCGCCATCTTGATGCCACAATCCACAGAGAAGCGGCCGCGCGACCTTTTCTCTCAGAGAGCCAGCCCTGTGTAACCTCAGAGATCCAGCACCTGAGTAACCTCAGAGAGCCAGCACCTGTGCAACCTCCGAGAGCCAGCACCAGAGTAACCTCAGAGAGCCAGCACCTGTGCAACCTCCGAGAGCCAGCCCTGTGTAACCTCAGAGAGCCAGCACCTGAGTAACCTCAGAGAGCCAGCCCTGTGTAACCTCAGAGAGCCAGCACCTGTGTAACCTCAGAGAGCCAGCACCTGAGTAACCTCAGAGAGCCAGCACTGTGTAACCTCCGAGAGCCAGCCCTGTGTAACCTCAGAGAGCCAGCACTGTGTAACCTCCGAGAGCCAGCACCTGTGTAACCTCAGAGAGCCAGCACCGGTGTAACCTCAGAGAGCCAGCACCTGAGTAACCTCAGAGAGCCAGCACTGTGTAACCTCAGAGAGCCAGCACCTGAGTAACCTCAGAAAGCCAGCCCTGTGTAACCTTAGAGAGCCAGCACCTGTGTAACCTCAGAGAGCCAACACCTGAGTAACCTCAGAGAGCCAACACTGTGTAACCTCCGAGAGCCAGCACTGTGTAACCTCAGAGAGCCAGCCCTGTGTAACCTCAGAGAGCCAACACTGTGTAACCTCAGAGAGTCAGCCCTGTGTAACCTCAGAGAGCCAGCCCTGTGTAACCTCAGAGAGCCAACCCTGTGCAACCTCCGAGAGCCAGCACCTGTGTAACCTCAGAGAGCCAACCCTGTGCAACCTCTGAGAGCCAGCACCTGTGCAACCTCCGAGAGCCAGCACCTGAGTAACCTCCGAGAGCCAGCACCTGTGTAACCTCAGAGAGCCAACCCTGTGCAACCTCCGAGAGCCAGCACCTGTGTAACCTCAGAGAGCCAACCCTGTGCAACCTCTGAGAGCCAGCACCTGTGCAACCTCCGAGAGCCAGCACCTGAGTAACCTCAGAGAGCCAGCACCTGTGTAACCTCAGAGAGCCAGCACCTGTGTAACCTCAGAGAGCCAGCCCTGTGTAACCTCAGAGAGCCAGCCCTGCGCAACCTCCGAGAGCCAGCCCTGTGTAACCTCCGAGAGCCAGCCCTGTGTAACCTCAGAGAGCCAGCACTGGCACAACCTTAAAAAGTTACTTTGATGTGGTTGGAGGTCATGTGGGGGAAGGGTGATGCAGGCCGAATACAGACTAGAGACTGAACACAATGGCCACTCAACACCTTTATTGCAAACCACAACACCTAATCAGAGAGAGAGAACAAAGGGGAATTCCCTGCCATAGTGTCAGGGTGGGGTGGGGGGAGATGGGACTGGGGAGTGGGGGAGGGATGTTGGGTTTACTGGTGGTGGAGAATGGGCACTGGTGAAGGGATGGGTTATCGAACTTTGTATGGGGGAAACATCAGCACAAAGATGTATGGATCAGTAACTGTACCCTCACGATGACTCTCTAATTAAAAATAAACTAATAAAAAAAAAAAATAAAATAAAAAAATAATAATACTATAACGTTTTTAAGTATGCTAAGATAGTTTAATATGAGCCACACTTAAGTACTGCTGAAATGGCTTGTCATCTTACTCTCTTAAAATGGCTTAGGATCGCGCAGATGTGACCCGGGGCGGCCGCACACACAAGAATGGCTCCTCCATTCCTGAACGCCCATGATCCCGGAGGCCAACTAACTACTTTCAGCACCCAGCAGCTTCTTGCAGAAATGCCTCTAGACTGTGAACTAAGCTACGGCCCCATGCTGCCCCACGAGGGGAAAGGCTTTTCTCTCTTGGCCTTTCCTTTCCCCGGCAGCGTGGCAACCGCCCTCTTATAAGGCCCACTAAACAGAGGTAAGAGCTTACAATGATGCAACTTCTGGCAGAAATTTCTTTGGACTTAATTACTAAAATATTAGAAATCCAAAACCTCATATGTTCTCCATTCTCAGCAGTGGAAAACAAATTATCAAATGATGCCTTTTCGGCAGGCCTGGTTGTTGGGGGGAAATTTCAAATAATATTAGTGAGTTTTCTGTTGAAATATTGAATGTAATCAAAGTAAAGAGAAAGTAAAGTGAAAATCATCAGCCACACAGGCGGCGGGTGGGAGGGTGGGAGGGTGGGATGGGAGGTATACTGGGGTTCTTGGTGGTGAAACATGTGCACTGATGAAGGGATGGGTATTTGATCATTGTATGACTGAGACTTAAGCCTGGAAGCTTTGTAACTTTTCACATGGTGATTCAATAAAGAATTTTTAAAAATAAAAAATAAAATAAAATAAAATAAAATAAAATGGCTTAGGCTACCAGACTACCAGTCACAGCCTCAATTCCCAGGATTTCTCATTCTGCTTGACCCTTTGATATTCTAGACACTTGATTCTTAAGGTCTAGATTCTTGGCAGAAAATAAACAGAAAAGGAAGAGAATAATCAAAGTACATAATCTTAGAGCATGCATCGTCAGTGACACTTCACAGGAACATATGAAAAGTAAGAAAGAAAACCTCATAAATAAAAAGAGAAGTTAATTTGACTGCATAAAAGTAATATTACATAAGGCATTTATTTAAGTAGCTATCCAAGTTTACAATAATATGAATCACAATATTTGGGATTTGTTCTTTCCTCAACCAGTCACATAGATAATCAAGCTCATCTGCTCACACGTTCATGAAATTGGAGGCAGTATGATTTAGATTCTTAAATATTATGACAATCAAGGAAAACAGAGATAAAAATTTCATGTGAGAGACTAGTGACAAATTACTGTGGATAGGGTGCTTGTTTTGCACATGGACTGCCCATATTTGATTCCTGAAACAACATATTGCCCTTTGAGCAACACAATGAGTGATTGTGACTAAACCCTGAGAACTTCTGGGTGTGCCCCTTCCCCAAAAAAAATTTACATAAAAAAGGTACTTTTTTTATTTAATAAAATCACAACAACTATTAGCAAACCAAAGGTAAACCTAATATATCTTTAATTCCAACCCTATTATCCAAGACAAAATTAATTCTGGGTTATTTTGAGCCTCAAAGTTGAAAAAAGTACAATTTACTTTACAATTTGCTTATTCGAACAAGATGGTAAATAAGATTGCCTCTTCACTTTTGGCAATTATTGCTTAACTCATACAGCTATGTTGGAAAACTTAGTGATTTAAACTTAGAGGCCCATTTATAGTTATAAGTAAAGCATAAAGATAGCTTAGCCAGCAATAATGCCACATGCTTCATGGCTCCTCCACAGACAGAACTGTCTTGGGACAAATATTAATACCACATATCAAATATTTGGCGTTAAATATTCTAATTCTGAACTGCCTACTCAAGAATGTTCATCTACATGAAATTGCTTGACTCAACACTACATGATGAGTGATATGATACTTCAAAAAAAGTCTGTTTTTTTTTAAGTCTGTCTTAATTCTTAAGACTAAAAAGTTAGTTTAGTCCTTAAATAGGACTAAAATGTTAAAGTTTTTCTGACTTTATCTTAATGTTCTAGCTTGAGGCATGTTTTATAGAGTTGATTGTTTTGTTTTTCTGCCTCTGTCACCACTACTTCTCCACTACATTAAATCCCACACATGGCAAACATGAGTTAATTAAGCATTATATTACAGAGTATTAATATAAATGTTTCAGATGCTCCTCCTTAAGTCTCAGCAACATAATTTCTCTTGCCTTGAGGGAAAAATAAATTTTTATTGTTACAGAAATACTCAAAAATAAGCATATTTAAATGTTTAACCATCAGTTCTAAGAGAATAAAATAAGGGAAGCAATAGCTTGAACATTAGTATTTAGAGTCCAGGAAGATAGGTGAAAGAGAACAAATGCCTCTTGCCTTTCCAGTCACTTTTAAAAGATTTTTCAAATAACCTTATTCACTTTCACTCTGAGAATCAAATACAAGTATTGTCAATATCTTTTTACCTCCTTCCAGGCTAATCATGAATATCATCAAGAAAGCCCTTCTTCTAGCACATCAAGCTCCCTCCCTTCAACAGATTTAGACAAACTTCACAAGTATCAACAAGCAGAACCAATGTAAAACAATATAAGATTTGAAATCACAGAGCTACAAGTAACTTCCAACTATTATACAATCTCTCCTTCCAAGGCAATCATTTAAACCAATGGTTCTCAACCTTGACTGCACATTGAAATCACTTAAGAAGCTTTGAAAAATTTAGCGCCCAGTGCCAATCCTCAGAAATACTAATTTAATTGGTCTGGAGTACAGCCTGAGGACGGAGAATTTTAAAAGCTCTCCAGGTTATTTTAATGTATAGGCAAGTGTCAAAGTCTATCCAACAATGACCACCAAGAAAACACATGTACTCAAGCAGAGTTAGATTAATTTAGCTTGCAGCAGCTTGAAAGCCCAGGAGAACATGTGGAGCTTCTCAATAAAAGCACACTGGGAAGAAATTCAAAATGGAAGATTTTAAGGAAATTTTAGGGTAACCAGGGGATATTCTAGGCTGAATAACTTCAAAATATAGAATAAATGGAGCATCAGAAGAGCTCAGTGGCCACAGAGCATGTCTTACAAGCTTGAGGCCAGATGCAGTCACTTTGATGTGACGAACTGCCTCACATGCAGGAATCTGTTCCCAGTAGTTTTACTGTTTGGGATCCTGAGTACCATGACCAAGTGTGTAAACCCAGAGAGCACATGAGGGACCACCACAACCAAGGATACGCCATCTCTGGTCCTAATCATGACAACAAAAAGAAAAGAAGGAGAATAAAACCTTATCAAAGAAAGCAGTAGTCCCAATAAATGGAGTGTAGCAGTCCTCTTGCTTAGCCCACCAAGACCTGGTTGTGGTGGTGTCTAGGGAAGCAGGGTATAGTAAAAGTCTACATGAACAATGCAAAGACATTCAAGTCCTACACCTCTGGGGTTGGAGAGATAGGACAACATGTAAGACATCTATCTGGCATGTGGCTAACTGGAGTTCAATCCTCGGCAACTGATATGGTCCCCTAAGCATGACTACGAATAATCCCTGAGAATAGAGCCAGGAGTAAGCCCAGAGTATTAGCCATGCGTGACACAAAAACAAACCAGAGTTGTCATCACGATCCAAGTTTCTTGGGTTCATTGTCCAGTGTCTCTGAAAAAAAAATTTCTAGAAAAGATAGATGTTGAAGTAAAATAGATTTATTTAGAGAGGAGAGTCTCTTAAAGGAATTCTACCAAGTTGTGATATGGATTTTCTCCTCCAAATGGAGGGCACACAAAGTAAAAAAAAAAAAAAATGAAGTAGCACATCTAAAGTACAGGGATGTGGGTGACTCCCAGAAATGGAGTGCATGTCCAAGGCTTTCTGCAAAATTGGGTTTACAGGTCTTAGTCCAGGTTTCCCAGGCCTGAGGGCTTCACATACAGATTTAAGTCCACTGACTTAAGTCTTTGATAGGGCAAAGTCAAGGGAAAAGATCTTTGAACCTTTGTTGGTTTCTTGTAGTTATGAAGGTTGTTTTGTTCCTGAAAAAGCATCTCCTCCAGGGCCAGTCCAGCATTCTCCTTTTGAGCTGACCATTCAGAGCTTTATCAGGCCCATCCTAGTGGAATCATCTCCATAGGAATCATTTCCACATTTCCAACAGGAGACACTTCAGCGTTGTATTCTTTGAGTTAGCCAAAGTAATGAGGACAAAATAACTCCTCTTCATATCATATCTGGGTCTTGTTATTTCCACAAACTCGTTGCCAAGTAAGGGGGTCCACCCTACTGCCTGTCTGTGCCTCTGCCTATCTTCCTACCTATCAATCTCAAGCTCTGTTAGAACTCAAGACTGGAACAAAGTCACATTAAGTCCAGAATTCAAATTCAAAGGAAAAGTTCTACAAATGTTAGGTGACATTTATTTGGCAAGAATATTTTTGAAAGATGAAAGTAAAACTCTTAATCGTTCATTCAATAAATATTTTATTGAGTTCCTGCCACACACACTGTGCTGGCTGCAGTGAACTCGGAATGAAATGAAACTTGCAAGAATGGGATCGAACACATAATTCCCCTTCCAGCGAAGTTCATATATTAGTGTCTGCTTCCTATAATTCCAACTATCAGTAGAAATTATAGGAAGAATGAAGAAAACCAACTTTTTTGTGAATGTGAAATTATTTAAGGAAAGAAAAATATTAAGTGTGCTAGAAAATGATTAAGTGAATGTACTGTTCTCTGGAGAAAAAAAATGGGGGAAAGGGTGAATATACAGATATGTAACTATTTTAAACTAAAAAGACCTCTTCAAATAGAGATCAGAGCTTACAGTGTGATTTTTGTACCAGTCAGAGTCAGTTCTTTATTCTGGAATCAGAGATGTGGTGAACTTTTCATCTACCCTTTCTTTCCCTGGAAGCACAGAGAAAAAACTGTTATCAAAAGGATCATGAGGAGCAGATAAAAAGACTACGCATAAATCATTGTTGATTTTCCATAACGTGCCCATGAACTTCACTGAATGAAACTCCAGGCATTAAGCTCACTCCACATATGTTACCTGCCATCAGAATGTGTCTTCCCAAAATTCATAAATTGATATGCTAGTACCCAATGTGTTAGGATTAGTAAATGAAGTCTTTCAGGGTATGTCCTATGGGCTGAACACTCATGAATGAAATCAATGCTGTCATAAAAAAGATCCCATGCAGCTGCTCTGCCCCTTCTACCACATCAGGACACCGGAAGCGAGCCCTCACTCTACCATACTCTCTCTTGATACTGGATTTTCAGGCCTCTGGACCATGAGAGATAAGTTTCTATTAGTTATAAACTACCAAACCTGTGATACTTTATTATAGTAGGCCCCAGGGACTAAGACATTACCACATCAGACTGCAAATTCCTCTTTGCTTGCTAGACTATGCAAACCTTACTCAAACTTAGCACCAGAAACGTTTTTTATAAAGTTTTAACAAATGTGGTTAAGATATAAAAAGTAAATTACAGATAACTCTGACTTTCACAGCATTTGTTCATAAAAAATTTCTACAGGGGCTAAAGAATTAGTAATAATTGGTACAGGCTTATTTATATATGTGTATATATTAAATATGAAGCTGAAAAATTGGAACTACCTCAAATCCAGGAGCCCTGCTGCCCACCACTCACCCACGGCCTCTTTGCTCCGTGGGCATCAGAAAGGCTGGTGTTGGACTGCTAGGGGCTTCTCTGCCTCCACTTTTGCATGGCTATATTAGAACACTTTCTATTAAAGTGTTTTGATTCTTTAAATAAATAAATAATGGTGCTCCAGTTGGTTCTCCTCTTTTTCTAAAATTTTTAATAATGAGGCTTAAGAACGATCGTATAGCAGATATGGTACTTGTCTTGTATGAGTCCAGCCCAGGTTTAATTCCCAGTACCACATATAGTCACTGGAGACCAACCAGGAAGAATTCCTGAGCTCAGAGACAGGAGTACTCTCTGAACACTGTAAGCACAGAAGGGGGTTTCACTGAGCTGGTGGGTTCTTGAGAACTGTATGAGAAATTTGCCTACAGAACACAGAAGATTAAGAAGTTAGAGTTTTCTGTACAGTTCAAATAGATGGGTTTGGTTCTTCCCCAATGACCAGGCCTCTTCTTTTACCCATTTATGATGTCACTCTGTCTCATGATGTAAAATGTGTCCTGTGTAAAATGTCCTAGACCCAGGGGCTGGAGCAATAGCACAGTGGATAGGGCATTTGCCTCACAAGCAGCCAACCAGGTTCAATTCCCAGCATCCTATATGGTCCCCCGAGCACCGCCAGGAGTAATTCCTGAGTACATGAGCCAGTAGTAACCCCTATGCATAGCAGGGTATGACCCAAAAATAAAAATAAAATAAAATAAGAATTTAAAAAAAATTTAAAAAGTCCTAGACCCTAGGCCTACCCTTCACCATGTACTCACCTCTAGTGTACAATGGCCTGGCCTTGTCCCTGTGCCATTCTCTATTCAGTGTACACAGTGTGTGGGTGAGACTCCTGTGCTCAGCACCTGTCACTGGGTCTCTCCCCACCTGTACCTGAGCAGTTCCTGTCATTCTGTCCAAGGTTTCCTAGTCTTTGGCCATAGTGCTCATGGGTAAGACCACTGTACTCAGCACCTGGTCATTCTCTGGGTGTTGGAGGGCTGCCTAAATCTGTGGTGTGTCTGGGCCCATGAGGCCGGCTTGTATCTGGTCATCTGTCCAGGTACGCAAGCCCTGCCTGATCCTACAGTCTACCGGGGAATGAGTATCTGAAGAGGAGAGAGGCTGGTTGGGGGTTTCCCTTAATATGCTGTCATCTCCCATAGAGCCCTGAGTACCCAGATGTGGACCACAAACCAAAAAGTAATGTCTTGGGTCCAGAGCGATAGTGCAGTGGGTAAAGTGCTTGCCTTATACCCAGCTGACCAGGGTTCAATCCCCAGCATCCCATATGGTCCCCCAAGCACCAGCAGGAGTAACCCCTGAGCATTGCTAGGTGTGACCAAAAAGAAAAAAAAATGTAATGTCTTGATAAACAAAACAGCACTGTAGCATTGTCGCTTTGTGGTTCATTGATTTGCTCGAGCGGGTACCAGTAACGTCTCCAGTTGAGACTTGTTACTGTTTTGGGCATATTGAATACTCCATGGGTAGCTTGCCAGGCTTTGCCTTGCGGGCAGGATACTCTCGGTAGCTTGCCAGGCTCTCTGAGAGGGATGGAGGAATCGAACCCTGGTGGGCTGTGTGCAAGGCAAATGCACTACCCTCTGTGCTATTGCTCCAGCCCAAGGACAGAGTGGGGCAAAAAGAAAAATATATACAGTTATTTTGGTTTAGGGGCCACACCTGGCTTTGGAGCACAGGGATCAAACCCGAGCCCCTTGTGCAAGGCCAGCTTCCTCCTCTCTGTCCCCCGCTCACCCCCCGGGCTCAGTTCTAGGTGACTTGTGCTAAGTCCCTTCCACAGATGGCCTGGGGCCTCCCAGGAATCTAAGGGGTCAGTGCATTGTCAGGGGGTTGGTGGGCCATGCCGGTCAGGACACGACCTGTTCCCACGTCATAAAGGGTGCGTGATTGGCTAAGCAGCACGACATGGCCAAGGCGCTACTGGCCTCAGAGACCCCGAATGGCACCGACGAGGTCGTTGACTGGCTTGATCTGCCCCCCTCATCCTGCCAGGGACGCCTGGGGCCCCTTCCCAGCCTCAGGGGCCCTCTGGGACACATTCCCCGAGGTCCTCTGGGATGGAGCTAATGTTGGGGGGCGGGGGTCTCCAGGGGCCCTTCACTGGCTGAGGTCAGCCCCCAACCCCATCCCCCACCCTTGCCCAGCACACGGGGTAGGGTGGGGCCATTCACACTGAATGTACCAGGCCCACCAGATGACGTTGTTGAATCAACTCTTGTCTTCTCTGCAGAGGATTTGGAGGCCCTTGAAATTCTTCCACTTGGGGGAGACCAGCTTCCCCAGTGAGCTAGTTCGCAGGAGCCAGCTCACAGAGGAAACGCCTCCTCTAGTGGGGACAGCAGGGCATGCTCTGCAGAGGAGGAGTAGGGCGGAGCTCAGACACAGAGCTGGCCGAGGCGCTCGCGGGTTCCTGGACTGCAAACGACAAAATAGAAATTTTAATGACAAAATAGGCTTTTAAACAAAAATAAATTTCTAAGTTGTCTTTAATGATCATTTTGTTGCATGTTTCCCTTAACCTTTTCTAAAATTATGTTTAATCCTGAAAGGAAGATAATCTCTTTTTTTTTTTAATATTTAAAGCTCTAAAGTTTTAGCTTTCACAAAAAGTTCTAGTAATGTTTTCTCTCTCCCTTTTTACTGAAGCCCCATAAATTCAAACTACAGCTGTCCACTCTAGCTCCCATTATTCTCAATAATCTGGACTAACCGACTTTGAAAGCATATTGCTTTAGCACATTAACTTTTGCAGGGACATCTTTTTTCTATACTTGACGCTCCTACCCTGCAATTTTATATCCACTCTAACTGTTTGGTAGGTAATAAATTATACATGACATCTGTCCCGTCCTATTTTAAAAATCCCCGTAGTCTCTTGAAAGTCTTTTTAATGTCCTCATCCTCAAGTTCAGTGCTACTCTGGTATTTCCTTTACACGATAATGCTCTGGTTATTTTCTGCTTAGTCTCCTTATATATACTGTAACCCACTGAAACCCTCAGCAATTCTTTGCTGCTTTTTTGTTTGTTTTAGTTAACTGCTTGAGTTTCTTAAATTCTATTTTCTGGGACCAGGGAAGTGGCTCAGAGAGACAATGCAGCAGGTAAGGCAGTTGCCTTGCATGGGGGCTACTTGGGTTCAATCCCCCATATTGCCTGTAGACTTCCCCATCCCCCCACCACCAGCACTGCAAGAAGTAATCCCTGGGCACAGAGTCGAAGTAAACCCTGAGCACTGCCAGGTGTGACCCCAAAACCAACAACAACAGCAATAAAGACTATAAAGATATGCAGAAACCATCAGGTTAAAATACTTTTCTAAATAATCTTATTTTGTTTTGTTTGGGGGCCATACCCAGTGGTACTCAGGGCTTAATCCTAGGTATCAACACCTTTGTTTTGTTTTGTTTCATTTTGGGACCACACCTGGCGCTGCTCAGGGCATGTTCTTTTTTTTTTTCTTTTTGGGTCACACCTGGTAATGCACAGGGGTTACTCCTGACTCTACACTCAGAAATTACTCCTGTTGGTGCTCAGGAGATCATGTGGGATGCTGGGAGTCGAACCCGGGTTGGCCACGTGCAAGACAAATGCCCTACCCGCTGTACTCTCGATCCAGCCCCTCAGGGCTTATTCTTTACTGCACTCAGGGATCACTCCTAATGGGCTCAGGGAAGCATATAGGATGCCAGGGATCAAACCCGGGTCAGTCATAGGCAGAGCAAGCACCCTACCCACTAGACTAACTCTGTGGCCCTCGATACTTTTAATGTCTCTCCAAATCCTTTTAGCTTTGCTTCCCTCCAAGAAGTTCACCCACTGTTGCAACCACCTGAATGGTGAGGCTGACTAACCTCACACACCCAATAAGCCCTGACCTTCCTTTCCCTCGGGCCTGCTTGGGTCACCAAGCCCTTCCCCTCTACGCTTTCTTCCATATTTAAATTAATTTAAGAAATCATTTTCAGGATTGGAACAATAGTACAGCATGTAAGGCATTTGCCTTGCTTGGAGCCTACGTGGGTCCAATCCAAGGACACTATTGGTTTCCCAAGCCCCTCTAGGAGCAATCTCTGAGACCAGAGATTGAGACCTACACATCAGTAAGTATAGTCCAACACTCCACCCCAATTTGTTTGTTTTGAAGCCACACCGGCAGTGCTCAGGGTTCACTCCTATCTCTACACTCAGGAATCACTTCTGGCTGTGCTCAGGGGACAATATGGGATGCTGGAGAATGAACCCCAAGTTAATCATATGCAAGGCAAGTGCATTTCTCGTTGTACTATCACTCAAGGTCTAAAAGAGGAAAGAAAAAGTTTTCAAGCTATTTTGGATATGAGTCATTTTTCCTCCAACCCAGTACTAGTGAATAAATTTTAAAACAAATGATTTGCTGACAAAAGAACTAAAAAAGGAAAACAAAAGTATCCAAAAGATAAGCCCAGCATTTTTATTATTAGGAGGCAGAGCCATAGTACCATTGGTAGGATGCTTGCCTTGCATGCAGATGACTCAGGTTCAATCTCCAAGATCCCATATGGTCGTCCCAGCCAGCCAGGAATAATTCCTGAGTGCAGAACCAGGAGTAACCACTAAGAAGTTACACAAAAGTTTCAAAAGATTTTCAATTTCTGTCCCTATCTTCTCACAGACTAGTGACAATCGGCCATGCACACATCACACTGTGCCTGAGGCATTGCACTGCACAAGACGTGCTGAGTTCATCCAGCATAACCCAGAAATACAGATGGGGATGAACAACTGATGGGTTTGCTTTCAACCAATGAGGGACGAGATTCTGAGATTAGTAAGAATCTGCAACTGATCACACACCTTCTCCTTGGTCCCATGAGATTAAGTAACACTCCCTTCTTTCTTTGGCTAATAATGTCCCCGTCCTTCTTGGCTGACACTGTACCTCTAACTTCCACCTCTAGCATGATGCACCCTGATCTGGAGCTTTTGTACCCAGCAATTCTTCCCAGGGAGCTTAGGAAACGAATTGTCATATCGTCTTTGCCTTAACTGAAACCACTGGGAAATACAGGCACTCAAGACATCTGAGATTCTGTTTTTCCCCCCAAAGCACAAGACTTTTGCTTCTTTTTCTTTCTCTTTTTCTATCTGGTCTGCCTGTTGTAGCTGCTATAAATTTTATCATCCAACCTATGATAGATCCCCTCAAGTCCAGGATCCATATTTTCTTTGTCCTACCATAAACCATTTAGTACAAATAATCTGCAGAAAAGACTGGTGTGGTAAATGAGGCATTTATTGTGATCTTATAGGTGGGAGAGTTGAGAAATAAGATGATTGATTTTTAATGGATACTCAAAAATTTAGTGATAGAAATTAACAAAGTTCAATTATACTGTTTTATTTTCTTCTATTTCCACATTGCTTTGTTTTCTGAGATGAACTGACAGATTTTCCCAGCCAAGATAGTCAACTAGATGGGGCTGGAGCAATAGCACAGCGGGTAGGGCATTTGCCTTGCACGCAGCCGACCCGGGTTCAATTCCCAGCATCCCATATGGTCCCCTGAGCACCACCAGGGGTAATTCCTGAGTGCAGAGCCAGGAGTAACCCTTGTGCATTGCCAGGTGTGACCCAAAAAGCAAAAAAAAAAAAAAAAAAAAAAAGATAGTCAACTAGAATAAATCCTATGATTCTCACGTCTAATATTTTAACAAATATATGGCAGTAAAATGGAACATGAAAGAAAAATATCAGTTATTTGCCCAGAAAAGATCATTATTTTTTTCCCTTAAAGAATGCATTATTTTGAACACAGTAGGTGCCCCACAAGTGTATGATAAGTGAAATAATAAGTTAATGGTTCATCAATCTAAACTTGATATTTCTGCAATTTACCAGTCTTCAAATTGGTTCTGCTAGTATACAATCACACACAAATCTCAATCATAGATATCCAAAAGCCCCTGGATAAAAAAAATAGTTTTAATTTTTAAATAGGGAAATTTTAAAACAAACACACTAACGCACACACATACTATCAGTCAACGATCAAAATGACAGACAGATTGGACATATTTCACAGAACAACAGTATAAACATACAAAGTAAATTCCATACTAAATCTCCATCAGTACAAGTGCATTCATTGACAGTAAATATATTAAGAAGCATGAAGACTGAGGAATGCCATCTATGAAAATTACCTAACACGGGACTTTTCAAGTCTTCAGCCAAATTCTGAGTATGCAATTGACACTGAATATATTGGCAAGCAATGCAAGAAAGTATTATTAACCATCTAATAAGTAAATGAAAATGTCGGTGGTGGAATATGAGCACTGGTGAAGGGATGGGTATTCGAGCATTGTATAACTGAGATTTAAACCTGAAAACTTTGTAACTTTGTAACTTTCCACAATAAAAAAAAAAAAATAAAAAAAAAAATAAAAAAAAAAAAATGAAAATGTCAGTTCCTAGTGTAAGAAGTTTCATGAACAATTGATACTTTCCAACTCTATAGATGTATTTTTAGACAGTGACTTGAAGAATCCTAAAACTATGAAGTAAAAAACACATAATGCCTCTTTAACAAGAGTATTACCATTTCAGTTTAAAATTACCTGAAAGAGGGGTCAGAGCGATATAACAATAGGTATGGTGCTTGCCTTGCTACCCCCAATATTCCATATGGTTCCCTGAACATCACCAGGAGTAATTTCTTAGTGCAGAGCCAGGAGTAAGCCCTGAGCACTGCCAGGTATGGCACAAAAATAACACTTGTATCACTTGCCATCCCACTGATCTTCGATTTGCTCGAGTGCCAGTAATGTTTCCTTCATCCCTGTCACGTGCTAGTGTAGCCCAATGGTATCTGCTCACTCCAGGAACACAAAGAGCCTCAAACCACTCCTTGAGGGTTTTGACAAAAAAGTCTTAACATCTCATAGGTGGGTGGCCACGTGGTCTTTTGACGTCCTGTGGAATCCAGTCAGTAACAGCTCTGGTCCAGTGGTCATCTTTAAATCGCATTTTATTTCCGGCCCATCTGACTTTTGATGCCTTGGCAACTGAGACAGTGTCCCTGCTTCTTGATCGTCAACGGAGGTCAAAACTCCAGATTTCCTCTCTCACTAGAGTAAAATGTGATATTCCAAGCATAACTCTTTCAATTCTTGTTTGGGATACCCAAATAGTGTTCTTATCCTGTTTTCATAGGGCCCAGGTCTTTGAGGAGCATGTTAGTGTATGAAGAATGGTGGAATCGAAAAGATGTGCCCAGAGCCGGAGTTTCTTCGTCCTCTTAACCACTTCTTTGACGCTCTTGAAGGCATTCCACACTGCTCTCTTTCTCCTGTGCAGTTCTGGCACCAAGTCATTCCTCATGTTGAGTTCTCGACCCAGGTACACATAGCTGCTGCATTCTGAGATGTTTGTTCCATTGAGAGCAAATGGAACGTCAGGAACTAGTGCATTTTTCATGAACATTGTCTTGGTGAGATTCAATTGTAGTCTGACCTTTCCACACTCACAGTAGAAGTTGGTCAGCATTTGTGCCACTTGGCTAATATTTGATGTTATTAGAATGATGTCATCAACAAAGCGGAAGTGGTGTAGTTGCCGACCATCTATCTTCACTCCCATTCCTTCCCATTCCAATCACCACATGACATTCTCAAGGGTGGCACTGAAGAGTTTCGGTGAAATGGTATTAACATACTGAACCCCTCTCTTTATGTCAATGCTTATTTCCTTGTAGAACGGTGAGATCCTGGTGGTGAATCTGTAATACTGCTCGCAGAGGATCTTGATGTACTGAGTTTGAATACCCTGTTTGGCTAGGGCTTTATTTACCACTACAGTATCAACAGAATCAAAGGCCTTCTTTAAATTGATGAATGTTAGACAGAGCAGTATCTTGAACTCTCGTGAAACTTCAATGAGCTTGGTCACCGTGTGGATATGGTCGGTGGTGCTGAATTCTTTTCAGAACCCAGCTTTCTCACATGGTTGTCCTTTGTCTAGTGTTCTGCCTATTCTATTGAGGATGCCTCAAGTGAACAACCTGTAGACAATGGACAACAGGAAAACTGGGAGATAGTTGCCAATGTCGTGGATGTCTCTCTTCTTGTACAACAGAATGGTCCTTCTGGTTTTCCATTGGGATGGAAACTTGCATATGGACAGGTAACATGTGAAGAGCCAAGCCTGTGTATTGACGACTGCTGGCAGCAGATTCTTCAGGTGTTCGGGTCTGACCTTGTTCAGACCGGGTGCTGTACAAATCTTTACCAACAAAATGGCGTGTCGGATTTCGGAAGGGAGGATGTTGGGAACGACATATCCATCCTGCGGAATTTGGTATGTGGACAGGAGGACGTGGCTGTCAAAGAGATCCAAGTAGAAGTCATGAATAATCCTCTCCATTGTCCTTCTGGAAGATGTGATAGATCCATCAGGATGTCAGGGGACAGTCATCTTGGTGTTGTAGTTGGCGAAGAACAGTAGAGCATTGTGAATACTTTTCCCGGCTTCTGCCACATCGGCCAGCACTACTACTCTCTCTCTTTGAGGTCTTCCTCTATTGCTTCTATGCACAGCTTTGCAAGTTCGGACAGCAACAAAATAGCCTAAAAGAAAAAAATAGTATAACTAAACTGTGGATCCTTCCTAGAATCTGAAGTCAAGTTCTTTGTCTGACTAACTCTCTATAAAGAATGTGACCAAGGGCACAATAAAGATTTTATTACAAGGCAACATTTGCAAATGGGAGTGGTAGGGCAAAGGGACCCCAGGTAATAAGCCCAGACACTACCTATATTTGGCTGCCAATTTTTTTCTTTACTATTTTTATTGAGGTACCATGGTTTACATAGTTGTTTCTTAAACTATCCATGCAACTATCATTCCAAGACCACATGAATCATCAGAGTGTCCTCTTTCCTCTACCAGTGACCCATCAACCCTTCTTAGTTCCTCCTCAGGTACACTCATTCTCTAGACAAGATCTCCAGTTCTTGGGGTTGGAAAGATAGCACAGCAGGTTGGATGCTTGCCTTGTACTCAACTGACCTGGGTTGATCCTGGTAGCCTATATGGTGCTCTCAGCCCTGCTAGGAGTGATCTTTGAGTTCAGAGTCTTGAGCAACAACAGCTGTGGTCAAGCACCCCTAATCCCTCCCCCAAAAGAAAAAGATCTCCATGGGGCCAGAGCAATAGTACCATGGGTAGGATGCTTGCCTCCGGCCGGGGAGTTTAATACCCAGCACCTTATAACCTTATATAGTTGCCTGAGCCCAGAGAGAATTGATCTCTGAGGGCAGAGCCAGGAGTATGTATGCCCTGAGCACCAGAGAGGGTGGACAAACAAAAAAAAGATCTCCAGTTCTGATTCATTTGGTCATTTGTTGTTTCCTAAATTTCATATATGGGAGAAATTGTGTGTGTGTGTGCATGCACACACATATACGTGGTGACACATAGCACTGTAGCACTGTTGTCCTGTTATTAATCAATTTGCTTGAGCAGGCACCAGTAACGTCTCCATTGTGAAACTTGTTGTTACTTTTTTGGGCATGTCAAATATGCCACAGGTAGCTTGCCAGGCTATGCTATGTGGGTGGGATACTCTCAATAGCTTGCCAGGCTCTCTGAGAGGGACGGAGGAATTGAACCCAGGTCAGCCACATGCAAGTCAAAGCTATTGCTCCAGTCCCAATGGAGCTTGGTGGTTACACATATAGATAAATAAAGCTAAACTACTGAAATTCCACAAAATTGTAAAACAATGGTTAAGGGGATCAAAACTTTTCTTCAAAGAGTGTGTATATTTCATTTTTAATAGGCATATGAATTTTTTTGATTAATAGTTTGATTGGAGCTAGAAAAATTAGTACAGCTGGTAGGGCACTTACCTTGGATATGGCTGACTTGTGTTCAATTCCCAGCATTCCATAGGATTCTCCAACCACTGCCAGAAATGATTTCTGAGTGCAGAGGAGACAAGAGTAAACCCTAAGCACCTAGTTGTAGCTCAAAGCCAGTAATAATAAAAATAATAATAATGAGGATAATAACAACAATGATCATATGTTAATATATTTAAATTTTACATGAAATAGAGAAATCTTACAAATGTACAATTTAGTAAGATGAAGAGAGAAAACAATTTCCTTTTTTAATTTAAAAGAAATCTGAATAGACCTACAAAAGCACAATGAATGCTTTATTCTAAAAAGAGAATATTGGTTTTATGCTAGAAAATGTTATATTTTAGATGTTGCTTAAATATCTTCATTAATAAGTAAAAATTATAGTAAAAAGCTCTGTTAATGTAAAAAATAATCACCTAAAGAGGAAAAGAATATTCAATATAAATGAAACATTAATTCATTATTGAAAAAGTATGCTCTCTACCAGATTAAGAAAGGTCTGTTTATTTCTAGCTTGCTAAGCGTTTTTATGCATTTTCAATAATGAATTGACATTTCATTTATATTGAATGTTCTACGGTTGCCAGTTTCTAAAAGGTCTGTGCTCATATCCAGGCCCTTTGTCAAACATTTGCATCGCTCTGGCAGGATTCTCTCAATATTCACTTCTCTTTGCTTGTCTCTCAGGTTCACACCCACCAGATTCCCCCATGGTGCATGGGGAACCATACCCTTGGATTGAACCCAGGTGGGACCCATGCAAGGCAAGTGCTGTACTATATTCTCCAGCCCTGAAAAGTATTTCTTAAATTAATTTAAACCTGGAAGAAAGCCCAGAGGAAAAGGGCTTGATGGCCTGAGCGGGCCTGAGGGAAAGGAAGGTCAGGGCTCACGGGGTCGGTGAGGTTAATCAGCCTCACCACACAGGTGGCTGGCACAAGTGGGTAAACTTCCTGGAGGAAAGCAAAGCGGAGTAGAGGATGTTGGGAGGACCCATTCGGGTTGACAGATGCGTGCTGAAAGTAGACTATAGACCGAACATGATGGCCACTCAATACCTCTATTGCAAACTACTACACCCAAAAAGAGAGAGAACAAAAGGGAATTCCCTGCCGCAGAGGCAGGGTGGGGTGGTGAGGGATGGGGTGGGGGTGGTGGGAGGGACACTGGGAACATTGGTGGAGGAGAATGGGCACTGGTGGAGGGATGAGCAAATGATCCCTGTATGACTAAAATGCAAACACAAAAGTTCATAAGTTTATAACTGTATCTCACGGTGATTCACTAATAAAAATTAAAAAAAAAAATAGGTGTTGGGCCAGAGAGTTAGTCCAGTGGGTAAGGTATTTGTTTTTTTTATGGCTGAATGGGGTTCAATCCCTGGCATTCTATATGTCCCCTGAGACCATCAGGAGTGATCGCTGAGTGCAGTCAAGAATAAGGCCTGAAATGGAAAACAAATTATCTAATGCTTCCTTTTCAAGCAGGTCTGACTTTAGGGGAGAGACTCTCCAAACAACAATAACAGTGATTTTTGTTGAAATATTGTATGCAATCAAAGTGAAAGTAAAGTGAAATTTATTAGTTACACAGGCGGGGGGGGGGGCTTAGGGTGGGGGAGCTAGGGGCGTGGGGGGTTAGGGGTGTGAGGGGGCAGGGTGGAGCTATACTGGGATTCTTGGTGGTGGAATATGAGCACGGGTGAAGGGATGGGTATTCGAGCATTGTATAACTGAGATTTAAACCTGAAAACTTTGTAACTTTCCACATGGTGACTCAATAAAAAATTTAAAAAAAAAAAAAAAAGAATAAGGCCTGAGTACCACTGGCTATATCCCCCCCAAAAAAAACAAAACACAATTATTTAGAACAGTATTTTAACCTGATGGTCTCTGTATATCTTCAGAGTCTTTATTATTGTTGTTTTTTCAATTGTTATTATTATTTTGGTTTTGGGGCCGTACCTGGCTTACTTCAACTCTGTGCCCAGGGATTACTCCATGTAGTGCTGGTGGTCAGGGGGTGGGGAAATCTATAGGCAATATGGGGGATTGAACCCAGGTAGGCCCCATGCAAAGCAAGTGTCTTACCTGCTGTACTCTCTCTGAGCTACTTCCCAGGTCCCAGAAAGCCGAATTTAAGAAACTCAAGCAGTTAACTTATCACTTGCAATCACTTGTCATCCCATTGTTCGTCAATTTGCTCAAGCAAGCTCCAGTAACGTCTACATTTGAACCTGTCGTGTGCTAATGTAACAGTTAACTTAAAAAAAAAAAACCTGCAAAGAAATGCTCAGGATGATAGTGGGATCGAGTATAAAGAGACTGAGCAGAAAATAACCAGAACATTATGTAAGGGAAGTACCAGAGTAGCACTGGACATGAGGATGAGGACATTAAAAGGACTTTCAAGAGACTACAGGGATTTTTCAAATAGGACACAACAGATGTCATGTATAATTTATTACCTAGAAAACTGTTAGTTAGAGTGGTATTGAAATAAATATAGACTCTCAGATCAATGATACAATGTCTCTTGGTGTTATTCTGTTGGAATTTATTTTGTTTGGCACCTTCTGGTCTCCTGGATCACTGCACAAGTGTCCCTCCTCAGACTAGCAAAATCCTCAGCAATTATCTTTTCCACTAGCCATTTTCCCCCTTTCTTTTTTTCTTCACCTCTGTAATTCCTATATTTTGTTTTTGGCTTTTTTTGTTTGTTTTGGGAGGTTTTTTTTTTTTTTTTGCTTTTTTAGGTCGCACCCCAAATGATGCTCAGGGGTTACTCCTGGCTCTGTGCTCAGGAATTACTCCTGGCAGTGCTGGTGAGACCATATGAGATTGAACCCGGGTTGGCCGAGTGCAACACAAATGCCCTACCCTCTGTGCTATCGCTCCGGCCCCTGAAATGCATATATTTTGGAGGTCTTTTTTCTTACTGTTGTTTATTGAATATCTTAATTCTTCTCATTATCAATTCTTTTATTCTTTGAAAACCTCTTTTCTATTACCGTTCTTCCTTCCTTCCTCCTTCCCTTCTTTCATTCCTCCCTCCTTCCCTCCTTCCATTCCTTCTTTCCCTCCCTCCCTCCCTCCCTCCCTCCTTCCTTTCTTCCTCCCTCCTTTCCCCCTTCCTTCCTTCCTTCCTTCCTTCTTTCCTTCCTTTCTTCTTTCCTTCCTTCCTTCCTTCCTTCCTTCTTTCCTCCCTTCCTTCCTATCTTACTTCCTTCCTTCTTTCCTTCTTTCCTTCCTTTTCTTCTTTTTGTTTTTTGTTTGTGAACCAGTGAGATCAAGGGTAACACTTGGCTCTGAATTCAGGAATTACTTCTCATGTGGGGATAATGGATGGGGGATGGTGTATGAGATACCAGCAATTGAACCCGGGTTGACTGTATACAAGGCAATTTGTGTATTGATGATGATGTGTGTCTTCTTTGAAGTCACTGATTTGAATTTCGGTTTCTCCCATTCTCCTATTGAGTCCTGCTACTGTATTCATTAGTTTCTTCATATTTTTTTGAATAAATTCTTTAATACTTACCATCTTCTATTCGGTTTATTGAATCTCTCTTCCAGTGATGTTCTCAGTTCAGGGAGCACCAAGAGGATTGTTGCTCTGATGTATTCCTGGAGTATCAGGAAGTTCTGATGTACTTGAAGAGTTTTCTGGCTTCTACTGCCGCCTGTTAAAGTGACTGTACTTGCTTGTTTTTCATTATTCTTAGTGAATGTTAAGGGTGGAACTCCAAATTCCAGGTGGTCTGAGCTGTGATCTGGTGTTCCCTTTCTCAGTATCTGACTACTGCTTATGACTCTACTGTAATTTCTGGCAGCCACAGCTAAGGACTTCTTGGCTTGACAGCAGTGATGGAGATAGGTTTGGAGCTCTAGTATGTAAGTGGTTGGATCCAGTAACCCAGCTGTAACTGCCACCAACTGAAATGAGTCCTTCAGGACCCATGTAATAACGAGCAAAAAAAAATTTTTTTTTTACAGATGGAAATGGGAAGTCATGTGGCCAATACTGAGGCAAGACCTCACCAGGTTCACATGGTAGACTCGGAGGTTCAAAGTGTCTTGATAGGACGCTACCGGGGGTAAAGTGGAAGGTGTGCGCTGAGGCAGGACTTAGGTCTGTGCAGCGCCGGGCATGCGCAGCTGTGCACTGGGCTGGGAAAGGGCATGACTCCTGGCACCTAGTTTTAGAATTCATAACATGACGTGAATACTTGGCAAATATTTATAGGATGAACCAACAAAGTGATTTCAAATATATATTTTTCTTTTATACAAACTATGATCTGCCCCCCTTTTTAACAAACTATCTCTACAAACATATCTCTTTTAAACAAAGTGTGTACTCTCACTGTTCGTAATATTTTGAAAGTAGACGTTGTAACATCCTAGTCATCTCTTACTCTCCTATCTAGAAGATGTCTAATTTCTGATGATTGCCTTTAGATTTGACGTTGTTAGTTAAATATCTCATCTCTTTTGAGTCTTTTATTCTTGTTTCACGTGAAAACAGCAAAATTGTTTGTTTTTATTTGGGAGCCATACTCCCAAACAAGCACCCAAAAAAGGTACTCCGTACTTACTCCTGGCTTTGTGCTCAGAGATCACTTCTGCTGGTGCTTCAAGGTCATAAATCATGCCAGGCATCAAATCAGGGGTGGCTGTGTGCAAAGGCAAGCACTCTACCTTTTGTACTATCTCTTCAGCCCTGTTTTTGAGTGCATTATTCCAGGTTCGGCAGTGATGCGAAGGTCTTGCTTCTAAACTATTTTTTTAACACAGAGATCAACATGCGAGTTTAAGCAGCAGAATGCCCTACTCTCTGTATTCAAAGATTATTCCAAATCACATTTATTTATGAAGGCTTTTATGAGGCTGGATTATAACTTCTGAACATTTCAAACTTTTTATCTTATTTTGTTTCTCTTGAACTATAGCAGTCGCGTCCGTTCCCTACAGTGCACAGTTAGGTCTAGAATCTTGAGTGTTATCCTCCAGATAATCTTTCTTGAGGAATATTTAAAAGTTCTTTAAATATTTAAAAATTTTTTCTTGAGGAATATTTAAAAGTGAATTCTTTATAATTTTTTTCTTACTGAAAACCAGGACTTGGGGCTGGAGAGACCATAGAGTGATTATAACATTTGCTTTGAAAGGGCTGATCTGGGTTCAATCCCCAGCATCCTACACAGTCCCAAGCACCAGTGGGGGTAGTTCTTGAGCACAGAACTAGGAGTAATCCAAAAACCAAAATAAATAAAACACACAAAATCCCTTTTCAAAATAAGGGACAGAAATTTATCTTTCATCCACTTTCTTCCTTGTTTAGCCTAAATGTATCGTAATCTGTAATACTTAGTGGATAGTTCTTCACCCATTATCAACCAATATCTTCACTTGCATTCGTGTAATGTATTTTAATATACTGGGTAATGGTGTGGTTGACTGCTGTATCATTATGACTTGGTTGGCTGCATTTTCAACTGATGTCCAATATCACTATGAGGCTTACTATTAAGAATTTTGAAAACCCTAGTGAATACTTGATATTTTGATATTAGATCTAAGATCAAAAGACAGTTTCTTTCTGAACATTTTCCTTTGTACTTTTTTTAGCACTTTGAGGGAAAAAAAACTTTTGGGGGTGTTTGGGTTTTTGGACCACATCTGGCTGTATTCAGGGTTCATTCCTGGCCTGTACTCAGAGATCACTCCTGGGGGGAGTTCGGCAGACCCTAAGTGGTGCAGGGGCTTGAACCTTGGTTGACAGTGTGCAAGGCAAACAACACCTTATGTGCAATAGTTCTCTCAGACCCTTAGGGAATTTTTTAATGTAACCTTTTATTGCATTTTTATAGTTTTTATTTTGCTCTGTGCATGTGCATGCGTACATGAGTGTGTGTGTGTGTGTGTATGTGTGTGTGTGTGTGTTTGGGCACATTGGGTGATGCTCAGGAGCTACTCCTGACTCTGCATTGCATGAAGGTCAATTCTGATGATGCTTGGAGATTGAACCTGGGCCTCCTGTAGGCAAAGCATATATGCAGTCTGTTGAACTAACTCCTAGCACTTTCATGGTTTTAATTATTTCTATATCTTCTTAAGCATGGTGTGCTTAAGTACTTAAGTACAAGTACTTACTTGTACTTGAAAAACTGTTTTGTCTTTGATTCTTTCTGCAATAGCTAAAAATAGCAAAGCTTATACAGACACTAATTTTTCACAATAAAATGCCTTAATATGTGTTTAGAATTCATAGAATATACAGTTTAAAAAATTGATTCCAGGGGCTGGAGCGATAGCACAGTGGGTAGAGCGTTTGCTTTGCACGCGGCCGACCCGGGTTTGATTCCCAGCATCTCATATAGTCTCCCAAGCACAGCCAGGAGTAATCCCTGAGTGCAGAGCCAGGAGTAACCCCTGAGCATTGCTGGGTGTGACCCAAAAAGAAAAAAAAAATGATTCTAACAATCAATTCATTCTAAATAGATTATTTTTAATGTAGGAGTACTGCTATTTATTCAGCTTTATTGATGAAGCTAACTGAAGTGGGCATGAACTTCACATTACTTATGTTTTTTTAATTTTTTACGGAATACCTGTGAGATAGACCATTACACGGTTATTTGATGATGGAGTTTCAGTCATACAATTATACAACACTCATTCCTCCACCAGTAGTGTACCATGACCAGTGTCCCCCGTTTCCCTTCCATCATCCCCCAACACCCCACACCCCACCCCACCTCTAAGGCACTTTTTTTCCTTATCTCTCTCCTTTTCCTTTTGTGCATTATGGTTTGCAATACAGCTACTAAGAGGGCATCATATATGTTCAGGGAACTCAGTATTTTTATCAGGAAGGTAAGACTGGGGTAACTTCATAGCTGGTTGGCAGCTTTGGAGTATAGATGTGATTGCTAAGACTTTTGAAAGTACAGGAGGTGGGGGGAGGTATCCATCCAAACCTCGAGAAAACCCAGAGATTTCAGTTACAAAACCTGCATACCCAAATTTTCAGCAGATTATATCTCGTGAGGTCTGTCCTGAGTGAAGACCAATGAAGGGAGCATAGCAACAATTTTGGATTGTGGAAGCAAGCGACTGTTGGGTCTCTGCTTGGGTAGGCACCAGGCTGAACCACCCCCCTCCTATGAACTCAGGTCTGTTCACAGTTAGTCTAAGACCCAAACCTTGTATGAGTCTTAGACACACTGCGTCTTTGAATCTCCTTCGAGATTTATTTACAGGTTTCTGAAGCAAGACCAGTTAGAAGACGTTACATGGTGGTGCTGGAGTTAGTTCATGGGACTGCCAGTGCTTTCAGGAGCATTGTTAAGTGTGGGGAGGTAGCCCATCCCAACTCAGAGAAGACCTAGAGATTTTGGTCACAAAACCTACATATCTGAATTTTCAACAGGTTAAAAATCTCTGTGAGGCCGCCGAGATGTGATCCTAGCAGAATGTCTCCAGCCTGAGAACTAAGCTTCGGCCCCGTGCACGCCCAGGAGGGGAAAGGTATTTCTCTCTCTCTAGCCTCTTTCTCTCCGGGGATGAAGGGCGTGGTATCCGCCATATTATGACAACCACACATGGGGTTTTCAAGCTTGCAATGATCCAATATCTGGAAGAAACCTCCCTGGACTTAGTTGTTAAAGTACAGAAATCCAAAACCGTGCAGCCGCTACCGCGGCCACGTGACCTCATTTTTCATCACAATAGGTCTGACTCTAGTGGGATACTCCTAAAAATAATAGTGAGGTTTGTGTTGAAATATTGAATGTAACCAAAGTAAACAGAAAGTAAAGTTAAACTTATCAGTGACAAGGCAGGGGTGGGGGCGGGATGGGAGGTGTACTGTGTGGGTTTGTTTTTTATTTTTGGTGGTGGTGGTATATGGGCACTGGTGAAAAGATGGTTGTTTCAGCATTGTATAACTGAGACTTAAGCCTGAAAGCATTGTAATCTTCCACATGGTGATTTAATAAAATAAAATTTTTATTAAAAAAAAGACAGTTATCCACGCCTTTAAAAAAAGCATGTTTGCATTGCCTTTAAAAAAAGTCAACTTGAAAACCAATTATAAACTGACCCAATCCTTTGTCTCTGATCTTGACATTAACTTCTTTCAGAGTTTTATGTTGTCATTACAGAGATTCCACCCATAATATTCCATCCATTAATACATAAATATTTCTGCAAGTAAATTACGATCACCGTGAGGAAGAAATAAAATATTTTCTTCATGTAATTTAAAGGCTCAACAGTTTTCCTCAATGTCACAAAAACAACTGATTAAATAAATGATAGATTTATAATGACAAAAAAATCTCTGTGAGGTCAGTCCTGAGATGGTAAAGTCCGGCTGGGAGCATGGAAGCTTTTTGGATTGTGGGAGCAAGCGGCTGCCAGGCTCTCTGCTTGGGTGGGCACCAAGCTACATATTCTCCTCTGATGTGCCTAGTCTGTTCAGCCCTGTGTGGGTCTGAGACTAACTGCAGTTTTGATCTCTTTCAAGATTTATTTGTTGGTCTCTGAAGCAAGGCTGATAAATGAGCTTGTGTAACTGTGCTGGAGGTGGTTTGTGGGCATAGCTCCCACATATCTAACTTTTGGCTGTTTCATTTCTCAGGAAACTTGGTCTCGAGTTGTTGGGGCCTGACAGAGGCACAGTGGCAATTCTGGGGTATCAGGAAGCCTGAAGGCACCACTAGGATGCTGATGCAGTCACCTCACAGGTAGAAGTTGATCTGCTGATAGTGTCACATCCCCTCCAAATAGATTTAAGTGTCTTCTAATACTAAAGATCAGTTTTACAAGTAGAAACAGAGATAAACAAATGGGACTACATTAAACTAAAAAGCTTCTGCATCGCAAAAGTTACAGTGACCAGAATACAAAGACAATCTACAGAATGGGAAAGGATATTTACCCAATACCCATAAGATAAGGGGTTGATATCAAGGGTATATAAAGCACTGATTGAACTCTACAAGAAGAAAACATCCAATCCCATCAGAAAATGGGGTGAAGAAATGAACAGAAACTTTCCCAAGGAAAAGATACGAATGGCCAAAAGGCACATGAAAAAGTGCTCTACATCACTAATCATCAGGGAAATGCAGATCAAAACAACCATGAGATACCACCTCACACCACAGAGACTGGCACACATCTAAAAGAACAAAAGCAACCGCTGTTGGAGAAGATGTGGGGAGAAAGGGACCCTTCTACACTGCTGGTGGGAATGCCGACTGGTTCAGCTCTTTTGGAAAACAATATGAACGCTTCTCAAAAAATTAGAAATTGAGCTCCCATTTGACCCAGCAATACCACTGTAGGAATATATCCCAGAGAAGCAAAAAAGTATAGTCAAAATGACATCTACACTTATATGTTCATCACAGCACTATTTGCAATACCCAGAATCTGGAAAAAACCCGAGTGCCCTAGAACAGATGACTGATTGAAGAAACTTTGGTACATCTATACAATGGAATACTATGCAGCTGTTAGAAAAAATGAGGTCATGCACCACTAAGAAAGAAAATTATAGACCAATATCCCTGATGAACACCGATGCGAAGATCCTCAACAAAATACTAGCAAATAGGATCCAACAACTCATCAAGAAGATCATACACCATGACCAAGTGGGATTCATCCCGGGGATGCAGGGATGGTTTAACATCCGGAAATCAATCAACATAATCCATCATATCAACAAAAGTAAAGATAAAAACCATATGATCATATCAATAGATGCAGAGAAAGCATTCGACAAGATTCAACATCCGTTTATGATGAAAACTCTCACCAAAATGGGTTTTGGAGGAACTTTCCTCAAGATAGTCGAAGCCATCTACCACAAGCCTACGGCAAGCATTATTCACAATGGAGAAAAACTAAGGGCCTTTCCTCTAAGATCAGGCACAAGACAAGGATGCCCACTCTCACCACTTCTCTTCAATATAGTACTGGAAGTACTTGCGATAGCTGTTAGACAAGAAAAAGAGATCAAGGGCATCCAGATAGGAAAGGAAGAAATCAAACTCTCACTATTTGCAGATGATATGATACTATATCTAGAGGAGCCCAAAGCCTCTACTAAGAAACTCTTAGAAACAATAGACTTATACAGTAAAGTTGCAGGCTACAAAATCAATACGCAAAAATCCATGGCTTTCCTATATACAAACAATGAGGCAGAGGAAAGGGACACGAAAAAAGCAATCCCATTCACAATCGTGCCCCAGAAAATCAAGTACCTCGGAATCAGCTTAACCAAGGATGTAAAAGACCTCTACAAAGAAAACTATAAAATGCTACTCCATGAAATAAAAGAAGACATGAGAAAATGGAAACATATACCTTGCTCATGGATAGGGAGAATCAATATTGTCAAAATGACAATACTCCCCAAAGCATTATACAGATTCAACGCGATCCCTATAAGTATACCCATGACATTCTTCAAAGAAATGGATCAAGCAATCCTAAAATTCATATGGAACAACAAACGCCCACGGATAGCTAAAACAATTCTTGGGAAAAAGATGATGGGAGGCATCACCCTCCCCAACCTCAAACTCTACTACAAAGCAGTAACAATTAAAACAGCATGGTACTGGAACAAAGGCAGAGCCGTAGACCAATGGAACAGGGTGGAATATCCCTACACACAACCCCAAATGTATGATCATCTAATCTTTGATAAGGGAGCAAGAGATGTGAAGTGGAACAAGGAAAGTCTCTTCAACAAATGGTGCTGGAACAACTGGACAACCACATGCAAAAAAATGGGCTTAGACCTTGACCTGACACCATGCACAAAAGTCAGATCAAAATGGATTAAAGACCTCAACATTCGACCACAAACCATAAGGTACATTGAAGACAAGGTCGGCAAAACCCTCCACGATATTGAAGATAAAGGTATCTTCAAAGGTGACACAGAACTAAGCAATCTAGTAAAAACAGAGATCAACAAATGGGACTACATTAAACTAAAAAGCTTCTGCACCGCAAGAGATACAGTGACCAGAATCCAAAGACTATCCACAGAATGGGAAAGGATATTTACACAATACCCATCAGATAAGGGGTTGATATCAATGGTATATAAAGCATTGGTTGAACTCTACAAGAAGAAAACATCCAAGCCCATCAAAAAGTGGGGCAAAGAAATGAACAGAAACTTTACCAAGGAAGAATTACGAATGGCCAAAAGGCACATGAAAAAGTGCTCTACATCACTAATCATCAGAGAGATGCAGATCAAAACAACCACGAGATACCACCTCACACCACAGAGACTAGCACACATCCAAAAGAACAAAAGCAACTGCTGTTGGAGAGGATGTGGGGAGAAAGGGACCCTTCTACAATGCTGGTGGGAATGCCGACTGGTTCAGCCCTTCTGGAAAACAATATGGACGACTCTCAAAAAATTAGAGGTTGAGCTCCCATTTGACCCAGCAATACCACTGCTGGGAATATATCCCAGAGAGGCAAAAAAGTATAACCGAAACAACATCTGCACATGTATGTTCATCGCAGCACTATTTACAATAGCCAGAATCTGGAAAAAACCCGAATGCCCTAGAACGGATGACTGGTTGAGGAAACTTTGGTACATCTATACAATGGAATACTATGCAGCTGTCAGAAAAAAGGAGGTCATGAATTTTGTATTTAAGTGGATGGGCATGAAAAGTTTCATGCTGAGTGAAATGAGTCAGAAAGAGAGAGACAGACATAGAAAGATTGCACTCATCTAGGGTATATAGAATAACAGAGTGGGAGACTAACACCCAAGAATTGTAGAAATAAGTACTAGGAGGTTGACTCCATGGCTTGGAGGCTGGCCTCACATTCTGGGGAAAGGGCAACTCAGAGAAGGGATCACCAACTATAATGTAGTCGAAGGCCATGTGGGGGAAAGGAGTTGCGGGCTGAATGAGGGCTAGAGACTGAGCACAGTGGCCACTCAACACCTTTATTGCAAACCACAACAGCTAATTAGAGAGAGAGAACAGAAGGGAATGCCCTGCCACAGTGGCAGGGTGGGGTGGGGGGAGATGGGATCGGGGAGGGTGGGAGGGATTCTGGGTTTACTGGTGGTGGAGAATGGGCACTGGTGAAGGGATGGGTTCCCGAACTTTGTATGAGGGAAGCATAAGCACAAAAGTGTATAAATCTGTAAATGTGCCCTCATGGTGATTCACGAATTAAAAATAAATAAATTAAAAAAAAAAGAAAAAATGAGGTCATGAATTTTGCATATAAGTGGATCAGCATGGAAAGTATCATGCTAAGTGAAATGAGTCAGAAAGAGAGACAGACATAGAAATATTGCACTTATCTGTGGAATATAGAATAACAGAGTAGGAAACTAACACCCAAGAATAGTGGAAATAAGTGCCAAGGGGTTGACTCCATGGCTTGGAAGCTGGCCTCACATGCTGGGGCGAGGGCAACTCAGATAGAGAAGGGAACACCAAGTAAAATGTGGTTGGAGGTCACGTGGGGGAAGTGTGATGCGTGCTGAATATAGACTAGAGACTGAACACAATGGCCACTCAACACCTTTATTGCAAACCACAACACCTAATTAGAGAGAGAGAGAACAAAAGGGAATACCCTGCCACAGTGGCAGGGTGGGGTGGGGGGAGATGGGATTAGGGGGTTGGGAGGGATGCTGGATTTATTTGTGGTAGAGAATGGGCACTGGTGAAGGGATGGGTTCACAAACTTTGTATGAGGAAAACATGAGCACAAAAATGTATAAATCTGTAACTGTACCCTCACGGTGATTCACTAATTAAAAAATAAATAAATAATTAAAAAATAAAAAATAACAATAATGATCGGTTTTAAAATTAAAATTAAATTACTTAAATATAATTTAAAGTTAGAGGTAAATATTTGAGTGGAAAAATTTATAAGTGATGTTTTTCAGTTTCTGAGCCTGGCAAGCTACCAGTATACTCAATATACCGAAAACAGTAACAACAAGTGTCACAATGGAGACATTACTGGTGCCCACTTGAGCAAATCAATGAACAACGGGATGACAGTGACAGACAGTGACAGTTTATTTTTTGATTTGGGGGCACACTCACCTGTGCTCAAGATTTACTCCTACAATGACTTACATCAGGGATCACTTCTGGTAGTGCTAGAAGACCAAAGCAGTGCTGGGGATAGAACTGGTGCAAAGGCTATGTGCAAAGCAATGCCTTAGGCTCTGTACTACCCCTCAGACCTGATGAATATAATTTAATTCTTAATCTTGGTTTGGAGGCTACATCCAACAGAACTCAGGGATCATTTCTGATGCAACTTGGAAACAAAGGGGGCAGCGGGTCACACCTAGCAGTGCTCAAGACTTACTTCTGGTTCTGTGCTCAAGGATTAATCCTAGAGGAGACCTATGGGATGCCAGGGGTTTGAAACCGAGTTGGCTGAGTATAAGGCAAGCACCCTGCCCACTGTACTATTGTTCTACCCCACTCCCCCCCCCTCACTTTTTATTTGTTTAAGGTTTTGGTTTTATTGGGAGACGTGGCTTTTTTGGTCACACCCTACAATGCTCAAGGGTACTCCTGACTCTGCACTCAGGAATTACTCCTGGTGGTGCTCACATGGGATGCTGGAGATTGAACCTGGGTCACCTGTGCGCAAGGCCACAGCTTTACCTACTGCACTATCAATCTGGCCCCTTCATTCATTTTTTTATTACTATAATTTTATACTGAACTCAGCAATAGCACAGCTGGTAGGCCGTTTGCCTTGAGTGCAGCCAACCCGGGTTCAATCCCTCTCAGAGAGCCCAGCAAGCTACCAGGAATATCCTGCCCACACGGCAGAGCCTGGCAAGCTACCTGTGACGTATTTGATATGCCAAAAACAGTAACAACAAGTCTCACAATGGAGATGTTACTGGTGCCTGCTCAAGCAAATCCATGAACAACAGGATGACAGTGCTACAGTGCCACATAATTTTATACTAAAATGTAAAGTCTTGAAATTCAGTACCTCTCATCTTTTTCTAATAATTGCTTTGGCTATTCAGGGAGTTTTATTATTTCCATACAAATGTTAATAGAGTTTATTCTGAGTCTTTAAAGAATGTCATGATTACACAGACTTCATAAAATACATTGAAGAAAACATAGGCAGACCTCTCTAGGAGAGACCTCATAGGTGTCTCCAATGACCTGACTCCTTTGACAGACTCCATTTAATGACAAAAGCAAACACATGGAGCTACATCAAACTAAAACTTCTCTCATGGCAAAAAAAAAAAAAAAAGGAAGGTGCTAAAACTTAAAGACATCTCATTGAATGCATAAAAATATTTGTAAAAAATTCACAAGATAATGTATTTTGGCTAATATACAATATATAAAGTACTCAACAAATCTCAATAATAACAAAATACAATTTAAAAAACATGGGGAGAAAGGGGCTAGAGCGATAGTACAGCGGGTAGGGTATTGGTAGGGCATTTTCTTTGCACTCAGTCAACCCGGGTCAGTCCCCGGCATCCCATATGGTCTCCCAAGCATTGCCAGGAGTGATTCCTGAGTGCAGAGCCAGGAGTAATCACTGAGCATCACCAGGTGTCACCAAAAAGCCAAAAAAGAAAGAGAAAGAATGGGGAGAAGAGATATGCCTATCTTCCACTACTGTCACTCGAATAATTGCTTTATTTACTACTCTATCTGTCACTGTCACTGTCACTGTCATCCCGTTGCTCATAGATTTGCTCGAGTGAGCACCAGTAACTTCTCCATTGTGAGACTTGTTGTTACTGTTTTTAAGGCAAATCGAATACGCCCCAGGTAGCTTGCCAGGCTCTGCCCTGTGGGCGGGATACTCTCAGTAGCTTGCCAGGCTCTCTGAGAGGGGCAGAGGAATCGAACCTGGGTCAGCCACGTGCAAGGCAAACACCCTACCCACTGGGCTATCGCTGCAGCCCTTACTAATTTATAAGTCAAAAAATACATTTGAATTATTTTATGATTTTCATTATCCACAGATCAGAACTTTTAGTATACTTATTTGCCAATAATTTCAATTTCTTGAATGTTTGTTCACAAAACCAGTCTACATATATATATATGTATATATATATATATATATATATATATGCATGCTGGGGTATTGACAGATGATTTTGGCTAGGGCCGCCATCTCTATAGTAAACAGAATTAGCATTTGCACTTGAATTTACCTTTAGTGGTTTAGAGATCAAGAGGTTTAAACTTTCAGATAATCAGATATATTATCTGTCTTCTATCATTTCATTTTTTGCCTAATATTTGTGGAGAGAAGATTCCTTTTTAAAAGTATTATCTTGGGGCTGCAAAGACAGGCTCAAAATTTTGTTTCAATTTAATAAAATAAATAAATCATTTCCTTTACTTTTAATTCTCCTAGGTTTTATTTTGGTACACACATGAAAGTGAATCCTCTTATTGAGTATTTTTAAAGAACTGACCAAATGCTTCCAACACTACATACTACCTTATTAATTGTGATTTCTCCTTTTTTTTTTTCATTTTTCCCCCTTTCTCTTTCTTTGTTGCTGTGTCTAGAGATTACACAGTTGGTTGTGATGTTCACACTGAGCTGCAGATTTGCCTCTTGATTATGTTGTGCCAGGGAAAACAAGGGTAAAATCTTGGGATAGACAACATGGACGGTGCCGTAGACTGAACTCAGGGTTTTGTGCCTACAGTGAAGGTTCTCTACCACTGAGCCGCTTCCACCCACACCCCCCCCTCCCAGTTCTTCTCCTTTCTGAAATACAAGTTTCTATCAAGGGCAGACCAGTGTTATCTGCTTAAAGAACACCTTCACAATAGTCTCACCTCACCTGTGAAGATGAATGCTTAACATTTATGTCACAGTTACCAGTGCCAGACACAAGATCAAGTATTCTATTTGTGTTAATTTATTTCAACAACCTTAGAAAATTAATTTCATTACCAATTTTCCAAAACATAATGGGGTTAAAGAGATAGCCCAGAGGATAAGACTCTTGCCTTGCAAGAGGTCAACCCAGGTTTGATCCCGTGGTTCCCTGAGCTCTTCACCAAGAGTGATCCCTGAGGGCAGAGTCAGAGCAAACACTGAGCAATGCCAGGTGTGGCCTCAAAATCAAAAATATAAATAAGAATAACAGCTGTGTAAGTTATCCACAATCATAGAGACAGTACAGATTAAAGTCTGCCTCGCATGCTAAACTGAAGTGCAATACGAAACCCGGGCAAGTACCATTTCTGTTGGTACAGTCTGTCTAATGTGACATCCAAGTGTTAACCATCAGTGGTATGCATTGGCATCAACATTTTAAGTATTAAAAAGAACATTATTGGGGCTGGAGCAATAGTACAGAGGGTAGGGCGTTTGCCTTGCACTCGGCCGACCCGGGTTCGATTCCCAGCATCCCATATGGTCCCCTGAGCACCGCCAGGAGTAATTCCTGAGTGCATGAGCCAGGAGTAACCCCTGTGCATTGCGGGGTGTGACCAAAAAATAAATAAATTTTAAAAATTTTTTTAAAAAGAACATTATTACCCAACCCTTTGCCATTGCAACAAAGTATGACTTTATTCTACTGAAGGAAGAGAATAAATATTCATTAAAAATTTCTTAAACTGGGGCTAGAGTGATAGCACAGCGGTAGGGCATTTGCCTTGCACGCAGCCGACCCGGGTTCGATTCCTAGCCATTCCATATGGTCCCCTGAGCACCACCAGGGGTGATTCCTGAGTTCACAGCCAGGAGTAATCCTTGTGCATCACCAGGTGTGACCCAAAGAGCAAAAATTTTAAAAAGTTTCTTTTTTGGGGGGGAGGTCACACCTGGCGATGCACAGGGGTTACTCCTGGCTCTGCACTCAGGAATTACTCCTGGCAGTGCTCAGAGGACCATATGGGATGCTGGGATTTGAACCCAGGTCGGCCGCGTGCAAGGCAAACGCCCTACCCGCTGTGCTATCGCTCCAGCCCCTAAAAAAAATTTCTTAAACTTAGAAAAAAGAGGGGGGGCTGGAGCAATAGCACAGCAGGTAGGGCATTTGCCTTGCACGCAGCTGACCCAGGTTCAACTCCCAGAATCCCATATGGTCCCATGAGCACTGCCAGGAGCAATTCCTGAGTGCAAAGCCAGGAGTAACCCCTGTTCATCGCCAGGTGTGACCCAAAAAGAAAACAAAAAAAAATTCTTAAACTTTTTCCACTCTGACCCCTTTTTGCCTGAGAAACTTTTACCTGATTCCTGGTATACAACCATGCAAACAGACATACAACTCAAACATTTACGGATGGTATTTCATAAAAAAATTATTTTTTAAAAGGCATTAATTAAAAAGCTAAGCATTTCAGGTAGAACGGGAAAAAATGTCGACTAATTCCATTGAGATGCTTGGAAAATGAAATACTATGTAAAACGATGCAAATTAAATTGCTACCACTGAAAATATGGATAAGTCACAACACAAACTGATTGAAAGAAGACAGTTTACTAAGTACATACCATCCAATATTATTCATATGGAGTGTAAAAACAGATAGTGCTAATCTATTATGAAGGAATCTGGCCAATTGGGATGGTGAGGAGAGGACTGAAGAAGGAGGAAGAGAATACTCCACGGTGGCCTGCTGGGAATGGCTATCTCTTGATCTGAAGTTTTGCTAGCAGCTATTTTCACTTTCAGAAAATTAATCAATGTCTACAATTTAAATTTGATCAATGTGGATCCCAAAAATGTGTGCAGGCTACTGTAAGTTAAATGTCAACAGAGAGTTTATGCAAATTTTGTATATTCATATCCAGAGGAGAATCACTTCTTTTATCACATAAAAGATGAACTGTTCTTAGAATAGAGAGCTCAGGGTCTTTGACTTCAGGAATTAGAAGACACTTCTGTGATTGGCAGTTATTTGAAGACAGTTCCATGAATGACCAAAAGATTCATTCCTTTATTCTGCAAATGCCGTTTCTCCCTACCTCCTCCTGCTTGCTTCCTTATCAGACATCCCTGGAAAAACATAACTTTTTTTGATCTTCAGTTTTGTCAGCAATAAAGTAGAGCTAATACAGCAACATGAATTTCTCAAGGTTGTAATGGAAAGCAAATGAGCAAATTTATGTGAAAAGCACTTTGCCAACTTTCTATATACTTTCTACTGGAAGTTGTCATAATTATTTCTATGTATGTTCTTTCCCTTGCCTAAGCATAATTTGTATCTCTCATTTCTGCTTGGAATGAAAATGTTATGGCAAGCTAGATAAATGGAAACTTTTAATCATCATATAATGGGGTACATTAATGTGATAAGGATGGTTATGCTGGCATGATTACCATGCCTTATGTCAGAGTAGTCTCAGTGCCAATCAAAACTTTTATATATATATGTGTGTTTCACAATTTATGCTTTATACCTTTAAGTAATACTTGTCCAATTGAAACAGCCTGGGAAATTGATTTCTAGAATATATGATTACTCATATTTCACCTTTAAGTGTATAAAATAACTACATGTTTGTTATTCTTAAAATGTTTTCACATACTTTTTGGGGGGGTGGGCAAAGTCCACACCCCGTGAGTGATGCTCAGGATTTATTCCTGGCTCTTCACTCAGAGATCACTTCCAGAGGGTCCAGTGAGCCATATGGAATGACAAGAATGAAACTCAAATAGGCTGCATGCAAGGCAAGCACCCTATCCTCAGTACTATCACTCCAACCCCAATTCTCATATACATTAGTAAGTAATAAAGACCAAAGTCATCACACTCTACTCATATCTTTGAAGAAAACAACACTTGAATTAAATTCTATATTTCTCCTAACAGAGATGGCTTTAACTCAAGCAGGAATTTTGTCAGGAAGATCTTTCTGCTCGTCCTTATTTTTACTATAATATAATTAACACAAGAATTAAAGACACGATGTTTGGTTAGTCTGGAACCACCTAAATTATAAGAAATTGTCCATGTTTTCCAACCCCATCAGAAAATGGGGTGATGAACAGAAACTTTCTCAAAGAAGAAATCAGAATGGCTAAAAGGTACATGAGAAAATGCTCTACATCACTAATCATCAGGGAGATGCAGATCAAAATAACAAGAAGATATCATCTCACACCACAGAGACTGGCCCACATCCAAAAGAACAACTGGTGTTGGTGTGGATGTGGGGAGAAAGGGACTCTTCTTCATTGCTGGTGGGAATGCCAACTGGTTCAACCATTTGGGAAAGAGTATGGATGCTTCTCAAAATATTAGAAATTGACCTCCCATTTGACCCAGCAATACCATTTCTGGGAATATACTTCAGAGAGGCAAAAAAGTATAGTAGAAATGGCATCTATGCCTGTATGTTCTTTGTTTACAATAGCCAAGATCTGGAAAAAACCCGAGTGCCCAAGAACAGATGACTGGTTAAAGAAACTCCGGTACATCTACACAATGAAATACTATATTGCTGTTAGAAAAGATGAAGTCATGACCTTTGCATATAAGTGGCTCAACATGGAAAGCATCATGTTAAGTGAAATGAATCAGAAAGAGAGAGACAGACATAGAAAGATTGCATTCATCTGTGGATAGGAAAATAGGAGACTAACACCTAAGAAAAGTAGGGGTAAGGGCCAGAAGGTTTTCCCTACATCTTGGAAGCTGGCCTCACATGCTGGAAGAAAAGGTAGTTCAGAGAAGGGAACACCAAGTAAAGGATTCTGGGAGTACCTGCTCAGGCTGGCAGCTGCCGAAAACAGAATATAGACCAAACACAATGGCCACTCAATACCTCTATTGCAAACCACAACACCCAAAAGGAGAGAGAGAACAAAAGGGAATGCTCTGCCACAGAGGTGGGGTGGTGAAGAGGAGGGGGTGGCGGGGTGGGAGGGATACTGAGATCATTGGTGGTGGATAATGGGCATTAGTGGAGGGTTAGGTAACCAATCATTGTATGACTGAAATGTAAACATGAACGTTTGTAAGTATGTAACAGTACCTCATGGTGATTCACTAATAAAAAAAATTGTAATCATCCATGTCTACTGACCCTATTTATAATAACATACTAACTATAAGTCATAGTCAAATTCTAAGGTCTAATATTTCAGCTCTATAGCATAAAATAATTTACTTCCTACAAAATGGATTTTATTTCTAACTGAAATTGCATTTCCTTGAGGGAATTCCATATCAATGTGTATTTCTGCCTTTTGAGAAATAAAAAAAAAGGACATTTTTTTGTTTTATGTTTGTTTAGGGGACACATTTGGCAATGCTCAGGAGTTACTTCTGGCTCAGAACTCAGGAATTATTCCTGGTGGTGCTCAGGGGACCATATGGGATGCCTTGGGCATATGGGATGACCAAGATCGAACCCAGGTTGGTTGCATGCAAGGCAAGCACCCTACCCACTGTTATCAGTCTGATCCAATAAGAAAACAGACTTTCTTTAAATGAGTCATCATGAGAAATACACATACAAAGTTGTTCATGATTGGGTTTCAGTCATACAATGTGCCAACACCAATGTACATTTCCCACTCTCAATGTCCCCAGTTTCCCTCCCACAACCCCTAACCCAGCCTGCCTTTATGGCAAGCACTTTTTTACAAGAAGAAAATTTAAATCCCTCAGAAAAGCCAAATACTAAACAACAAGATCATGGTTTTATTCCAATTTAAGATAGAAAAACATTGACTTCATGGAAACTGAAATAATTGATTATAAAAATAATAGACATTAAACAAAAAGCTAAAAAACATTAGTAATATGCTTAAGAAGACACATGCTTTTTCATTCAGCAAGAAGCAAGTCAATTATTCAGGAATAATAATAAAAGTGATAAAAGCAACACAATTCAAATAAGAAATCAATTCAAATATAACATGATTTTGAGTATTCCACAGATTATATGACAGCAGAATCTAAATGTTATCAATCTTGATGATGCAAAAGGAAAAATATAGCTTCCAGAAGTTAGAAAATGGAAAAGGGACAGCTAAACACACAAGTTTATCTTACAACTTGCCAATGCATGAAGAAATGCTTACAATGGTTAAAAGTAGATTTAAGTCACTGGCACTGGCACTGTCATCCCGTTGCTCATCAATTTGTTCGAGCGGGCACCAGTAACATCTCTCATTGAGAGACTTATTGTTACTGTTTTTGGCGTATCTGTGTTTGATTCCTCCGCCCCTCTCAGAGATTTAAGTAGCTTATATAAATTTGCAGGTATACTCAACAGATTTTAAAACATGTAGCTATTTGGAGGAGGTAAAAAAATGATGGAAATAGTTAATAAGTGAACTAGAGTCTCACATAATATAGATATTAATAATTGAATATTGATAAATTGATAATAAAGAGTATATTTAAGACACAGAAAATGGCTGAGACCACTAGCAACACTAAACACATATTTAAAACTTGACCTCGGGGCCCCAGGATATTTCCATAGCAAAAGTGTCAGGTCCCAAGTTCACACCCAGACGTTACACAGCAGGGAAGGTAATCTCTACAAGGGCTTGTGACCAACACAACTAGATGGCATCCCCTGTGAGCACTATAACTAAGTCTGCAGTCTGAGTGATCTCTGGTCAGCTCAACAACAATTGGGGGGAATGGAAGAAGAAGCAAAAAAAAAAATTGTTTTTTTAAGTTTACCCCTAGAGAGATGGAGGAGGGTAAAATAAATTGGGAGACACACTACAACCAAGGTGATAGTTCACCTTTTTTTCTGTTTGACTTATTTTATCTTCATTTGCTAGGAATTCCAAGTTTACAGAACAGTAATACAAGAACAAACTTGCCTTGACAAAATTTCTTGTCAACAAGCAAGCTGGTGCAAAAGGCTGTATGTCTACACAACACCATAAATACCCTTAAGGCAACTCTTTCCAGTTTCTCTCCATAACATGATCCAAGTGAACCATGTGATAACCAGCAATAACTTTTTTTAATGGACCAAGAGAAAATCTCTGTGAACCACCACTGTTCTGTGGACCAGCAGATGAAAATTAGTTGTCTACAAGATGGTCACCTGGATATCCCACAGTTGCCTCATACTGAGGGCCTGAGAGACCTTGATGGGCTGAGTGCATGTTTTTCACAGGAGACCCAAGTTTGATCCTGGAAACTACATGGTCCCTTGAGCAACACCAGGAATGAGCCCTAAGCATTGAGTCAGGAGTAGGTCCGGAGCACTGCTGAGAATGTCCACCCCCCTCCAATATTTTGTAACCTCCCTGTTGAATTCATTATTCCCCATTAAGCATTTACCTTCTCCGACAGCTTTCACATCATTAAATATAACATTCACTCATTAATTATGGATGCCTACTTTAAACTGTGCTGAATGCTGGAGGGACAATGATGAGCAAGATACATATGGCTCATTCACTCATAAGTCTAAACTCTAGAAAGGAAAACATCTTCTCTCTCTCTCTCTCTCTCTCTCTCTCTCTCTCTCTCTCTCTCTCTCTCTCATCCCTAACCCCCCCCCACACACTCTGAATCACTATTCACTATTACAATAATTTCAATTTATCTTAAGCATGCTAAGTAAATTAAAAAACAAGGGAAAGACTGGGAAATAGAATAACAAGGATGGTGTATCTTTGACAAAGATAAGCTGAAAGTCTCAGAGAGATGACATTGAAGTTGGGGTTTAAGAATTAAGATCTGTCTATATTTCACTGCCATCACACATACACACACAAAAAGTCAGTCATAAATAACCATATTTATGTGACTCCAGTTTTGGACATTATTTTACATGTCAAAATAGGTAACTATAAAGAAATGAAGTAATTAGCTATGGCCTAGAGCATTAATAAGAGTAAAGCACAGGAGGAAAGAAGAGAGAAAAGCTTCTAACAGATATGGGAATTTTCGATGAGATAATAAAAGTTTTCTAAACCTAAATAGCAGTGAAGGACAACTTTTGTTTAGTTAGGGGCCACACTTGACAGTTCTTGGGCTCTGTGCTCAAAGATCACTCCCAACAGGACTAGAGGGACATCTAGAATACAAGGGATCAAACCTGGGTTGGTCACATGCAAGGCAAGCTCCCTACCTGCTGAAATCTTTCTGTTCCCTGAAGGGCAACTTTTTAGTAAACTAAATCAGTGTCATTGATAGAAGCTAATGCCACAAGCCTTCATGGATTTTTTTTATGTAGGCATGATTGATTTAAGAATATTAAATAAGCCAAGGGATGACTCAGTGGCAAAAACATATGCCTTACAAGCATGAGGCCTTGAGTTCAATCCCCAGTGCCACCTGCAAGTGCTGAACACAGTCCTGGCACTCTCTGCTATCTGAAACCTCTGGTGCCACAGCAGAGTACACCATCTCCAGCATATTTGTGAACGTGTCAACTAAAGAAGGGCATATGCTATGGCCATATGCTTTATGATCCCAGAAAGCACGTGTGTGAGACCACAGAAACCTGCAATGAGAACTGAAACAAGGTGGTGCACAGGTGTCCCAAATGCATCAATTGACCCCAGCAAGCACATGCACAAGCACTGCAACTAAAAGTGTGCAACCCGCAGCAAAAGTAAGAGAGAGATGAACAATAAATGATTGAAGTGAAGGGCTGGAGTAATAACACAGCGGGTAGATCGTTTGCCTTGCACACGGCCAACCCGGGTTCGATTCCCAGCATCCCATATGGTCCCCTGAGCACTGCCAGGAGCAATTCCTGAGTGCAAAGCCAGGAGTAACCCCTGTGCATCACCAGGTGTGACCCAAAAAGCAAAAAAAAAAAAAAAAGAGTGAGACGAATCATAAAACTGACACTCTCAAAAGTATAACTGAAATTAGATGAGGCACATTAGTAGAATTTAGTGGGATTTTCACATCCGATCACATCTTGACTCTTCTACCTTTCTCTGCATTCTCTAACACTGGTTTTAAAAAAGGCACAGGGGCCAGAGAGATAGGACGGTGGGCATGGTGTTTGTCACGCACACAGATGACCCAGGGTCAATGCCCAGCAAGCCTATGGTCCCCCAAGTCCTCTAGGAGTGATTCCTGAGAGCAGAGCCAGCAGCCAGCCCTGAGCACTGCCGGGTGTGACCCAAAACAAACAAACAAACAAATAAAAAATAATAGGCACAAGGGAAATTTATTGTTCTTACCTTACTTAGCACAGAGAGATAAAGTAAATAGATTAGACAACATATTGACAATTAATGAACAACACAACAACCCGCAGCCAAAGACCTCTGGAACCCAGCCACAGCCATGCTCAGGGCCCCTCTCCATACATTCGGACAAGCCTCATGCATGAAGGAACTGGCAGAGGAACCCAGGTGTGCAGGACCCAGGGCTGAGATCTCCAAGCCTGCTCGGATCAGGACTGGACCTCTTCTGCCCAGATCCCCCATTTTCCAGTAGCTAGGCGGTCATACCCAGAAATTGCCCCCGGTGCCATATAGTCCCATCAACTATAAAACCAAGCTTCCGGAAGTTCTTGACATCTTATAGCCTACTTCTCCCTCTGGGAGAAACTGGCAAGCTACCGAGAGTTTCCTGCCCACATGGGAGAGCCTCGAAAACTCTCCTGGCATATTCATATGCCAAAACTAGTAACAATCATGGGTCTCATTCCCCTGACCATGAAAGAGCCTCCAATGTGGCACCATTGGGAAGGATGAGGAAAGAGAGGCTTCTAAAATCTCAGGGATAGGACAAACGGAGACATTACTGAGACCAGTCGAGAAAATTGACGATCGACGGGATGATGATGATTACATATATACAATGCATTCTCCATCCAAATTCAGATAACATTCTTCAAGGACTTTGAATAGTCATTAACAACTATTGAACAACAAAAGAACAAATAACAAATAAACAACAAATAACACAGTCTGTACTAAATCATAAAACACCCCAATTAGCTAAAGCCATATTGAGAAAGAAAAAATTGGGAGTATACAGTCTTTTTATATAGCATATTGTTGACTCCTGTAATATTTTTAATATAATTCATTGTCAATTTTGTAAACAATCACTATACCTATATTTACTGAATCAATTTAATCCTAACTTAGCTTCTCAATCAAAAGTTAAAACTAGGGGCCGGAGCAATAGCACAGTGGGTAGGGTGTTTGCCTTGGACATGGCCGACCCGGGTTCGATTCTCTCAGCATCCCATATGGGACCCCAAGCACCGCCAGGAGTAATTCCTGAGTGCATGAGCCAGGAGTAACCCTTGTGCATCATTGTGTGTGACCCAAAAAGCAAAAAAAAAAAAAAAAAAAAAAGTTAAAACTCATTATACAAAACTAACTATACAGAAATTAAAACTAGGGGGCTGGAGCGATAGCACAGCGGGTAGGGCGTTTGCCTTGCACGTGGCCGACCCGGGTTCGAATCCCAGCATCCCATATGGTCCCCTGAGCACCGCCAGGAGTAATTCCTGAGTGTAGAACCAGGAATAACCCCTGGGCATCGCCGGGTGTGACCCAAAAAGCAAAAAAAAAAAAAATTAAAACTAGTTATATTTCTGCTTTGCTATAAATTAAAAGTAACCAATAACTCTTTTCAAATGAGCAGAGCTTGCCTAAGTGCCTTGGATGCCCGAGTTTTTAGATAAGCAACAGTCTCTGGCAAAAACCAACAGCCAAAAAACAAAAATTAAGTGTATTGTATTTATAGGTATATTATAGCAATTGATACCCTTTGCTTTTGTTTTTGTTTTGTTTTGGGGTCACACCCAGCAATGCTCGGAGGTCACTCCTAGCTCTGTGCTCAGAAATTACTCCTGGTGGTACACCAAAAACCATCTGAGATGCTGAGGATCGAACCCAAGTCTGCCACATGCAAGAAAAGCACCTAATCTGCTATACAATCACCCAAACCCCAAGATTCCTTTTGCTTTAAAAATTCAGTTTCTCATTACACTCACATAACCATGCCACCGTCCTATAGCCAGACTGCTTCACAGGGGAGGGGGGAGCAGAGGGAGGCGGGTGAGATCCCTCCCCTCACCAAGGGACCCAGCCCCAGCAGCCGAAAATCAAGAGTGAATCTTTTCCTGAATGCTTCATGGGACACACTCTACCCATACTCCAAAAGTACTGAGCCACATTTGATGGGATTCAAAGTAGGAGGCAAGCAACCTTAGAGGGAAATATTATATTTCAGTTTTGCTTTGGGGCAGGAATTGGGGTTTGGGATAGAATCACCTGAAATATGGTAGTGAGAGTAATGATGGTGGGATTGGTATTTGAATATTAAATGTAATAAAATACTGTGAACTACTTTATAGAATAAAAATAAAAATTTTAATTCAGTTTCTTTGTAAACTAGATATTTTTTTCTCTCCACCTCTGGTTTATTAATGTCACCAATCTTTAAGGAACTATACAGATTGCTGCATTTTAAAATATAAGGACAGAGAAGTGAAACTCACATTTGTCAGCAAGGTTCTTTCCTCTGAACAGATTTAAACAACAAAGTTGGTCTAGCAAAAGTCATAAGTAGTCATAGTTTTTAACAAAATTACTATATTTTACAACACTGGAAAGTCTTTACAAAATTACCTTTTCAGCATTAAATTATTATAATCTTCAACCTTGTAATTCTGCTCTTATTTTATTTTTCCATTTTGTAATTTGTAACATTATTGGATTCTGCCTTTCTCTATGTTTTGATCCTCTGAACTTGCTTTCATGTATTTATTGCAGATAAAAACACAGTATTAGCCAGTCATACAGGTAACTAAGCTACTAAGGGTGTTGAGAGGTAAGCTTTCAAGAAATGATGATTACAAATAGTTGAAACCATAATTTATAAACAACATGACAGACAATAAAAAATTTAAATGTTGAACTATTATTTTTGTCTCAGTTATTCAACCCTCCCAGAAGTTCCTAGAGAGGGACATCATTCTTCCACAGCATTTTGGGGAAAGGGATCATTTCCCTATTTTAATGATATTCTTGAATTTCTATACCAGCATGATTGGCTTGAATTCAAGTAGTCACACTTGAATCTTCACTGTCCTCAAGAAGATTTAATTGTGAAAACATGAACACAGTAAAAGGCAGATATATTTCAAAGAAATTTACTCTTTGGAAAAAAGATATATTAAAATATTGCCTGGATAGTTTTATAAAATTAAACACCACCAGAATGTTAGTATTTATGTGATAACCCAGGAGCTCTAATTATTTAAAATATACAATTACAAAATATTTATAAATATTATTTTAAGTCATATTTAATCAATAATACATATCCACAAACACCTGTATAAAAGTGTTTTCAACAATTTCATTTATAAAGATAAAACACTGGAAATGCACCACTCTGTATCAACAGGTAAAAGAATAGACAGATTAGTATGTTCAAACAATGGAATACTAATAGCAATAAAAACAAACTGTTGATGCAGGTAAATCATGGAAGCATCTCAAAAATTATACTTAGCCAAAGAAATTAATCACTAAATATTACATACTGTATGACCTATGTGATAAAAAAAAACTCTTAAAATAGGTCAAACTAATGTTTGGGGACAGAAAGCAGAACTGTGTTTTCCTGGGACAGGCAGTAAGGGAGACTAATTACAAAAGGGTACAAGAAAATTTTTGAGCTCTGGAAATAATCAATATTTGCACTGGAAGCAATGAGTACATACATGTATACTTATTTACAATTAAATATACAATTAAAATGGATATCTTTTGTCAGATGCCAATTAAACTTCAAGAAATTGATTATATTTGAAAGTTGGTCAGAAGAGATCATGTAAATAGTAATGTGGGGTCAGAGTGATAGCACAGTGGATAAGGCATTTGCCTTACAAACCTGGCAAACCCACCTGCTGTACTCTCTCCAGTCCCCTGAATATATTTTGGAAGACAATGAGCCAGCATTGAAGATGACCTGAAAATGAAGACAGAAGGGCTGGGGCAATAGCAGGAATAGCAACAGCAGGTAGGGCATTTGCCTTGCACAAGGCCTACCCGGGTTCAATTCCCAGCATCCCATATGGTCCCCCAAGCACCGCCAGGAGTAATTCCTGAGTGCAAAGCCAGGAGTAGGAGTAACCCCTGTGCATCTTTGGGTGTGATGCAAAAAGAAGGAAAGAAGGAAAAAAGAAAGGAGAGAAATAAAGAAAACAGGAAGGAAGGAAGGAAGGAAGGAAGGAAGGAAGGAAGGAAGGAAGGAAGGAAGGAAGGAAGGAAGGAAGGAAGGAAGGAAGGAAGGAAGGAAGGAAGGGAGGGAGGGAGGGAGGGAGGGAGGGAGGGAGGGAGGGAGGGAGGGAGGGAGGAAGGGAGGAAGGGAGGAAGGAAGGAAGGAAGGAAGGAAGGAAGGAAGGAAGGAAGGAAGGAAGGAAGGAAGGAAGGAAGGAAGGAAGGAAGGAGGAAGGAAGGAAGGAAGGAAGGAAGGAAGGAAGGAAGGAAGGAAGGAAGGAAGGAAGGAAGGAAGGAAGGAAGGAAGGAAGGAAGGAAGGAAGGAAGGAAGGAAGGAAGGAAGGAAGGAAGGAAGAGATGATTCATGAAGGCTCAGACTGATGAGTCCCTGAGCAAATATTCCGCATGAAAAACAAATGATAAGCCTTTGAGACAAATTACAAAATTATTACTGCTCCTTTTTGGCAGCAGCTAATGTAAATTCAAACACTGTGAGGATACAATTATGGTGGATGCTAACTGAAGGATTTGCATCCTAGATAATTCATCTGAAGAGTCACTGGGCTGCCAAAGAGGGCATTTCTATCCCTGCTGATATTTCTTCTTCCCAGTTTGAGGTAAATAAGCTAAAACAATCTCAGTTTTCATTCAAGATTGTATCAAGCTTCTCTTGGTCTATAGGCTGTTAGTCTGAAGATAAATGAACCATGGTTAAGTGTCTTGTTCACCAAAGAAAAACTCCTTATAACAGAACGTCTCAAAATGTGCCTCTTTGGGCCAGAGCAATAGTACAGCGGGTAGGGCATTTGCCTTGCACGCAGCTGACCTGGGTCCAATCCTCAGCATCCCATATGGTTCACCAAACACCACTGGGAGTAATTCCTGAATGCAGGGCCAGGAGTAACTCCTGAGCATCGCAGGGTGTGACCCAAAAAGAAAAAAAGAAAAAAAAAGGTGTCTCTTCAGTTAAATAATAACTAGAATCACAGCACCTTCCTTTCCAACTTTCCTAAACAAGTACAAGTAAGGATCAAAGATGACATTAAGCATCACCTAACACAGCTTACAAGTGTGTGATCTATAGTAGTTCAGCCCCAAAAGATCTTGTAACAACATAGTGCCACAGGATAGACCCATCTTGGAGAATCAATTCTCTTTGGACCATGGCCACTTAGTAGGCTAAGGATTAGCTCCAGTTTCACAGTTCCTTTGGTTGGACCTGGTTAAAACTATTCATGATGAGAGACTCGGATTTTATGACTGGGTAACACATTGTAAACTCAGCTTTTTCATGAGAAGCTTACCTAACTAAACGTGATGCTAAGGTTCCCATAATTAGTGTTACAGTATAGGTTATTCCGCTGGATTCTCAGCCAATTATGCATGCATTCTCAGGCTGAGGGGAAATGCAGGCATATGATGTTCCAAACTTGAAGAGACACATAAGTGTTACTGTAAAGAAATTAACAATCCTTGCTGGACCTTCCTTCCACTTGGCCTAAATACCAAGACATCTTCCTGTCTCTAGATCTCTAACTGACAATAAGCACCACCTCTATTCCACGTTTCCAGAACCTACAGCAACAATTTTTCTCCTTCTGAGGTTTCATCAGGAAGATAGTAGCTTGTTGATATTTGTTTGACCGAGAGTCATCACTTGATTAACAAAACACTAGACAAAGGACAACCATGCGAGCAAGTCGGGTTCCAAAAAGGATTCAGCATGATCAACCATATCCATATGGTGACCAAGCTCATTGGGGTTTTTCGAGAATTCAAGATGCTGCTCTGTCTAATGTTCATTGTCTTAAAGAAGGCCTTCGATTCTGTTGAGATTGAAGTGGTCATCGAAGCCCTAGCCAAACAGGGAGTTCAAACTCGGTACATCAGGATCCTCCATGAGCAGTATTACAAATTCACCACCAGATCTCACCATTTTACAAGGAAGAGATCATCAATGTAAAGAGAGGGGTTCGGCAGGGTGATACCGTTTGACCGAAACTCTTCAGTGCCACCCTCGAGAACGTCAAACGATGACTGGAATGAGAAGAAATGGGAGTGAAGATAGATGGTCGGCAACTATATCACCTCCTCTTTGCTGATGACATTGTTCTAATAACACCAAGTATCAGCCAAGCAGCACAAATATTAGCCAACTTTGACCATGAGTGTGGAAAGGTCAGACTGCTGCTAAATCTCACAAAGACAAGAGAAACGTTCATGAGAAACAGACTAGTTCCTGACATTCCGTTTGCCCTCAATGGAACAAAGATCTCCGAATGCAGTAGTTATGTGTACCTAGGTCAAGAACTCAACATGACAAACGACCTGGCACCTGAACTGCGCAGGAGGAAGAAAGTGGCATGGAACGCCTTCAAGAGCGTCGAAGAAGTGGTTAAGAGGACAAAGAAACTCCAGCTCCAGCTCCGGGCACATCTTTTTGACTCCACTGTTCTTCCTGCACTAACATATGCCTCAGAGACCTGGGCCCTAGGAAAACAGTATGAGAACACTATTTGGGTATCCCAAAGAGGAATCGAAAGAGCTATGCTTGGAATATTATGTTCACTCTAGTGAGAGAAGGAATCCAGAGTTCCGACCTCCATCGACAATCGAGAATCAAGGGATGCTGTCTGGTTTTCCAAGGCATCAAAAATCAGATGGGCTGGACACGTAATGCTATTTTGAGATTGGACTAGAGCTGTTACGGACTGGGTTTCGCAAGACGTCAAAAGAACCCTATAGGCCACCCACCTACAGATGGTCAGACTTCTTCGTCAAAACCGTCAACAGTGTGAGGCTCTCCATGTTCCTGGAGCAAGCAGACACCATTGGGCTACACTAGCATGCAACAGGGATGAATGGAGAAGTTACTGGCACCTGCTGGAGCAAATCGAAGATTAACAGGATGACAAGTGATACAAGTGAACTCCCTCACAGTATAGGATTCCCAATGCCTTGCCTAATCACAAGCCAGAGAATAATAGGGACTGAACATGACAACTACCTGCTTCCAGCCCAAAGATTTTCACCTTGACTAAACTCTAATGAAGTAACTTTCTCATTGTCATCAAATAAAAAAACTCCCATATCATACTGTTTATCCAGTAAAAATATATCATAAACTGCCTAATCAATTCTGGAATAAATAAATAAATTCAAGCTTTGGAGATAAGTAAATTACATATGAGTGAGCACTGGAACAAATTGGGTTCCTCTCTGCTGTAGGTACAGCTAACCCAGAATAAACCACTACAAATCAGAAGTTGACACCCATTGTGAATAAGGCAATTTTGTTGCACTGGCTAAGGAATAAGGATCCAATCGAATCATAAGATCCCCACATTATGTCAAAAAGGATGATGGCCTAGAAGGCCTAAAGGGCATATATACATTCATTTTCACAATTATTTCAACTTTTAATCAAGCCTCTTTTTAAAACTAATAGTTTAACTATATCAACTAAACTAGAAAAGTAAAATTTGTTATAATTTATTTTATACCTACTTAAATTCTGTTACTGGATTTGCACTGGGAGAAGGACAACCCTTTCTGAATTTGGCAGTAATAGTAAAATAAATGACAATGTTAGATATACTCAGGAACATTATATTACATGGAATTCAGTTTTATTTTTGTGTCTCTTTATGTTTGGTATATAAATTCTGTATAAACTGTGAAGGTTTCACTGATTCATTAACTATTGCATATCTGCAAAATAACACCATGGTTTAGAACATCTTCCTTCTTGGCAATGGTCTCAGATTTGTATGAACAGAAACTTCCAGCATAAGCTCTAAATATAATGTTGCACCACCTGGAATGTTTACTGTAGCACTGTAGCACTGTAATCCCATTGTTCATGGATTTCCTCAAGCAGGCACCAGTAAGTCTCCGTTGTGAGATTTATTGTTACTGGTTTTGGCATGTCAAATGCGCCACAGGTAGCTTGCCAGGCTCTGCTATATGGGCGGAATAATCTCAGTAGTTTGCTGGGCTTTCCGAGAGGGATGGAGGAATCAAACCTGGGTCAGTGTGCAAGGCAAACGCCCTACCCATTGTGCTATCGCTGGAATGTTTACTAAATCTATTAATCTTTATCTCATTGTTTTTTAAATTCAATCAGGCAACACCTATAAGCATCTTGTGTGTAGATTGACTTTATTGCATCTTCTAAATTCAAAATAGAAGAATAAAAGAGCATTCTAGTATGGCCAACTTCATAAACATGAAATCCTCTGTATTCATAAATTCCAATTTAACTACCTCCTCACTGCTGAACATTAATTTTGACAGAAACAAAAATATAGTCTCTATAGGGATGGAGTCCAGGGTGGTGGGATTGAACATGGGACAATTGTATGCCTGGAACCCTATTGCAAACAACTTGGTAATCACTGTGTCTAGATTTTTTTTAATAATTTTCAAAGTATAGTATCCAAAGGATGCCTGAGGCATCAGGGCTTCAGTTATACCAGTGATATGAGTGAGGGGAATGAATAGCCATATACCTAAAACACAGATGCAACAGAATTGAAAACATGAGATCTAAGCAGCAACCACTGAAACTTTGTAATGTGCCTGTCAAGTTGACAGGTGGGGTTGGAGTGGGGGTTGGGATGGGAGGGGAATCTGGCAACACTAGTAAAGGGAAGTTGACACTGGTGGAGGGATTTTTCACTGTCACTGTCACCGTCATCCTGTTGCTCATCAATTTACTCAATCAGGCACCAGTAATGTCTCCATTGTGAAACTTGTTGTTACTGTTTTTGGCATATTGAATACGCCACGGGTAGCTTGCCAGGCTCTGCCATGCGGGTGATATATACTTTCGGTAGCTCGCCAGGCTTTCCGAGAGGGGTGGAGGAATCGAACCTGGGTCAGCCTCGTGCAAAGCAAACACCCTACCCTCTGTGCTATCGCTCCAGTCAGTGGAGGGATTGCTGTTGAATTATTGTATGCCTAAAACACAACTATCATTAACTTCATAAACACGGCTCTTTAGTTTTAAAAATAATGATAAAATTTAATTTTAAAAAATAACAAATAAATATGAATAAAGGATACCTGAGCAAGAACAAGAGGCACACCTACACAGGTTTCATTCCTGGTTTTTGAGTCTCTACTATGACTGATTTCTAGCCCCAGCACCAAGAAAATCTTGGGATAGTGCCAATGGCAGCAATCAGAAAAAACTCCATCTATTTCTTCAGCAAGAACATTTTTTCCTTTCTCATCCCCAGTTTGCCACCAAAAGTTTTGACTTGTAGCTGACATTTGAAGCTATTTTCAAGTTATGAATATATGTAAAATATAGTTTAACCTCATGAAAAGTTATTTAAAGAATGTAAATAGATATTGAATAATTCAGTCCATCTCCTGGCTTTTTGAAGAGTCATTCCTAACATCCTCTAATGCAAGCTTTCCAAAACCTTTCTAAAAGGAAAAGAGTATCTCATTCATTTGGTTGCCTTTGTGACTTTTGTTGTTGCTGTTTAATTGTAGTAGTTGTTTCATTTTTTATATTTTTATTGAATCACCGTGAGATACAGGTACAAAGTTTTCATGTTTGAGTTTCAGTCATGAAATGATCGAACACCCATCCCTCCATCAGTGCACATTTTCCACCCCAATGTCCCCAGTATCCCCTTCCATCCCAATCCTCCCCCTGCCTCTGTGGCAGACAACTTCCCCCATACTCTCTTTCTACTTTGGGGCATTATAGTTTGTAATATAGATACTGAGAGGCTATCAAGTTTGGTCTTTTACCTAACTTTCAGCACACATCTCCCATCCAAATGATCCCTCCAATGATCCATCTCCCCAATGATCATTGACTTAGTGATTCCTACTCTATCCCAGCAGCCATCTCCTCCAGCTCATGAGGCAGGCTTCCAACTATGGATCAATATTCCTGGCCCTTGTCTCTACTGTTCTTGGGTGTTCATCTCATATTATGTTATTTTATATTCCACAAATGAGTGCAGGACTTCTATATCTATCCCTCTCTTTCTGACTAATTTCACTCAGCATGATACTCTCCATGACCATCCACTTATAAGCAAATTTCATTACTTTATCTTTCTTTTTTTGTTGTTGTTGATTTTTTTTTGCTTTTTTTGCTTTTTTGGGTCACACCCAGCGATGCACAGGGGTTACTCCTGGCTCTGGACTCAGGAATTACCACCTGGCAGTGCTCAGGGTACCATATGGGATGCTGGGAATCAAACCCAGGTCGGTCGCGTGCAAGGCAAACGCCCTACCCGCTGTGCTATTGCTCCAGCCCCTACTTTATCTTTCTTAACAGCTGAATAGTATCCCATTGTGTAGATGTACCAAAGTTTCTTTAACCAGTCGTCTGTTCTCGGGCACTCAGGTTGTTTTCAGATTCTGGCTATTGCGAATAGTGGTGCAATGAACATAAAGGTGCAGATGCCATTTCTACTGTGCTTTTTTGCACCCTTGGGATATATTCCCAGAAGTGGTATTTCAAGGTCGTATGGAAGCTCAATTTCTAGCTTTCTAAAAAATGTCCATATTGTTTTCCAAAAAAGCTGGACCAGTCAGCATTCCCACTAAAAATGAAAGAATCCCTTTCTCTCCGCAACCACACTGGCACTGGTTGTTCTTATTCTTTTTGATGTATGTCAGTCTCTGTGGTCTGAGTTTATATCTCATTGTGGTTTTGATTTGCATCTCCCTGAAGATTAGCGATGTAGAGCATCTTTTCATGTGCATTTTGGCCATTTGTATTTCTTTTTTGAAGAAGTTTCTGTTCATTTCTTCTTCACATTTTTTGATGGGGTTGGAGGTTTTTTTTCTTGTCTTGTATATCCTGGAAATTAACCCCTTATCAGATTAGTAGAACTGTAGCACTGTCATCCCATTGTTAATGAACTTGCTCAAGTGGGCACCAGTAATATCTCCATTGTGAGACTTGTTGTTACTGTTTTTGGCATATGGAATACGACATGGGTAGCTAGCTAGGATCTGCCATGTGGGTGGTATACTCTTGGTAGCTTGCCGGGCTCTCCAAGAGGGATGGAGGAATTGAAGTCAGGTCAGTCACATGCAAGGCAAATGCCCTACCTGCTGTGTTATCACTCCAGCCCATCAGATTGGTAATAAGTAAATATTCTTTCCCATTCCATGGGCTCTCTCTGTATTTTGGTCACTGTTTCTTTTGAAATGCAGAAGCTTCTTAGTTTAACGTAGTCCCATTTGTTTGTGTTTGTTTCCACTTGTTTGGTCTGTGGTGTTTCACCCTTAAAGATGTTTTTAGCTTCAATGTCATGAAGCTACATTTTCCTCCATCTACCTTATAGGGGCTGGTGCGATAGCACAGCGGTTGGGCATTCACCTTTCACACAGCCGACTGGAATTCGATTCCTCTGCCCCTCTCAGAGAGCCTGGCAAGCTACCAAGAGTATCGAGCCCGCGCGGCAGAGCCTGGCAAGCTACCCGTGCGTATTGGATATGCCAAAAACAGTAACAATAAGTCTCTCAATGAGAGACGTTACTGGTGCCCACTCGAACAAATCGATGAGCAACGGGTGACAGTGACAGTGATAGTACCTTATAGACTTAGGTCTGATATTGAGGTCTTTAATCCACTTTTATCTGACTTTTATGCCTGTCGTTAGACAGAGGTCAGAGTTCATTTTTTTGCAGTTCTCCCAAGCACCACTTGTTGAAGAGGCTTTTCTTGTTCCACTTCACATTTCTTGTTCCTTTATCAAAGACTAAGTGATCATATATTTGAGAGTCTGTGACTTTTACAATATTCATCATAGCTTTCCATGGTACACTGTGTAGGAAAACTTATTGTTTGGTTAATTAGTTAGGTATGTTTGGGGACCACCTAGCTGTGCTCAGGGTTTACTCCTGGCTCTGTGCTCAGTGATCACTCATGGTGGTGCTTGGAGACCATATGTATTGCCAGGGATTGGAGATCAAACCTGGATCAGCTGCATGCAAAGCAAGCACTGACCACTGTACTATCTCTCCAGCCCTGTTTAGGTAAACTTAATCTTAATTTTACAATGAGTTGTTCACAGAAGACTCATAACACAATAAATCTGATTTGTCTAATTGAATTTGAGGCAACATAAGTATAATAGTGCTAATAGTATAAATTTTAATGTGTATAAAGTTCATGTGTATAAAGTTATTACATTCCCTACACCACAAGTGCCCAATGCCCTCCACCATTATGTCACTATAATTCACCTCTTCCTTCCCTACCCTTCTGCCCTGCTCACACACACACACACACACAGTGACCTCAGTTCTACAGTCAAAGTCCAGGGGTTTGTTAGAGAAGTCCATGGTAAGCAAATAAAAAAATTAGAGAGTATTATAATAAGGAAAATAAAGTTCTGGGGGAGAAGGACAAATAATAGATGATCTCTCTTCTATATGGTATATAAAGAAACAAAGAATGAAAGTGGTAATACACATTTGAGCTTTTGCCAATCCATTTTTGTGCAGTTTATATATATTTTATTTTCATTAAAGTAGTTCACAATAGTTCATTACAGATAATATTCAAATAGCAATCCCACCACCAAGCATCTCCCCACTACAATAAAAGGGAAGTGCATGAAGTTTATTTTATTTCATTCTGGAGTCATTTAAGCCCGAATATAAGAGAATAAGCAAGTATGTTAAAACCAAACAAATGTGTGCTTCTTTTGATAAGTGAGATAGAGTGTAAGAGGTCATGTGGCCTCGAATTAGGCTGTGCACTCCAGAAATTACATGGCACCAGGGAGAGTTTGTGGGTGTGACTGCCAAGCTACTGGAAAACTGAGGATCTGGGGGGAGGAGGTCCGGACTCAATCTAAGCAGGCTTGGAGATCTCAGTCACAGGTTCTCGAATACCTGGGTTTTCCTGCCAGTTCCCTCTTGAGTGAGACTCATCCCCTTTTGGGTGAGACTTGTCCAAGCGTGTGGAGAGTGGCATTGAACATGCCGTCACTTGGGTTCTGGAGGTTTTCAGCTGCTGGGTATCTGCTTGGGGCAGGGAGGGAAACTCAACCCGCCCCCTCCCGAAGTGTCCTGGTGAAGACAGCCTGGCATGGGGTCAGGATATTCTGCACCAAACCAGTTTTTAATAGATAATACAGCTGTCTTAAAAACTAAAATAAAAAAAAAGAGTTAAAGAAAATAAAAGATTTTTTGAAGTTTTTTAATAACAAGAGCTTTGTGCATTAAAAATCATCTTCAAAAAGATGAAATCACATGATTTGGATCTGGAGAGAATCCTGCTGAGAGAAGTCAGAAGGAGAGGGCCAGACACAGCATGCTCTGTCATACGTGTGATATAAAGAAACATAATAAAGGGACCCAAAAATGGCCAAATGCAACAGAACTAAGAACTAGTCTTCAGTAGGAAGTTTACCATGGGGAGACAAGAGGGAGGGAATAGGATGGAACAACAAAGCACTGGAGACATGGTGACCGAAAGTTGACACTCTGGTGGAGGGTGTGCTGGAATGTTTTACACATGAAACCTTGCCATTCCCAGTTTTGTTAACAGTGGTGCCTAAAATAAAATTTGTTTTCAAGAGAGAATAAAAAAAGAAAATTCTCTTCCCGAAATGTTTACTGAGAAACAACTCATGAAGGTGCTCAGCTCTATAGAGAGAGACTATATAATTGGGAGAGTAGCTATCCAGGAATGCCTATACAAATGGCTATACAAATATGCAGCTTTGCTGAGGCATTTCTGCATACCACTGCATTAGGAAATGTTATTTATTTTGACAATCATTTCCTCAGAGATCTGCTTGAAATCATTATTTCCAATCCTCTTTCATATATGTCCTACTGCCACCTAGTGGCTAAATGTTTTCCTTCCTCTTTTTCTCTGCTTTATGAACATGTAACTTTCAATACTGCATATACGCCCAGTAATTATCATTGTTAATCAAATGACCCTTTTAGTTTCTAAATTAAACTGCACATTTTTAAGTGAACCAGATTTTTCAGACAATATTTTCTGTGCTTTTTAAGAGGCTTCCTCTTAATTCTGATATTGTTCCACTAAGAATAGCATGAAACAGAACCTAATTCCAAATATAAATCGGGAATTATATTTGCAAAGACAAAAAAACACTAAAGCTGTTATTCACAAAGCTTAAATGTAAAAACATTCAGATCGAAATTAGTGTCTTTTGCTTAACTTGGTATCTTTTGCTTAACCTTAGTGCTATATAGTGCTGATTCCCACAATTAACATATAAAATCTTCAACAAGATTCTGCCAGAGGCAAAAGTATAGAATCAGACCCAGGAGTCTGTCTAGCTGCACCTTATCTATGTAAACTCCAAACTAGAAATCTCCACAGCCTCTGAGAGCTTGTTTGAAATTCAGAGCTTAAGTGCCTAGTCCAGACCTATGAGTCAGAATATCTGCATTTTAACAAGACTCCCAGGCGATTTGTATGCTCTGTATAGCCTTTGCTCATGACAAGACGCTGCTTAGATTGACTGATCCCATTACCTCTAAAGATCTAGCAGATGTGGTCAATAAACTTCGTTTGCCTAAAGGCTGCTTTAAGATGTGGTCATTATAATTACTTGACCAATTTTTCAAATTTCCTACACATTTATACAAAGAACTGGCTATACGTGAGCACAAGTATAAAATCTCATCAGAGGCTATAATCTCTGTTGTGATCAGCAAATTCACATGCAAAGTAAGAGAAAGGCATAACTTGATGCTGACTTGCAGTTTTTCTTTGAATTTTCTTGGCTACCACCCCCGCCCCAGCCATGATGGGGAGCAGAAAAGGGAACATATCACCATTTGCTTTTTGTTCATTTGTTTGGGGGCCACACTTGGCAGTGCTCAGAGGTTATTCCTGGCTCTGCACTCAGGGATCACTCCTGGAGGGTTTAGAGGACAAATGGGATGGTGGGGCTGGAACCCTGCTTGTCTAGACCCTACCTACTATTTATGGCTTGAGCCCAGGGACATCTCAATTTGCAAGGATCAGTGGAGCACTGTAGATTTGCAACTACTACAGACATTGCCTACTTGTGGCAAGATAAAATAAGAATGTTTTCTCCAACCATCAGATATTTCTTTATCATTTCAAAAATATTTATTACCTGTCTCGTTCCTATTGCTAAGCACCATGCTAGGCATTTTCTAAGGCATGGTGTGACAAATGGAAGCAGACTGATGACTATATTCTAAACCTATCACTATCCTTCCAAAGAAACTAAGAGGATACAGATAATATATAAAGATACTAATTATAAGTAGTTAATTTACAGGTACAAAGGCTAAGAGTGCCAGCCACTTTGGGGAGGGCCATCTGCTCAGTTTACTGATTCAAATGCTATTATCTAAAACACTCTCAGAGTACACAACACCCAGAAATAATGTTTAGCCAAATATCTGTGTACTTCTTGATTCTGTCAAGCTGGCATGCACAATAAGCAATCACATGGACTTTTTTTGAACAAGCCACATTATGTCTCTCTGGAACTACAAACCTTTATAGACTGGGAGAGAAATAGTTGCTATTTTGACAAAAAAAATCCATTTTGAAGCTCTTTATTTGTAGTCATTGACTTTGTTTCTGCCAACATTATGTCAAGAATAAAAGCAAAGTAGGTAACATAAAAAGTGAATATGGTGAATGGAAATATTAATAAGAATCAGCTACCTGCAACACGTGTGTGCTTAGAAATTTCCAAATGCCAAGGGATGAAAGGACATGAAAAAATCTGGAAAAAAAATTTAAATCCACTAGTACTTGCTAAGTGTAGACCGAACTACTGGTATGCAACATGAGATCAAGGTGACAGGGAAACCATACAAAGGGCCTAGAAATGATCTTGCACATGGCTGACCTGGGTTAAACCCCCAGAACCACTTCCTGACCTTAATTGGGGCAAATAATTCAATTCTGTTAAAAATCTTAATTTTAATTAAGATTAAAAATTAAGAAAAAAATCTTAATTTTGTCCTCCCATCCCTGCCAGGAGTGATCCCTGAGTAGAGAGTCAGGAGTAAGCCCTGAGTACAACTAGCTGTGGCCCAAAAACAAGAAACAAACAAAAAAGGAAAGAAAACAATGTAAGATCTACCTAACATATCATATACTTATCAAGCATTACAATTTTTGATCCACAGCACTGCTGTATATCTAAAGAGTCAATGTCAATATAAAAGCTGTTGTTTTTCTGAGCAAAAATATAACTTTCAGTCTGGCAAAATTTACAATATCTTGCCCTTTTCTAAAAGTCAGTTCTAAGAAGTAAACAACATTGTGTTCGATGTAAAGTTATCAAATTCTTTGTCAATATACTTAATCTGAGGAAGGAAGAATTGCATTATAAGTCTAACTAACCAAGAAGCTATGAAACTATTCTAATTAGAAAGTTTGTATTGCCATGTTCCAAACTTCACTAATAAAATCTAAAATTATTTTACTAAAAATTAAATCAACTTGGGGCTGGAGCAATAGCACAGCAGGTAGGGCATTTGCCTTGCACGCGGCCGACCCGGGTTCAATTCCCAGCATCCCATATGGTCCCCTTAGCACCGCCAGGGGTGATTCCTGAGTGCAGAGCCAGGAGTAATCCCTGTGCATTGCCAGGTGTGACCCAAAAAGCAAAAAAAAAAAAAGAAAAAATTAAATTAACTTGATACCATATAGATGTACTGACTACATTTACATATGCAAGCAAGTTTACCTGAGCTTTGGTTGTTGCTATTTTGGGGTCACTCCTGGTGGTGCTCAGGGTTACTCCTGATTCTGCACTCAGGGATCACTTCTGGCAGTGCTCAGGGCTTACTTCTGGTTCTGTGTTTAGGGATCATTACTGGCAGGGCTTCGCAAACCATATGGGGTGCCAGGGATTTAACTCAGGTCAGTGGCATGCAAAGGAAGAACCCTACCCACTGTACTATCTCTCCAACTGCTGAGTCCTTTTTTTTTTTATTGAATCACTGTGAGCTATAGTTACAAAGTTTTCATGATTGAGTTCCAGTCATAAAGTGATCAAACACCCATCATGTCTCCACCAGTGTACATTTTTCACCAATATTCCCAGTATCCCTCCCTCCCACCACCATTCCCCACTCCATTCCCTGCCTCTATGGCAGACAATTTCCCCCGTACTGTTTACTTTGGGGCATCATGGTTTGCAATACAGATAGTGAGAGGCCATCATGTTTGGTTCTTTGTCTACTTTCAGCACACATTTCCTACCACAAGCAATCCCTCCAACCATCATTGACTTAGTGGCCCCTTCTCGAATCCAGCTGCCTTATCCCCCAGCTCATGAGGCGGTTTCCAACCGTGGAGCAACCCTCTGGACCCTTTTCTCTACTGTGCTTGGGTGTTAGTCTCATATTAAGTTATTTTATATTCCACAAATGAGTGCATTTTGTCTGTCCTTCTATTTCTGACTCATGACTCTATTTCTTCACTTAGCATGACACTTCTCACGTCCATCCACTTATAAGCAAATTTCATGACTTTATCTTCCCTAATAGCTGCATCGTATTCCACTGTATAGATGTGCCATAGCATACATGAAGATAATGGGACTCTCATTGTTGGTGGGAATGCTGACTGGTCCAGCCTATCTGGAAAATAATATGGACATTCCTTCAAAAACTAGAAATTGAGCTTCCATATGACCCCACAATATAACTTCTGGGAATATATCCCAAACGTGCAAAAAAGCACAGTAGAAATGACATCTGCACCTGTATTTTAGCACTGTTCACAACAGCCAGAGTCTGGAAACAACCAGAGTCTGGAAACAACCATTAATGACTGGTTAATGAGCTCACATTTTAAGCTGAGTTTTAAACAGCAAAATTTTTTCTGTCTTTATAATATCAATAATTAGTCAACTGAAATGTAATTCTTTTAGCTAGTTTTGTTGTTACTATGCAGATGTAACCAATTAGAACAGCAATGTTTGCTTGACATTTTGCTTGCTGTACTTGGTTGTAGTGTTACATAAATATTGGACTAGCCATCAAGTGAATTTCCTATTATGTTATTCTATCATAAGACCCAGAAGTGGTCTCTATCAAAAGATATTGCAAGGATATTTTGCAAGAAAAATGTCCTTTCCAATTCCATCATTTAATATTTTATGAACTAAAGTATAATCTATGACCTAAAGCATAAAATCCTTAAATCACTTGCGTTACTATATAAATGTTATTGGTCATAAAATTCTCCCAACCTCATTTTGAATCCAGCTGTTATAACTTGATGTCCTCCTGTGGCAATAAATTCCATAGACTGAGTGAATGCAATCCAGGAAGTACTTCTGTCTACTCTATTTCTTTTACTTACTAAGGCTTATGTGAACAGGGAAGAGGATAGTAGGGAGCAAGTTTTCTCAAAGAGGAAATTAGACTAATTATGTCCCAGTGTCTCTAATGATATATGTAGAAAACCATAGGGAGCATTACTTTACTACAGTTTTTTACTAATTGAGGAAATTCATCATTTTAAAAAGGTATAAGTTTATGTTGTATATTAATTACTTCACTTTAAAAACATACCACTATATACCATGGCACTTTTAGTATGCACTTTTCAATTGGTATATAATTTAGATTGGCAACAGTTTAGGATGCACATTTATTTCAACTTGCCCATCTATTTTGACTTTCACCTTGGAAACATGAGCATCAGATTTTCTTTTAAAAGCAGATAGAATCCTTGAAGGATATAGAGAAGAGTATTAATACAGCATTGTGGAAAAGTTCTTTAAGAGGGGAACTGGGGAAAAAAAAGAAGGGAACTGGAGTGATAGTACATAGACATGATATGATTACATAGCCATAATAATCTTCCTGAAAATCCTTAATTTAATCACAAATCCCTTTTACTTTATAAAGTAGCATACTCATAGATTTCAAGTGTTAGGATGTGGGCATACTTTTTTATTTTTGCTTAGGGGCCACACCTGGCAGTGCTCACAGATCACTCTTGGCTCTATGCTCAGAGATCACTGTTGGCAGGGCTTGAGAGAACATAGCTAGTGTTAAGGAATCAAACCCAGGTCAGCCATGTACAAAACAAGAGTCTTATCCACTGTACTATCTCACCAGCCCCAAGATGCAGGTATCGTTAGGAGACCATAACTTGCCCCATCACAGGTAGCATTATTTGGTCCTTCTTATTCCCTTATATATCTGACTAAACCAAAACATCCATTTATTGCATTCATTCTGCTGCAATATCAGATATCAAGTACCCCTGGAAAATTCTTCTGTGCAATTATGAGAAAACAGGAGTGAAAGGTAAATAATGTCCAAGCATTAAAATAAAAATATTCTGATCTCATTAGCTGCCTGTGAAGATCTCAAAAGTCCAAGGATCCAACGCCACATTATGAAAACTGGATTCACTAGTACTTTATAGAGTACCTGATTCTACACATTACATCATTTGACCAAATAATTTATAGAATAGTTGGTAGTTTACTTATAGTAGCACTGTCATCCTGTTGTTCATTGATTTGCTCTAGCAGGCACCTGTAACATCTCCATTGTGAGACTTGTTGTTACTGTTTTACCCATGCCCCCATGGGTAGCTTGCCAGGCTCTGCCATGCAGGCGGGATACTCTCAGTAGCTTGCCGGGCTCTCCGAGAGGGGCAGAGGAATCAAACCCCAGGTCGGCCACATGGAAGGCAAACACCCTACCTCCTATGCTATCACTCTAGCCTATAGAAAAGTTATAATATGAAAAAAGATCTTATTATTTCCTTTGAGAGTGAGATCTTTCCACCTTAAATATAAAGTTAAAATGTACAAATATTTAATTTCCCACTGAATGTTTATACATACATATATAATTACAAAATCATTGGTAGGATATTCCTACTGAAAAAAAAAAGAAAAAAAGAGTAGGCTGACACTGATTTCTCTTTTTCTATACCAAGGGCAAAAATTAACAAAATTATTTTTGTTATTATTTTTAAATTTAAAAAACATAAGTATTATCCTATTTAATTTATATCCAAAGATTATACAATCAAATCAGGGCTAAAAAGATTGTACAGCAGGTAAACACTTCTCTTGCTCACAGCTGACCTGGTTCAATCCCTGACATCCCATGACCTGGGCCCACCAAAAGAGATCCCTGAGTGCAGAGCCAGGAGTAATCTCTGAGCACCACTGTATGTGGCCCAAAAACAAAAGTAAATAAATAGTACAAATAAATGTCCAGGTTTAACTTTACATCTGTGCTCAGAAATTCAAAGACTGGTTACCAAAAGAGGCACTAAAAACAAAGTTAAACAACACCCGTTTCCAAAAATGTTTCTTCCAAGAGAAGATTTATCATAAATTTCCAGTATTTAAGACATTTTAAAGTTATATTTCCTTTCAGTTCAGGCAAATAAAGAATATGTCTAGCATATGAGGCATAATTATATTTCCCAAGATGTTCTATCAGAGGTAAGATAAATCTATAAAAATCTAATTGCCTTTTTAAAGAGTATTATAGTAAAATCACAATACATAAGTCTTATACTCAACACTCAAAGAAGTAAACTACTTTATCATATGTCAGATGAATAAAAAAATTTGTAAGACTACACATATAACCATTTATTTTCCACTTATAATGTCACATTTCTTTGCATCATCAGATATAACCGTTTATCACTAAAAGCAGTTTTAAGTCATTTTATGAACAATTTATCTGATATATAAAGTAATTATCTTTTAGGTGCATTTTTCAATAAAGTGAACCCTTTTATGGCCTCCTAGAGATAAAAAGAAAACACATTAGAATATTTAACTGATTTATTACCATGAAATATTATGTAATTCAAAAAGATAATCTGATAAATCAAATCCAATTACAAAATTCTATAGAAATATGACACTCTAGATGAAACTCATTCATGGCTACCTCATGTGCTTTGAAAAACTACATTTCATGTATTCCAGGAAGCCTACATTCTGAATTGTTAAACTTTTGTTTTTAAATGAAGGTAATTATTTATCATCTTACTTAGAACTTGAGTTTTCCTCTCATAGTCACTAAAATTATGTTCCAGCAAAGAGTATGGCTATGGTAGAAAAGTATAAAGAAACAGTGACAGACCAACACACACACAGTGATGCATAAGCAAATCTAAAGAATCATTCTGTCCCCAGAACATGTTCACACAATATTCGCCATTGTCTAAAGGAGCAATTAAAAAAGGGCTAAGGGCCAAAAAATGACCAGTGACCAAGGCACATCTCCAGCAAGCAGCTGACTTGGATTGGATTCCCAGCACCCCATGTTTCCCAAGCATCTTAGGGTGCAGACCTACAGGCCCCTGGATCAGCGGCAATCAAATCATCTAGTGCATTACAGGCCTGAGCATCATCACATGCTCAGGGCCTTGCATGGAACCAGTGGGCTGAGAATCGCCAATGGAAGTTCTCCAAGGCCTCCTGAGTACTGCTGGGAAGACCCTAAATAAGTAAGTAAATAAAAAGTACAAGATTGTAAAATATTCTAAAATCTTCAAATGTTATACAAGATTGCTTAATGTAACTGACAACATGATAGAACCATCATGAAACTTTTGAAAAATAAATTCCAAATGCCCAAATTAACTTGTTTTTGTTTTTGTTTGGGGACTATCCCTGGCAGTACTCAGGACTTGGCGCTCAGAGGACCATATGGGATGCTGGGGGCGGTGAACATGAGTTAGCCACATGCAAGGCAAGTGTCCTACCTGCTGTAGTATACCTCCAGACCCTCAGGTTAATTTTTATGTTATAAAAACCTCCAGGAAAAACATTTGGAAGAGCTGTCTAAGAAGATCCTTCTAAAAGCCACTAAGAACTGACTTGCACTTCAGCCCATGCTCTCCCTGGAATCTCTTGGTTCTCGCTTGCTTGTCTACACCTTTTCTAGCTTATTCCACTCTGCATATGCTGTGTTCTCTCTTGAACACATTTCTCCTCTTTTTCTCCTTCCCCATCTTTCTAAGAAATAAAAACTACATTGCTTCCCTAAAAAAGAAAAGCAAGGAAAAGAAGAAAAGAAAAACAAAACAAAACAAAACAAAAAGAGAGCCCATTGGTCCAAAAAGAGTATAGCAAGTAAAGCGCCTACCTTGCACACAACAGACCAACATTCGATCCCCAGCATCCTTATGGTCTGAACCTACCAAGAGCCAGGTTAAGTCCTGCACACAGCTAAGAATAACACAAAATATTAGAAAAAAAAAACTAAATCCTGTTGCTTTAAGTCAACAAAGACAAAAACCTCTCAACCTAACTCGATTCTATTAGTCAGCTGTGCAGTTGTTCTTGTCCAGGCCAGCCTGCCAACTCTCTATTGAGGATTCTTCTGCCCTGACCAGATGACTGGCAACTGGATCCCATGTATCTGTATCTCTCCCGCTTGTTTGGGGTAGGCAGACTGTCAACCAGAAAGCAGCAGATTTCAAAGAGGGAGGAAAAAGCCGCTACATGTTGATGCAATATGGTCACAAATCAGTTCATGCAAAGGGAAAACAGAACCTGTGGTCATTTTTATACTTTATCACAACTCTAAATCTATCTTCAGCATTCTCCTATTTCAGAGGACAGCAACTCCATCCTTTGATGTATCCAAGCCAAACCTTATAAATGTCTTCATTTTCTCTCATGTAAAAAATTCAAATTTTCAGCAAATCCTGTCGGTTTTATCTTTAAAATATGTCCAGAATCTACCACTTCTCATTTCTTTCACTGCAAGCATCTAGGCAAAGCCCCATCATCTCTCACCTGGATTACCACAATAATTCCCAACAAGTCCCTCTACTTCTCTTATTCTCCCGATGACATATTATGCTCAAAACAATAGGCACAGTGATTCCTTTAAAATATAAGTCAGGGGCTGGAAAGAGTTCAATAGGATGAAGCACTTGCTTTGCATGCAAAAAGCCTGGTTCAGTGCCAGCACCAGATAGTCCCCTGAACACTGATGGAAGTGCCCCTGAGCACTGAGCTGAAAGCAGTCCCTGAGTACCATCAGCATGGATCAAAATCCCACAAGAAAATTAAAATGTAAGTCAGATCACATCACTTTTCTGATTAGGAACCTAAAAGTCACTACGCGCTGTCACCCATTTCACTCAGAGTAAAGCCTCCCTTCATGAAATGGTCTTGACAACTCAAAATGCATCCTCACAAAATCGGTGAGACTATCATCTTACATCTGTGACACTATCATCTTCCATCTTTGTCTGCTTGGGTTGCTATGATAAAAATACCATAAATTTTATAACTATTAAATAACTAAATTTTTATCACAGTTCTGAGAACTTGGAAGTCCAATATCAAAATCAAATATAAAATATCAAAATATCAAAAGTCCAATGTCAAAATGCCAGCAGATGAAAGTGTCTAGAAAGGGCTTAGTCTCTGGTTGATACAAAGGCCATCTTGCCACAGCCTCCTGTGGTGGAAGAATCACTGGTATCTCTTACAGGGATTCCAGTCCTATGTATGAGAGCTCTACTTTCATGACCACCTACCAAAGACCCCAGCAAGTAAAACCATCCCGGTGGGTGTTTAGATCTCACACATTCACTTTGGAACAACACAATCATTTAACCCCTCAGGCACCAACGTGCAAGACCTTCTCACATAAAATCTTTTCTAACAGCTTTCAAAAGTGTTCATTCATTCTAGTCCCAGCTCAAAACTTTAAAGTCACATCTAAATCTCATTTCAATTAGACATAGGTGAAACTTATGGTAAGTTTCAACCTGAAGCAAATTCTCCCCAACTTGTGATACTGTAAAATCAAAACAAGTTACACACAGTGTGTGTCTCCAGTAGCACAAGCATCCCCATTCCCAAGGGGAGGACTCGAAAAGAAGAAAAGAGTAACAGGTTCAGAACCAGTTCAAACCCAACAGGCAAATTCCTCAAGACCTTACAGATCAACAATAATCATCTTCGGGTCCATTATAAGCCTTTCAAGATCATTGAAACGAAGGTCCCACCTACTGACCAACAGACTAGAGCAGCGGTTCTTATGCCAGAGCTTTGTGTGGTTCTACACCCAGCTCTCTGCTAGAAGGCTGTCCTTTGAAATGTAGGTATAAATAACTAAGTTCTCAACTGTCCTGGGCACAGTCCATCCCATGCTGGGCCTCACAAGTGATACCTGGGATAGCCAAGGAATTGCAGCAGAGAAATGTCGAGAGTGGAGGCTGAGATGAGATAGGTCCCTGTGGGCCTGATACAGCAAGGCCCTGAAGGTTCCAGAAGCCCCTCCTCCCTCCCAGACCCTTGCAAGCTCTGTCCCACAAACGCTCCCTGGACTGTGATACAAGGGGTAATTCTGATGACCTCAGAACTGCCTTCAGAGTCATTCTTCAATTATTTGGACAATAGCTCCTAATTCTTTTTTTTTTCTTTTTGGGTCACAACCAGCAGTGCACAGGGGTTATTCCTGGCTCTGCACTCAGGAATTAGCCCTGGCGGTGCTCAGAGGACCATATGGGATACTGGGAATCAAACCCCAGGTCACCTGCTTGCAAGGCAAATGCCCTACCCGTTGTGCTATCACTCCAGCCCCCTCCTAATTCTTTTTTTTTTTTGCTTTTTTGGTCACACCTGGTGATGCACAGGGGTCACTCCTGGCTCTGAACTCAGGAATTACTCCTGGCAGTGCTCAGGGGACCATATGGGATGCTGGGAATCGAACCCGGGTTGGCCCCATGCAAGGCAAACGCCCTACCTGCTGTGCTATTGCTCCAGGCCCCCCACTCCTAATTCTTGTCAAGAAGAATGACCTGTACTAAACTAAATCAAAGGGCCCTTCTACCATACCCATAGCATTATCTGACAACATTTTTTTATAATATAAATAGGCTTAGAATTTTTTAACTCTCTAAATTTTGTTTTCCTTTTCCTTTATTTTTTAGCTTTGATTTTATAAATGTTCTCCCCTCTCTTCTCTTTGTTGGAGTGATGAGCAGGGGTCACATACATTTTGGTTGTGCTTGCCAAGGATCACAGTGCTCCAACACTCTTGGCTGCTCAAAACATTGGTGGTGGTGCACCAAAGATTTCAACTTTGTTTTGGTGCCCAGGATCACAAACAGCCGTGTACAGCATCCAACTCAAGGCCTTATGCCTGCAAGCGAGCCCTTGAGTCACATCCCAGGACCCAGTTCCACTTTCCTTCAGTTTAGCACTTCTGTCATTAAATCATTTTTCTCTTCTTACATTATACTATGCCCTTTCATCCTAACAATACTGAAACTGTTAGAAATATTCAAGTTCAGTGTTCTTAGGCTTGACCTTCCACAAAATGCTAGAACATGAACATAATTCAGCCATGTTCTTTGCCTCCTATAACAAGGATGACCTTTTCTTCATTTTTCAATTCCTTATTTCCATCTGAGATTTTATCAGAATGATCTTTGCCATCAATATTTCTACCACACTCTGTTCAGTATTCTCTAAAATAATTGCTACTCTAGCTATAGCTTTACTTTCTTCTCCTTGAGCTCTCACCAAAACCACCTTTACCAGCTTATCTAGGCTTTTTAATTTTTGTTTTTTGTTTTTGAACCATGCCTGATTACGCTCCTATCATTCCTGGAAGTGCTTGGGGGACCAAAAGTGGTGCTGAGGTTTGAACCTAAATTGGCTACACACGGTACTAACTCTCGGCTCCTCCAGGCTACTTAGCTAGCATTTAAAATCCTTTCAGCTCTCTACCCATTACCCAGTTGCAAAGCCACATCCACAATTTCTAAGTATTTGTTACAATATCCCATCTCCCTCCCAATACTAATTTCCTATGCTAGTGTGTTCGGTCTGCCACAGCAAACAACCATAGGCTAGGAAACTGTGGAAACTTCTCACAGTTCTAAAGGCTGGGAATCCTAAGATCAAGATGCTAGCAGACGAAGTGTCAAGAGAAAATAAACACTTCCTAGTTTATAGCTGTTTTCTCCTTGTGTCCTCATATGTTCACATGGATAAGGAGTCTATGGGGTCGCTTTATAAGAGCAATAATGCATTCAGAGGATTGAACCCTCATGAACTAGTCATCTCCCAAATGCCTATCTCTGGATACCACCAAACTTAATTTTAGAATTTAGGTGAATTTTGAATCACCTCTATTAACAAGTCACCATTACCTCATTTTTCATGTATGCAACTAACATGTCTTCAGTTTTCCAACGGCTCTCTAACAGCAGAGGCCTAATATGCCATGAAATTGGCTCTCCACATATCCTCTTTCTCCACACCACCCCCTTCTTGGCCATACCCAGCAGTGCTCAGGGCTTACTCCTGGCTCTAAGTTAAGGGATCACTCCTGGTGGTGCTTGGGGGATTATTTGTGGTTTGGGGAATTGAACTGGGTGCAAGGCAAATGTCTTAGCTTCTGTACTGTCTCTCTGTACTATCCTTCTGTGCCTCCACTTACCTGGATCTCTGCACTAGTTGATCTTACTTTTTTTTTACATCTATCCTCAACCTACTGCCTCTTCATTTGGTAGCTAAAGTGATGGAAAACAAAAATTTTTTTAAAAAGACGTGAATTTTGGAGGGACACAGTGTTGCATTTACAGTATATCCTCTCCCTTTCATTCACTTCATCCCACCCACTCTTTTTAACAAGTTTCTACCCCCAAAACACTCTTGTCTCTATACGTTTTCAGTAACTGTCTCATCTCTTTCAAATCTTGGTTCAAATCATAAACCTCACCTGGACCACTGAATTTGCTATTCTACCTTTTTATCTTCTACTCTGGACCCCAACTCCACCTACCCCGCTCTCTCCATTTATCCTTTTCCCATAGTACTTACAGTATTGTAAACCTATATTATTATATTATTTCTAGTTTCACTGGGTAATATCTGTTTTATCTGGCAATAAAATGTAGGTTCCAGTTGATTTTTTTGTGTGCTTTTTAGGTCACACCCAGCGATGCTCAGGGGTTACTCCTGGCTTTGCACTCAGGAATTACTCCTGGCAGTGCTTGGGGGACCATATGGGATGCCGGGGATCGAACCCAGGTCGGCCGCGTGCAAGGCAAACGCCCTACCTGCTGTGCTATCGCTCCGGCCCCCTCCAGTTGACTTTTGACAAAAGTTGTACAGCTAGGCTATGAGCTAACCATGTGTCTGAGAGTCTGTTTCCATAATTTTTAAAAGTTTTTTATGTTTCTATAATTAAGAAAAAATTTACTCCTTGTGATCTGAATACAAAATTTTTCTATCTCCAAATAGCATTAATAATTCAGATCACAGACTCCCTTGATAAAAGAACTCCATTCTAATTAATTTATAGAGATAGTAATCAATATGACAACCCTCACCTCTAATATTCTCACGACTAACAAAATAGTAAGGAAAGGTCACAGTAATAGTAAGTAAGATGCTTGCCTTGCACAGTTGACCTAGATTTGATCCCCAGCATCCTTGCTGGTCCCCCGAGCACTTTCAGGAGTGATTCCTGAGCACAGAACTAGGAGTAACCCCTGAGCACTGCTGGGTGTGGCAGAAAGAAAGAAAGAAAGAAAGAAAGAAAGAAAGAAGAAAGAAAGAAAGAAAGAAAGAAAGAAAGAAAGAAAGAAAGAAAGAAAGAAAGAAAGAGAGAGAGAAAGAGAGAGAGAGAGGGAAGGAAGGAAGGAAGGAAGGAGGGAAAGAAGGAAGGAAGGAAGGAAGGAAGGAAGGAAGGAAGGAAGGAAGGAAGGAAGGAAGGAAGGAAGGAAGGAAGGAAGGAAGGAAGGAAGGAAGGGAGGGAGGGAGGGAGGGAGGGAGGGAGGGAGGGAGGGAGGGAGGGAGGAAGGAAGGAAGGAAGGAAGGAAGGGAGGGAGGGAGGGAGGGAGGAAGGAAGGAAGGAAGGAAGGAAGGAAGGAAGGAAGGAAGGAAGGAAGGGAGGGAGGGAGGGAGGGAGGAAGGAAGGAAGGAAGGAAGGAAGGAAGGAAGGAAGGAAGGAAGGAAGGAAGGAAGGAAGGAAGGAAGGAAGGAAGGAAGGAAGGAAGGAAGGAAGGAAAATAAATATATTAAGAATTCTAAATATGTTTAAACATTTAAGACAAGGTTTGTTTACCTGGCATGTACAAGGCCCTGGGTGTGATCCCCAGCACCATACATCTCACTGCACACTGTTACCATAGCCCAGTCACCCCTGAGCATTGCTGGGTAGAGTTCAAGTGGCCCCCCAAAAACCACTGGATTCAAGCACTACTCTGCCAAGTCAGAGCATCCAATAGTTGGGTTCACTATCAGACTGACCATTAACCCAAAGACTCTTAAGCACTGCTGAGGAGATCCTAGTGAAAATAAACAATAATAGATAAATGAATAAGTAAATCAAATACCAATGTTGGCAGGGGTGTGGAATACATGGAATACAATGAGACTTAATGTTGCTGGAAAAGTAAATTGGCTCAGTATGGTCACCACCCAAAATATTAAAAATATATCTAAATGATGATCCAGAAATTTCATTCCTAGATATCTCACAAAGAATACAAATATGGATCCAGAGAGATAGTATAAGTGTTAAGGCACTCACCTGATATGTGGTTGCCCCCAGTTCAACCCCTGGCACCACTTACGCTTCCCTGAGCATCACTAGGATTGATCCCTGAGCATTGCTGGTGTGCCTCCAAGACAAACAAACAATAACAAAAAACTTATTTAGAAAGAAATAGACACACCTATGTTTGTTGAAACCCTCTTTACAATAACCCACATTTCCAACAACAGATGAATGGATAAAGATGTAGTCTATTACACAATAGAACACTCACGAATCACAAATCACGAAATCCCATTGATCGTAGAATTTCTCAAGCAGTCTCAGTAACCTCTCCATTTGTCCTATCCCTGAGATTTTAGAAGCCTCACTCTACTCAGCCTTCCCAACGATACCGCATTAGAGGCTCTTTCAGGGTCAGGGGAATGAGATCCAGCTTGTTACTGGCTTTGGCATATGAATACACCATGGGAAGCTTGCGAGGTTCTCCCATGTGGGCAGGAAACTCTCAGTAGCTTGCAAGATTCTCCCAGAGGGAGAAGTAGGTTATAAGATATTGCGTGACCATGAAGTGGCCGTGCGCTTCTGGGAGCTTGCTTTTAAGTCTCTGGATGTTGGCCGTTGATGGGACTACACACACCTGGGTTCCTCTGCTGGTTGGTACCTTCATGCGTGAGGCTTGTCCGAACATGTGGACAGGGGCCCTGAGCATGGCTGTGGCTAGGTTCCGGTGGTCTTCGGCTCCCGGGAGCTCAGCTCAGGGACGGGAGGGAAGCTGGAGCCCATCCCCTCCGAGGGGCCCCGAGGAAGACAGCCAGGCGCACGGGCAAGAGACTCTGCCAATAGAACAACTGCACAGAATAATAGAACACTATTCAAGTATAAAAGAAAAAATGGGGGCCAGAGCAATAGTACAGCAGGTAGAACACTTGCCTTGCATGCTGGGTTTGGTCTTCAACACCCCATATGTGATCCCTGGAGTGATCCCTGAGCTTAGAGTCCAGCGTAAGCCCTGGGCACTGCCAGACATGACCAAAAAAAAAAAAAAAGAAAAGAAAAGATAAAGAAAAAAAATTAAGAAAGGTTTAAATATCTGGGTTTAATACTATTCCTCTTATTTAAATTATGTCTTGTGATAAGAAAAATAATACTGGGGCTGGAGCGATAGCACAGCGGGTAGGGCATTTGCCTTGTATGTGGCCATCGCAGGTTCAATCCCCAGCATCCCATATGGTTCCCTGAGCACTGCAAGGAGTAATTCCTGAGTGCAAAGCCAGGAGTAACCCCTGTGCATCACCAGGTGTGACCCAAAAAGAAAATAATAATAATAATAACAATAATACAGCATGTACAATGCTTACTTCGATGTGGTCGACCCAAGTTCAATCCTAGTATCACACAGTACCACAGGTACTGAGCACCATCAGGAGTGATCCCTGAGCCAGGAGTAAGACTGAGAACAGCCAGGTGTGCCCAAAACACCAAAATTTAACTTTATTTAATTTAAATAAGCTATATCTTTTCTCTAAATGATGAGAGCTAAGTTTCAACTATTTTAAAATAGCAAATAAATGTGACTTGTAGCATATGATTTAATTTGATTAAAATACATTTATCACTTTTCCTTTATGTCCCTTAACATTCATTATAATGACATTATAATAAAATACATTTCTGTATAAATACATAAAATACATTTCTCACTTTTCCTTTATGTCCTATAATGTTCATTATAACTTAAATTATAATAAAATATAATTTTTTGGTGTATTTCTTTGGGGGCAACACCCAGCCTTGCTCAGGGCTTACTTATGGCCAGAGCCAGAAATCAGGCATCATTCCTGGGAAGGCTCAGGACTTGATATGAGATGCTGGGGATCTAACCCAAGTTGGCCACATGCAAAACAAGCGCCCTGCCCATTTCTCTGTCCCTAGATTATAATTTTCTAAGAAGTAAAATCATGACACTGATATGAAAGAAAAAAATTACACCAAGCATTTTGATTGTCTTTAATTAATGAAGGAATCAGTGGGATATCACTGATTCAAGAGAAAACTTGACTTACAGAAATTTACACTATCAGACAAGTTTTGACTCTCTGAAAGCAGGAATAATTTGAATAGCTACAGCCTAAGAACAATTGTACCAACATTTCATATTCTACAAGTTAAATTACCCCCTAAAGAGCTTATTAAATAGATTAATCATTGAAATACTATCAGGTTCATATTCCCACGGAATCAGATGTCTCTGGAGAACTTAGTCAAATGGCAACATTCCCCTAAAAGGACCCCCATAGTTTCTTTTTCTACTTTTCCAAGTTTTGGCGATATTTCTGATATCGCCACCCGATCACCCTGGTAACCAGATCAATTTGTTCCCTGTTCGCTCTTTAATAAATAGCTTCTATGTACTAAAAGTCTAATTTTGGACCAAATCCTATTTTGGTGTCAATAATTTATCTTTTCAATTACCCTGCATTACTACCACTTCCACTTTTTTTTGAGATGAAGGAACATGATCAAAAGTGGTTGTTCAAGATCACAGAATGGTTAATTAGAACTCAGAATTCTAGCCCAGTAGTAGAGGACTTCCCATCTGCTTCCATTAGCAGTGTTACCCATCAATCTCTCAGGGTATCATTCTTTTACTTATTATTGGCTGGCAACCTTTTAAGATCCTGGATATTTTTCATTGCAGTACATTTCTTAAGTACAAACATTAATTCACTCGACTGATTTCTTTCTCTGCAGATGATCTATATCAGAAGATGCAAACTTCAAATGTGAGAAGTCAAGAGACAACAATAATACACCACTGAAGTAACTGAAGAACATAAGCTAACGTAATTAATATGAATCCACTTAAAACACTTATTTAGGCACCCCATTGCGAATGGGCATGAGTTCACACAAGAAATAAATGCAAGAAGAGTCACAGTAAAAGAAATTAATGAGCCCTTTTAACATTATAGAGATAAATGGAACTTCAAGTAAAATAGAAATACAAATTAAATAGAAAGCTTGTAATGAGTTAGAAATCAGGGGGGCAAGAACAAAAAAAGTGGAAGAGAATGAAGCCCAGAGAAGTCCGGTCACAAAGCCAATGAGAAACGCTCTCAGGCAAGGGTGGTGGAGAATGAGGAAAACTAACCAAGATTTGGGTCTCCAACCCATTATCCCAAAACTGCTCTATTCATCACATTCTTTGCTGCTGACATCAGAGAGGCAGAATCCAGCCAAATGGGTTTCCTCAGAAACTGCAAGGCGGGGGGGGGGGGGGGGGGGCGGCATTCAAAGCCATAAGGGAAAAAAGGATAAAAAGAAATGTGCATGTTCTGATGGTGAAACATTTGCACACCTTCCTGGAATAAAATGAGGGTTCTAACATAGACTTTAAAGAGGCTACTATCAGAACAATGGAATAGAAGAGAGTTTAGAAAGAATCCCAAGTATAAATGGGCATCTAATCTTTGGTAAAGCAGTGGCCAACCTCAGTTGGACCACTGTAACCTTACACCAGTGAGAATAACACATTACTGGCAATGACATAGAGGAAAATGAATTCCATTCCGAAGTACAAATACACTGTTAGAAGAAATGTAAATCAACACAGCTTCTGTGGGGGAAGAAAATGGCATTTTATTTATATATACATATATATATTACATTATACATATTTATATATATTTACATTACTTATATATTTAAGGAGTACGTTCCATATGATACTGCAAGCTAGAAGGATCTAAATCATACAAACAAATAATGCAAAACTTGCCTTGGTTTCCTTTTCTTTGGGAATTGAAATATAACTTCAGTTTGTCTTAAATGAAGCTGATCCAGCTTTAAATAACGAAAAGAAAGGGTTTCCCATTTGCTTCATCCCTCAAACAATGTCCTAGGGATTGGGGCTTCAAATAAAAAATATCCAGGGCTAACTAAATTTTCTCTTATCAGCTCTGCGATCCCAGACCCTATAGCTGTGTGCTCCAAATCCCAGTTAGCACCTCCTGTACTGGGTTGTGGTGAGAAGTAAACATAATAGTATGCTACATAGTTGTCATATGTCTGCCACAAGTGTACCCTAGGACTTACAAATATTTACATGCTTGAAAATATATATAAAAAAAATTGAGATAGTTCAAAATAATTAGAAAAAAAAGAATTTTGCACAATAGTTTCTTATTATATTCTCTTTCTGCAAAGTCAGTTTATGGAATGGTTCAAGGATGCCTGGACTCATTTAAAATATTCCATTCCAAGGGCTGAAGCAGTAGTACAATAGATAAGGCGTTTGCTTTGCACATGGCTAACCGGGGTTCCATTCCCAGCAGCCCACAGAGCCCCCCAAGCACTGTCAGAAGTGATTCCTGAGTGCAGAGTCAGGAGTAACCCCTGGGCATCACTAGGTGTGGTACCCCAAAAAAATAAATAAAATATTCTATTCCAAAATAAAATACTCTATTCCAAAGATTAAGTTATGCCTGAGGTTTTTCTTTCAACAAGAACTAAATCATTAGATGGAGCCAGGGAAATAATACAGAGGGTGTGGTGCTTGCCTTGCATGCAGCCTAGCCAGATTTGATCCCTGGCACCCCATATGGTCCCCCAAGTCCCTCCAGGAGTGATCCCTGAGAACAAAACCAGGAGTCAGCAATGTGTACCCCAGGGTGTGGGCAAAAGAATAAAACTCTAAGTCACTGGAAACCTTAAAGCTTTATAGATTTGAATGGCCCCCTAAATTTTTTATGTTATGGCACATTTAGGAAATAATGATATTTATAGGACAAAAAATGCTAGAGACAAGACTGATCACAGCCAGAGGCAACTAATCTATGGTTCTGCCCTTACTCTGACCACTTGCCACCTCCAGACAAAACAGTCCATATTTCAGCTCATTTGAAACCCATTTGAGGACATGAGTGAGTCACAGCTGACCTATTAGAACTATTAGTACTATTAGTGATTTGCAAAAAGACCTATTAGTGATTTTTTTAACTGAATCACCATGAGATACAGTTATAAAGTTGTTCATGGTTGGGTTTGAGTCATGCAATGTTCCAACACTGTCCTTTCACCAGTATCCATTTCCCATCAACAATGTTCCCAGGTTCCCTCCCACCAACGTCCCTATCATAGGCACCAATCTCTCTGTCTCTGTCTCTGTCTCTGTCTCTCTGTCTCTGTCTCTATCTCTCTCTGTCTCTCTCTCTCTCTCTCTCTCTCTCTCTCTCTCTCTCTTTCTCTCTCCTTCCCTCCCTCTCCCCCCTCCTCTCTCTCTTCCTCTTCTTTTGGGCATTATTGTTTGCAATACAAATACTGAAAGGTCATCATGTATAACCCTTTAGCTACTCTATTAGTGATTCTTAAAGCGTAGACCAGCAGGAGTTGGAAATTCTGTCAGAAAAAGAAAAAGAAAAGAAAAAAAGCCCACCTTTTTATTTTTCTGGTCTCTTCCCCACCTCCTCCGGAACCAGAAACCCTGGGACTGGAATCCCGAGATTCATTTAAACTAATCCTGCATGTGATTCTGGTGCACGCATGAATTGGCACACTCCTGCTCTGTGTGGATATCTGAAGGCCTTAACTTACCAAAAGTATTTTCCATTCTATTGAATGTACTAACTTTCAAAATCTTGCCATTTTAATGAAATGTGTGAGCCTGAGGCAGGGCCCATTCTCTGAGAACCTCTGCCTATGCATGCAAGATAAGTGCTTTGAGACTAAAAGTAAAATTCTGCACACCCACCACAGTCCAGCAAGAAAAAGGACAGCACAGCCTTTATGGGCTGGAGGGTTAGTTTTTGCAAAGAGGAGGGCAAGGGAAATAAAATAGCATGGGAAATATTAATTCCTGGGAAAATTTTCCAAAGAGTAAGTGTCCTTTGCTGTCCACTAGAATCTATTTCTTCAAGCACCTAAATAACTAAATGTTTTCTTACAGCCAATTTTGCCTAAGGGTTGAATGAAACATCTGACTTGGGTTTTAGGAGAGCAGCCCCTGACCTTTCCTACTTCATTACATTATGAAAATTAAAGTAAAATAGCCTTTAAATATAAGACCAGGGCATTTATTTTAGACTTATAATTAAAATTATCAAGATGGTCAATTAAATTGTCAGTAGGCAGCAAATGTGAAAAAATAAACTGATCTCCAGGTAAAAGTTTTTTACAGATAAACAAATGGGTGGGGGGGTGGGGGAGATGCTTACAACTCAAATAATGTTTCTCTCATCCCCCTGTAGACATAAAAATGAGGCTTGTCCTTTTGTTGTGAATAATTTCCAAGTGAAAGAGTCACAGTAGGGGGTGAGAGTAGTGCTGTTCCAAAAAGATCTTAAAAGAGAAGATTGATTCATCTTTTGACATTTTAGTTTCTTATGTATTTATTAAGAATTGTACCATTTTAGCGGAGCAGGTTTTAACAAATGTCACCCTCAAGTGTTTTCACATTTTTAAAAAACCAATTCCACACATCAGCTGGTTCTTGATTCACACCTCTAGCCCTGGCATAGCCTAAGGGGTGTACACTTCCGAGTCCCCAATAGCCACTGAACGTCCCTCCTTTTAATGTCCTGCTCTCCTGTTAAAGATTCATCTTGTTGGTGTATGACTTTATATTTCCTGCATTTCCTTTCTCTACAAAAGCAGGTTGACTGCTTCTATTTTAAATTTTGCTATTTTACTTCATTAAATTTACTTACTTAAAAAAATGTGAAAGGAGAGCGATAGTACAGTGGGTGTTTGGTAAACCAGTGTTTGATCCTCCAGCACTTCATATGATCCCCAGAGCATGCTTGGAGTGATCCCAGGTGTAAGCCCTGAGCACCTCCAGATGAGGCCAAAATAAACAAACAAACCCCTACCTCAAGGTCTTAACAGGTGACTGATTGCAGTTTATCACTGAGTGTCTCAGGGCTGGTAAGACAACAGAGAGGGTAAGACTCTTGCCTTGACGACAGCGAAGTGGCCTGAGTTCCATCCACCCCATAAGGTTCCCCAGCCCCTCCAGGTGTGACCCCCCGCAAAGAAAATAAAAATAAAAACTGATCACACAGAATCCTTGCTTACTCTTCAAGCCTGTGTTCTACCTTTCTACTTAGAACACAAATCTCACCTGCTTGTCTCTCTGCCTCTCTTGCATTTTCCACTCTGGAGAGGCCCGTGTTCTCTCTTGAACATGTATTTGCTCTCTTTCTCTCCTCTCACATCTTTTAAGTAAGTTTCAATGAAAACCATCTAGCTTCAAGAAGAAAAAAAAAAGAGGAATTGGAAGAGAAGTTCAGTGGTTAGAGCACTTGCCTTGGCTTTTTCCATTCTGTGGACCTGCATTCAGTCCCCGGCACCCCACCAGGACTGATCCCTGAGCACCGGGATTCTCTCCCTTAAAAAAATACATGTAAACTCTGTTAATCTCCTGAGGCTTCATTTGCATGGCAGCAGCAATTAAATGTAGTGGTTTTATTCCAGTGCACTTGGGTTCTTCTTGTCTTTAGGCAGCCAAGATGGAAAGTAAGGGGCTGGAAAAGAGGTGACTTCAGTAGAAATTTATTTGAGAAAAGGGAAGGGAAGGGGTCAGGGGTCCCCTGAAGTAGGCTGCCCAGAAAAGGGGAAGAATCTCCTCCTTTTATATCTTCTTTGACTGGGGGCCTGAGTGAGCAATTTGCATTGTATTAAAGTGCGCTAGGAGGTGGGAAGACAATGGGTTGGGGGAAGTGCAGGATGTTTGGGAAGACCTTGTGACCTCGTGCATATCCTAGGCCCATCCCCAAGGAGGCCCATACCAGGAATTTTTCTTTAGGGCCATTCTTTTTAATCTCCCCCCTGCCTAGTGCTTTCTTTTCTCTCTAATCCTACATCAGTTTGCAATCAGAGGTTCAGGAGTTCTAATTCTAGTTCTGCCTTTCATGATGTTGAGTATGTGCACATGTTTGCTCATATATGAGCACAGATTTTTTTCTACCCTGTAAATAACAATGAAAAAGATGCTTCATTTCCATCACCTAGCATATAGCAAACTCAATAGCAAATGAAAGATAATTTGAGGGTGTTTGTTGGGATATCCCTATTGACCTGCAGAATGAGTCAGTCCATTTGGTGGATGGACAATTGTCTCATGTGTCTTTTCTCATCCCTCAGAAACTTCATTCTCGTTTAAAACTTAAAAAAATAAATTGAGAGAAAAGGAAGCAAGAAAGAAATTGAAAAATATTCTTCCCCAATCAGAAATAAATATTTTTACGGACTGAGGTATATATAGCTCATCAGGAGAATGAGTGACTTATATCATTGAAGAAGAGAGTTTAGTCACTGCTGGCACCACAGAAATAAAAAGAAAGATCTTTTTTAAATAAAGACCATAATAGCCACGCTCTACTCAGAGAATGGTAGTGTTAAGGACTGAGATGCTGTAATTTCAACAGTGTAAAATGTTTATTTTCATCAGTATTCTACAAATTAATTTTCAAAATTTATGCAAAAAAATTCATTTTTTATATTAATGCAGAACCATAGTAGTCACAGACTTTTTAAAATTATAATTTAAGTACATACTGAAAAAAAAATCAAAGAAAGAAAAATTAAGAAAATATTAGATTCAATGTTGATTAAAAGGAACCAAGTATACCAAGTATTAAAACCAAATATTTAAGACAAATTAAATCAGTGTTTACAAATATTCCAAAACACCATGGGAAAAACTCACACTTAGAAGAAGGTAGCTTCTTAAACTATAGGTTATGACTTTTCTTTAATGAGTTTTTAACATTTTTGTGTGTGATTTATTGTCAGGAATTATTTTATTTATATACTATTTTATGTATATATATATATATATATATCTGAACTGTATAAAAATTCTACAAGTAAAAAGGTGTTGTGAGTGAAAAATGTTTAAAAATCCCTGTACTAGAAGACCAAAGGCTTCAAAATGTCTTGTAATAAAAAATGTGTCCAGCTATCTTGGTCTAATACTTCCAAAACTTTTTTAATCACATTAGCTCCTTTTGCCTTAGAATATATCCAAACACTCATTTTCTAAATCAGACTGTTGGAATCTAGGCTAGTCTAGGCTAATCATTGAGTGTAGCTGAAACCTAACGCCAAGTCTTCAAATATATGAGTTCACCAAGAACCATCACCTTTGGGGACTCATTATCCACCATCCCATGCTATCATCCATATCAGCTGCATACTACTGGTGAGTGACTGTGTGAGGTACTTACACATGCCTTTGCATCATCTGTGTTCTGATAATAAAAACCAGTCATCAAAAAAAAAAAAAACAGCTAAAATAACTTACATGATCTATCATTCCAGGTAAAATTTATTTCATTCTCCAGGAGTCCCCAGTACTTTAAAGAGTTTTAACTTTATTACAAACTTTGATTCTTGGAACTCTCTTTTCAGAATTAGATCATAAATATGTGTATTGAATAAAATACCATAACTCATGTCAACTGTATGATATCAAAATTGCATATAATTTGCCCCAAAACTATGCTTGAACTGCTCTTGAATTTTAAATCTCCCATTAAAGTCTACAGAACGCTTTACATAGAATAGACTCTCAAATACATTTCCCATTTGAATTTAATGATGACCTGGAATTGAAACATTATTTGAAGCTACTTTAGGAAAGAGGAAATTGAGTTCATTTTTAATATTTCTTTCATCTCCATCTAGACAAACCATACTTACTAAATTTCTCCCTACAAGAAGATAGAACAAGATATTTCACCCTTAGACATTAAAGTATCATGGAGGAAGAATCATCCGCAGTTTAATGATTTCTGAGAACTAAGTCATATGCATCTTATTACCACATAATTTGGGAATTTTAATACAACCATTGTGAAGATTATAGTGCAGCTAACAAATGCATTCAAATAAGTGTACAAAGTCAGTGTCAGCATATTTCAAGTACAAAATACATTAAGAGCAGGTTTTATTGGGTTGTATCATCAGGAGAATTTTCTCTCCACTTAGTTTACTTGCACTGGCATAGCTTTTAAACATAAATTCATAGATAATGCTTTATTTTAAATCAAGCCACAGAAAGAAGCCTGTATTTCTCATTTAGTTCCTTTATGTCCTTAATTTCCATTCCATATGAAAAAACATTTGCTAATCAATTAGCCAATTAAAATGGCTATCGTTTTCCAATAGGTACCTAAATTCTAGGAACTAAAGAGCTTTCCTGACTTTTTGAAGCACTAGGGCTTTTAATTTCATTGTTGGAGACACGCCTTGCCTTCAACAAGTTCTCTTGTTGAGATTAGGAGCTCCTACAAATTAAGGCACTGGGTAAGATGCCTGCCTTGCCTTCAGCCTACCTGGATTCATTCTCCAGCACCATTTATGGCACCACCAGGAATGATCCCTGAGCATGCAGACATAAATGGTGCTAGAACAAATTTTAGTCTAAATTTAGACTAAAGCAAGAAGGAACCACATTTTATACACACACACACACACACCTGTTATTGCAATACAATTTACCCTTTTGGATATAATTTTGTACTTCATACTTAAAGAACAATAGATTTCAAAATTCTGTATGTGTGATATCTTGTTATTTTTAAAAAATCATTTGGAGCCATGGAGCCCACCGTACATATTAGTGCCAGAGAGGTGGAACCACATAGGATACTGGGGACCATATGTGGTACTGGGGAACCATATGGAGTACTAGTGGACCATATATTAGCCATTCCACATATGTTAGTGCTAGGGAAGTGGAATCACATGGGGTAGTAAACCACACAGGGTACTGGGGGACCATATGGGGTACTGAGAGGAGACCATATGTGTTGCTCTCAACTGGGGCCATCTGTGTGTCAGGCAAGTGCCTTAAGCCCTGCATTATCTTTCCAGCTCTTCTTCCTATGAGATTTTATTCCTACTTCCTTAATCCTATATGCTGAGCTAATTAACCAAGTATTTTTAAGAATGAAGGGAAGTATCTGTCCATACAGCTTTTCTTGGTATCTTTTCCCACAGCCTTTAGTGACTAATATATAATTTGGACAGTTTATTGATTACTAATGCTGGTTATAATTAGGTACTGCTCTAAGCTGTCTACATGGATCATTTCTTTCCCTGTTCACAACCATCTCATCAAGCAGAGATATTAGTATTAGTAATCACCCCACTTTATAGGTAAGGAAATCGGGGTACCTGTCCAGATTACACAGCACTTATCAGACTGACATTCTGGCTTCAGAAAAGCAAGCATTTGATTGTTACACTATTTTGCTTCTCTGGAAGCTTGAGGAAGAAAGCAAACTGTTGTAAATCCCAACAGGAAAAGACCATGCAATTCTCTGTCTCTCTCTCTGTCTCTGTCTCTGTCTCTCTATCTCTATCTCTCTCTGTCTCTCTGTCTCTTTGTTTCTGTCTGTTTCTGTCTGTCTCTGCCCTCTGTCTCTGTCTCTCTGTCTCTGTCTCTCTCTGTCTCTGTCTCTCTCTCTCTCTCTCACTCCCTCCCTCCCTCAACCCTCTCCCTTGTGTGTGTGTGTGTGTGTGTGTGTTGTGTGTGTGTGTGTATGTGCGCGCACCCCACTGAGGATCAGGAGATACTGAAGAGGTAAAACTAACAGCAGCCCCATGACTTGGAAGCCAGCTTCACATGCTGGGGGAAAGGCAGCTCAGATAGAGAAGGGAACACCAACTAAAGTGTGGTTGGAGGACCCACTCAGGATGGGAGATGTGTGCTGAAAGCAGACTACAGATTGAACAGGATGGTCACCCAATACCTCCATTGCAAACCACAACACCCAAAAGGAGAGAGAGAACAAAAGGGAATGCCCTGCCACAGAGGCTGGGGGGGCTGGAATGGGGGGTTGGGAGGGGTGCTGTGGTCATCGGGGGTGGAGAATGGGCACTGGTGGAGGGATGGGTACTCGAGCATTGTGTGACTGAAACACAAGCACGAAAATATGTAAATCTGTAATTGTACCCGCACAGTGATTCATTAATAAACAAAAAGTTTTAATTAAAAAATTAAAAAATAAATAAAGACTAAAGAGACCCCCCCCAAATAAAAATACTAATAGCAGCCTCTGCTGGGATCTCTGAGGAGCTCCAGCAAGCCCAGTCTGGCCAGGGGGCTTGGCTGGATACCCCGCCTGTGCGCCTTACCTACATGAAACCTGTTTTATGGAACTCCCCACTCAGCATGGGAAATGCACTGGTCTGGACATCTGTTTAGGTTCTTCCAGTCCCACAGCACCATAAAGCCCCTCCGGAGAGCCCGGTTTGTTCTGGAGCCCATTAGCGCTGCTCCCCTCCGCAGGGAGTCAGGGACAGGTCCCCTGCCGGCTGCTGAGCAGAGCCTCCTGGCCTGCATAGTCGGGCAGCCGCTGCAGTGATACTGGGCAGCGCTGGAGGCCAGCCCGTAGCCCTGCCAGGCAGCTGAGTCTAGAGCCAGCAGCTTCACCGGGCAAGGAGTGCTGCCAATGATCCTGCCCAGCCCAGGAAGAGCGCCCGCAGCCCTGCCTGCCCACGGAACTTAGATCCAGCCCTAAGCCAGTCACGGGAGACCCCTGGCCCCGCCCCCACCAGCTCCCAAACTCCCAGATACCCAAGGACAGCCACCACATATTTGATCCCCAGGAGTCACATCCGAGGCACACAGAAGCCGCTAACTCAAAGCAACTGCTCTGCCTCATTATTTACAAAAGCCAAAGGAACAGAACAACTTGTGTTCTTCCATTTAAAAGAGGATCAAGGAAATGATAATCGATACACACCGATACATTGAAATACAATTCAGTCATTCAAGGAAGGAAATCCTGCCCTTTTTGGGATAACATGGAAGAATTTTGAGGGTGGTATGCTAAGTGGAACTTGGACAGAATAACCAATACTGGGGCCTGACAAGAGTACAACGGGTAGGGGGGGCATTTGCTCGCACGCGCTAGAACCAGATTTGATCCCCTGCATCCCATATGGTCCCCTGAGCATCTCCAGGAGTAATTCCTGAGTACAGGGCCAGGAGTAAACCTGAGCATCTCCAGGTGAAACACAAAAAGGCAAAAAAAAAAAAAGAATGTGAGTTGCTGAAACTCACATAGTTGCTGAAACTCACATAGTTTCAGCAACTATGTGAGTTGCTGAAAGTATTTACTAATTAGTATATTTACACAATTTACTAATTGTGGTGATCAACTTGTACATCTTAAACCTACACAATCCTAGAATCTGTTGTAACTCTAAAGACTTGGAGAGGTTGGGGGAAGGTGAGGAAAAACAGACACCAAAAACCAATACTGTATAAACTCACCATTTATGGAGTATCTTACTAAAAGCCAAAACCAAACTTATGGAAACAAAGAGCAGATGGCAGTTTCCAGGGATGGGGAGGGGAGAGGGAATGGTGAGGTAGTCTTAAAGGGTCCAAACTTCTATGTGAATAATTTCTGGAATATAATATAATATGCTATCAGCACCACAGGGAATAATCTAGTTTGTATTTTCTACTTGACCACTGCCACAGAAAATCCTTAAAGAATTCTCATCACGTGGAAAAGCAACTATGTGAGTTGCTGATAATATTTACTAATTAGTATATTTACGCAACTTACTAATTGTGGTGATCAACTTGTACATCTTAAACCTACACAATCCTAGAATCTGTTATGACTCTAAAGACTTGGGGAGGTTGGGGGAAAGTGAGGGGAAACAGACACTAAATCTTCACTGTCACTGTATCACTGTCATCCCGTTGCTCATCGATTTGCTCGAGCAGGCACCAGTAAGGTCTCCAAGTGAGGCTTGTTGTTACTGTTTTTGGCATATCAAATACGCCACAGGTAGCTTGCCAGGCTCTGCCGTGAGGATGAGACACTCAGTAGCTTGCAGGGCTTTCCGAGAGGGGCGAAGGAATCAAACCCAGGTTGGCCTCATGCAAGACGAACGCCTTACCCTCTGTGCTATCGCTCCAGCCCCCACTAAATATTATTTCTAATTAAAACTAGATGGACACTGCCCTTCTTCCATGGGTAAAAGTCTGGGAAGTTAATCGCTAAGGAAGATAAAGTGAGGGACGTGGCAGTTGCTACTTTGTGGTGCTCAGCACACCAGTTCCCTTGCCCTCCAGGACACTGCCAGGCAGCTTCTGTCACCTGTGAGGTGATTCCAGCCACTGCAGTTTGGGCAGGACAGCGTGTTTCTCTTCAAAGCTCCCTTACCTTTGTCCGCTTTGGTCCAACTAGATGTAGTGGACCCAGTATACATACTCTGGCTTCCTGACGGGAAATAAACTAATCAAAGGAAGACAAACACTATACGATATCACTTCTGCCCACAGTAGTGTAATCAACACTTCTTGCCGCTGTGAGTTGATTACAGCACACACAGGTCACTGCAGTGATGGCTCTGTCAGGCCACTACCTTGGTGGCCAGCTTGGATTCAAGGCTTCCTCACCCACAGCATCCCCAGGGCTCTCGCTCTTGTTCCACAGAGTGGAGATCATCACAGAAATAGACTGTTAAGGGCTGGAGTGATAGCACAGCAGGTAGGGCGTTTGCCTTGCACATGGCCGACCCGGGTTCAATTCCCAGCATCCCATATGGTCCCTGAGCACGGCCAGGGGTAATTCCTGAGTGCAGAGCCAGGAGTGACCCCTGAGCATTGCTGGGTATGATCCAAAAAGAAAAAAAAAAAAAGACTGTTAATCATCAAACCTTCTGGATTCTATGACGTTATTTTCGCATTAAATGGTCTACATTTTGTTGACCAGAATCCAGTAGCGATTGGCATAACTCTAGTGAATGTATTCATTGGTGAAGCTGAATTAGCAGAAATTCCAGGAGGTCATGTACCAGAACATTGAGAGTATTACAGGCATCCTATATCAAGACGGATTGCCCATACTTTCTTCAATTGTTCTGAAAAGAATAATAGTAAAAAAAAAAAAAGGCTCTCTTCTGAAGCTGAAAAGGCTGAATTACAGTTAAAGGAGCTGAAAATACTAAGATTAATGTGTGAGAGAGGTGATGGTCCCTGGTTATCAGGATCCAACCATTGATAAGACGCTTATTGATCATTCTCCAGAAGCATCTCAGACAAGTAATCTTCTATTTCTCAAAAAGTACATTCTTTTTAGGGGAAAACATAAGTATATCCTGTTGTTGTTGTTGTTGTTGTTCTGAATAAATGATGAGGACAAAAACATTATAAGATATCACTTACATGTGGAATCTAAAAAAAGTAGAACTCAGAGAAGCAAAGAACAGCAAATGCGATGAGGGCTCGGGGGTAGGAGGAAAGGGAAGAAACAGCAGGTGCAGAGACTTCCAGTTAAAAGATGAGTCAGTGTTGGGTAATCTAATGTATAGTTGGCAATTATATAGTATCATACACTTGAAATTTTCAGGGAATAAATCTTAAATGTTTTGCCACAGAAATCAATCAATAAATGTGGCTATCCTGTGACTTGCTGGAGAAGTTAGCAATGCTAAGGTGGTCATTATTTTACCATACGTATGTGCAACAAATCAGCAGCTGGATACCTTAAACTTACACTGTGTTCCATGTCAATTACATCTCAATAAAGGCAAAGGGAACAGAAGTTCTTAAGAGCTTCTGGAGTTTCAGAACCTCATCATTAACTTCTAGAACTGGCTTTCCTGTCCCACAGAGCAGTAAAACAAGTTCCAAAGTGATCAAAAAGCCTATTGTTAACTGAGCTTCACCCTCGTGACCTCATCATCTGTCACTCCTCTCCAGGGGCACTTGGGCAATGTGAATGATGTCCCCGACATGAGCAATAGGGCAACCTGGAATGCCATGAATTATTTCTTTTTCTGATGGCAATAATTTCTTTTGATATCTTTTGCACTTTGGGGCATGACTTAGAGTACCAGCGAGAGCAGTGAAAGGACAGTGCCATTCTCACACCTCCTCCTCCAGCCTTCCTGCCCCTCATGCCTGTCCTCACCGCCACCGGCTAATACAACTTCTCTGTTTACAATTGACTTTTCTCTCACTCACCTACACAACAGTAGGGAAGAAAGGATGAAAACGTAGGGGGATGTTCCTTTGTTTTTAAGCATAAGAACGTGAGATGAATGAAGGGCAAGAGAGACCGGCCAAGTTTTTGTTATTGTATGAAACAATGGAAAGGGCTGGAGCGATAGCACAGCGGTAGGGCGTTCGCCTTTCACACAGCCAACCTGTGTTCGATTCCTCCACCCCTCTCAGAGAGCCCAGCACGCTACTGAGAGTATCACGCCCTCGCGGCAGAGCCTGGCAAGCAACCCATGGCGTATTGAATATGCCAAAAACAGTAACAATAAGTCTCACAATGAGAGATGTTACTGGTGCCCGCTCGAACAATGAAACAATGGAGAGGTTACTGGTGCCAGCTCGAGCAAATCAATGAGCAATGGGATGACAGTGATGAAACCCAAAGTTGAATCCATGTGACTCTTTGGGAGGGGATAAATTTTGGCCAAAATAAATAACTCTGCTCTCTATATAATCATAAATAAAGCTATCTCTCAAACATCCCATTAGACTGTTTAATCACATTAAATTTTCAATATGTAGGGGGCTGGAGAGATAGTGTAGAGGTGAAGGCATTTGCCTTGCATCTGAGCACGGAGCCAGGAAATGCTCCCAGAGCATCACTGGGTCTGACCCAAACACCACAATTTAGGGATTTGTTTATCATAACAAACATTTATGACCCCACCGTCAATATAAAGCATGAAATCTACTACCCTGAAGTGGGTATAACAGAACAAAACAAAACAAAAAAGTTTTTATCTCAAATGGATAGATTAAACATAGGGTTCAAGTAAGCAAACATGAGATCCTGGAAGGCTGGCAACCCTAGACTGCCAAGAAAAGCATTAGATAAAACTGCTATCCTTGGGGGCTGGAGCAATAGCACAGCGGGTAGGGCGCTTGCCTTGCACGCGGCCGACCCAGGCTGACCCAGGCTGACCCAGGTTCGAATCCCAGCATCCCATATGGTCCCCTGAGCACCGCCAGGGGTAATTCCTGAGTGTAGAACCAGGAGTAACCCCTGTGCATTGCTGGGTGTGACCCAAAAAAAAGCAAAAAAAAAAAAACAAAAAAAAAAAAAACTGCTATCCTTGACAAGTGAAGAATGAGCACTGCTCATGAGTCTGTAGCTTGAGGTAAAGTGGTCAGGAAGTGTGAGAAAGATCGAATTTAACGGCTGCAATTGCCTGCCTTCAGCAAGATACTGCTCATTTGTGAGCAAGATGAAGTCAGGCAAGAATTTGTCTGGTCTTTAAGCAATATCCGAAGGAAGTGGCGAGAGTTCAAAGTCAAAGTGTTTCACAACACCAGAAAATATGCCTCTTTTTGTTTCCCAACCTATTAAGAGAAACGTTTTTTAATCTCTTTGTAATTTGTTTTGTTTGGGGCCACACCCGGCTCAGTGACAGTTTGGACTCTGCTTGGAGGTGGCTCCTGGCCAGGCTTGGGCACTCTGCAATGCCAGGGATCAGGGCCGGGTCTCCAGCATGCACTCACCCATTGAGCCTTTCTCTGGCTAGTTTATAATCTGGTTATATTAAGTTTATTCACATGGAGGTATTTAGTCTGCTTTTATACTTCCTGGGGGTAGGGGGCAACACCGGGCAGTGCTCAGGGCCTCCTCCTGGCTCTGTGCTCAGGGATCATTCCTGGTGAGGTCTGGGGGACCGTACGGGGTGCCAGGGATAGACCTATGTGCCTCACCCACCGTATATCTCTCCGGCTCCTAATTCTATTTTTTACACAAGTTTAAATTTTCACAAAGTTTAATAACCTGGGCCCAGAGAGACAGTACAGCAGGTGGCACCCTTGCCTTGCCCCAGCACCACATATGGTCCCCCCAGCCCCTCCAGGAGTGATCCCTGAGTGCAGAGTCAAGAGTAACCCCTGAGCACTGCTGGCTGTGGCCCCCAAACCAAACCAAACCAAAGATGAATAATCTGACACTCCAGGAACAGTGCCGGGGCGGAAGCCGTTCCTGGTGCTACTTGGTTGGGCAGTGCAGGTGTAAACTAGTTCAGTTCTTGGGCTCATGAGGTGAGGAGGGAGCACTTGGGCCCAGAGGCACTGGGAGCCTCAGGTCTATACCCTGCAGTACTCGGAGTTGCCACTGGCCAACCATGAGCAAATCCCGAACTCCCTTTTCTCTGCTGTAATGCTGAAATGAGAAGATCTCTGAATCCTCTGTCAGAAAGTCTGTGGCTGGTTGGAATAAGGAATGAGGAACTAAAAGTCTCTGCAACCTGTGACTATAACTGCGAGCCTCCTCCACCCCACACTCAGCCCAGTGAATCCGGTTTTTCCTTTTAATTTCTGCCAAGTCCTTGCATGCATTCAGCACAACCACTCGTTATTCACCAGTTTTACTAGGAATGTTCATTAAACGCTTTCTATGGGCGAAAGACTTGGGTTCTATTATCTCATTTCATCCTGATTACTTTATGAGATAGGTAAAATTATTTTGCTCTCTTTACAGATCACAAAACTGCCCTTCAAGTTTTTCCTTCACTCTATCCCTATGACTACTATATTCCAGTATATACAGTAAAATAGTCATTAAGCATCTTGAGTGAAGCCCTTGGCTATAGGGACAAGCCTAGAAGGGTCAGTGAGTAATTGCATGATGTCTCCACTCACCACTGTAGGTCATGATTCTCAAGCAAGTTGCTTAAGTAGCACCCAAGGTTGAAGGGGGATATTGAAGTTGTGTGAGAAAGGCAGTGATTTCCCTAAGCCTTGTGTTGGGAACCTGCAGAGATCTCAGTTTGCCGCCACCGTAGCTGGAGTTCAGCTGTAATAGGTCTAACACTGATCAAGGACAAGATCCACACACTCAAGTGTGGGGGGGAACGTGCCTAATGGTTCAGGAACAGACATTCTGGTTACAGGGACTTTCTTCCCTTTATAATCATTTGATGACATGAGCTCCTAATTTATCATTGCTCCATGAAAGTTAAAGAAATGATGCAAAATATTCCATTGTGTTTATAAACAGCAAGAAGGCTTGTGTTGGGGGCTGGAGAGATAGCACAGTGGGTAGGGCGTTTGCCTTGCACGCTGTCGACCCGGGTTCAATTCCCAGCATCCCATATGGTCACCCAAATACTGCCAGCAGTAAGTAGTTCCTGAGTGTATGAGCCAGGAGTAACCCCTGTGCATCGCTGGGTATGACCCAAAAAGTGTGTGGGGAGGTGGGGCGGGCTCGGGGAAAGAAAGCTTATGTCCTGGAGCAAGTTTCTTATTCTACCTCACAATAGCCACATTGATCTGCACTGTAGCACTGTCCTCAGGTTGTTAATCGATTTGCTCTAGGCACTAGTAACATATCCATTGTGAGACTTGTTGTTACTGTTTTTGCCATATCGAATAAACCACGGGTAGCTTGCCAGACTCTGTCTTCACATTGATCTAAAATGATGAAATGATCTAAAGAAGTTTTTGCTTCTGTTTTTGTTTTTGGACCAAGTCTGACCTTGCTCGGGACTTATTCGTGCCTCTGAGCTCAGGGATCACTCCTGGAGGGGGTCAGGGGCCACCTGGGGTGCTGGGGAGGCTGCATTCAAGGCGAGCACCCTAAGTACTGGACTATCTCCCCATCCCCTAAAGTAGCTTTTTACAAGGATTTTTGTCAGGAATGTATATAAAATTCTTAAAATGACAAGTACTCACTAAATTTTAGAAACAGTTTTAGTTCTAGATAACCACGGATATTACACAAAGACACATACGCTATAGACAGGAAAATAACACACAAGAATCTGAAAATACAGGATTTGATATCCTAAACTTTATTTAAAAAATTTTATTTAGCTTAGAATATGTGAAAGTACCATAGCATTAACACAATCACAATAATGCTATTTTTAATATCTTCCCTAAGTACTTAAAGTCAGTTTAACTGAAAACAGTTGCGATGACCCCAAAGCCCAAGAGTCTGTCCTTTTTCGCTGCAAAGAGCTCTGGCGCCACCTTGTGGCTACATGTTGAAACAGCCACCACCGAACCCAGTTTCAATTTCTAAAGGCCTTACAGTAACCGTTTTCTTGATTGAAAGAACTCTATACTATCTCATAGAAAAACTCTATACTATCTCATAATACATAAATCTCACTTTACTGTCCATATAAGTCTCTCTGTTTTATCTGAAAGTACCCCAATTAACCACTTCCTGTGAAGATATAGGTAGGATCCTTCAGGATGCTGCAGTTACTAATTTGCTATGATAGAGATATAGAGATGTGTAGACTGAACAAAGGGCTTGGGAGAAGTTAACTGGAATACAAAGGTAGAACTAAGGAGTGGCCTATAAGTGAGGAATAAATGAAGAATTCAATAATCTTTTTTTTTTTTGGATTTATGCACGTTTCTAGGTATGAAGATATATTTGCTAGATATACCTTAAGAAGTTGACCTAGAAAAAAACCTTTTTGAAGAGGGAATATAAAGGCCTAACTTGGCAGGAAACAGGGCAATGGCTCAGTGGTAGAGCACCTGATTTGAATGCATGAGTCTCTGGTTTGATCCCGAGAACCGCAAGGGAAAAAGGTCAAAACTGGAAAAACCTGTAACTCAGCTAATCATTATATCCTTGATGTCCAAGCCAGTATTTGAGAAATAATGGATTCTGAACATATCTATGAGAATACCACTTTGCTTGTAAAATTTTACTTGCTAAACTCTACTTGCTAGAGAAACGATGAGATAGTCCAAGAATAAACTGGAAAGTTTTAAACATAAAATACTGATCCAAACTCACATGAGAATTTTGGCTTACTAAGTAATCTGTGAGCTCCAAAAGAACAAGACACATATTTTACACACTTTTTGGTTTTTGTATCTCTAACATATAGCACAGTGCTAGGTACATGGAAACTAATAAAACTATCTAGAAGATTCATATGTGAGGAACTGTTCCAGATAGGACGAAGGCCTAGTGGCATATCCCTTTCTCTCACAATGCCCAGAGTGTTTTGAAATGATTAAAAAGTTTAAGCAAAAAGACTTCATAGGGGTTGGAGATATAATACAGTGGGTTCAGTACTTGCCTTGCACACTTGCAAAACACTGGTTCCACCCCCAGCATAGCATAAAATCTCATAGCTCCTGTAAGAAGACGTGATCTCTGAGCACAGAGCCTTAAATATGTCTAGATCCCTAAAACAAAACAAAAGGAAAAAAAAGAAAAGAATCATCATGTATTTTCTAATTAACTCTCTCAAAAATCCTTCTGTTCCTCTTTGATTATACGATACTACTTCTTTGCATAACTTATTTCAAACTAGAAGTTCTAGACAGAAACTTGTCTAGCAAAAAAAGATCTTATTTCAAAAATCTTTTACCTTAAAATGATGCACTCTGATATTCATTCAACAAATATGTTGTTGTGATGGTTGTTAAGATTTCACCAACCAGGGCTGGAGCAATAGCATAGCGGGTAGGGTGTTTGCCTTGCACATGGCCGACCCGGGTTTGATTCCCAGCATCCCATATGGCCCCCTGAGCAATGCCAGGAGTAGTTCTTGACTGCAGAGCCATGAGTAATCCCTTTGCATCACCAGATATGACCCAAAGGAAAAAAAAATTTTCACCAACCCTGAAAATCAAGAATAGAATAGAATAGAATAAAGTGAAATTAAAGGGGGGGGAGGAAAGACCTTTGTGCAATAAATATCATGAAATCATAACTAATCTGCTGTGTTTAGAAATTCTGTGGTTAATATGACACAAAGAATTTAAAAATATAGGGACTGGAATGATAGTACAACAGGAAACTATCATACAAATGAAAAAGTAACCTATTGAGTGGGAGAACTATTTGTAAATCATATATCAGAAAAGCAGTTGATATAAAAAATATATAAAAATTTATACAACCCAACAGCAAAAACAAATATATAACCCAATCCAGAAGGGGAAAAAATGGGCAGACGAAGTTTAGAGAGATAGTACAAGGGGTAGGACGCTTGTTTATCACTTGACTGACTAGGATTCAATTCCCAGGATCCCCTACGGTTTCCCAAGCCCTGCCAGGAGTCACTGCTGAGTACAGAGCCAAAAGTAAGTCCTAAGTATCAACAGTGTGGCCCCAAAACAAAACAACCCCGCCTCACCCCTCCAAAATGGCCAGAGGATCTAGAGAGATACTTCTCCTAAGGTGACACTCAGATGGGCAACAAACACATAGAAAGATGTTCAACATCTCTTATTCCTAGGAAAAATGTAAGCCAAAATAACAACAAGGCATCATGTTATTTCTATCAAAATAGCTATTGCCCAAAAGGCAAGAAACCACAGGTGTTCGTGAGAATATGGAGAAAAGCCTCCATGTGTACCAATGAGGAAAATGAACCCGGGATCAACACCCCACAGAAAACAGGGTGATGGCTCCTCACAAAACAAAAAGATCTGTGATTCACCAATTCCACTTCTGGCATTTATCTGTCAACTATAAAGCCTATTAGTAAAAATATTATTCCCCCTTACATTCCTTACAGCACTATTTACAACAGTCAAGATTTGAAAACAGCCTATTTGCTGATTCAAAGATGAAAGGATCAAGAAGATGGAGATACCAGGGGACCAGGAAATTACTCTCAGGCTGAAGCATCCAACTTGGGGCTGCACAATACTGAAGCAGGTAGGGTGTTTGCCTTGTGGGCAGCTGACCCGGGTTCGATCCCCAGCATCTCATATCCCATATAGTCCCCTATGCACCACAACAGGGCATGCTTGAGCACCATCATAGAAAAGTGCAACTGTGCAAGAATCAAAAGTAAATGCAGGCTGGAGTGACAGTCCAGCGGGGAAGGCATTTACCTTGCACGTGGACAACCCAGGTTCAATCCCCAGCATCCCATCTCAGCTGGTCCCCTGAGCACCACCAGGAATAATTCCTGAGTGCAGAGCCAGGAGCAATCCCTGAGCATCGCTGGGTATGACCCCCCCAAAAAAAAATCAGCACAGTAAAGAAAAAATATTTTTAAAAAATAATAAAACTAAATGCAGGAGTTCCACAGAAAGCATATGTGCGCGGACCACAAATAAAGGAATGTGACACAGAAATAAAGGCACGTGACCCTTGACAAGCACTATGGTGAAGTGTGCAAACACAGCAACCAAGAGTGTGTGTAACCCCTGGTCATGGCAACAACATTAACAAAGAGAGGGGAAGAATTGTTAGTCTTAGAGAAAAAAGAAAATATAACAGTTGGACTTAAGGGTATAACGCTAAGTGAAATCAGAGAGAAAGACAAACACTAGGGCTGGAGAGATAATCCAGTGGTACGATGCTTTTTTTTTTTTTTTTTTTTGCCTCGAACACAGCTGACCCCAGTGGGATCTCCAGCACCTGAAGCACTACTAGGGACTTCCTGATCACAGAGCCAGGAGTGACCCCTGAGCCCAGACAGGTATGGTGCATAAACAAACACACAAACCACATACTATGATACTCTTGGAGTGGTGGTTGCCAGGAAGTGTGAAAGAGGAAAAATGGGTGAAGAGGATCAAAAATTACAAACTGCCGATCATAAATGAACTATGGGGAATTAATCAATACTGTATTACATGTTTGAAAATTGCTAGGAGAATTGTAGGATAACATTGGGTATGTCCTTTCTGCCTTTCCTCAGGGAATTTAGTTTACCTTAAAGCAATGTCTTTTCTGTGTGGACACAAGAAGACTTTTAATATTATGCTTTGTAACTTGGGAGTTGACTGACTCCAATAATATTTACTCCTGGGCATCTGCTTTCTTGACTCAGTTCCTAGCCCTTAGTTCCTCAACTCAGTTCCTAGTCCTTAGTTCCTAGTACCTCAAAAGCAGGGTCCCAACGAGGGACTGAATGGACCCAGGGCAATCTGTGAGCTACTCTGGCATCGAAATGGGCCGGGCCAAAGCGCCACAATACTCAACTACAAGTTGAGAGCATTGTCATAGACAAATGCTGTCATGATCCAAAAGTAACGAGACTAGGACCCTGCTGGATTAGGAAGACTAACCTGGCCTGAGGACTGTGGTCTGGAATATATAGTGAATGTCCTCAGGAAGAACCAAACTTTAAGTTTGATATATCTCTTACGGTGCTCATACAGAATGACATTGCTAGAAATATTAGAAGTAAATTTACTACAACTATTTAAGTGGATTACTAGCTGAGGAAAGAAGAAAGTGACGCACCCAGGATAGGATCCTGCCCTTAAGTGGGTCTCTTAGTAATCCTGAGTAATCTCCTTAGATGAGATTTTATCCTTGAGTTAATCTCCTGGAGGAGTGGCCTTACCTCTCTTTGTTGATTTGTTAATGTTCAATCCACCTTTGTATCACCACCCTATGTGATTGTGGCACCATTGGGAAGGATGAGTAATAAGAGGCTTCTAAAATCTCAGGGCTAGGACGAATGGAGATGTTACTGTGACTGCTCAAGAAAATCAATGATCAATGGGATAATGATGATGATGATGATGATGATGATGATGATGATGATGATGATGTGATTGCTATATAAACTAATACTGTAAGAGCGGAGGGGGTCAGAGTCAGAAGTAAGGGTCAGGGTCAGAAGTGAGGGTCAGAGTCAGAAGTGAGAGTGAGAGGGGCTTCAGAGATAGAAGCAGAATGACTTGGGGAAGACAGATGATAAGAAGAAGAGAGATCGGAAGAGACCAGAGGAGAGACGACAGAGAGAGAGAGAGAGAGAGAGAGAGAGAGAGAGAGAGAGAGAGAGAGAGAGAGAGAGAGAGGTCAGAGAGTTCAAAAAAGACCAGAGGAGAGACTACAGATACAGAGTCAGAGATAGAGAGACAGACAGAAGAGAGCACTGTGGCACACTTAGAAGCAGAGCACAAAGGAGGAGCCATCCCGATCTGGTCCATACACAGCGGCTCGAGAGCACCGAACATGAGCGGCAAGAGAGAGAGAGAGAGAGAGCCACCCATGAGTCCTCGAACACACATCATAGCACCCCTTTTGAGTGCACATTTATATTTTTTTACAGAGAATAAACTTTAAAAGTTCTCTACAGAACTTAGCAGGCGGTTGGAGGAGGATGGCTTGAAGGGGGGCACCCTGAGAACAGTGGCAGAAGTACACAGACACCCCGGGAGAGGATGTGGTGCTGGAATATTGAATGCATGAAGCCCTATCATCAACAGTATTACAAACCAGGGTACCTAAAAATCTTTTAGATAATTAAAATGAACAAAAAAGTACAGTAGAAAATGTTACAACTAGACTGATTGTGATAACAATTTTGTACTATAATACTGAATCATTGGTTTACATACCTGCTGTTACATGCTGAAAATAACAAAGTATTATGTAATAAATATATCTCATAAAAATTTTTCGGGTTGGGTCCAGAATATACCAGAGTATAGCAGGTAGGGTGTTTGGCTTACACACAGCCCACCCAGATTTGATCCAGACATCCTCTGAACTCAGGCGGACAGCAGTAATCCCTGATTACAGAGTTGGAAATAAGCCCTGAGCATCCCAAAATGTGGTTTCACCCCCTCCCTGAGCATCCCCAATGTGGTTTCACTCCCTCCCCTCAAAAGAGAAAAGTTGCAAGTTAAGGAAGAACCTAAACATTAGGGGGAAGGATTACATTATCTTTAAAGAAATAATTTTACTCAACATTGATTATATGCCTGAAACTCAATCATAAGTAACTTTGTGACTCAGGGCGATTCAATAAATAAAATAAGGAGGCTTGCTCATCAAAACCAAGCTCTCCCTTAACTGGATCTTGCTTGTTTGACTCTTTCTTTGTGTGCTTATTTCCACTCTAGAGAAGCAAGTGTTCTCTCTCCACCATGATCTTCTTTCTTTCTATCTCCATAAATCACTCTAAATAAGTTTCAATAAAAACAATCTTTTTTAAAAAAATCATATCTCACAGGCTTTTTTTAAAAAAATGCTTATTTTCTGTCAGGTATTGTGTGAGACGGACAGGTACAGGAAAAAAAAAAGTCACCCAGTTTAACTAATATGTTTTTTTCTCTGGGGGTCACAGACAGCAATGCTCAAGGGTTACTCCTGGCTCTGCACTCAGAAACTACTCCTTGTAGTACTCAGGGGATCATATGGGAAGCAAAGTTGGGAATGGAGTCCAGCTTAGCCACGAGAAAAGCAAGCGCCCTACTTGCTGTTTTATCCCTGCGGGGCCTTAAGAAATATTATGAAGGTGGTAAAAACTGTCCTTTTGGCCTCAATTTTTTATTTTGTTGTTGTTGTCACTCTCCTAGAATAAGTCTTCATAAGCTTATATTTCAACTCTATGTCAGAATAAACTTTTTTAAATACCATTTTATTTATTCATTATAGGATGTGTCTGATATAGCTTAATGTATCATTTTGAAACACTTCAGCCCTTTGATAGATCAAACATACTATCTATCAAAACATACTTTAAGGGGCCATAGCCATAATACAGGGGGTAGGGCAATTGCCTTATCGATCTGACCTGGAATTGATCCCCAGTCCCCACCAGTAGTGATCTCCAGGCACAGAGCCAGGAGTTAACCCTGAGCATTGCCAAGTATGGCCCAAAAACAAATTTTTTAAAAAATAATTTATTTTTTAAAATAATAAATTGCATTTTTTCATGGAATTTTTAACATCATTAAGTAGCATTTGGACAGAGATTGATGTCAGTCTCAAAGTAACCCACCCATCAAAAACGTAAATTGACTATCTTTTTTTACAAAGTTTTTTACTTTTATTATGATTTTTTAAGAGTCACATTTTACAGATGAAATGTGGAACCCTAAAATACTGACACATTCTTTTATAATGCACAATGCTGAGGTACTCTTTCGGTTCACTTTTAAACTAAAATTAAAAAAGTACAAAAAAGAGATGGTGGTGGGAAGGTGTAATGGTGGTGGGATTGGTATTCGAATGCTAAATGTAATCAAGTATTATGAACTACTTTATAAAAATAAAATTTTTTAAAATGTACAAAAAAGAAAAGAAAAAAATCAACCCACAAAATTTCTAAAAATGGAATCCACAGTCACTTCCTCTTGTGGACTGTTTTTAAAAGTTAGTCTAATATGCACTTATATGTTCACTGCAGCACTGTTTACAATAGCCAGAATCTGGAAAAAACCCGAGTGCCCTAGAACAGATGACTGGTTGAAGAAACTCTGGTACATCTATACAATGGAATACTATGCAGCTGTTAGAAAAAATGAGGTCATGACGTTTGCATATAAGTGGATCAACATGGAAAGTATCATGCTAAGTGAAATGAGTCAGAAAGAGAGAGACAGACATAGAAAGATTGCACTCATCTGTGGAATATAGAATAATAGACTATAAGACAAACACCCAAGAATAGTAGAAATAAGTACCAGGAGGTTGTCACCATGGCTTGGAGGCTGTTTTCTCATTCAGGGCAACTCAGAGAAGGGAACAGCAAGTAAAATGTGGTTGTTGGTCATGTGGGGGAAAGATGATGCGGGCCAAATATAGACTAGAGACTGAACACAATGGCCACTCAACACCTTTATTGCAAACCACAACACCTAATCAGAGAGAGAGAACAAAAGGGAATACCCTGCCATAGTGGCAGTGTGGGGTGGGGGGAGACGGGACTGGGGAGGGTGGGAGGGATGTTGGTTTTACTGGTGGTGGAGAATGGGCACTGGTGAAGGGATGGGTTTTCAAACTTTGTAAGGGAGAAACATGAGCACAAAAATGTATAAATCTGTAACTGTACCCTCACGTTGACTCACTAATTAAAAATAAACTATTAATTAAAAAAATAAAATAAAATAAAATAAATGGAAAAAAAATAAAAAATAAAAAAAAATAAAAGTTAGTCTACTAAAGAAAAGATTGCACTTGTAAAGGTTTACCACCAAGGATATTATTGAATCACTGTATCACTGTCATCCCGTTGTTCATCGATTTACTTGAGCAGGCACCAGTAACGTCTCTATTACACACAACCCTGAAATTTTAGCAGCCTCTCCTTACTCGTCTTTCCCAACAATTGGAGATTCTTTCAGGGTCAGGAGAATGAGACCTATCGTTACTGTTTTTTGGCATACCGAATACGCCATGGGTAGCTTGCCAGGCTCTGCCGTGCAGGCAGGATACTCTCAGTAGCTTGCCAGGCTCTCCGAGAGGTATGCAAATATCTGTTATGTATTTGGGATATGAATATGCCACAGGAAGCTTGCCAGGCTTTCCCAAGTGGACAAGACTCTCGGTAGCTTGTCAGGTTCTCCAAGAGGGAGAACTAGGCTATTAGATGTAGCATGGCTGCATCGCTGTTCTGGGAGCTTGGTTTTATAGTCTCTGGATATTAGCCATTGATGGGATTACACCTCTATGGGGGAAGTTTCTGGGTGTGACTGCCTAGCTACTGGAAAATGGGGGAATCTAGGTGGAAGAGGTCCAGTTCCCGATCTGAGCAGCCTTGGAGATCTTGGCCCCAGGTCCCACACACCTGGGTTCCTCTGCGGTTACTTCATGCATGAGGCTTGTCCAAACATTTTTTTTTCTACTAAAGAAAACGATGCACTTGTAAAGGTTTATCACCAAGGATATTATTGAATACCCAAATAAAACCAACTGATACATATTTATTCCAAAACCTTCATAAGTTAACCATTATCTGTTTTAGGCAACACAAGACTTGAGCTGGAAGAAATCTGGTTTTGCTTTGTTTTTTTGTCCTTGGACCATACCAGGTGATCCTCGTGGCTTACTCTCTGGCTCTGAGCTAAGGAATCATTCCTGGTGGGCTCAGGGACCATACAGGGTGCCAGGGATTAAATCCAGGTCAACTATGTGCAAGGCAACACCCTCCCAGTTGTATTATCTCTTGAGTCCTCCATTTTTACTTCTCAGAAACTTTACCAAGTTCTAAGATGAAGTTGCTTATCATTAAGTAAAAGCCTCCTGCATTGTAAATTACATTATTGCCCAGAGGACAGATCACTGTGAGAGCATCAGTTCAGAGTCTGACCCCGTTTATCCTGTCTTGCTGTGGCTTACTTTCATTACAAGATATTCTGAATGATTCAAATTTGTAACAAGTGAATTCAAATTTTTTTAATCCCCCAAAAAGCAAAAAAAAAAAAAAAAAAAAAGCAAGGGCTGGAGTGATAGCACAGCAGGTAGGGCGGGTAGCTGCACGCAGCTGACCCAGGTTTGATTCCTCCATCCCTCTCATAGAGCCCGGCAAGCTAACAAGAGTATACTGGCCGCATGGCAGAGTCTGGCAAGCTACCCGTGGCGTATTCGATATGCCAAAAACAGTAACAAGTCTCACAGTGGAGACATTACTGGTGCCCACTCAAGCAAATCGATGAACAATGGGAAGACAGTGCTACAGTGCTACACACGCGCGCACGCACGCGCGCACACACACACACACACACACACACACATCCCACCTTGCATCTATCAGCCTGATAACTCTACATCAATGTAACATTTGGCAAGGCAAACACCCTACCTGCTGTGCTATCACTCCACCCCCTTGTTTCTTTTGTTTTGTTTTGTTTTGTTTTTCTTTTGGGGGGATTAAAAAAATTTGAATTCACTTGTTACAAATTTGAATCATTCAGAATATCTTGTAATGAAAGTAAGCCACAGCAAGACAGGATAACCAGGGTCAATTCCCAGCATCCCATAATAATTCCTGAGCGCAAAGCCAGGAGTAACCCCTGTGCATCATCAAGTGTGATCCAAAACGAAAAAAAAAAACTTTTAATCCTTTGGTTCTTAAAAGTAAAATTAAAACTAGCAAATTACTTTTCAATATTTGTGATTGCAACACACCATGCTGGATTGGGAAAATATGTTCAACAGAGACTGACTCCGAGCATTTTCCAGTGTTTTTGCTTTGTACTTCTCAAAAATATGTTTTCTTCATCTCATGTCCAAATCACAAATCCAAATCCAAATCACCCAAAGAGTAAAAATTTCATCCAATACTAACTTCTGATAACTGAATAAAATTCTTTAATACCGTGTTTTTTCATTGCATTGCTTTTTTAGTATCTGTGTCTAATTAGCAAACTCAAAATTTCAATCAGTTTATTTTGAAATGTATCATATTTAGCCATCGCACTAAAATAGTGAACAGAAAATCTCTTGAAAGAATTATATAAGTTGTGGGACCAGAACCATAGTACAGCGGATAGGACATTTGCCTTGTATGCGGCCAAACAGGGTTCAATCCCCAGCATCCCATAAGGTCCTCCAAGCACTACCACGAGTGATTACTGAGTGCAAAGCCAGGAGTAATTCTGAGCATTGCCAGGCGTAACCCTGAGTATTGCCGGGTGTGACCCAAAAAGCTAAAAAAAAAAAAAAAAGGTATGGAAGTCATTATAAAAGGGGGGGAATAGTGGAGGCTTAATTTTAAATGTTTTCTCAAAAAGGATAGCAGTTTTGGGGCTGGAGGACAGCATAGTGGGTAGGGCATTTGCCTTGCACGCGGCCAACTGGCCAACCCGGGTTCGAATCCCAGCATCCCATATGGTCCCCTGAGCACCGCCAGGAGTAATTCCTGAGTGCAAAGCCAGGAGTAACCCCTGTGCATCGCCGGGTGTGACACAAAAAAGAAAAAAAAAAGGATAGCAGTTTTATCTTAATCTGATAGCCAGTTTTATCTTAATCTGATAACATATTTGACCTACCTCTTCCTAGGTTATAAAAAAATAACCTTCCTAGGTTAATCTGCTAAATCCTTTTGTGTTTGTTTTTGCACTACACCCAGTGCTCAGGATTTAGTAGCTGCTCTGTATTCAGGGATCACGCCTGGCAGTGTTCTGGATTGGGGGAAGGAGGAAAGACCACATGTTAGGGGGGAGGAGGAGTTGAGCCTGGGTTGGCCACATGCAAGCCAAGTTCCTTAACCTTGTACATCTCTCCGACCATACTCTATTAAATCTTTTTAATAATAATAATGATGATGATGATGATGATGATGATGATGATGATGATGATGATGATGATGATGATAGCTGCTGGAGAGATAATACAGCAGATAGAATGTTTGTCTTGCATACAGCCAACCAGACCAGGTTTAATCCCAAGCAACCCATATGGTCCCCCAAGCCGGACAGGAGTGATTCCTGAGTAACCCTTGAGCATCTCAGGGTGTGTTCCAAAAAAAAAAAAATTGCTTTGTTTTAAAACTCCAAAATCAGGGGGCCACAGAGATAGCACAAGATAGTACAAGTACAAGACAAGGGAGTTGCCTTCCACACAGCCTATGGGGTTTTGGTCCCCAGCACCAGGTGTGATCCCTGAGTGAGCCATCAGGAGTGATCCCTGAGCACAGAGCCTGGAGTAAGCCCTGAGCACGAGCAAGGTGTGATCTCAAAATCAAGAAAATAAGCGGTTAAATAATAAAATTTGTAATCACTCAACAATGCTTAAAACACATTTAGAAATGCATTTTAATTCTCTATAATTTGTGCTACACAGAGATTCATTTTTTCCCTAAAACTTTTCAAAATTATTCTCGCCCTAGGAATTATGTGCATGGGAAAGCATCATTAACAGTATTGTAAATCACAGAGGCTCAATATTTTTAAGTTTAATAAAAATAAGTTATTCTCTTCATAGTTTCACCAGAAATAAAAAGTGTGATTCTATTTCTACCACAGGCCTCAGTCCCTGGTAACTTGCCTTTCACAGGATTTTAAGTGCCAATTGGAAAGCGTTTCCAAAAAACATCCAGGAGAGGCAGGAACAATAGGGCGTTTGTCTTGCAGGGGGGCAACTCGGGTTCAATCCCCAGAATCCCATATGGTCCCTCAAGCAACACCAGGAGCAAGTCCTGAGCATCGCTGGGTATGACCCAAAAACAAACAAACAAACAAACAAACCCACCCTTGAATGCTGGACCTAGATGGGGTGAGGGAGTGGGGAGTTCCCTTTAATAATGAGGTGAAAAGACGAAGGGAGCACTCAGCTGGTCATGCGTGTGTGGACTCCAAGGTTTGGCCGCCTTAGGGGTCCACTGACCCTCAACGTTTGGATTTGGATTCCTAGTCCTCAGTTGTCCATCTCAGGCAGCTGGGAAAGTCACTGTGAAATTAGAAATGAGCCAGGGAGATCTTAAAACAGTGTGATATCTGCGAGTGCAGAGTCATCCCAGGAACTTGCTGGAAACGCAGGATCTCAGGCCCCAACGTGGAAGGACAGGACAGGATGCCTGGTGGGACTCATGAATTAGTGTCTGCACGAGCCTTAAGGCTTTAACTACACGTTAAAATTTTGAGAACCAACGCTACAAAGAATCGCACATGAGGGCCCTAGTAATAATGCAGCGGGTAGGGTGTTTGCCTTGCACAGGGCCAACTGGGTTCCACCCCTGCACCCCATGTGGTCCACTGGGCCCACCAGGAGTAACCCATGAGCATCACCCAGTGTGGCCCCCAAAACAAAGCAAAAAATTGCACAGGGGTCAGGGAGATGGCGTAAAGGGCGGGAGCATATGTTTGGGGTCTAGAAGGTCCACAGTTTATCCCTGACACGGCTTGGTCCTCCCACCACCACCACCACCACTATCACCGCATGTTAGTGTCTTCTCAGCTCACCAGGTGTGACCCCCAAATTAACAACAACCAAAACACACACACACACACACACAGAAACGTGTACAAATGCTTGCTCATTGCATCGAGCGGACGTGGAACATATCAATAAGCCGAGAAATGAAAACCAAGGTGACTTGAAAAGATCCCCAGGATCTCCATTCTGGGAGCAGCATCTAAATTGCAGTTCTCCAGCGCTCTGGGGCGGCGGGGAGGGGGCGGGGGTGGGGGCGGGGGTGGAACGGCTCCGAAGCTGACGGCGCCCTGACGCCCGGCACCGGCAGGTGGCGCTGCACCCGCGCGCGCGGCGAGGGGGCGGGGTCAGGGTCACGCCCCCGAGCTCCGCGCTTAAGAGGCGCGAGCGTCGCGTGCCACCGCTAGTGCCGGGCAGCCGTTGCGAGCCGAGTGCGCGGCCGGTCGGGCCGGGGAACCGGTGAGTACCTTCAGTCCGTTTTTCTGAACTCTGGCGCCCAGCCTCAGCAGCAGGGGCCGCGGGGAGCCGGCGAGAACTCTGCAAGCCACTTGTGCGCCGCTCCGGGGCCGGCTGCCCAGCCAGCGCACGCCGCGCCCCTGTGGCTCGGCCCTGAGCCCGGGGCCCGGGACTCCCCAGGGACTTGTGGTAGTGGTGGTGGGGGTGGGGGGTTATTAGGACATTGGTTCTTAACATGGGTGCTGCTGGCAACTTTTCCAACTTGGCCAAGTCTTCGCGGCTCGCATCGCGTGGATGAATGATGCTGCCTACAGCCGGGTCAGCTGTCCGCTGGTTTCCTTAGTAACAGGAAGTTTTCCCTGTTTAAAATCTTCGGGACCGGAGTTCCCCTCCTCTCCCTATCTGTGTTGGGGTACGAAGTGGTTTTCCCTCCAAATAGTCGAGGTTTTAATTTAAGTCGAGGAGCAGATTCATTGGAGAGGGTGTACAGGCAGAAAAGGCAGAAAAGACGTTTCCAACTTTTGTTGGAGGCGGGGCGCGGGGGGTTGAGGGGATGTTTCCCACGACGTCTTGACATTTAGTGAAAGGTCATTCGTACTCTTTCAGCGCAGAATGTTAACGCTGGGGCAGGAGAGGAAGCGATGATTTAAAAACAGCCGGGCTTACAACTGTATCTCTGCGTCCCAGGGTTAAATCTGGCTGAGAGGCACGTGGATATTTGCAAGTACCTAGCGACTCGCATTGTGTCCTCCTGGGGAAGGGTTTCCTCACATTACTCTCCTGCAAAAACTTGAGTCTGTTGGGCTGTGTCAATATTTAACAGGAACATCAGGTCAGCATTCCTGGTACAGGAAAACAACAATCAGATCTGAAATATGCTTTGCTTCTGAACAGAGATGGGAGTTAGAGAGAAATTTGGGTCAAATTCTGAACACTCTGCTTTCCTGTTGTTCGGCTTAATGAAAAAGGTTTACCGTAGACTTGAAATAATATACTGGTTGATGTCTTATGGAAACCAACATATTTTTCTTGACTGCTATTTTATTTTCTTGGCTTGGGGCACAAAGTTGACTGTAAGCCGTGCAGTTAAGCTCCCTGCCGCTCTGGGCTTTGCTTTGGCTCTGCTCCGCAGCCTAAATTCCCTCCCATACCGAGGTGGCTGGGTACCCCCATTCCAAAGCCAATCTGGCTTTTCATCCAGATTGTGAATGTAGTGGCCTCATTCAGCAAATGCTTCCAACTTGTTGGATGCCCCACAAGTAGAACTAGAGGAGAACCCTCAGCCTTCCTGTACCAGGGCTCTGAGCAGGAGCAATTGTGCAGCGGGTAGGGCTTTTATCTTGCATGAGACCGACCTGAGCTCAATCCCCTGAGTTCAATTCCTGGCATCCCATATGGTCCCCCAAGCACCGCCAGGAGTAATTCCTGAGTGCAGAGCCAGGAGTAACCCCTGAGCATCACTGGGTGTGACCCCCCCCCCAAAAAAAAGGGAAAAAAAAAGATGAAGTGGGGCTTCGGGTGGGGTGGGGATGGAAGGGGGAGATTGGATGGAATGACAGTTTAGATGGAGCTCTGGGTTGCTGCTGCAGGATTTGTGAGCTGCAGGTTTTGTAAGCTATGAAACATGGTGGCACCAAATAAAACCGGTTTTTCAAAGTCTACCAAAATCGCCTTCCTTAGTGGCTATTAAAGAGATGGATTTGAACTCAATGACCCAAATAATATTCTACCTAAGTTCCTCTGCCAATAAAGGAAAAATTAAGGCATACTCTTTGAGGAATTATGCTTTTAAGTCGCCCAAAGGAGCATTTCCTTTATATAGCGGCCAAAATGTAGTGAAGCTAAAGGATTTACTAGAAGGCCAGTATTTTAAGTGAACTAAATATACTAAATACACTGATTTTCAGTTCTTACTAGTTTTTATGGCTCTGACCAGAGAGATAGTACAGGGGCTTCAGCATGTGCCTTACACACCTTGCCCCACCTACCCTTCTTTAGAAGCTTAGAGCCAGGACTCAGCCCTGGGCAGGGTTAGGTGTGGCAAAAAAAATAAAAGCCTCAGAGCTACAAATTTTTTTAAAAGAAAGAAAGTCTTATCAGCTTTCTGGATTCACTGCTAGTTGCTCCCTCGCCTGCCCTCTCTCCTAAGCTTAAAGCAGAAGCTTGAGACTGTCTAACTTTGTACTCTCTGCTTAACATTGTGGACAACATAGTTAACAAATTAATGGTGAATAACTGTTAGTTTGCGTGTTAATATTTTTGCCGCCCCACAACTCACAGAATTAGAAGATCTCAATGGAGAGTTGGCCTTAGGTCCTGATTGCACTGAGCTGAAGTCCTAATTCTTTTTTTTCCTTGTCAGTGTCTATCAGAGTTCAAAACTCAGTTGATTGCTGTATGCTATACTCAGAACCATTTCAAATTCTAATAATGGACCGCCAGCTTGAATTAAGGTTAAGGGCAAAAATGAAACATGTAACTGAAGAATTCAGAATCTGGTCTTAGGGATGTTCTAACCGCTTAAGCTCTGCCACCATGGCTAGGTTTAGGTAGTGATAGTGCCATGCCTAGCTCTAGACCTTAGAGTTTGATCCCTGGCACTGCATCCTCCTCTCCTACCCCCACTCCACTGCCAACCACAAGTTCTTTCTTTCCATATTTCTTTTTTCCTCTCTCTCTCCATTCTTTCCATGTTTTCTTGTTTCATTTCTCCTTTTCTTGGTAATTCTTAGATGTATGTTGACATCTCTGTTCTATCAGAGATTTCCCATTGAATTTCATAGAATACAAATACAGAATGTAATTCTAGAGCTATTAAAAGCAATGAATAATATTATGGCATTGTATGTTTTCCCTTACTAAAAATTGTTACACCAAACCTGAATGATAACCTGTGGGTTGATCAGGAGATGGGGCATGTATAATCTGGCACCAGCTAACTCCAGCCTCCATCGGTAATATTGTTAGTCACAAAATTAAAGCATTTCAAGTTATATTTACCTTTGAGAGAAATTGACTTTCTTCTAAATGAGGTCCTGAAATAAATGAGGTTCTAAAATAAAAGGAAACATCAGACCCTTTAAATAATAGACATACCATTCTTGGTTCTCTTTGCTTGAAGGTGCTGGTTTGAGGATTAAAGATTATGGTGAGGGTGGGGCTGGAGCAACAGTACAGCCAGTAGGACACTTGCCTGCACACAACTGACCAGAGTTCGATCCCCAGCACCCCATATGGTCCCCCATGCCCTGCTAGGAACAATCCCTGAGTGCAGAGCCAGGAGTAGTAGCCCCTGACCATTGTCAATTGTGGCCTCCCAAAAAAAGATTATGATGAGGGGGCCTAGGTGATGGTGCAGGGGTTAGAGCACTTTGCCATGCACTTGGCCAACTTGGTTCCACTCCTGGCACCACATATGGTCCCTGGAACCCTGCCATATCTGGCCTCAGTGCAGAGCCAGGACTATCAGGTAGGACCCTAGGACAACAACAAAAAAAATTAGTTTAGATGTGTAAATCAGAGACCCTGGGGGTGTAACTCAGTGGTAGAGTGTCTGCTTTGTGACTAACTATTCGATCCTGGGCACTACCCAGCAGTTGAGTATCCTCAGCACCACCACAAGCTATGTACAAGTGCCATCTCTAAAGAATGGAGCCCTGGCAAGCACTATGATTGCGTGGGCACTGCAGCCATGTGTGACCCCTGGCTAGTGCCACAACCAAAGCCATGCAAAACACCATCAAGCCACGAGTACATACCCTCCTGATTATGGAACCAGCAAAAAAAGGGGGGAAGGGGGAATGAGTGGATTGGCCACCATCCAAATTTCAGTTGTACATTTTCCACCTCTAATTCTTAAATCCATAACATTTTTACATTGTTCTATTGTACCTTAGTCATAAATAGCAACTTGAAGAAGATACTTAATTTCTCTTCCCATAGGTGGCTGAATCCATACCTACTATATAGAATCCATGGAGAGCAAACAAAACATCACAAACCAAGAACATTGGGAAATGAAGCCCAGAAGAAGTCTAGAAGATGATGAGTCTTTGGTAAAATGATAAATTTTTAATAATATGATGGATTTTAATGTATCAATATAATTCAAATGTTGTCCTATAATTTCTGGTTACAGAAATGATTTCTAATCTAGTGTACAGAGATCATGCTGATTCTTGTTATGAAGGTGATTCTTGTTATGAGGGCGAAGGGCAGTGTTGTATCTGAGACAGGCAACACCTGATTGACTGTCACGGACTTCTGAAACATCTTGAATAAGTCACTGTGTTTGGGTTTCTCAGTAGAATAAGAGAGACCAGATCATCTCCAAGGCCCTTCTAATTACTTCTAACTTTCTGAAGTTCTGGGTTTTTAACAAGTCATAAATGCCATATTGTTTTGTAAGCCTGCATTTTTGGTTTTAGGCTTACCAAAATTATTATCAAGATATCATTAAGTAAAGAATTAAGAATTAATTAAGAATTAAATAAAAAAAATAATTAAAAAGTGGACTGAAGAGATGCTTCAACAGACTGGTGCAAGAACCTAGATTCAATCTCTAGCACCATATGGTCCTCTAAGTACCAAACCAAGAGTAGCCTCTAAGCATGAAATTTATATATATTCAGGTTATTTTCTCTATATTTTTGTTGAATCATTGAATTTCAGAGTTATAAAGTTACTCATTGAGTTTCAGGCATACAGTGTTCCAACACCAGAGCCTTCACCAATATCCACTTGCCTCCACCACATGTCCCCAGTTTACATCCTGTCCTCTTGCCTGCTTCTGTGGCAGACACTATTTTCTTCCCATCCTCCTGGCTCCCACCTTAATTTTAAGCACTGGTTAACAATACTGTTACTGGTAGCACATCATGCAGATCACTTTACCTCCTCAGCACCTAGTCTTGTGCTGAGTGATCACTTCCCTCTATCTTTGTCATTATGATCCCTTTCCTGAACTATCCCACCTTCTCACCCCACTGATAAGCTTCTAAGGAACATTTCTGTTTGTGTCTGTCTCTCTCCCTCTGACTCAGCGTGATACTCTCCACATCATTACATGTTAACAGCATGACTTCATCTTTTACAAATCTTTTACAACTTTCTTTTATTTGCTGGAATATCAGGTTATTTCAATCAGGGAAATAACTTGCAACTTCTGAGTTTTATTTTGTCAAAGATCCCTTGATTTTAAATGTTTTAAATTTTTGTTGGTTGTTATTTTTTTTTAGGGGAGTTTTTCTTTTTCTTTTTCTTTTTCTTTTTTTTTTTTTTTAGGATTGTTTTGGAGTCACACCCAGCAAAGGCTACTCTTTGCTTTAGACTCAGGAATTACTCCTGGCAGTGCTGGGGGACTATATGGGATGCCAGAGATCAAACTCACCTCACCCTACCTGCTGTACTATCACTCCAAATTTTTGTCTTCCTGTTGCATTTTTCTAATTTTTTTTTTGCCTTCTAGAAGCACAATAGTTCAAGTTGTAGTGGATTTATCTGAAGCACATATTTCACTTAAGTAAAATGAATAAGAGAAATTAATGACTGAAGAAACCCAACATAACTAACAGTGCCTTTGATCAATGTTGCACAGACTGCAGTCGCCAGTTTTCCAGTATCCAAAAGCATGGTTCTCAGTGTCTTTGACTGATGAGCGCAGTGACCTATGAGTCTGAAATTCTATTGGAAAATAGGGAAACAAATAGGGAAGTCCTATTGCTTCATTCTAAGATGTTTATTTTATTTTCTTTTATAGAATAAAGATTCAGGAGACTCAGGCATGCTGAAAAGACCTGTGGTTTTGGACTTGCAACAAACAACCCATTTTGATGAATATGATTGCCCTCCAGAACTTCAACAAGAACAAGAGCTCTTTCCAATGTGGTCCATACCACTAAGAATTGCTGTTGTTGTGGGCTTTCTGACATTTGCTTATACTGTAATGAGAGAGGTCATTTACCCTTACGTGAAATTCCATAAACAATATTTATATAGAATTCCAATCTTGGTCATCAACAAAGTTTTGCCAATGGTTTCCATCACCCTCTTGGCACTGGTTTATTTGCCAGGTGTAATAGCGGCACTTGTACAACTTCGTAATGGAACCAAGTATAAGAGATTTCCAAATTGGTTGGATAAGTGGATGTTAACAAGAAAGCAATTTGGGCTTCTCAGCTTTTTTTTTGCTGTACTGCATGCAATTTATAGTTTGACCTATCCAATGAGGCGATCCTACAGATACATGCTGCTAAATTGGGCGTATAAACAGGTAAGATGATGGTATTGACAGTATCACTGAGTTAAGATGTCTAATGCACCAAACAAATGTACTCCTTGTTGTTTTAATACCAATACTCAAATCCCTATTAGAATCATTTACTGAGAAAGTAATCTGTATTTTTTATGTTGTAGTGTAATTTCATGGGACTAGGTTACATACTTTTTTTTAAATTTTATTGAATCACTATTAGTTACAAGCTTTCATGTTTGGGTTACATCACACATACTTTTATAACGAATGTTCTACAAGCTGACCATAGTAAACAACTTTAGCTACAGAACAAGTATTTCCTTTCAGATAGGGCCATGTTTCAGTAATCTCTTACCCTCACAAGACTACCTTTTAATACTGATTATTCTGATTGTTCTTATTTTACGCCTATTTTCCACATATGCACATTGTAGTTCAAGCTATTGAATATTATAGGACAGAGATGAATAGCTCTTCTGTTCTCCCCTTAATGGAATATGAAAGCAAAGTCATAAATTTATGGAGGAGGCTGAGAGATAGTATAGCAGTTAGGGGGCTCACCTTGCACGCGACCCACCAGGGTTTGATCGCCAACCCCTATGTGGTCCCCTAAGCCTGGCCAGGACTGGTCATTGAGTGCATAGCCAGAGCACTGCTGAGTGTGGCCCAAAATAAAGTGTGGAGACTCCAATGATAGGGGCCTCTGTAGTTGACCATAGGAATGAAGAAGGGCAGGAAAGTACTGTTTGCATTTTGTCTTTCATCTTTTCATATTGTAGGTCCAACAAAATAGAGAAGATGCCTGGATTGAGGATGATGTTTGGAGAATGGAAATTTATGTATCTGTTGGGATTATTGCACTTGCATTACTGGCTCTTTTGGCTGTGACATCTATTCCATCTGTTAGTGACTCTTTGACATGGAGAGAATTTGACTATATTCAGGTAAATCTGCTGTAAAATAAGGAGAAACTTGCCTCATGAATTTTTTGTGCCTATAATATCACATATATTTACTTCACCATATCTAAACATGATAATTTAAGTCCGCATACTTGTTCTAATTACAATACATTTTGTCACCTGTTAGTAGACATGTAAAAAATATCAGTCAACTAACAATAGTATTGGAAACTTTATACAATATGTTATCCATCTAATAACTAGAAATGTGATATTACAGGAAAGCCCTCAAAATGTTATTTTGCTTGTCCCCTGATTTCATTTTAAGTTAAACAGTTTTGTGATGTTAATGCAGAAGTATTCTATCAAGTGCCATGTATGTGTGTGCATGCATTTGTGTGTGTGTGTAAGAGAGCTTTTTATAAGTAACATTTTGTGTAATTACTTGAGTTTCTAAAATTTGGATTCATTCCAATTTCTCAGATTTACTGAGGCTAATCTCTAATTGTGAGATTATACTCTAACCTGTACTTGTGAATACAAGTGGATCCATGTCTGAGATTGAAAAGCATACAGTCCTAAGCACTGCCAAGATTTTTTAAAATTACATAGCTTTAGACTTTATGAGTAGGTATTTGTGGAAATTCCCAGTCATACATGTCCATACACATGCTTCAACAGACACTGACTGGTACAGATACTGTGTCTTCATCTGAATTATTCCAGTGCAGCTTAGAAGTGATGCCACATTTCCCAAACACCTTTTGTAGACTCAACCTTATGGACATGTAACATGTGACCCCAAAACAAAGAAACAAACAAAAAGAGTTAATATACAGATTAAGTGGTTTTTTTTCTTTTTTTTTGCTTTATTTAGGGGTCACACCCAGCAATGCACAGGGGTTACTTCTGGCTCTGCACTCAGGAATTACTACTGGCAGTGCTGGGGGGACCATATGGGCTGCTGGGAATCTGAACCCGGGTCAGCCGCATGCAAGGCAAATGCCCTACCCACTATGCTATCGCTCCAGCCCCATTATGATTTATCTTGAAGATCCATATCTGAAAATATAAATTTAGCTATTTAATTAAACATATTGGAGATTTAAAAACACTGAATACTTGTGAGGGGCTCATTCTGGCAGCTAGTTATCATTTCAATGAAAGATGGACAGGAGCCAAAGTTATCTAGAAGGGTTATCTAGAAGGTATAAAACTAAAATAGTAAACTATTTTTAAGAATCTTCACTTAGGTGGTGCCGTGAAAATTTTTTACGTGTATTTGCTGTTTTGTTCAAGAAAGAATTGTTGATCTTCCACTTTATCACTAGAGTAAGCTTGTTCACTTTAGTACCTATGTGCCAATATATCAGAGTTAGTTATTTGACTTCCTAATTACTAAGATCTTTGAGGTCAAACTGACTTTTGCAGTAATCTTCAGTCAGCCTACCAATATTAGAGTACCTAAAATTCACAAATTGTTGATCCTTCAGAAAACCTATAAAATAGAATACCTCTTTTCAGATGTCTCAGTAGGCAGATTTAAGGCAACTGCACAAAAGACAAATAACTATAAAATGAAAAATGAAGGCAGTGCTATCAAATGGCATAGACTTAAAGGAGAGGAGTGGATTTGCTCAGCTTAGCCTGGGTGCTACTATGCAATCCAAAGGAGTCAGAGGGAAATGAGAATTATGAAAAGGTGAGCAAATATGAATGGACATAGTTGAGAAATGCAAGAAGAATATGATCACAAATAGAAATATTTCCAAGCAATAAACTAGTTCTAGAAGAGATAGAATAAAATAAACTGAAGTAGACTTCACCAAATCTCTTTGTTTTCTTTTGCAGAGCAATCTGGGAATTGTTGCCCTTACCCTTGGCACATTGCATGCATTGATTTTTGCCTGGGATAAATGGATAGATATAAGTCAATTTATATGGTGCACACCTCCAACTTTTATGATAGCTGTTTTCCTTCCAATTGTCGTCTTGATGGGTAAAGCCATACTGTTCCTGCCGTACTTCAGGAAGAAGATTTTGAAGATCAGACGTGGTTGGGAAGATGTCAGCAAAGTTAATAAGATTGAGATGTCTTCTCACTTATAGAATTACTATTTATTTACATACTTGTTCAATATTGATAGATTTAACCATAAACGTTTCAAATCTATATTTCTTTAATAAAAAGATGCTTGAGGATCTTAATGAACTGAGTGTATTTTCTTGCAATTGTTAAAAACAGTCTTTAGTACTTTATGTGCTTAGAAATGCTATGCATAACAATATCTGATTTGCTATATAAAAGCCTTGAACTGTGTCCTTTCTCAAATCATACAGGTATGGTATATTGAATTTTTAAAAAATTTTTAGAAGATACTATTTATATCTTTTATACCTATTTACAAACTATCTGTTCTGTTTGGGATCTGGAAGTTTAATGCCTAGATAAAACAAAGATTAGAAAATGTAGTAATTATTGATTCTAGATGATGGGAACATGGGTTAATTATAACATGCCTTATTTTAAAGAGTGCCAGAGCTGTGTAGTACAGCGGGTAGGGCACTTGCCTTGTACATGGCTTAACCTGGATTCTACCTCTGGCACTACATATTGTTCCCTGAGCCTACCAAGAGTTATCCCTGAGTTCAGAGCCAGAAGTAAGCACAGCTGGGAGTACCCTCCTCTCAAAAAAGAAATATATATATATATATATATGTATATAATATGTGTGTCTTCAGATAAAATGTGCCCTGAAACACAAATAATAGAATACTGTTACAACAGAATGTATTTTTTTAATTTTTATTTTATCACCATGTGGAAAGTTACAAAGTTCTCAGGTTTATGTCTCAGTTATACAATATTCAAACACCATCCCTTCACCAGTGCCCATATTCCACCATCAAAATCCCCAGTATAACCCCCGCCCCCCACCCCCAACTGTATAACTGATGAATTTCACTTCATTTTCTCTTTACCTTGATTACGTTCCATATTTCAACACAAAACTCACTATACAACATAATGTTTTGTTATAAAATAAAACCAGAAAATAAATTGCATTTTCTAAGATTTGCAACTCAGTTGAACTTCAAAGTATACCGTGGACTAGTTCCTCAAAGAGAAAAAGCAGTTATTTGTGCTGCTGGTGTTCCAGGTATATAGAGACATGTCTGGAGATAGTGTAATTAGTTGAACAGTACGATTGGAAGCAGAAATGGTACCCTTGAGAAATGGTATAAGAGCAAAGGTAGGGCCAGAGAGATAGTATAACAGGTAATGAGCCTGCCTTGCATGGGACCAACTTGGCTTTAATCCCAGGAATCATGCATGGTCTCCTGAGCTCAGTCAGAATTAGCCCTGAGCCATAGTCAGGTATAGTCCAAACCCTACCTCCACATCACACTAAAAGAGAAAATTGCAAGGGGGTTCAACATGACATAAACAGTTCAAGTACTTGTACTCTGAACAGCATTTTAAGTTGGCAAACTGTTAGCATCTCCATTACTGGGAACTTAAAACATTCAACCCTTGCTTGTACAAGACACAGATTTCAGTGGGTGAACAGGAATCTAACCTGTACGTACTTTAGTGACCCCATCAAGGACAACAGTAGAGTTCTGACTTGATTATTGAAGACTTGTCTGACCTTGGCAATAAACAACACTGGTCTACATTCTCTGAATCCCCTAGCAATCCCCAAGCAATAGGGTTTGATCCCCAGCACTCCATATGGTACCCCAAGCCCTGCCAGGAATAAGCCCTGAGCAATGTCAGGTGTGGCCCCCAAATCAAAACAGATACAAAACATTGGTATAAACCTGGGTTGGACCGAGTGCCCTAAAACAGATGACTGGTTAAGGAAACGGGTATATCTACACAATGGAATACTATGCAGCTGTTAGGAGAGATGAAGTCATGAAATTTGCTTATAAATGGATAAACATGGAGAGTATCATGCTAAGTGAAATGAGTCAGAAAGAGGGACAAACAGAAGGACTGCACTCATTTGTGGAGTGTAGGGTAGCATCACATGAGGCTGACACCCAAGGACCATAGATACAAGGGCCAGGGGGACTACCCCATAGCTGGAAGACTGCTTCATAAGCAGAGGGGAGAAGGCAGATGGAATAGAGAAGGGATCACTAAGAAAATGATGGCTGGAGGAACCAGTTGGGATGGGAGATGCATGCTGAAAGTAGATAATGGACTAAATATGATGACCTCTCAGTGTCTGTATTGCAAACTATAATGCCCAAAAGTAGAGAGAGTATGGGGAATATTGTCTGCCTTAGAGGCAGGGGGAGGGTGGGAAAGGGGGGGTATACCCGGGATATTGGTGGTGGGGAATGTGCACTGGTGGAGGGATGGGTGTTTGATCATTGTGAGATTGTAACCCAGACATGAAAGCTTGTAACTATCTCATGGTGATTCACTAAAATTAAAAAATAAAAAAATAAACCTGGGTTGGAGCAACAGCACAGTGTATTGCATGGAACCAACCCATGTTTGATCCCTGACACCCCATAAGGTTCCTGAGCCTGCCAGGACTGATCCCCGAACACAAAGCCAGGGAATAAGCCCTGAGTATTGCTGGGTATGCACAAGCACACACACAAAATATTGGTATAAACTTGAATTTTCCTTTACTCCTTCATTGAATACTTCAATGAGTACCTTCCACACACTAGACTCGGAGCCAGGCAGAAAGCATACAGATAAAAAAAAAAAGTACACAGTATTTGGAACACTACATCCTCCACCAGAGTTTCCCTTTCTCAACCCATCCTGAACACCCTGCCATGGTACACTCAGTTCTGTAGACCAGTTCTTGGGTTATGTTACACATGGCCATTTGCTATTGTATTTTTTTTATACCCCACATATGAGAGATCATTCAGTACCTGTTCCTCCGAACTTCACTCAGTATGATACTTTCCACATTCATTTACATAGCAGCAAAAATGCATGAACTCATCTTTTCTTATAGCCAAATCATATTCTGTTGTGTGTGCATATACCCCAGTTTTTTTATCCTGTCATCTGTTCTTAAAAGTTTGAGTTATTTTGACTATTGTGAGTAGTGCTGCAATGAATATAGGAGTGCAAATGACTTTGCTGAACAGTTTTTTGGGTCCTTGGCAAAGATGCTGAGAAGCGGGGTGGATACTGGGTCATAGAGAAGCTCAGATTTTAGTTTTCTGAGAAGTGTCTGTATTGTTTTCTGAAAACGTTGAGTCACCAAGTACCACCAGGAGTAGAAATAGGAGTAAATACAAGCACTGATGTGTTAGCACCCTCTGCCCCGCCTACCCAAAACAAATGAAATGTAAATAGAAGTTCTTCAGATAAAATGGGAAAATAGGAAGCATAACAAGCAGTATGACAGTGTAAAATGATTAGAAAGAAAAGGGAAATCCTAGGGCTAAAGTCCAAAAGATAATATATGTAAAGGAAATACCTGATTGGGATAGGACACAGACTAGGTAGATCCAGAGTACTGTATGACATGAAAGTCTGAGCTTGGCTTTACAAGGAATAGGGAAGTCACAAAAAATTTTAATCAGGGCTTAACAAAAATTTTAATCAGGGCTTAACATGATCAAATTTACATTTTAAATAACATTATCTGTGGACTATTCAGGAGATAGAACTGGTTGTGGAGGCTAAAGACTGAAAGGTATTGAAGGAACTAACTACAAATACCCGAGGACAGAAACCAAAGGTTTGCCAACAAGATGGGTGAGGAGGAAGGGGAGGGCAGAGAGATAGTATAGCAGGTAGAATTTTTGACTTGAATGTGGCGGACCCAGGTCCGATCCCCTGCATTTCATATGGTCTCCTGAGCAGTGCCAGGAGTAATTCCTGAGTGAAGAGCCAGGAGTAATTTCTGAGCATTGCCGAGTGTGACTCCAAAAGCCAAAAACAAAAACAAAACAAAAAAATGCAAACAAAGGCTATAATAAGAATGATGAATAAAAGAGGAGAGTTACTGAAAAGAGGATTATATAAAGTAGAAAGATAGAATTTCCAGGAATTCATGACTAATAGACTACGAGGAGTAAGGGAGAGGAAGGAGATTAAGGTGGAACTTGGGTCCTTTTAGTTTAGATGACTAAAAGAAAGGTGCTATTATCCGGGAAAAGTAATTCCATATGAGAAGCAGATTTTTAACCATAACAACAACAACAAAAAGGAGTGTGTATTCTGTACATTGGAAACAACTTACAATAATCCCTTTTGCTAAGGAATGGTGTGTGATTTATTTTTTTCAATTTTAGAGTTCATAAACAAAATCATGAAAAGGATATAGTTTGGGGCAGTGGGAAAGAAAAAAAAGGAATTTACCTGTTCTCCTGATAAAATTTCTTTCTAAATTTCTTTTCTTTTCGGGGGGGTGGGGAGGACGGGGAGGGCAGATCACACCCACAGTCCAATCCTCAGGGCTTACTTCAGGCTATGCTCCCAGATCATTCCAGCAATACTCAAGCAGGACATGTGCTGTGCTTGGGATCGGATCAGTATGGGTCATATGCAAGGCAATTAAACTCACCTTAGCCCCTGCACTATTTCTCTAGGCCAAGGCCAAGCTCATTTTTTCAGAAGTCATCATTGTAGAAAACATCTGACACAGGGGCCAGAGCAATAGTACAGCAGGTAGGGTGTTTGCCTGGCATACCAATGACTCAGGTTCAATCTCTGGCATTTCGTATGGTCCCCCAAGCACCACCAGGAGAAATTCCTGAGTGCAGAGACAGGAGTAACCTCTGAGCATCTCTGGGTGTGGAGAAGGAAGGAAGGAAGGAAGGAAGGAAGGAAGGAAGGAAGGAAGGAAGGAAGGAAGGAAGGAAGGAAGGAAGGAAGGAAGGAAGGAAGGAAGGAAGGAAGGAAGGAAGGAAGGAAGGGAGGGAGGGAGGGAGGGAGGGAGGGAGGGAGGGAGGGAGGGAGGGAGGGAGGGAGGGAGGGAGGGTGGGTTGGAGGAAGGGAGGGAGAGAGGAAGGAAGGGAGGGAGGAAGAGAGGAAGGGAGGAAGGGAGGAAGAGAGGAAGGGAGGAAGAGAGGAAGGAAGGGAGGAAGGGAGGGAGGAAGGAAGGGAGGAAGGAAGGAAGGAAGGAAGGAAGGAAGGAAGGAAGGAAGGAAGGAAGGAAGGAAGGAAGGAAGGAAGGAAGGAAGGAAGGAAGGGAGGGAGGAAGGGAGGAAGGAAGGAAGGGAGGGAGGAAGGGAGGGAGGAAGAGAGGAAGGGAGGAAGGGAGGAAGAGAGGAAGGTAGAGAGGAAGGAAGGAAGGAAGGAAGGAAGGAAGGAAGGAAGGAAGGAAGGAAGGAAGGAAGGAAGGAAGGAAGGGAGGGAGGGAGGGAGGAAGGAAGGGAGGGAGGGAGGGTTGGAGGAAGGGAGGGAGAGAGGAAGGAAGGGAGGGAGGAAGAGAGGAAGGGAGGAAGGGAGGAAGAGAGGAAGGGAGGAAGAGAGGAAGGAAGGGAGGAAGGGAGGGAGGAAGGGAGGGAGGAAGGAAGGAAGGGAGGAAGGAAGGAAGGAAGGAAGGAAGGAAGGAAGGAAGGAAGGAAGGAAGGAAGGAAGGAAGGAAGGAAGGGAGGGAGGGAGGGTTGGAGGAAGGGAGGAGAGAGGAAGGAAGGGAGGGAGGAAGAGAGGAAGGGAGGAAGGGAGGAAGAGAGGAAGGGAGGAAGAGAGGAAGGAAGGGAGGAAGGGAGGGAGGAAGGGAGGGAGGAAGGAAGGAAGGAAGGAAGGAAGGAAGGAAGGAAGGAAGGAAGGAAGGAAGGAAGGAAGGAAGGAAGGAAGGGAGAGAGGGAGGAAGGGAGGAAGGAAGGAAGGGAGGGAGGAAGGGAGGGAGAAGAGAGGAAGGGAGAAAGGGAGGAAGAGAGGAAGGTAGAGAGGAAGGAAGGAAGGAAGGAAGGAAGGAAGGAAGGAAGGAAGGAAGGAAGGAAGGAAGGAAGGAAGGAAGGAAGGGAGGGAGGGAGGGAGGGAGGGAGGGAGGAAGGGAGGAAGGAAGGGAGGGAGGAAGGGAGGAAGAGAGGAAGGGAGGAAGGGAGGAAGGAAGGAAGGAAGGAAAGAAGGAAGGAAGGGAGGGAGGGAGGGAGGGAGGGAGGGAGGGAGGGAGGGAGGAAGAAGGAAGGAAGGAAGGGAGGGAGGGAGGAGGGAGGAAGGAAGGGGAAAAGGGATGAAGGGAGGAAGGAAGAGAGGAGGAAGGAAGGGAGGGAGGAAGGAAGGAAGGAAGGAAGGAAGGAAGGAAGGAAGGAAGGAAGGAAGGAAGGAAGGAAGGAAGGAAGGAAGGAAGGAAGGAAGGAAGGAAGGGAGGGAGGGAGGGAGGGTGGGAGGGAGGGAGGGAGGAGGAAGGAAGGAAGGAAGGAAGGAAGGAAGGAAGGAAGGAAGGAAGGAGGAAGGAAGGAAGGAAGGGAAGGAAGGGGAAGAAGGAAGGAAGGAAGGAAGGAAGGAAGGAAGGAAGGAAGGAAGGAAGGAAGGAAGGAAGGAAGGAAGGAAGGAAGGGAGGGAAGGAGGGAGGGAAGGGAGGGAGGGAGGGAGGGAGGAAGGAAGAGAGGGAGGAGCGAGGAAGGAAGGAAGGAAGGAAGGAAGGAAGGAAGGAAGGAAGGAAGGAAGGAAGGAAGGAAGGAAGGAAGGGAGGGAGGGAGGGAGGGAGGGAGGGAGGAAGGAAGGAAGGAAGGAAGGAAGGAAGGAAGGAAGGAATGGAAGGAAGGAAGGAAGGAAGGAAGGGAAGGAAGGAAGGAAGGAAGGAAGGAAGGAAGGAAGGAAGGAAGGAAGGAAGGAAGGAAGGAAGGAAGGAAGGAAGGAAGGAAGGAAGGAAGGGAGGGAAGGAGGGAGGGAAGGGAGGGAGGGAGGGAGGGAGGAAGGAAGAGAGGGAGGGAGCGAGGAAGGAAGGAAGGAAGGAAGGAAGGAAGGAAGGAAGGAAGGAAGGAAGGAAGGAAGGAAGGAAGGAAGGAAGGAAGGAAGGAAGGAAGGAAGGAAGAAGAGAGGGAGGAAGAAACATCTGATACATTTAACACAATCATGTCTTATATAGGTTATCCCTGGAGATCAAAGAACATCACCTGAAACACTCTACTCCAAGTTCCAGAAGCCATCCTTTCCCATGCAGAATTCCTCCAATTTAGGGTAAAGTCAATCTGGATTTTCTTTACTTTATACATTTGTGCTATAGGAATCATAAAAACTTCCATTAAAGGGAGAAAATGCCATTAAAATGAGTTCTATATCTTGCGGAGGAGGGGGGAGTTTATTTGGAGGTGCACACCCAACAGTGCTCAGGGCTTACTCTTGACCTTATGGGGTGCTGGAAATCAAACTTGGATCAGTCATGTGCAAGGCAAATGCCATAAATGCTATATCATTACTCCAGCCCCTCAGGAAAAAATATAAAACATAAATATATTATTCTAATCTGATTTTTAAATCATAGACCACAGTCTAATGTAGTGATAAGAAATTATGGCCTATTAAGCATGGGATCTGTTAATTTAAACATTAATATTAATAATAAAAATATGTGGTTTTCACTGGTAGCATCAACGCTCCAATTTTACTCCCAAGAAATGATCAAGATACAACAGTTCCTTTTCCCTAAAACAGTTCTTCAATGCAAAAATAGTCTTTCAAAATTTTTCCAGTTTGAAATTAATATTAAGTTTTATTCTTCATTAAAATTCCTTTCTTCATGACAATTTTTCCCTGTGTTTCCAAGAGACCTTTTGTTTTTTTCATTTTAGTTTTATTTTTGGTTTTGGGGGGGTCATACCTGGCAGTGCTTGGGGCTTACTCCTGGCTCTGTGCTCAGGAATAACTCCTGGCTGGACTCAGGGAACCATATAGGGTGCCAGGGACCAAACCTGAGTAGGTCACAAGCAAGACAAACACCCTCCCACCATACTATCACTCTGTCCCTATGTTTTCTGGGTTTTGGGTTTTGGGGATTTTTTGTTTTGTTTTGTTTTTGAGAGGTCCTTTGAAGACGTAAAAATTATTTGATTTCTTACTGGTGAAGGCATGCTTATGCTTCAATAAATTAATAAGTTACTGGCTTGTGGTCATTTGACTCAAGAGGAAAGTTGGGTACCTTCTTTTCAGCTCATTCTTCGGCTACTGCTTGTTCAATGGATATGTCCTTCCTTTATTTATAGGGAGGATGTGACGGCTCAGGATTGCTCACGGATGCCTATTTCTGAATGAAGTTGAAACTAGTTGCCCAGTCATACAGATATAAATAAGTATAAATTACTGAACTGAAAAAGAGCTGAAGAGGTTACCAGAACTCTAATCCCTTGCTTGGAAGCATGACCTTTCTGAAATGCAACTTCTCTCAATAAAAACTTGGAACAGCATTGAAAAGAGAAGATAGAAATGAAAAAAGGTGCTAGCACTACAATGTAAGGAAACTTGATTTTCCCAGACCCAATGGCCCCTGCACACCTTGGATGGATTAAGAGCAGCTGGTAAGATATGAGAGTCAGTGACCCCCCAGTACTGCCAGTGTGACCAAAACACCATCCTCCCGCAGGCCCCTCTTCATTTTGACAGAAGAAATGGACTCTTTCTGTTCAGTTTTTATTTCCTTGATCCAAAAATCTACAAAGTGACTCAAGTCAAGAGAAGAACTGATAAGATTAAAAGTAGCTCTGATAGAACCAGGTCAAGTAAATGATTTACTATCCCAGCGCCCAGAGGGAATTCCACAGAACAGAATCTAAGCATCTGCTATTCTCTCTACAGACAGGGTGAAGTTCAAAGTAGGTTCTTGAGGTGGCCTGGAGGTGACATCTGAAGAGTGGTACAGGAACTGGGGTACTTTGATGGTGAAGGAGGGTTGCAGAAACTCTGAACATCAATCCCATAAATGTTAACACTATTAAAAACATGTTACCGCCAGAGTGAAAATACAGTGGGTAGGGCGTTTGCCTTGCAGGAGACTGGGTTCCATCCCTGGCATCCCATATGGCCTCCGGAGCACCGCCAGGAGTAATTCTTAAGTGCAGAGCCAGGAGTAACTTCTGAGCATTTTCCAGGCATGACCTCTCCCCTACCCTCACCCCTATAAAAGGCTAAAAGCATGTTACATAGTTTGTTTCCCATTGTCTGAAATTTAAGGCATGGGACTCACATCCAAAGGTACAAAATAGTCCCCATTCTAATTTCAGAGAGCAACCAGTCATGGTTCTCTTTCATTTGCAAGCATTCTCTTTGGGGTTGTAACTCAAAGACTGATGATAAGTTGACTACTTGCCTCTCCTCCTAGACAGACAATGGATTACTGGATTAGAGATTTTGTCCTATTACTCTCCAGAGGCAATAAAAGTGCTGCTCTGTTTCTCAAACATTCAACCACTTATTCTGAATCTTGTGGGAAAGAAGACATGAGGGAGAGTCACACATCAGTGGACAGAAAATTGGAGAGTCATAGAGGTTGCGATCAAGAGTACAGACAGTAAGACAGCTGTCCTTGCTCGAGGCTCTGGAAAGGGAGATAAGAAATGGTATGGAAGTACTGACCCTTATTCCACGTGAAGTCCAGGAGGAGGGGCTAGATGACAGCAAGGACAACTGAGAACACTCTTCAGATAATACTCTCCCTCCTCCACTCTTAAGACTAATCTCATACTGGCAACGGATAGACTACTGAGTCTTTTCTTTTCTTTTTTTTTTTCTTTTTTGCTTTTTAGGTCACACTCGGCAATGCACGGGGTTTATTCCTGTCTCTGCACTCAGGAATCACTCCTGGCAGTAATTGGGGGACCATATGGAATACTGGGAATCGAACCTGAGTTGGCCCCGTGCAAGGCAAACACCCTACCCACTGTGCTATCACTCAAGCCCCTAGACTACCAAGTCTTAAATCTGGGTCCCCAAGAAGGAAGAATACATGTTCCCACCCCTGCATAGTCTCAACAGAGGCTGAACACAACCATGTCCTCCCCCACCCTGTTAACATAGCTATGTAAATATAGGTTTTTTGGCAGCCAGAGAAGGCCAAATATGATACAATAAAATAAGGTATCACCTGCTTGACAAGTATTAGTAGTAGTAACAGTGGTTCAACTCTCCAAGTCACTGATCCAGATAGATTAAAACAACAAATAAAAAAACTTGAAATCACTCTTAGTGTGTGGGGGCTCAATTCCAATAGCGAGGGAGACAAAAGCAAGAAGAAACACATGGGACGTATAAAATGAGAAAGCTTCTGCAGAACTAAAAATACTTGTGTGGATATTAAAAGATATTCTGCTGAATGTGAGAATATTCTGTATATGATACTTCTGACAAGGAATTAGTACTCTAAATTTATATTTTAAAAACATGTATAAAACTTAAACAACAAAAAATGCAACCCAATTTTTAAAAATGGTGGAAGATCTGAATAGATTTATGTCCAGAGAAGACATCTGTCACTGTCACTGTTATCCCGTTGCTCATCAATTTGTTCGAGCGGGCACCAATAACGTCTCTCATTGAGAGACTTGTTGTTACTGTTTTTGGAATATCCAATATGCATGGGTAAGCTTGCCAGGCTCTGCTGTGCGGGCTCCATACTCTCAGTAGCTTGCCGGGCTCTCCGAGAGGGGCGGAGGAATTGAACACGGGTTGGCCGCGTGAAAGGAGAAAGCCCAACCGCTGTGCTATCTCTCCAGCCCTTGATAAACTGACACATGAAAAGATGTTCATCTCTTATTGTTCTAGAAGTGCATCTATGAGAATGGTTATTATTCAAAAGACAAGAAGAAATAGGTGTTGGAGAGAATGTGGAGAGAGGAAAATCCTTATGCTCTATATTATTTGGATAGCCTTATGGAAAATAGTATGGAGATACTTTGGAAAATAAAACTTAAGTCTAAGTATGTGGTTAAAAGAGTAGAATATATGCTTTGTATGTGTGAGTTTTGATTTCCAGTCACCTATTGCTCCTTTGAGCAAAACCAGGCATGACTCTGATAGCCCCTGAGTACCATGGCATATGGATCCCACAATAATAACAACAAGTAAAATGTTTAAGTTCCATAATATTCCACTTGTCTTACTCTGGGTACTTAAAAAAATACTAAAAACACTAATTCAAAAAGATTTGATATGTTCACTCAAGTTTATTGTCACTTATGGTAAGAACTGAAAGCAACCTAAATGCTTAGTAATGTGAAATAAAGATATAGTTTGTATACAAATTGGAATATTACTGAACTTTAAAGAAAGACAAACTCCTGCAATTCGCAACACTATGAATAGAGTTAAAGTGTATTGTGCTTAGTGAGATAAATCACAGAGAGGGACAAACATGATTCATCCCTGTGATATATTGAGAAAATAAGCAGACGAACTAAGTAAAACAAATTGGACTATAAAACCAACTAGTGATTGCTAGAATGAATGGGGATAAAGAGAGTCTTAAATTGGGACAAAGAAGATGCACATGTTTATTTTCCATATTGTTTGCCTGATCCTTTATAATGTTATAATGAAACATGACTTCAATTTTATTTTAAGTTATATTAGTGAAAACTAAGTTTACATACCTAGCCTTATCTTTTCCAGTAGACCAGACCTGGATTCTGGTCTACTATATTTGATACCTACTAACCAATTTCATCTGAACTTCTAAAAAACATCTCAAATATAAAGTTCTGAAGATAAAAATCTTAATTTTACTCTCATCCCCTCTAAGTTGCTCAAGCAAACCAAAAGGGCCCATCTTGGATACTGCTGTTTGCCATACACTCATATCCTGTTCATCAGTAAGTTCTATTTGACTCAACCATAAAAATATATTCTGCATCCAACTGTGTCTCATTACTAAAATCATCTTGGCCCAAGTTACTTTAGTTACTCTTCTAGCATTCTTGAAGTCAGCCAACTGGTCTTTCAGTGCTTCTCCATCACCACCCCCGCAGAAAATGTTCTACCCAGCAACTAGTGTGATGCCTCAGAAATGTGTCATATTAGGCCTCTGGGGAGGAAAAATATCTTAAGTCTTCCAGTAAAACTTAAAATGAAATGCTAAGTCTTTGCCATGGTCTAAAAATGTCTACATCTGTCATTTGTCCACTTTTCCAGATTCTTCTCTGACACTCTTGACCCCACTCAAGTTATTCCCATTGTACAGGTCTTCCTCTTTTTCTCAAACACAAAGTCATTCTTATCTTAGTTTCTTCATACTTTCTGTTTCCTATGCCACAAAGTTTTATCAAAGCCACTCAATCTTGGGGCTGGAGCTATAGCACAGCAGGTGGGGCGTTTGCCTTGCATGTGGCCGACCCAGGTTCGATTCCCAGCATCCCATATGGTCCCCCTAGCACTGCCAGAAGTAATTCCTGAGTGCAGAGCTTGTAACCCTTGCAGTGCAGTGCAAAGTAACCCTTGTGCATTGCTGGGTGTGACCCCCCCCCAAAAAAGCAAAAAGACAAAAAAACAAAACCACTCAATTTGCATATTAACTTTTTGTTTGTTTGTTTCTTTGTTTTGGGGTCACATCCAGCAATGCTCAGGGGTTACTACTGGTTCTGTACTCAGGAATTACTCCTGGCAGTACTTGGGGGACCATATGGGATGCTGGGGATCGAACCAAGGTCGGCCACGTGAAAGGCAAACACCCTACCCGCTGTACTATCACTCCAGCCCCAAGCATATTAACTCTTTTACATATGTCACATAGATTTCCTGACAGTCCTGTTTAAAATAGATCAAATAATTCTCTTATAATACTTTCTGTCTTTCTTTGACTTGGTTTATATAGTTCTTACTACCTTTCCAGTCTTATCTGTCATAAACACACTTATAATTATCTGGATCCCACTGTTATTGGGAGTGCTTTATTATGTTTGTGACAGTATTCACGTTATCTTGAAGAGACTATGGCACACAATAGAAGTTCAAGAAACATTGTTGAATAAACTATTAATTACCAAGTGAGTGAATTAATAAGAATTACTGTCATATAATCACAAGTTGTTGGGATAACAGTGTTTAGGATACAAAAAGTGATGAGCGAATTCTCAAAAATTAGGAGTATCAGCATGATCTGGTTTACATTCCAGAAATGTAAATTCTGGAAACCTATATCAAATCTATTATACAAGAAATTTAAAGTGAAGAGAGCAATGGTTTAGCAAGTTCTTTCAGATATTCTGGTAAGCTTGAAAACTCATTTTAGGCAAAGGCCAAACCTAGCCTACTTCCTATATTTGTAGACATTTCCATTCATTGATATATTGAATGATATATTTATATTTATATAAATTGGACAAAAAACTACTTTTATCCTATAATAGAAATCTTGAGTAATTGCAACAGAGACTTTAATGCCCACAATACCTATAAAATTTACTACTTGGACATTTATTGAAAAAGTTTGGTGTCAGGCCAGAGCAATAGTACAGAGGAGAGGGCGTTTGCCTTGCACACGGCCTACCCGGGTTCAATCCCCACATCCCATGTGGTCCCCTGAGCACAACCAGGAGTACTTTCTGATTGAAGAGCCAGGAGTAACCCCTGAGCATCACTGGGTGTGACCCAAAAAGCAAAAAAAGAAAAAAGAGAAAAAAATTCATTTCCCTTACTTCAGATTAACACCTTTTACCATGGCTTATGCCAGAGTAAACACAAATATCTATTTTCTTCTGATCCAAATACCACTGAAATTAAATATGATTAAAGAATAATTCATAAACATAACTGCAAAATAGGAAAGAATATTGTGAAAAGACCAGAAATGTGAGTGATTTCCAGTATCCAGTACATCCAAAGCATTTGGGATAGACAAAAATCAGATGAATCAGATCAGCAGAGAAACAAGTAAAAGAAACTGCAACAAGATTCAAAAAAAAAAAAATTCAAGTAGAAGCTATTGCAAAAGAAAACAAAAATTCTTCAGAAAACTCTAGATAAGTTTTATGTTCTAATATAACCAAACCAAATCACTATTGAATGAGTCATTAAAGAATCAGCCAGATATGGCCAGTGACTTTTTCACTCAAAGATGTGAACAGTTGACTTGCTGACCTCATTTTTAAACAGAACAAAATAGGAAAAACGCTCCTTTTTTCAGTTCTGGGGACCAAGAGACAGAATCCTGTAAGATGCACATTGCGTCCATAGTGGACAGAACAAGAAGGACATCCTGACTATCCAGAAAGAACCGGGTTTCTAAAATGGAAGTTTTTATGGGGAGACTATCAGGCCAGACACTGGACATGAACAAGGCAACAATGGGAAAGTTTGCTTTTACTCCGAGGACAAGCTCAATGTAATAAGCTAAATTGTACCTCCAAACAGAAATGTTGAAGTTCTAACCCCAGTACCTCAGAATGTGACCTTATATAGAAATGATCATTGTGCATGAAGTTAAAATGAGATTCTAATGGAGTTTGTTAGGCCTGTTAGGCAAGTTATTGGTATTCTGATTTTTTTTAAGAAAACAAAGATAAGGGTCCCATTTGAAGAGACCCAAGATATCTGGTTAGAAGACTATGAATATAGAGGCATAAATTTAAAGGCTTTGTAGTCCACAAATGCCTGGAACGCATAGAAAGGATCCTGCCCTGTAAGTTTTCAGAGATCGAATGACCTGAGAATCCCTCCTTACCTCCAAAACAGAGGGAATAAATTTCTATTATTCAAAGCCATCTCCTGCATTTAGTAACACCCCTTAATGTGACTGAAAGGTCCCAAGAAAATATGATCATCCAAAACTATTGTGTGAATTTTACTCATTTATGGGGTTGTTGTGGGGTAAGTGTTGGGCCACCACAGCTGTGCTGTGGTTATTCCTGGTTCTGCACTCAGGAATCCTATGTGGGGCTCTGGGGGACCATATGAAGATCCAGGGATCTAACCCAGGTCAGGTATATGCAAGGCAAGTGCCTTACCTGCTGTATTATTGCTCCAGCCCCCTGTGTGTGAATTTTAACATAAGCTGATTGATTAAAAATAAAACAGAAAGTGAGCTTCATATAGCTTATTTTTCTGGTTATAAAAACAACTCCAAAGACCACAATATTTTTGTTCTGTTTCATTTGGGGGACACACCTGGCAATGCTCAGGAGTTACTCCTAGCTTTGTACTCAGGATTTACTCCTGGAAGTGCTCAAGCGACTCTATAGGATGCCAGGGATCAAAACCGTGTCAGCTATGTACACGGCAAGCACACTACCCTCTGTACTCTATCTCCAGCTCCAACATTTCTGATATCAAGCAAGCATTTTTTATTCATTCATTCATTTTTCAACTCCCACTCCACCCACCCAGCTTTATTGAAGTTCATAGTTGAGTTGGCCAGAAGCTTATCCAGGCAACTCAGAGCACAAAGGCAGGAAGGAATTTTGGCAGTCTTCCTTCCATTGATATAGGGCACACTCAAATGTACCCACATTCTCTTGAATGGCCACAGTTACATATGTCAGTTAACTCAGTGTGCACATCTTTGGGATGTGAGCAGAAACTCATACAGACTTGGTCAAGAGAATATGCAAACTCCCTACAGATAGTGTCATTAAGGAGAAGAGATCTTTCTCATTAACATTATAATGAAACATGTTGACAGAAATGTCTGTTGAAGGACCTGCTGTATTTTATAGGTCAGTCCTGAGAAACTTTTACACAACTTCTTTGGGGCGGGAGTGGGGGAGCATACATTCCACTGTTTTACACCTTTCCCGTCAAACTAAAGCTTGTATTAACAGAAAAGTAAACAAGGATTCTTATTTGGACAAGGAAATAGAGTATCATCAGTCTTAAGAACAAATAATCATTGCCAAATATTTGTGGAAAGTTAACATCATCAGGAGGATTTGTCTGATTTGTAGATCAGAAAAATGAAAACCTACAGAAAAATAAAGGACGCAATAGAATAAAAGTCTAAAATAAGTATAACAAAATATCTGGAGAGATTTGAGAAGATATTGCATTCATTAGCAAAAATATAAATTATTTTTTAAAAATAAAATGACTTGTTGGGACCAGAGCAATAGTATTACACGTAAGGAGACTATAGAACTCTACAGTACCAGGAGTAATTCCTGAGTTCAGAGTCAGGGGTAACCCCTGAAAATCGCCAGGCATGGTCCCAAATTAAAAATAAATAAATAAGTAAATAAAATTAATTGAGTTTGGGGCAATTTAAGCTATCATTGCAAAAAAAAAGTATTTATAACTTTAGGTTATACAGAAGTTATTATATCTTTACTAGGTTATAATAAAAGCATACATAAAGGAGAACAAAATTTCTTTGGATGTATAAGACACACACTGATATTTTTAAGTAGATATATCAGAAACGTTAAGTAGAAATAGTGCACGGGAGAAGAGGGGTCCAAATCAGAGATGAAGCTTAAACATAAGTGAGGAAGTCAGACTCTTATGGGCATAAGAACTAAGGTTAAAGAAATATAGTCAGTAGCACACATCCAAAAGAACAAAAGCAACCGCTGTTGGAGAGGATGTGGGGAGAAAGGGACCCTTCTTCACTGCTGGTGGGAATGCCTACTGGTTCAGCCCTTCTGGAAAACAATTTGGACGACTCTCAAAAAATTAGATATTGAATTCCCATTTGACCCAGCAATACCACTGCTGGGAATATATCCCAGAGAGGCAAAAAAGTACAATCGAAACAACATCTGCACATGTATGTTCATCGCAGCACTGTTTACAATAGCCAGAATCTGGAAAAAACCCGAATGCCCCAGAACGGATGACTGGTTGAAGAAACTTTGGTACATCTATACAATGGAATACTATGCAGCTGTTAGAAAAAAGGAGGTCAAGAATTTTGTAGTTAAGTGGATGGGCATGAAAAGTTTCATGCTGAGTGAAATGAGTCAGAAAGAGAGAGACAGACATAGAAAGATTGTACTCATCTATGGTATATAGAATAACAGAGTGGGAGACTAACATCCAAGAACTGTAGAAATAAGTACCAGGAGGTTGACTCCATGGCTTCGAGGCTGGCCTCACGTTCTGGGGAAAGGTCAACTCAGAGAAGCGATCACCAACTACATTGTAGTCGAAGGCCATGTGGGGGAAGGGAGTTGCGGGCTGAATGAGGGCTAGAGACTGAGCACAGCGGCCACTCAACACCTTTATTGCAAACCACAACAGCTAATTAGAGAGAGAAAACAGAAGGGAATGCCCTGCCACAGTGGCAGGGTGGGGTGGGGGGGAGATGGGATTGGGGAGGGTGGGAGGGATACTGGGTTTACGGGTGGTGGAAAATGGGCACTGGTGAAGGGATGGGTTCCCAAACTTTGTATGAGGGAAGTATAAGCACAAAAGTGTATAAATCTGTAACTGTACCCTCACGGTGATTCTCTAATTAAAAATAAATAAATTAAAAAAAAAAAAAGAAATATAGTCAGGGGCTGGAGAGATAGCACAGCGGGTAGGGCATTTGCCTTGCACGTGCCTGACCCAGGTTCGATTCCCAGCATCCCATATGGTCCCCTGAGCACCACCAGGGGTAATTCCTGAGTGCAGAGCCAAGAGTGACCCCTGTGTATAGCCAGGTGTGACCCAAATAGCAAAAAAAAAAAAAAGAAAGAAAGAAAGAAAGAAAGAAAGAAAGAAAGAAAGAAAGAAAGAAAGAAAGAAAGAAAGAAAGAAAGAAAGAAAGAAAGAAAGAAAGAAAGAAAGAAAGAAAGAAAAAGAAATATAATCAGGGAGTGATAGCACAGTGAGTAGGCCGTTTGCCTTGCACATGGCCAATCCAAGTTTGATTCCCAGCATCCAATATGGTCCCCTGAGCACGACCAGGAGTAATTCCTGAGTGCATGGGCCAGAGTAACCCCTGTGCATCGCCAAATGTGACCCAAAAACCAAAAAATAATAATAATGATAATAATAATAATTATTATTATTATAATCAAGTTCATCTCTTATACTTAAATTTCAAAAAGGAAAAATATTAATATTAATGAAGAAACAATTTTAGAATAGATGATGGTGATGGTTAACTTACAAAACATATTAAGTTGAAGAAGTATCCTGGAACAAAGTGCAAAAGAAAATTTCATTAAATGAAAAATGTTGAAAATTACTTAAGGGACATGGAAAAAAGATAATTTCAAGCATTTCTCATAGGCATTTCAGGAAGATGAAAGGAGAAGGGAAAAAAGGGCTGAAGAGATAGTACAACAGGTAGGGAGCTGGCCTTGTATTCAGTCAACCCATCTTCAATCCCCAGTGCTATGTGAGTCTCTGAACCTCTCCAGGAGGAAGCACAGAGCCAGGAGGAAACCCTGAGCATGACCTGGTACGGCCCAAAATCCAAAAACATAAATAAAAAACTAAAAATAAATAAATAGGAGAGAAAAAAAGAGTAGAATAAAACAGGCTGGAGCTAGAGAAAGATAAAAAGATTCCTAAGACTCTTTTAGGATCCACTGGACAGTACAGGATGGATCCAGACAATACGACCTTGGTAAAAAAAATTTTTTTTTTCTTTTTGTGTCACACCTGGCAATGCACAGGGGTTACTCCTGGCTCTGCTCTCAAGAATTACTCCTCACGGTGTTCAGGGGACCATATGGGATGCTGGGAATCGAACCAGGGTAGGCCGCGTGCAAGGTAAATGCCCTACCCACTGTGCTATCACTCCAGCCCCAATCTTGGTGAAATTTGAAGCCATCTAAGACAAGGCTTGGTGGGGATGGAATACAAAAACCTTCCATCAAGGAAATAAGTAGAGTACAGCAATCGTTACTTGATATGAACAGGTTCTTGGAAATTAAAAAGTTTTTAAAATTTTTTAAATTTAATTTTTAATTTAGTTTTTTTATTTAATTTAAAAAACTTTGATTTACAAAGTGATTGATAGTTGAGTTTTAGATATATAACTTTCTAGCACTGATCCCACCACCAGTGTCAACTTCCCTCTACCAGGGTTTCCAAGTTCCCTCCCACCCCTAATATTCCCAGTCTGCCACCTTGACAGGCACTTTTTAAAGGCAAACTGTCACTTTAAGAGAAAATGGAGTATAACAAAAGCAGTTCCTTGATTTATTGAATTGTCGTTTTGTAGTCAAGTGCTCTACCTCTAAGTTTTACCTGCCAGTTGTCATTTTGTTCAACTTCAGCAAGGATTGCTTTCTCTTTGTTTTAGTTTTGTTTTTGTTTTTAGGGGTGTGGAAGTGGGGGAAACTATACTTGGCAATGCTCAGCTGTGACTCCTGGCTCTGCCCTCAGGCGTCACTCCTGCAGGCTTCGGAATCGAACCTGGGTCAGCCTCATGCAAGGCAAGCACCCTATCTGCTGTCCTACTGGTTCCTAAAGATTGCTTTTCCTTTCCTGTAGTTTTCAGGAAACTACAAGTACAATGTAATGAACCTACAGTTAATTGAAGACCTGCTATATTTACTTTGTGAAAAAAAACTCAACCACCTAAGGTGATTGTGCACATTTCTAAAATTTGGCTCTGGGGGGAAAAAAGTTGGGGCGTAGATGGTATTTCTAGAAGCTTCTTCATTAATAATTGGCTTAACATACCAAATAATCACTTTCCTCATAAAGTTTCACATTCCAATAGGAACTGGCAATTCTAATTATGAACACTAATAAATAGGCTGCTGCTAAATGTCAAACCACCTTCATACCAACTTTTCACATAAAATCGGTTTACTACCCACCTCTTGTAAGAAACTGAGTTTTTAAGATCACATGAGAAACCATCATTAACAGCATTGTAAATCACAGAGCCTTGATCAATAAAAACACAGATAAATCAAACTACATTTAAAAATCTCTACATTTATATAATCAAAAATAATTTGTGTAAAATCTCATAAACAGGATAATTCCATATTATAAATCTCCCATGAAATTTCACTTACAAATGAAACTGGGCCTGTGGAAAGGAGACTTTTGTAGAGGTTCAGACATTTGAGATAACAGAATAAGATAGGAAACTCCTGACTTTGTAACAGTGTCCTGCTGAGGGCTTAGCATTGGTCATTCTAGACTCCCGTGTTGGGTCACCTTTATCAGATGTCTTGAAGGAAAGTTCAGGGACTCAAAACAGAGCAAATCTCCCCTGTCCTTTCTGAAATCCCCCAGAACTGGCTCAATCCTGTGCTCACGAGTTAGGAACAGTAATTCTGAGGTTGTTTCTGCTTTGTGGGGTTGAAGGATGCAACAGTGCTAGGAAAAGATCCATTTGAGAAATACAAGTCTTAGGAGTTGTGTAAATAAATAGTTTGTGACAAAATTCTTCTTTCTATTGACACAAAAGGCCACAGCTGTCTGATTCTTCCATTAGCCAACTCTGTGATTTCCTGACCCATCTCAGCTTTCAGATTCCTGGAATTTGTGTTTGTGGATAACATTTAATCAAGGACACTAGCAATATGTTCTCTTCAAAGCAACCCCAGAATAATCATTTAAAATCCTGTGAGCTTGTCAAAATTGTGAGATGCTTTCAGATTGAGTCAGGGGGATAACTATGCCTAAAGGCAACAGCAAGGAATGGAGAGAGAACTGGTTCTTAGTAGAAGTTTGCTACTTTGGGGAGGAGGAATTGGTCAAGGAAGGAACAACTATAACAACGATAGAAACAAGTGGTCACTCTGAACAAGGACTGGATGCTGGAAGGAGGTAAAGTGATATGCAGGACACCTTCTAGTGATAGTATTGCAAACCACTGTCTAAAAGAAGGGTGGGGGAAGGAAAATACAGAAAAGTGCCTGCCATAGAAGCAGGCTAGGGAGCCAGAGGGAAACTGGGGATACAGGTGGAGGGAAATAAATGGACTTAAGTGAAGGAAAAGATTGATGTCTGAACATTGTAAGCCTGAAATTCAATCATAAATAACTCTATAATGTTGTAATTCACGGTGATTCAAAAACAATTGTTTGATTTTAGGTCACACTTAGCAATGCTTAGGGCTGGCTTCTACTCTGTGCTCAGAGATCACTCCTAGTGGGGCTTGGGCAACCATACGGGGTGGGGGTGCAGGGGATTGAACCCGGGCCATCTAAGGCTCTACTCACTGTATTATCACTCCTGTCCTGGTTCGATTAAAAAAATTTTTTTAAGAGTCACTGTTTCTTCCTCTTAAAAACTTGTTTTTTAATCTACAAAATAAAGTAAACCTAATGTGAAATGTATTAAACATTGTTTTAAAGTCTTGAAATTCAAATACAAAATAGTTCATTAAATGCCCAGAAAAATAAAAATATAAATAAATGCCTAGGTTTTCAATACCTATCAATTTGCTATATCTTGTCTCTGATTTTCTTTAAGGCCATTTATTTTAATACAGGTAATTATTTTACCTTTTTTTAAAAAAAAAATCTCTGTTGGTTATTGCCAAACCCTACTGCTTTCCTCATAATTGTCACTTGAAAATATCTTTTGGGTGCTAGAAATAGTACACACTTTTGAGGTATTTGTCTGGAATAATTCCAGCCCAGGTTCTATCTCCAACAATGCTAGCAGTGAGCCCTTGGCATATAACCAGGTGTGACACCCAAATTATAGTTATATATGCATACATATGTGCTTGTGTATACACATACGTATTCTTTTCACAGAAATAAATAGAAACTATGGCAGTGTTTTAAGAAGTCCATGAAAACCAAAATTATTTTAAATATTTTTATGCTAGTACAATTTTGCTAGTAGAAGAGGGATGGTTTACCAAACAACATTCTGGAAAGAATGTACGAGTGGGAAATGCACCAAGCTGGTATAGACAAAATTCCAAGTTAGTATTTTCTTTTTCCTTGACTATCAAAGACTTGATCTTCATAATTCAACATATAATTTTAAACCAGGGCAACCAAGTCTGCAACATGAAAACTGGAGTTTTAGTACTAAACTATGCTGGCATACGGCTCAAGTCAGACTAAAATATGTTTTTAACAATTTGTGCAGTGAGTGTTTGGAAATCTTTTTTCCCTGAGAAGATTAGAAAAATGAAGAAGGAAAAAAAGAACACTTTGTCCACTGAGGGCTGAGCTTAATTTATTCAGTAAAAGCTGGGGAGATTTATTTCTCACTTTTAAGGGAATAAAGGAAGAAGAATGCACATTGTCCTTCAGAAAACCCAGAATACTGCCAAATTCTCCTCCCACTTTGGCATTCTACCTTTATCCTGAAAGATAATCTCTTCTATATTGTAATAGTGCATGGTAAGATGAATAGATAACAAGAAGAGGAAGCTGGAGTAGGGTAAGGAGCAGAGAAAAAGAATGAAAAACAATGAAGGCAACTGATCCATAATAATCTTTGGGTTTGTCTTTATTTATGCAAACAGCTGTAAAATGTCAAATAGACTTTGTAGTCAGGGACTATGTAACAAGAAATGATCTGACTAGGAATTCTCCTGCTCTTATCAAAAAAAATGATAAGAAAATGCTGCATCAGCTTGACCCTTTTGACATTCCTAGATTACATATAAAAAATGTTGCTTGTTTTCAACAATGATTTATGTTTTTGCTAATCCTTTCACACTTGCCTTAATATTTTTATTTCAAACAAATATTTTCTTTTAAAGACTCTATTTCTTATTTAACTGTTATACCAGAGGCAAGGAGAGCAAATAGTAAGTCTCTAGGGCAGGCATCTACCAAATCATGCAGACAGAACAGATTTTTTTTTTTTTAACTTGAAAGGAAAAAGCACTCAGTGAATCCACTGGGTGGGATATAGGAAGGTAGGAGAGTGAGTTAAGTCTGATGAACCTGTTTTCTTCGCATTGTCACACTTCCTTGTTTGCTGTGTTGCACAAATCCTATTGAATATCAAGATTTGGCTTCTTATGAATAAGATACTTAATGAAGAAGCATATTAGCTTCTTTTTCAAACCCTTAAAGGCCTCTTAACATGTTAATTCCTGCGTGTACCACCAGTGGCTCACACTTGAAAGTGATTTAATTAATGCAAACTGCAAACCTAGAGTCAGTGTAGAACTCAGAGTTCTATAACAATTTGTTCCCTCCAAGACATTAGCTTGAATAGTGAAGTGGTACATTACAATATTTTTAGCTTTTGCTCAATGTTACTGAATGTTACTGAACTCAACTCAATGTTACTGAACGCGGAGTACTTAGGATTTGTTCTTTATAAACTAAACACAATCATAGCAATTGTCCAAACGAACTTCCTCATATTTCCTACATTTATTTTATTATTCCTAATAATTTTTGTTTGTGTTTTGTTTGCTCAAGCGTATAATAATGAAAAGAAGAAATTTTCAAAACTAAGCCATAAATTATAACTAGTTCTTTAAAAGAAAGCTAAGAACAAAGACAAAAGTATACTTGGCATTATAGGAAATTTTGTTTTGTTAGTTTGGTTTTTGGTTTTTGGGCTACACCCAATTGTGCTCAGGGCTCACTGCTGGCTCTGTGGTAAGGAGTCTGGCAGTGCCAGGGGATATAGGGTGCAGACAAATCTAGATCAGCCTCATACAAGGCAATTGCCTTACCTGCTATACTATCTTTCCAGCTCCTGTAGAAAAGTTATTCAAAGGGCATAAAATCTTGTCCAGTGCAGAATTATGGCTTTTTGAATTTAGGAAGACAATTTTTGTTTTTGTCTGTCTTTATGAGTATTTTTTTTTTGCATTTTCCAGTTTTATAAAGCATAGTCAAATAGAGGGAAGGGTGTGATCACAAGTACCCAGATTCTGATTGCAGTCTATCTACTTAACTAGGTGTGATGAGACAGCCATTAAAATTCACCTGAGGCAAGAGAGAAACAGGTAAAAAGCTGTTAAGAACTCGTTGCTTGCTTGTTTGATTGTTTGTTTTTAGGTTCACACCCAGCTGTTCTCTGCTTATTCCTGGTTCTGTGGTCAGGGACCACTCCTGCTAATGAGGTGGATGCAGCAGAATGCAAGGCAAGAAACTTAAACCGGGTACAATCTCTCTGGTCCTCTGTTAAGATTTTTTTTTTCCAGCTTTGGAACCCAGTGATGCTCATGGGTTACTCCTGACTCAGTACTCGAAATTACATAATCCTGGCAGTGCATGGGGCACCATATGGGATCGATTGCGTGCAAGACAAACCCCTTCCCACTGTACTATCACTCCAGCCCTTAAGGTTTCTTTTATAAGAAATTAATGACATTGATTCCATTGTTTTACTATTCCTTCTTTCAAGGGAGAAAGAAATACGAAGATAGAGGTAGAGAGGGTGAGAAACAGAGAGAGAGAGAGAGAGAGAGAGAGAATTTCCCTCTTTCATTTCCACTGTGGTGGTGTGTGTTGGGGGAGGGGCTGGAATGTCATACTTCCAATGAATACTGTGGATTGCATGATTGCATTTAGTAATGTGGGGGACAGAGTTTGTAACATTGCTATGACTACACTGTCACTGCTGAGTCACAGCCTCAGAACCCTGGAAGCAATTTTACACAGTGTATTGTTAAAAAGAAGTCCATTCTCCAACATACTCAAGAAAGAGCCATATATAAAAAGATAACTCATTTTTTTTATTGTCAAGGGGTCACTCATGGAGGTGCTGGGTGGGACATGTGGTAGTGGGTATCAAGTCCAGGGCTGCCCACATATAAAGCATGTTCTAGACCACTTGAGCCACAAACTAGCCATCTGATATTAGTATATGTGCTGCAGGAGAAGCAGGGGCACGGGGGGAGAGAGGAAGAGAGAGAGAGGTAGACAGAGGAAGAGAGAGAGGGGGAGAGAGAGGGAGAGAGAGAGAGAGAGAGAGAGAGAGGAGAGAGAGAGAGAGGAGAGAGAGAGAGAGAGAGAGAGAGAGAGAGAGAGAGAGAGAGAGGAAAATACTGCCATAGAGGCAGGTGGGGGTGGGGGGATGGGAGGGAACCTGTGGACACTTGCTGCAAATGTACACTGGATGGGTGTTGGGAAACTGTATGACTGAAATCTATTCGTGAACAGTTTTGTAATGGTCTATTTCACAGTGATTCAATAAAAAAGTTAAAAAATTCAAACTATCCATCTAAAACTCATTTTGTGTGACAGTTTCCTTCTTTTTGTTATTTTGTTGTTTTTGTTGAGGTGAAGGGCCACACTTTGTGGTGCAGAGTTCTTAATCTTGGCTCTGTACTCAGGGATCACTTGGGAGAGACTCAGAGGACAATAAGCTGTGCTGGGGACAAAAACTAGATTGGCCACATGCTAGGCAAATGCCCTACCTGCTGAGCTATCACCCGAGCCATAGTCTCCATTTTTATATAAATGAACCATTATCTTAATATGGTTGTCTAAGTTTCCTACCTGAAAAGCAATTCCTTACTTCCTGCAACAACAGTCCAGACATTGGTACATCTACTTCTCATACAACCTTTTTTACCAAATTTGAAAAAGACTTATCCCTACACATCTAAAATTCCAATCTGTGACCAAACCCTGCTGATTCCAGTTTGAAATCTCTAGCATCCCTATCTGATTGCCCTTATACCACCACTTCTGCTCTCCACCCACTCCTAACACAGAAGAGCCCCAAAATAATATGGAAGGAAATTAAGCCAAGGGAAGAGTAGCAGAAAAGCATATGACCATCTTGGAAACTGGCTACCTGCCGCACAATATGATAGGAGAGAAGGTTACGGACAATACTGAATCATTGAAGAAGAGAATCTATTCCTTGATAGATCTAGCAAGAAATGTTCTAGCAACAGCATTAATTGTTTCTGGCAGATTGTGGGTCCATCCACACAGCAATGTTTATAATCCCAGGAGCAGAGACACTTGGATGATCAGGTCAGCGATGTGCCCACGTGTGGCTTTTTAGACAGCATGGTGTCAGCACCACCACACTACTGAGTCAAAAAATAGCAGTTGTTGGCACGAAAACTAGCATCTGTCTTCTATTCTACCTCACATTCAACTACTTTACTGGTCTTGGGGCATTCTGGTATTGGGCCTTCATTGCCTTCCCTTTCAAATCACACAAGACTGATAAATTAATCTACTTAAAATTCTGCTTGAATCATCTTTCTTTCTTACCCAAATCTCCCTCCCAAACTGTCCATCATTGCTTACTGTGTAAATTCTTAACATGGTTTTCACACTTTTCCACATCCTGACCCCAAATTCCTTTCTACGCTAATCTATAATCTTTCACCTCACTCAAAAATCAGACTAATGGACTTAGTCTACTAGAAAACTGGCGTTGATAGTGACCTTGTTCTTATTGCTTAAATTCTTCTTTAAGAACACATTTTCCCGGAGGCTGGAGTGATAGCACAGCAGATAGGGCATTTGTCTTGTACACAGCAGACCTGGGTTTGATTCCCAGAATCCCATATGGTCCCCTGAGCTCCGCCAGGGGTAATTCCTGAGTGCAGAGCCAGGAGTGACCTCTGTGCATTGCCAGGTGTGACCCAAAAAGCAAAAAAAAAAAAGAACACCTTTTCTCTTCCTTTCTCTCTCACAATAATCTTTTTACTGTATGCCTCTTTTACAAGTGAAGATTTTTCTCATCAAACTAATATGAATTCATATTTGAATAAATAGTGGACATAACTTACCCATTTGAGCAGTAAATTTCCTAAAGAGAAGATCTGTGACATATATTTTTCATACAAACCTATTATTTATTGTAAACTTAGCAGATATTTATTTACTTAATTTTAAATTGTACACTTCTGGATAGTTATAAAAATCAATGCCTTTAATCTAGTTAAAGAATTTGGGGGCTAGAATGATAGCACAGCAGGTAAGACATTTGTCTTGCACGCAGCCGACTCGGGTTCCTTTCCCAGCATCCCATATGGTCCCCTGAGCACTGCCAGGAGTGATTTTTGAGTACAGAGTCAGAAGTAACTCCTGTGCATCGCCGGTGTGACCCAAAAAGCAAACAAACAAACAAACAAACAAACAAAACTGACTTTCCTGGGGCCAGAACAATAGTACAGCGGGTAGGGCGTTTGTCTTGCAAATGGACAACCTGGGTTCAATTCCAGGCATCACATATGGTCCCCTGAGCACCACCAGGAGTAATTCCTGAGTGCAAAGCCAGAAGTAACTCATGAGCATCACTGGATGTGATCCAAAAAGAAAAAGGAAAAAAAAAAAACAGAATTTGAATTTCAGTGCCAGAGCCATAGTACATCAGGAAGAACATTTGCCTTGCAAGTGGCCTACCAGAATTCAATCCTCAGTATCCCATATGGACCTCGCTCCACCCCCTCCATCCCCCACCAGCATCACCAGAAAGTAATTCATGAGTCCAGAACCAGAATTAAAAGTGGCAAAAAAAAAAAAAGACTTTCCCTTTTGTTCCTTTTCCTTTTTCCACAGAATTACTTCTAATTGAATCACTGTGAATTACAAAGTTACAAAACATTTATGATTGAACTTCAGGAGTACATTGATCCAATGCCCATTCCTTCACCGTACTTCCCTCCACCAATGTCCCCAGCTTCCCTCGGGCCTGAAGCCTGCCTCTGTGACAGGCACTTTCCATCCCCCTCTCCCAATGTTAAGCTTCCTGCTGAAGACCAGTTCTCCTGCTTTTTGTTTCTATTGCCATTGGGCATTGGATATTCCCCTACAAAGTTTCCTTATTATTCAACATATGAGAGAGATCATTCTGAGCAGTCTGCTCCTCTCTCTCTGGCTGATACAACTCAACACCATACTCTACAGATCCATCCATTGCAGCAAATTGTATAACTTTATCTTTTCTTAGTAGTAGAAGAAAAGTAGTAGAATTTTACTTTTCAACTAATGTACACATCAGGAAATATGTCAAGTTTCCACTGACTTTTTTTTTCATTGACTTCTCATTCGCTATATAATAATACTCACACTTAAAAAATATATATCCTTTCCACACCAGAGGGAAAGCTGTTCAGTATTCAGTATTTAAAATGAGATGTACTTTATATCATAAATCTGTACAAAATGAACTGTGACTTTCCAAAGTGAGCTAGATTGGATTGTAATAATTAGATGAGTTTAGTCAACAGTTAAATAGTATTGCTACAAGCTAGCAATCTGCAATGATTAGATTTACCATATTTTGACTTATTACTTATTACTCATTTGGACGGAAGCACAATCAATGCAAATTAGTTCAAGGAACTCACTTCTAAAAAATGTATGCAGTTTGTGTCTTTGGCCAAGAATTACCTGAGTGTTGGCTTGCATTTTCTAGTTTGCTTTCCTGGTAGACCAATGTGGACACAATATCCTGGCTGCAAATATGCCTCTCTAAAGAGGCACACAACTTCCTCACAAAAAGATAGTTTTTCTCTTAGATTGATTTTTGGTGTGTATTCAAGGGAAATACACCCGTTCATCATTTACCTGGGTTTTGTGTTATAGATTCACAAAAATTATCCAAAGTGTACTCTAGAAAGAGTAGCAATACAAAATATCATATGAATTCTGCCTGAATAAGTGCCACAAATAGAGGAGAGAGCTTTGCATGGGCTGGATAAACCCAAGACAGACTTCAGAAGTAAAGAACCCAGTGGGCAGTTGCTGGAGAGATAGAACAGTGGGCAGGGTACTTGCCTTGCATGTAACTGATTTGGGTTCAATCCCTGCCACCACCCAATATGGTGCCCTGAGCACTGCCAACAGTAATCCCTGATCTTGGGAGTAAGCCCTGAGCACAGCAGGTGAGGAAAAAAGGAAGGAAGGAGGGAAGGAGGGAAGGAAGGAAGGAAGGAGGGAAGGAGGGAAGGAAGGAAGGAAGGAAGGAAGGAAGGAGGGAAGGAAGGAAGGAAGGAAGGAAGGAAGGAAGGAAGGAAGGAAGGAAGGAAGGAAGGAAGGAAGGAAGGAAGGAAGGAAGGAAGGAAGGAAGGAAGGAAGGAAGGAAGGAAGGAAGGAAGGAAGGAAGGAAGGAAGGAAGGAAGGAAGGAAGGAAGGAAGAGAACCTGGAAGAGGCAGATTTCTTAGTGGAGTCCCACAAAGAGATAGGACTGCAAACAATGTATTCTATGTCCATATACTATAAAAAAGGACATGGTACCTTAATAAGGATACTTACTGAAACAAGGTAATTTAAAAAGTACACTAGAGGGCTGGAGCAATAGTACAGAGGGTAGGGCGTATGCCTTGCACGCGGCTGATCCAGGTTTGATTCCCAGCATCCCATATGGTCCCCTGAGCACCGCCAGGGGTAATTCCTGAGTGCAGAGCCAGGCGTAACCCCTGTGCATCGCCAGGTGTGACACAAAAAGCAAAAAAAAAAAAAAATTTAAAAAAAATACACTAGAGATGGTTTTACTGCTTTGTATTTATCTTCCAGATAATAGAGAATTTTTAGTTTTAAGTCCACTTGTAGTAAGATGTCTTAATTTTCTCATTTTGACAATGAGAATAAAATCACTTTAGCAACAGAGGGATAGGATAGAACAGGAGGTATGATGCTTGCTTTGCACACAGCTCGTCCTGGTTCAAATCCCCAGTAACATATATGGTCCCTCAAGCACTGTCAGGGTCATTTCTGCCCAATGAGCCCAGAATAGCCCCAGAACACCATATGGCACACATGAGAGAGAGAGAGAGAGAGAGAGAGAGAGAGAGAGAGAGAGAGAGAGAGAGAGAAAAGGAAGGAAGGAAGGAAGGAAGGAAGTAAGGAAGGAAGGAAGGAAGGAAGGAAGGAAGGAAGGAAGGAAGGAAGGAAGGAAGGAAGGAAGGAAGGAAGGAAGGAAGGAAGGAAGGAAGGGATTAAACCCAGGGCCTCACACTTGTTAGGCATGTAGGTATATGCTCTATCATGTGAGCCATACCCAGGACCCTCCAAATAGAACAATTTTAATAGAAGTTGCAGATAGCATGGAAAGAACTAATAACATATAAAATCAACATTATAAGTAGGAAGTATCATTGTATCACTGTATCACTGTCACCCCGTTGTCCATTGATTTACTCACGCGGGCGCCAGTAATATCTCCATTCATCCCAGCCCTGAGATTTTAGCAGCTTCTCCTTACTCATCTTTCCCAATGATTGGAGGCTCTTTTCAGGGCCAGGGGAATGAGACTGTTATTGTTATTGTATTTGGCGTATCGAATGGAGCTTGCCAGGCTCTTCCAAAGTAGGGAGTATATAACTAAAATATTGTAATAACTGGAATGTAACTAATAATACTAAGCAATCTAAATGGTTCTTTATCGTTTTATTCCCATGTAGTAATTTTAATGCTTATAAAACAATTCATATTAATTGCTGGGAATTATTGTATAAAATGGAAATGAGAACTTGGTGAAAGCAAACATAAGCAAAGATAATAAAGCTGTTATTATAAAAAAGAATATAGAAAACCTTTGTTCTTGGGGTTAATATATAGAAAACCTATTTTTTTGGTGGGGGTTGGGTTTTTTTGCCACACCCAGAGATGCTCAGGGTGTGTTCTCAGGAATCTCAGGAATTACTACTGGCAGTGGTCAGGGGACCATTTGGGATGCTGGGATCAAACCCAGGTCAATTGTGTAAAAAGTAAACACCCTACCTGCTGTATTATCTCTACAGCCCCAGAAAACCTTTGCTCTTAAATTAAAATATTTCAAAGAACTTCACTCATAATCTATCAGAAAATATTCTTGACAGTGTCATATCAATTTTTGTAAGTTTATTGCACTTTAGATACAACAAAATAGTTATGGTGCAAGAAGCTGACATATTGGTAGTATTAGAAAACGTACTCTTTTTTTTCTAGGTTAAAAAAAAAACTTGCCTTACACTTGCCTTACAAGTGGCCTACCTGGGGTCTATCCCCAGCATCCCATGTTTCCTGAGCTCACCAGGAGTGATTCCTGAGTATAGAGTAAGAAGTAATCCCTGAGCACAGCTGGACACATCCCAAAACAAAACTAAACAAAACAAAACAAGACAAAAAATCCCTAATAAACAAACAAACAAACAAAAACCCAAAAGCGTCCATTCAGAATGTAGCACTGCACTGTAGCACTGTCATCCCCTTGTTCATCGATTTGCCCGAGCGGGCACCAGTAACATCTCCACTGTGAGACTTGTTACTGTTTTTGGCATGTCGAATATGCCACGGGTAGCTTGCCAGGCTCTGCCATGCGGGTGGATACTCTCCGTAGCTTGCCAGAGGGATGAGAGGGACAGGAATAGAACCCCTGTTGGCCGAATGCAAGGCAAACACCCTACCCACTATGCTATAGCTCCAGTCCAGAATAATGACAAAAAAAACCACCCATGTTTTTAAAACTGATTCAGGGACCAGAAAGTTTCTTTCAATGCTTGACTTGCACCCCATTATGTTTCCCCAGCACTGCTAGGAGTGATCCGAAGTACAGAGTCCAGAGTAAATCCTGAGCAGACCTGGACTCAAACCTTTCCCCCATCAAAAAGAAAAAGGAAACAGTAGAGCAAATTACACTAACCAGTTAAAGTAGTCCCCAGATTCATGCATGCAAACAGCTACTTGAACATAAAATTATAACTGTACAAAGTAATTTACATTCCTAATGACCCTGTGTCATAAAGAAAACATAAAATTACATAGTATTTAGTCTGTTTTAGGTCTTGTGAGATTACTATCAAGAATAATTATTTTTAAAGCTTTTGAACTTAAAAGGCAAAATTTTAATTATTTAAATAATTTCATAATTATTTTAATAAATTATAAGCTGTAAAAATAATAATTAGCTTGGGAAAGTGGTGTGTCTTAATGGCATTTTTAATTAGATATGTATGAAAAACTAAGTAATACAATAACATAAAATATATGAAAGTTGCAATTAGAATAAAAGTCAATATGTGACCCTAAATGTGACCTGTAGAAACATCTAGAATATGCCAGCTCAATAGTTATTATTTTGTCAAATTTTTCATCCTAGTTCTCAGAAAACCAATGCTTTTTATTGAATTACATTATTTCTCTAAGAGGTTGGAGCAATAGTAGAAGGGTTAAGGCACTTGTTTAGCATGCAACTGGTTAGGGTTGGCTCCCCAAAACTGCATCCGGTCCCCTGAACAGTGCCAGGAGTGATCCCAGAATACAGAGTCAAGAGTAAACCCTGAGCACTCATGGGGGCTGGCGTACAGCATACAGAGTATTGTCCAGAGCAGGAGTAAGCCGGAGCACTGATTGTGACCCACAAACAAACAAAGATTATGGGTATTTTGGGGGCTCGGCATGAGTGATAGTCCAGAGGGTAGGGCATTACCTTTGCACATGGCAGACCCAGGGTTCAATCCCTGGCATCCCATATGGAGCATCACCAGGAGTGACCCCTAAGCTCAGAGCCAGGAGTAAGCCCTAAGCACCAGCAGGTGTGACTCAGAAAACAATAAGTAAATAAATAAATAAATGATTATATATGCTTTTTGTTCTTATAGATAGTTTTAATTCTATTTTCCTGTCTCTTATTTCAGTCTCCACCACCCCCTCTCTCTTTGCATCTCTCTCTCTATTTTAATCCCTTTTCAATAGTATTTACACATTTCTCCATATGGAGCTTTCAAGATCTTTAAGTGGAAACCTTTGAATAATGGCGTCTTTCCTTTTTGTATTATTTAACTGCTCATTGCTGCTTTATAGATAGTTTAATCTAGCAATCTTAAAGACTCTTACTATATTTCATAAATTATCAGTAACCCTTGTCCACTATAGTCTTTTCATGTATTTATAATGACATTTTCCCCTTTGTTTCAATTATCATACTTCTTGTTTTCTTTTCCCTATCTTCCTACAGTGTTTAAACAATGATGACCCTAGAGAATATCTTGCCTTGGCCCTTGTTTTGTCTCTCTGACCCTCTCTCCTTTTCATTGTATTTTTAATTATGAATTGTTTTAATTTATTAAATTTTTAATTTATTTTTGTTTGTTTGGGGGCCATGAGACTGACATGCTGCCTACTGCACTAAGAAATGATAGCATAGCGGGTAGGGCATTTGCCTTGCACGTGGCCAACCTGGGTTCGATTCCTCCATCCCTCTTGGAGAGCCTGGCAAGCTACCAAGTGTATCCCTCCTGCACAGCAGAGCCTGGCAAACTACCCGTGGAGTATTTGTTATGCCAAAAACAGTAACAACAAGTTTCACAGTGGAGACGTTACTGGTGTCCGCTTGGGCAAATAGATGAACAATGGGACAACAGTGCTACAATGGGGGTCATACCCATGGATGCTCAGGGGTACTCATAGCTCTACACTCAGGAATTACTCCTGGAAGTGCTCAGTGGGCTACATGTGGTGCTGAAGATTGAGCTCAGGTCAGCACCTACAAGCTAAGTACTCTACCTACTGTACTATAGCACCAGTCCTATACCAAAACTCTAAAGAATCATCGATACCTTGTCTCCAGCTTGAATTCTCTATTCTCTGAACCAATTCCTATGAGGTACCACTGATGCTTACATGTCAAATCTTGTTCTTAATTTCATATTCTACTTCATCACTCAGAAGCATTTGACATAACTAATTACTTCCCTTTCCTTAAAATATTCTCTTCATTTGGTTTTCTGGACACTTAATTGTCCCACTTTTCTGTTATCCCATTAGTGGCATCTTAATTTTCTTTTGTTCTTAACTTCTATCTCTCTTACTATCAAACATTGGTATGCTCTAAAGTTTAATCTTTGGAATTCTTCTTTCCAATTACTCTCACTCTACTGGTGACTTTATGACTTATATGTCTATGTCAGTAACTACAAAATTCTTACACCTGAACACCAGACGCATATATTCAACTTCCCATTTTTTCCTAAGAGCTCACTCCTGGTTCTGTGCTCAGAGGTTACTGCTGGGGGAAGTGCTCTACCTGCTGAACCATTTCTTAGTCCCTAAGGCACTTTATTTTTTTTATAAACACTGTGATCAATATCTATAACACTCAATAAAAAGTAAATGGCAACCTCTTTTCAGAAATGTATTGTCTCTGGGTCAAAATTTAAACATTTTAAAGAACATTTCGGTTTTATTTAATGTATTTAAGATAAATGAAGGGCTGGAGCAATAGCACAGCAGGTAGGGCGTTTGCCTTGCACGAGGCCAATCCAGGTTCGATTCCTCCATCCCTCTCGGAGAATCTAGTAAGCTACCGAGAGAATCTTGCCTGCACACCAGAGCTGGCAAACTACTCATGGTGTATTCAATATGCCAAAAAACAGCAACAAGTCTCACAATGGAGAAGTTACTGGTGCCCGCTCTAGCAAATTGATGAACAATGGGATGACAGTGACAGTGACAAGATAAATTAATTGGCCAGAAAGACAGTACAGTGGATAAGTCACTTGCTTTGCACACAACTAACTTTGGAAGAAAGAAAGAAAGAAAGAAAGAAAGAAAGAAAGAAAGAAAGAAAGAAAGAAAGAAAGAAAGAAAGAAAGAAAGAAAGAAAGAAAGAAAGAAAGAAAGAAAGAAAGAAAGAAAGAAAGAAAGAAAGAAAGAAAGAAAGAAGGAAAGAAGGAAGGAAGGAAGGAAGGAAGGAAGGAAGGAAGGAAGGAAGGAAGGAAGGAGAGAGAAAGAGAGAAAGAGAGAAAGAAAGAGAAAGAGAAAGAAAGAGAAAGAGAAAGAGAGAAACTAAGTAAAATATAATTAAGTGTAGATTAAAATAGACTCCATTCCACTCCAAATCCTCTCTGGTCTCTTTATAGTCACAAGGGTCAACATTTTATGTTTGTAGAAACAACAGTCAGATTTCATTTCTTAAGCTGATTTAAAACTGATTTAAAGCGGATTTCTTTTGCCACTCCTAAAAGATCAGGATTTGTGAATTTGGAAATGACTGACTCAATTATTCTCGGAAACTGTCTAAAACTAGCCATCAAAAAGATGATGAAATGACAGGAAACAATGAAATAATATTTTTGTGAATTTTGTTTGTTTCGTTTTGTTTAGAGGTCACACCTGTGGTCCTCTGGGCTTAACCTGGCTCTCTGCTCAGGTAATCACTCGTTGTGGGGCTCAGGGACCATATAGGGTTCTGAGGACTAAATCTGGGTCTGCCATATGAAGGTAAGTACCTTACCCACTGTACTATAACTCGGCCCCATCTTTGTGATTTTAAAAACAAAAAAACAAAAGTGAACCAGTGTCAGTCTACTGGGTAAAAAGGGCTTATGGCTGTATGGGTTATTTTTTTTTGCTGTATTTTTTTAAACTTTCATATGCAAAGATAAAACAGATATCATTACTCATGAGCATTTCCTTTCTTTGGTTTGGTTACTTCTTAATGCATAACAAACTTATGCCAAGCTTAAAATAACAAGCTCCTCTTTTTTCACAGTGCTTTGAATTGATTGGCCTAAGTTTGGTGACTTTCCTTGGAGTCTTTCAAGAAAAGACAGGACTAGAAGTCACCTGAAGGCTTAAGTAGGAAGCCAAGATGGCTTTTAACTCAGATGATTCACACCTCACCAAGCAGACCACTTAGAAACCTCCCTTTCTATGACTGCCCTATGAGCCTTAGTGTTCCTTCAAACACTGTATTTCTAAGTCAATTTTCCAATGGCTAATTGCTTCCCTCAGGACAAGTATTCCAAGAGACCAAGGCAAGTGCTACAAACCTTGTCGCAAGCTGACCCATTGGGTTTGTTAAATCAAGAAAATCTACACCGCTTTTCTACTACTTGACTCCATTTGTCACGTGGGTCCAATATAGAGTCAAATGTAGGGGGAGGGAGATGCCTCAAGAGTCAAAGGACTAGAGGGTCTCACTGGGCAACCATGTTTGGTGAGCAGCTACCACCATAGCTACAATGTTTTCTACAACTGTTTACATAAAATCGGATAAAGATGAAACCCAAATGACATAAAAAGTATATCACTGTCGCTGTATCACTGTCATCCCATTGCTCATCAATTTGCTCAAGCGGGCACCAGTAACATCTCCATTGTGAGACTTGTTGGTTACTATTTTTGGCATATGGAATACGCCATGGGTTGCTTGCCAGGCTCTGCCATGCGGGCGAGATACTCTCGGTAGCTTGACAGGTTCTCCAAGAGGAACGGAGGAATTGAACCCAGGTTGGCCGCATGCAAGGCAAATGTCTTACCCGCTGTGCTATCGCTCCAGCCCATAAAATGTATATTGTGGTTCAAAACAGTGAAGGGAAAAATAGGAAGGAATCTTTAATACTATGTGGACAAATGCCAATTTTCCAGGAAACTTTTTAATCTCTTTGTTTGTGGGCCACGCCTGGCAATGCTCAGGAGCTACTCCTGGCTCTGTCCTCAGGAATTACTCTTGGTGGTGTTTGAAGTAATATGGGATGATGCTTGGTGGACCATGTGCTGCCAGAGTTCAAAGTCAGGTCCTACATGTGCACCTGACTGCTGAGCTCCCGGATACCTCAACTATTCATTTTTTTTTTTTTGGTTACACCTGTCAATACATAGGGGTTACTCCTGGCTCTGCACTCAGGAATTACTCCTAGCGGTGCTCAGGGAACCATATGGGATGCTGGGAATTGAACCCAGGTTGTCCACATGCAAGGCAAATGCCCTACCCGCTGTGCTATCACTCCAGCCAACTCCTACTCATCTTTAAGACTTAAAAGTAACACTTGTGAGACAGTGTAGAGGAGAGAGTGGAATATAAGCAAATAAAATGCACATTGTCTTTAGACTATCTAGACCCAGATTTCAGTCTAGTATGAATTTTATTAAAAGGGAATCCAAATTTTGTTCATACTGGTCACTTATTTAATTTTAATAATTAAAAACGAATGATTAAATTCATTTAATAATTGAATTGATTAACAACCCTATAAGATGGTAATTTTTATTGTGTCCACTTAATAGATGAAGAAACTGAGACCAGGTAAGTAACTTATCCAATTCTATACAACTGGTAAATAGGAAAGCTTTCACAAAAATTTAAAAGTTAATTAAAGATAATAAAGTGTATGCATGTGAATAATTATATTGTTTGATAGATATTAAGTTGCTGCTCTTAATAACAGTGTGGTATTACTGGCTGCAACTATGTAGATTTTCTGGCTTTAGCATACCCATTAAAATGGGCTGGATAGTGACTAATTTCTTCCATTGGTTTTTTTCTTTCCAGTTAGCTGCTAAATATACATTGATAGTGCACAAATTAATGTTATTTGGTCTTTACTTGAAGGGTATGCCTTGTTACATATTGTCTTCTGTTCACTCATTACGTTGGGGAGGTCACGTTTGGAGTTTGGTCACACCTGGGATTGCTCACGGACTACTTTCAGCTCACTGCTTGAGGGTCATTCTTGGCAGTGCTCAAGGGACCATATACAGTGGTAGGGATCTACCCATCGTTAAGTAACTGCAAGGCAAATGCTTTAATCCCTACACTATCTCTATGGTGGTCTCATTACTTTGCTTTTGTTTTGGGGCCACATCCACTCATACTCGGTGTTATTCTTGGCTCCAAGCTCAAGAATTACTCCCGAGGACTGGAGCCATCCATCGCACAGAGGGTAGGGTGTTTGTCTTGCACGTTGCCGACCAGGGTTTAATTCCCAGAATCCCATATGGTCCCCTGAGCACCACCAGAAGTAATTCCTGAGTGCAGATCCAGGAGTAACCCCTGTGCATTGCCAGATGTGATGCACCCCCCCCCCCTAAAAAAGAAGAAAAAGAAAAAAGAAAAAAATTACTCCTGCTTAGGAGATCATATGTGCTGGAGCGATAGCGCAGCCGGTAGGACTGTTCACCTTGCACATGGCCAACCTGGGTTGATTCCTCTGCCCCTCTCGGAGAGCCTGGCAAGCTACAGAGAGTATTTTGCCCACATGGCAGAGCCTGGCAAGCTATCTGTGGTGTAATTGATATGCCAAAAACAGTAACAAGTCTCACAATGGAGACATTATTGGTGCCCACTCGAGCAAATCGATGAGCAATGGGATGACAGTGACAGTGACAGTGATAGGAGATCATATGGGACACCAATGATCAAACCCAGGTCATCTGTGTGCAAGGCAAACACCCTACCTGCTATACTATCGCTCCAGTCCCCATCATTACTTTTTCTTTGAGACAATTCTGATTTCTATTTTGTTATAATTGAAGTATAATTTAATGTCCTTTTAAGGTTTCCATTTAGTGCTTTTTAATTTACTCTTAAAGTTGTACTACTTTAACAATCTAATATTTTATTTACTGTTTTAGGTAGTGGGGAGTCATCCCCACATATGAATTGGGAGCCCTACTTCTTCTGACGGGGGTCACGTCTCCCACCCGCATCACTTACTGTTAAATAGTCATTTTTCTTTGCTCAGTAAATCAGTAATTTTTATTCTGTCTGGATTGGCCTATTCTGCACATTTTATATATTAAAATCATATTATGTAATAAGCCATCCCTTAAGTATATTGATAATTTCTTGGCACCTAGACAAAACAATGAGAGCAGATTCTCAAATAAGATAATTTGTTCAAGGACAATGGGCACTTTCTTTTTCTCATGGACATCAAAACTAAAGGATTTCAAATAAAAATGTTAATCTGGACCTGCTTTATGGGCTTTTGTGTTTAGCACCTTTAATTTAGTACGATTTTATTTTGTGGGTATGTATGATGGGAAGGAGGGAAGCTTCCTATGTGATGCTCAGCAGGCCTGAGGTCCCTCCCAGTAACTATTGATTATTGGTCAACCAGGCTGCTGGTTCAATTTGAGGGCCTGAGGATGTAGTGTTGTTCAGGGCCCTATGATAGTGGGGGTTATCCAGTCGTCTAGTACAATTTTTCATGATTCATTTGTTTTTTAGCATCTGTATCAGTACTTCAATAACAAGACGAAAAAGAAATTGTGGGAGTCAGCGAGATAATACAGGGGTTAGAATCTGCAGCATATGTCTGCACTCCTGGGCTGGGGGGTATGGTTCTGGTGGTCCCCAGCACCAAAGGGCCCTGAGCAGCTCATCTTTGGGCCCAAGCAATCATACCCAGTTGGCTGAGAATCTCACTGTCTTCTCCAGAAATATTAAAAAAATAAAATATAGCAAATATTCAATAGTTTGTATTTTTTTATTTTTTTTAATCAAGTAGAAATACAAAACCTGAAGTTGGTCTGAAAATCATGTTTTTAGTATTTTTTTGAGGTAGTGCTCAAGGGTTGCTCCTTGCTCTGAGCTCAGACATTCTTGGGGACCCATGTAGGTCTGGGATGGAACCTGAGTGTTCCTGATGCAAAGCCTGCACTTGCCCTGTGTTTTCTCTCTCTTGGTCCTGAAAATCATCTTTTTGTTTGTTTGTTTTTAGTTTGGGGCCACATCTGGAGATACTTAGGTGTTACTCCTACCCCTGTACTTGGGGATTGCTACTGGCAGTGCTCTGGGGACCAGACAGGATCCAGGGATTGAGCCTGGCTCCTCTGTGTGCAATTCTACCACTTTACTATTTCTCCAGGCCCTAAAAATTGTCTTTTTAAAATTTCAACACTCAGGGCTGGAGCGATAGCACAGCGAGTAGGGCATTTGCCTTGCACACCGCTGACCCTGCTTCGATTTCCAGCATCCCATATGGTCCCCTGAGCACTGCCAGGAGTAATGAGTGCATCGCCGGGTGTGACCCAAAAAGCAAATAAATAAATACATAAGTAATTTTTTAAAAACCCAAAGTTTCAATGCTGGAGCGATAGTACAGCAGGTAGGACATTTGTCTTGCATGAGGCAGATGTGGGTTTGATCTCTGGCAACCCATAGAGTCTCCTTGAGCCCCACCAAGAGTGATCCCTTAGCAGAGAACCAGTAGTAAGAAATAAGCACAGCCTAGTATGGCTCAAAAAACAAAAACAAAAAAATCCATAAAATTCTAAGGGCAATAGTGCTTTTGTGTTTTAGAGATTTGTTTACATCTCAAACTGAGATATGTACCTTTCTCTTTCTCTCTCTCTCTCTCCCCCTCCCTCCCACCCCATCCTCCCTCTTTCCTCATATTTATTTAAATAAAACTATTTTACTTCACTAAAAAACAAAACAAAACAAGAACCTCTTGGCTGTGCACTCAAGAATTACTTCTGACCGGGTTTGGGAACCATATGGGATGCTGGGTTTCTAAACCAGGTTGGCTGCATGCAAGGCAAGTGTTGGGAACCAGAATCCAGAATGCGGCAATCCAGAGATAGAATACTGCCCTGAAGTGCTCCTAGAAGAATTTACCCTTAAGGAAACCCTTTACATTTATGTTTAGTTTAACAACACCCTCAGATATGTAGAAGTCTAACTCAACTAAAGAATGTTCTGATGCCTACTGATTCTAAACAATAAACACTGGAAGCTGAGGACAGTCAGGGCTCTCAGTTCACAGTGCTGTTGCCCCTGACTGTGCTTTTTCTCTTATTTCTGTCTCTTAATCCTTGCTGGTGCCCTGCTTCATGCCTGTTTACCCAGGGCTGGTCCCAAGCAGCCAAGTGCCCTACCCACTATACCATCATTCCAGACCCCGAGTACAGATTTTTGTTTGTTTGCTTGTTTGTTTGTTTGCTTTTTGGGTCACACCTGGCAATGCACAGGGCTACTCCTGGCTCTGCAGTCAGAAATCAACCCTAGCAGTGCTCAGAGGACCATATGGGATGCTGGGAATTGAACTCGGGTTGGCCTCGTGCAAAGCGAATGGCCTACCCGCTGTACTATTGCTCCAGCCCCCCAATACAGTTTTAAGTGAATTATTTCATAGTATATTGCTCTCAAGTAAAAACATCAAAATTGGGCAGAGATAGTAGAGAGGGTAAAGTACTTTCCTTCTGTGTGTGAACACAGTTTTGATCTCTGATATAGTCCTCTGAGCACTGCCTGTGTGACCCAAAAGCTATAAAAGTCAAAAACACCAATATTTACAGTTCTTCCTCTTGCGACCCATCTTTTTTGTTTTGTTTTGTTTTGTTTGTTTGGGGGCTGTACCCTGCAGAGCTCGGGCTACTCCTGGCTCTCTGGGGCTACTTACTCGACTGTGTTCAGGGGTGCTACAGATCAAACTGAGGCTCCTGTACATGGACCATGTCTTCTAGCCGGTTGAGCTTGCTCTCCTCCCCTGGCTTATAGCTCATCAGAGGATGATAATAGCAAAACCCTTGCAGAATCTTCAGTGAGTGGTGGCTGTGTAATCCCACCAATGGCCAACATCCAGAGGCTTAAAACCAAGCTCCCAGAAGATATCTTATAGCCTAGTTCTCCCCCTGGGAGAACCTGACAAGCTACCGAGAGTTTCCTGCCCACATGGGAGAGCCTGGCAAGCTCCCCATGGCATATTCATATTCCAAAACCAGTAACAATGCTGGGTCTCATTCTCCTGACCCTGAAAGAACCTCCAATGTGGCATTGTTGGAAAGGACGAGTAAAGAGGGGCTTCTAAAATCTCAGGGCTAGGACGAATGGAGACGTTAATGAGACCGCTTGAGAAAATGAATGATCAATGGGATGATGATGATGATCAGTACTTCATTCCAGTTATATAAAAATACTTTCTGAATAATTCCCCATAACATGACTATACATTGCACTTTCGCAATCATTGATTATAAAGAGTTAATTGTTTCTGCTTCTCAGATGCAGTAATGCTGTAATGAGTATTTGAGTGCAAGTCCTTCTGTAGATGTTTTCAGTTCTCTTAAGTATATATCTAGGAGCCAGAGCAATAGCACAGCAGGTAGGGCATCTCCTGCACGCAACCGACCTGGGTTCGATCCCCGGCATCTCATATGGTCCCCTGAGCACCGCCAGGAGTAATTTCTGAGTGCAGAGCCAGGAGTAACCCCTGAGTATTGCTGGGTGTGACCCAAAAAGAAAAAAAAAAAAGTACATATCTAGAAGTGGCCACGCGCTTCCGGGAGCTTGCTTTTAAGTCTCTGGATGCTGGCTGTGGATGGGAGTGCACTTTGGATATCTTATAGCCTACTTCTTCTCTGGGAGAGCCTGGCAAACTACTGGGAGTTTCCTGCCCATATGGGAGAGCCTCACAAGGTACCCATGGTATATTAATATGCTAAAACCAGTAACAAGCTGGGTCTCATCCTCCTGACCCTGAAAGAGCTTCCAATGCAGCATCGTTGGGAAGGATGAGTAAAGAGAGGTTTCTAAAATCTCAGGGCTAAGATGGAGACGTTACTGAGACCACTTGAGAAATTTCACGATCAATGGGGTGATGATGATGATAATGATGATGATCTAGAAGTGGAAATGTCAAGCTATTTTTAAAGTAGCTTCATCATTTTACATTCTAACCAGTGAAGGATGATGTTTTTAATTTCTGTGGGTCCCTCAACAGTACTTGATATTCTAATACCGATTTAATTGCTTTGGGGACATTTCTGGAGGGTGCTGGGGGTCTACATCTGACACAGTTCTCTGGGTCACTCCTGGTTCTGTTGGCAATCAAACCCAAGTTTTCCACATGTAAAGCAAGCACTTATGCCCTTTGAGTCTTCTGCAAGACCTACCTGTTTGATTTTAGGCATCTTAGTGTGCATGAATTCATATCTTTGGTGGTTGAATTGCATTTCTCTAAGGGTTAATAATAGTATTGATCTATTTTCCATGTCCTTGTTGATGCCTTCATATCTTCTTTGAAGAAGTATATATCTACATCTCTATACCTATCCAACTCTTTTTACCAATTTATAATTGGCTGACTTACTACTCAGTTTTCAGAGCAGAGTACTCAAATTTCGACTCTGGGGCCATACCCAGTAGTGCTCAGGAGTAACTCTGGCTATGCATGGGTGGAAATAAATGGAGTGCTGCAGATTCGAACCAGGATTGACAGGCTGCAAGGAAAGAAACTTAATCCCTGTAATATCTCTCCAGCCCCTCTCATTAAATTTTAATAGAGATGGTAATACTAGGCACCAGTGTACGGTTAAAATAAAAACATACTGACTTTGAAATTGCACAGTCATAATTATAGGATGGTCATCCAGGATGTCCAGATCAAGTCTGCTCATGTCAAAAATATTAAGATTATTGTTTTTTGTTTTTTTTTTAATTGGGGGGGTCACATCTGGCAATGCTCAGGTTTTGCACTCAGAAATCACTACTGATGATTTAATGTGATCATTGAAATCAAACAGATCAAACCTAGGTCAGCTGTGTGCAAGGTAAGTGTCCTACCAACTGTGCTCTCCCAGGCCCCATGACTAGCATTTTTTTTAGGGATGAATTTTATTATTACTATTCATTTTGGTTTTGGACCACATCCGGTGGTGCTGAGGGCTTATTCAGGCTCTCTAGTGGTCACTGCTGGTGGTGGGACTCTGGAACTATATGTGATGCTGGAGATTGAACCCAGGCTGGCCATATGTAAGGCAAGAGCGTTACCCTCTATACTATTGCTCCAGCCCCAGTATTCATTCTTATGCTCTAAGGGATTTATTTTGTCTTCAGGCCATAAAATATATATTTTTATTATAACTCCACTAAAATATATAGATATACTCATACATCTATACTATTTTGTCTTCAAAAAACTTATTTTGTATTATATATATTAAAATTTATTAAGATATATGAATACATCAACAAAGATAATTTTCTTTGATTTCAATGAGAAATTACCAACTTTTTAATTTATTAAAATGCATTGTAACTATCACCTATTACTGAATCACTGTCATCTGTTGCTCATTGATTTGCTGAGCGGGCACCAGTAATATCTCCATTGTGAGACTTGTTACTGTTTTTAGCATATTGTATATGCCACGGGTAGCTTGCCAGGCTCTGCCATGAGGGCAAGATACTCTCGGTGGCTTGCTGAGCTCTACGAGAGGGGCGGAGGAATCAAACCCAGGTCTGCCACGTGCAAGACAAATGCCCTACCCACTGTGCTATTGCTCCAGCCCATTGTAAATATAAAGAATTTATTAATTAACTGAAAAATTCTTGTTTTAATCATTATTTCCACTTACTTGTTTTACTTATTTTTACCTCATTAAACAATAAATTCTATCAGGACAGGTAAGTAAATCTATGTTCCTTGCTGTTGTTCCTACAGTCAGGGAATAGAGCAGGAATTCAAAAAATATGTTTGTGGTAAATGAATTACTAGAGGAGCATCTGAAGGGACTAGTGCTTGAAGTTACACAATTTGGAAATTACTACTCTACATGATTCAATTGTATAATAACTTCAAAGAAAAAAATATGCTAACACCTCAAGGCCACTAGAGATACATTTTATAAATTATTGCTGCGCTTCAGTGGAATCAATTACTACTTCAGGGAACTGAAGAGCACGTCATGACCTGGAAAATCTTGCGAAATGCTCTTAAACTCTGAAATTCCCAAACGGAAAAACAGAAGAAAATGACAGCTTCCATGGAATGAGCTCAAAGGAATCATAGATTAGTACAACATGCACAGTTTTATTCTAACACACTAGGTGATCTTCATCAAGGACAGATGAAACTTTAATAATTTCATGAAAATAAATAGATATTAACGTCTGGAAGCTAGTTATTGGCTTGATTCTTTTTTTAGGATGAGTAATTTACCATTACGTTTTTAGTAATTTACTATTACTTTTTAGAATGAGTAAATTACCATTACCATATCAGAACCCACTTTAAGATCACTTTTCAAAATTCATTTTCAAAAAAAATTATTTACTTTGGTTTTGGGGACACACTGGGCAATAATGGGTTGTTACTGCTGGCTCTGCACTTAGGAATTATTCTTGGTGGTGCCTGAGGGACCATATAGAATGCCAAAGATAGAACCCGGGTAGCCGGGTTCACAGAAAGCACCCTACCTGCTCTGCTTGTTTTCAGCCCCTAAGATTACTTTGTTTTGTTTTGTTTTTGTTTTGGAGCCACACCTCGGTAATGCTCAGCCCCAAGATTACTTTTTTGTTTGTTTGTTTTTCGGTCCTTCAGGCAGGGCTGGGGAACACTCCTGATGTTGTTTCTGGGACCATATGCAGTCCCAGAGATCAAAAATCATGTTGGCTGCCTGAAAGGAAAGCGCCCTTAACCTTTGTACTATCCCTTGGTGCCAGCTATAAATATAGTGGCTTGCCTATATTTCTTATACATCAAGTAATGTTTTAGCATAATTAGAAAATGCTGTCTTTTTCTATCCTTTTGTGAAAATCATATGCCTTAAAAAAATCTGGGCTCTGGAGCAATAGCACAGTGGGTAAGGCGTTTGCCTTGCACACCACCGACCCAGGTTTGATTCTCAGCATCCCATGTGGTCCCTCAGCACCATCAGGAATTAATTCCTGAGTGCAGAGCCAGGAGTAACCCCTGTGTGTGACACACCCCAGGTGTGACCCAAAAAATAAAAAACAAAACAAAAAAAGCTGAGCACTTTTAAGATTCCTGTATTTCTTTTGAATAAATTCTAGAAGTGCTCATAAAAAGTGCTAACGCCACTACATGAAAATCTTGTATGTGGTGAAATAATAAAATGCACTTTAAAATTGCTTGAGAGGGGCAGAGCTATACTACAGGGGGTAGGTGTTTGCCTTGCATGTGGTCCACCTGGGTTTGATATCCAGGACTCAAGTCCGCCAGGAGTGATCCCTGAGCTCAGAGCCAGGAGTAAGCCTTTTAGCACCGCAGCCCGGTATGGCTCCCAAAAAAATGAACGAAAAAAAAGTAAGTTTTTCCAGTTACCAAACACTTGAAAGATTTTCCTTCCAGCTGTCAATGTCCCCATGCCATGACACATCACTAAAAACAGAGTGTATTCCTAAACTTTAAAGGGCCAGAGAGATGGTACTGGGGTACTTGTCTTGCACACAGCTGATCCATGGATCGATCCATTGGGTACTGCCTGAGCTCAGAGTCTGGAGTAAGAATTTTTGAGTGTGATATCCCCTACCGTCCCCTAGCCCTCACAAAATATATTTAGCAATAGGGGAGGGGATACATGTGAAATTAAAGGATGTTTCCAAAGCAGCCTTTTCAAAGGTTAATCCCTATGGACCACAGGGGAAAGTGCAGAGTCCAATGAGCCATCCAAGACCCCCTTCTCAGTGACTCCACCCCCACCCCCGTGGATAAACCACAGGGAGATACCTGTTTGAACTTTAATTTGCTGAAATAGAAATTCACTAACACATTTTTAAAAAAAAACCCTAATTTGAAAATTGTCGATAAATCGATATTGCATCTGAGAATGATCCCCTGCTTCGACACAGAGGAGAGAGGATATCTGATTGCTCGGTCGGTGATCAGCCAGGCGAACATTTACAGAGTTCCAGAGACAAAGGTGAACTTTCAAGGCCATTGAGGCCGGCGGGGCGGGGGGAAGGTATGGGGGGAGTTACGCGGCTCTCCGGAGCAGATCTATCTACCTGAGTCCCGGTCTAACCCGCCTTTCTCAGATATCCAAAGCTCGTGCAGCGCCCGCTAGAGTGAAGGTCAAAGTCAGCCGCCGCATCTACAGTCAGCCAGCTGCGGGGGTCCTCTAACTGCGACAGGGAGCCGCGACGTGGTTCAGAGAGGGCCGGTCTGAACATCTTCTTTCAAGGACGAAGTTCCGCCCCGAGACAGTTGGCGTGGGCAGAGGTGAGGGAAAGAACACGTGTCGGAGAAAAGGCGCCGCTTCTTTGCAGACTTGTCCAGGAACTCGGCGCGGGGTAAGAGTCCGGGAGGGGGTCGGGGCGGGGTGGGGTTGGGGAGCGGAGGACGCCGTTATGAAAAAGCAAAGTGGCGAAGCGGCGAGACGAGCACGCTCCACAAAAGCCGTGCAAGGGAAAAGCCGGCTGGGTTTCGGAAGGAATCCCGAGGGAGCCCTGGGGGTGGGGGGGGGGCGGTGATTTGGGGGGAGGCGGAGTGAGGTGGCGGTAGGAGGCGGGGCGCAGGCCACCGGGCAGTTACTCAGCTGCCCCCGCGCGGGGTGTGAGCCGCGGCGGAAAAAACGCGCAAACGCTCTCCGGGCGTCCGAGGTGGTCCAGCTGCAAGGCCCTCCCACGCTCCCTGACCTCCTGGTCCCCCACTCCCACCCCCACCCCGGCGCCCCTTAAGCTGAGCCCTTGGCGTAGTGGCCGGGCGCGCTCCTCCTCCCCGCGCGCGGCTCCGGGTGGCGCGTCACCGCCTAGGCCCGCCCCCGCGCCCCTCCCGCGCGTCCTCCCGGGTATAAGTGACCCAGCCGGGGGAGGCGGGGAAGCAGCCGCCCGAGCGCGACCGCCGCGCCAGCTCCTCTGCGAGCCGCCGGCCCCAGGCGTCAGTCCCTCTAGGCCCTGGAGACCCCGCCGACCCCGGGGAGAGTCGACGCCGCCCCGGCTCAGCTGCCCGGCTTGGCCCCTGCCCGGCGCAGAGGGCGCGGAGGTGAGCGGGTCGGGGAAGGACGCGAGGCCAGGTGGCCGCAGGGAGGTGGAGGGTCAAAGATGCCCCGGGAGCCCCGCGCGGCATCCATCCTCCGGGACTCCCGCGCCCTCTGCGGGCGACCTGCCGCGATCTTCTGCTACCTCCCTCGACGTGTGGAGTAGGGAACGGGTGGGGAAAGGTACCTCCTTTGCGGCCGGCCCCCATCTCCACCTCCACCCCACCTTGCCCCCGGGACGTCCTGAGGTTGGGCCCTGGGGAAGATACCCAGACGCATTTCATCCCAGGTAGCACGTGCTCCCTCCGTCTCCCCCCCCCCCCCCCCCGCCCACCACCACCAAGGACAGGTACTGATACGCTACCTCAACCTCCGCAAGAGTCTGCCTGTCCTTGCATTGAACATCACGCGTGGCTTCTTTGTGAACTGTTCTCCTAGGCGGTTCATCTATTACCCAATTGTGTGCCCGTTGTGTGTTTTGGCCATTATAATGTCAGAAAGTAATTTGCCTCTACTCCGGGTGTCCTAAATTATTTTTGAGCCCTGTTTCAGTCTCAGCTAAAACTTGTTGAAAAGTATGCCCTCAAAATCCCTCTCTTAAAATAGAGCAGAGAGGAAGAGAATTTTTGTGAGATTTCTGCCTTGCCCACCCCATGGAGAAGGGTTGAATTCCTCAGGCAGTTCGTTTATTAGATGGGGGAATCTTATTTCAGGCCATTTAATTATCACTCATTACTAAAAAGGAAATTGGAAGGGAAATAACTCATTCTTTCCCTTAGCCCTATCTTTGTGACTGACCCAATCCTACTAGACCTCCAGTTTGAGATTTTCAGGTCTCAGGGGCCGGAGTGAGTCTGCAGGGCATTGAACGTTTTGTTTGCATCAGGCCGACCAGAGTTCGATCCCTGTGGCATATAGATATCCCGAGCCCAGCAGGAGGCCGGAGCACAGAACCAAGAGTAAACCCTGAGCACTGCCAGGTGTGGCCCCCAAACAAAACAAAAATGTTCAGGTCTTCCCCACCTTTATTGTTTTGATCTTTTTTTTTCCTAAGGATGCTTTTTTTTTTTAAAAAAAAAAGCCCTTCTGCATTTCTGCTTTTTGTTGTTTCAAAGCTTAAAAGCTTTTCATAGAAGAGAAATACCCATCCTAGATATATTGCAGGCTATTTAGAAACATAATTAGGATGGCTGCAGTTTATTTCCTTAGACAGTTTTTTAAGAGTTGGGGATGTGTGAGCAATATCAATGATAAATTGAGCTAATTGTACAGAAAGAAAATTGAAAGCTTTCCATCATTTTCTTAATTATATTGGTAACATGAAAGGTCAACTTCTGGTGAATGAACTTAATTTAAATGCTCAGAGTATTGGAGATGGAGGTAAATACACAGTTGGGCGTTCCCAAGTGCTGCTTAAGAGATGTGCGTGTGCGTGTGCGTGTGCGTGTGCGTGTGCGTGTGCGTGTGCGTGTGCGTGTGCGTGTGCGTGTGCGTGTGCGTGTGCGTGTGCGTGTGCGTGTGCGTGTGCGTGTGCGTGTGCGTGTGCGTTGGGGCGGGGGGCTCCTTTCATTCTCAGCAAACTGGCTGGTGATTCACTGCAAGGATCTGAGGAAGTAATGCACCCGGGCCCTGTAGTAATAGTGACACAAGGGTTGCACCCAGGGATTCTGTGGGCCTTCAGGGCCGCATTGTCTTAGTGATGTCAGGATTTTTTTTTTTAATGTCACAATCTGCTCTCGGGGATCACTCTTGGTGGTGCTTGAGGGACCGTATGAGGTGCTAGGGATTCAACCCAGGTTAGCAAGGCAAGCACCCCACCCACTGTGCTATCCTTCATGGTGCAAGGCATTTAATCTGAGGCAGGGTACATGACAGGCCTGCCAGGCATGTACCCTAACAGTATTGTCTCCTGGCCAACAAATTCTGAGGGGGACAGAGGGTCTGGGCCACATGGAAAAAGCTCAGGGGTTATGCCTGGCTCTACACTCAGTAATCTCTCTCCAACCCCACAAATGAATTTAACTTTATTTATTTTTAATTTTGGAGCCACACCCAGCAATGCTCAGGGTCACTCCTGGCTCTGTGCTCGGGAGTCACTCCTGATGGTGCTTGGGGAACCATATGGGATGCCAGGGATCAAACCCAGGTCGGCTGTGTACAAGGCAAATGCCTTCCCAGCTGTGCTCTTGCTCCGGGCCCAACAGAAATGAATTTTAAAGAAAGGATCCTAAATGAGTTAGAAAGGTTAGAGAAAGAGTATGCCAAAAAGATTTGAAAGGACTGCAACTTTGATTTAGGACACAGGATTTCTGTCAATAGCTTCTCTGTACTCTTTGAGCAGCCACACTGATAAAACATGATATTGACATGTCTCTTACCCCCTTTAGTCCCACATCTTAATGCACAAAGGAAGAATTTCACCTAGAGACCCATTACATCTGTTTGGACCTTGACAGTTTATAATCTGTCCAGTAACAAATTATTTACTGAAATATCCCTACCCGCTGTGCTATCCCTCCAGCCCCTACTATTAGCATTGAGCATGCTTGTTTCCTGTTAGCATTGTGGAGTCAGTGATAAACCAGGCAAACATGGTTCTACCTTGAAGCTTATTCTGGTGGAGGTTGGGGGTGGGAAGAGTAAAACAATGACAAAGAAAATTTAACAAGGGCTGAAAGGAGGGAAGGGAGTCTTTTCTAGAAGAGGAGGCTATGGCCAGACAGGATGAGATTGGAGAGCTGAGCAGGGCAAGCCCTTTCAAAGTGCTGGTCAGAAAAGTAGCTGTAGGGGCTGAGCAATAATGCAGCAGGTGGGATGTCTTGCATTCAGGTGGCCCTATTGATTCTTGATACCCCAGATGGTCTCCAAGCTGTCAGAAGTGATCTTTGAGCACGAGCCAGCTGGGTGTGGCCAAGAAAATAAAAATTAGTTGTAGTTCTAGGTGCATCAGAAAGCCATTGTTTTGGGCTGCAATGATTGTTTATTGATATTTTCCCAAAGACCCACCTGGAATAATTCCTGAGCATAGAGCCAAGCAATGCTGGGTGTGGCCCCAAAAATCAGAAAATGGTTTTATTTATTTTGGGTGGGAGGATGTTTGGGCTACATCCAGCAGCACTCAGTGTACTATTTGTGGTACAGGGAATCAATTGGGGTTGGCTGCATGCAAGTTATTGGGCTAAACTGTATTATCCAATCTCTAAACCACGATTTTAAAGAGGAGAGATTTCATCTGATTGATGTTTTAAGCTAATCTTAACTGTTGTTAGAATGATAAAGGGGCAAAACATAAAGCCCCCATTAGGAAGTGTTTCCAGAGCTCAGATGATAGTGATCTGGATTAAGCTGTGTCAGTGGAGATGAATTATTTTGGGAGGCCGAGGGAATAGTTGAGTCATCAGCATCATATCCCCCTGCTGCTCCAGCACTGCTGGGACCAAGTTTTGGAACATTCAGCCCAATTCACTGAATATTGCTAGAAGTGGTCTCTAAGCCCCATAACTGCATCCTAGCCCCCCCTTTCCCCACCACACACAGTGTTTTTGGAATATGAGCCACGGGCCACTAAGGTGCTATTGACTGAGATAGGAATAATTTTGGGTAGGACAGTTTGCTGCTGGGCCTGAGAGTTAACTCAATAGACTGAGCACATGCTTTGCATTCAGGAGGCCCCAGCACAGCATGGTCTGGCACCCGCTGGGTGCAGCCCAAACAAAAGAAAATAGTTTTGAGATATTGCTGAGGAAATTACTGCAATTCCTTGGGAAAAGGAAAGGGATCGTCTCTGGGACAGAAGTGGATACTAAACAATGATAAGTTAATTCAGGGCTTAATATGTGAGCTCAGTTGTCTTATTTTCTTCAACCTTCATCAACTTGGATACAAAAAAAATGAACATGGATAGCAGTGTTCTTCCAAGACTGATGACATGCCCAGTGGATAAAATGAAAAGTAAAACTTGTCTTATGGATTTAGGCTGCCATAACAGAATACCATAGACTATATGGTGTAACACATAGATGTTGGCACCCACCACTGCTGGCTCACACTTGACTGTAGCTTAATAAATACAAATTGCTGGCCAGTGTCAACGTGTTAAATGACATGACCCATTCCCGAGGCCAGACTTTCAGAATTTACATAAGAAGTTAGGAATTTAAATGTAGAACATGCATTTAAATAAGATTCCAGGTGATCATATTGGGTTTATTCAGAGAACGGGTGGGGGGGGGGCATTGAGGCCATCCCTTGCGGTCTTTAGGAACTACTCCCAGCTCTGTGCTTAAGAGAGATGTTTCATAGTGCTGATGATGGGGCATATGGCCTACAGGGAATTAGGCCAGGTCAAGGGGGTGCAGGTAAATGCCTTCACCTTTGTACTATCTCTTTCCCGCCCCCATACAATAATGCTGGAATTGAAGTTTGATCAGTGCTATTTTGGAGCAAGTCACTCTACTAGGAAACTCTCAGTTATTCAGATCAGCCTCGGTTGCTAGAGAGGAGCCCTTTGTCAGAGAGAAGTGATAGCATTACTGCCCCATTCTGAGTTTTGATTAGGAAACTATAGGAATGGGGTTTGCTGAGTGGTGAGCTGATGATACTTTTTAAGAACAGGATGAGAGGAAATTGCAAAGACATGAGTGAGTTGACCTTGTGATACTGCTCAGACACAGTGAGTAAGGAAAAAATGGCTGCATGAATGCTGTCCCGGCTTCCTGCATTCCAAAGCAACTGTCTTCTCCCTTACATTATTTTTCATTATTACAAACTTACATTATGACAGAGTTAGTTAAATTATTCCAGAGTCCAGCAAGGATTGAGAGCTGCTGCTTTGGTGTGGGAAGAACCTGTGCTGGGATCGTGATTCTGCATTTACTTACCCGAGCAGCGGGAACGCACTCTGACTCCTGTAGCAGCAACAGCAGCAGCAGCAAAACTTAGATCACACTCTGGGCATGAAAGGGAGGTAGCATTTTTTTTTAAAAGAGGTGTTCTCTCTTGGCCAGTTGTGTTAAAATTTGAGTATTAGCAGTTACCGCAGATAAAATGTTCTAAAATTGGATTGTGGGAATGCTTGCATAACTGTAAATTGTACTGAAAATCCTTTGCTCACTTAAAAACGGGTGCATTTTAGAATCTGTAAACTATAGCTGATAAAGAGATTTTATAGTTGCTGCCTGAGTCAATGCTTATAATGGAATCTGTCATATTTAATTAGATAGCTTAGAAACCAATGACTGTTTTTACTCCTTTGGAGTGTCACTATCTCACTGAAGAAGTCTGGTCTTTTAAGACTCTATATGTATTGGATAGCTGAATGGTTGGGACTAGAAAGGTGGATAGATGATGAGAATCATTACAATCTTTGGTTTTAGACTTGATTTCCAAATGGATATTTTGGAGATTCTGAAAGCCTTTAGCAGCTTGTGGAGTCTTGGTGTCATAGGTTATTTACAAGTGAACCAAATGGATTTGCCTCATCTCCAAGTACATCTGCAACAAGGTTCAATGACTATTCAATGACTTCCTTCTCCCACCTTCGTTTTAAACGTAACCCCTGGTCTTGTTAACTGGCAGTTCTCTGAAAGCCCAAATGTGTACTAACTAGGTATATGATTCTGCTCTAGATAGCAGACTTCCCTCTGTAGCAGATGGTAGGATATGTACCACACTTCTCTGTTCTATACATAGAAGAAAAACGGGTGCCGCAGTATTGGGGAGATGTTACTATAATTTTTTTGAGGCAGATCCTAAAACTATTAACTGAAATTCTCAGCAAGTTTCTCAGTGAGGAGCTGGGGAGATGATTCAAAGGGCTGGAGGGCGTGCTCTTCAGGCTTTGCACGGGGGTAGGAGGAGTCAGGATTAGATCCCGGGACCTAATGGACCAACATGGTGCCCTAGGACCAACCTGGGAGTTGCTCTGCCATCATGGGGTATGGCTCAAAAACCAATAGAAAATTTTCCTAATATGAATTAAACTGCTTTCTTTTTTTTTGTTTTTGTTTTGGGGTCACCCAGCAGCGCTAAGGTCTTGCTTCTACCTTCAGGAATCACTCCCTATGGGCTTAGGGGACCATATTGGGGACCGGGTATTGAACCTGGGTCGGCCATATGCAAAGCAAGTGCCCTTTCCACTGTGCTATCACTCCAGCCCCAAATTCCTCCTTTTAAGTTGCATTAAATATGCTTCATAGCAGTTGTGAATCTAATAAGTCATATAATACATATAAAAATCATTGCGAATTATGCAGTAGCACACAGCATATGCTTTTATTACATACTTTAAGTAATGCATAAACCCATTTCCTAGATCCATTAAAGTGTTCTTTTTTTTCCTCTTATGGATGCTTTTGTATAATCCTAAATACCATTACTGAAAGAGACTCATACATTACGCCAAATTCTTTTTTTTTTTTCTTTTTGGGTCACACCTGGTGGTGCACAAAGGTTACTCCTGGCTCTGCACTCAGGAATCACCCGTGGCAGTGCTCAGGGGACCATATGGGATGCTGGGAATTGAACTCAGTTCCGCCGCGTGCAAGGCAAATGCCCTACCTGCTGTGCTATCACTCCAGCCCCTAGGCCAAATTCTATTAGTAACTCCAGTCACACTTTCTGTGTTCAGTTAGGACTTTCCAGTGGAAATACAATGTGAGTAAGTTGCAAGCATATTAAAATAGTCATTATTAATGTTTAAAAATCGGTGTAATGAGGGGCCTAGGTTACATTATTAAGTCCTGATGTAGTTTTACCTGTTCACCTTATTTGCACAAGGAGTTTGAGCTTGCTTAGTGAAATAAGTGGGTGGTTTTCATATTGTTTTAATTTGAAAGGCCTTAATCATTATTGAATTTGGGGTTGAGAGTGAGCACCTGGAAGTGCTCAGGGTTCACTCCTTGCTCTGCAATCTGCTCCAGGATCACTCCTAGCGTTCTTGGGGAGCCATATGGGTTGCCAGGGATAGAACCCAGGTCAGTCCTGTGCAAGGCAAGTGCCCAACATACTGTGCTATCTCGCTGGCCCCATTAATGAGATTCTTAGATTTAAATTTTACACCTTATATATTTGGAGGGATGGTATGATTTCTACTCTGATGGATATAAGAAACTTGGGTTCTTGCGTGAGTCTATTACATTATTTAACTTTAACCTTAAATAATGTATGATGAGGGGTGGATTAATTGGTCAGAATTAATTAATAATTCATTATTAATTGATTTGATTAGTTGATTAATTAATTTAATTTTAAATTTAAATTTTATTTCTATAAAGCTGTTTATTAAACACCAATTCCATCACCATTGCACCTTCCCACCACCATAACTGGAAGGTGTGTGAAGATTGTTGTATTTCATCCTGGAGCCATTGAGCCCTTGTATAAGAGACTACAAATATGTATGTTAAATACAAACAAATGTGTGTTACTTTTGGTACCTCAGTGGGGTAGGGTATGAGTGGTTACATGGCCTCAAATGCAGCTGCATGCTCCAGGAATTCTAAAATTTAGAATACAACTATAGAGCAGATTCACTCTTGGGTAAGGCTTGTGTCATTTTATTTCAGTCTCTGGATCTTGGCCATTGATGAGATTATATGGTACCAGCAGGAGTTGTGGGTATGACAGCCAAGTTACTGGAAAACTGGGGAGCTTGGGTGAGGAGGCCCAGTCCTGCTCCAAGCGAGCTTGGAGATTTCTGTCCCAGGTCCTGCATACCTGGGTTCTTCTGCAGGTTCCATCATGGGTGAGGCTCATTCGAGCAGAGTGGCCTTGAGCATGGCTGCAGTTGAGTTCGGGAGGTTTTTGGTCACCTTTAATTTTTAAGGATGAAATGAACATTGACTTCATTATTTCTGATTCTTTCTGCTATTTCCAATTCTGAAAGTGTCCAGCAGTCTCCTTGATGGCTGACCTTTATGGTGGAAAGGGTCAATCACTACCAGGGAAAGCAGATCATTTCTACCTCTCTATCTTGAAAGGTATAAGATAAACATGTGCACTAAATTCAAAATTAGTGATTTCCCAGGAATGAACTAGATGTTAGGATTACTGTGTAATGTTGAGGAAGTTACTTGGTCAATGAAAAAAAAATGCATTATTATTATGAGGACGACGTGCTCTCCACCGCATAATTATAAAAAGTCAATAAATTTTTACATGATCCCAAATGACATTTAGGGAAGGAGTCATGGCACAGTGGGAAGGGTACTTGTCTTTCATACAGCAAGCCTGGTTCTATCCCAGGCATCCTATATGGTTCCCCCTACTCCAAGTCCCACCAGGAGTGTTCCCTCAGTGAAGAGCAATAAGAAATCCCTGAGCATCATGAGGTGTGCACCCTCCCGCCTCAACCCCCCCCCCCCAAAAAAAACCCATGTAATAGCAGTGCCTGAGTTGTAATCCTAGCTTTTCCAATTCTTAGGACCTTGGGGGACAAATTATCTCTCATTATCTTTCTTTATATGGAAAATGGACACAATAGTATTGGCATCTGTCTCATAGTAGCTGTGGGGGTTCAGTCGCTTCTTATATATAGTGCAAAGAGATCCTGCACATAGACTGCAATATATGAGTACTAAGTAATATATCTTTTTAAAGACAATTTATCGATGCATTTGGATACAATTTGTTTTTAGGGTAGAAAGTTAAAATTTTCTGGCTTTGCTAATTCGAATTTTTATTCCTTTTTGGGTCACACCCAGCAATGCACAGGGGTTACTCTTGGCTTTGCACTCAGAAATTACTCCTGCCAGTGCTCACGGGACAATATTGGATGCTGGGAACAGAACCCAGGTTGGTCACGTGCAAGGCAAATGCCCTACCTGGTGTGCTATCACTTCAGCCCATAATTTGAATTTTTGTTCAGTGAAAATTTTCAAAACATGCTTTTTAAAATATTCAACCTGCTCCTCTATAATCCATTAAATCAATTAAATTGATCCAGTCTGCTATTAACATAAAATAAATTGTGCATGGTGAAGGAATGAAAGGGTATTTTTTACAGTGGGTAGGGCGTTTGCCTTGCACGTGGCCAACCTGGGTTTGATTCCTCCATCCCTCTTGGAGAGCCTGGCAAGCTACCGAGAGATCCTGCCCGCATGCCAGAGCCTGGCAAGCTACGCGTGGCATATTCGATATGCCAAAAACAGTAGCAACAAGTCTCATAGCTGCAAGTATTCCATTGTGTAGAGGTACCAAAGTTTCTTTAACCAGTCATCTGTGTTTGGGCACTCTGGCTTTTTCCAGATTTGGGCTATAGTAAATAGTGCTGTAGTGAACATACAAATGCAGATGTCATTTCTACTATACCTTTTTGTCTCTCCGGGATATATTCCCAGGAGTGGTATTGCTGGGTCAAATGGTAGTTCAATTTCTAATTTTTTGACAGTTGTCCATATTGTTTTCCAAAAGGGCTGAATGAGTCGCATTTCCACCAGCAGTGAAGGAGAGTCCCTTTCTACCCATATCTGCGCCAACACCAGTTGCTTTTGTTCTTTTGGATGTGGGCCAGTCTCTGGTGTGAAATGATGTCTCATTGTTGTTTTAATCTGCATCTCCCTGATGATTTAGTGATATGGAACATTTTCTCATGTGTCTTTTAGCCATTTGGATTTCTTTGAGAAAATTTCCACCCCCCATTTTCTGATGGGGTTGGATATTTTCTTGTTGAATTTAACCAATGCCTTGTATATCCTTGATATCAACTCCTTATCAGATGGGCATTGGGTGAATATTTTTTCCCACTCTGTAAACTGTCTTTGTATTCTGGTCACTGTATCTTTTGAAGCTTCTCAGTTTAAAGTAGTCCCATTTGTTTATCTGTTTCCACTTGCTTTGCCAATGGTGTGTCACCTGTAAAGATTTCTTTAGCTTCAATTTCATGGAGGGTTCTGCTGACCTTGTCTTCAAAGTATGTGATGGATTCTGGTCTGATGTTGAAGTCTTTAATCCATTTTGATCTGACTTTTGTGCATGGTGTTAGGTAGAGGTCTGAGCCCATTTTTTTGCATGTCACTGTCCAGTTTTGCCAGCACCATTTGTTAAAGAGGCTTTCTTTGCTCCACTTCACATATATTGCTCCCTTGTTAAAGATTAGATGATCATATGTTTGAGGGTGTTTGTCAGGATATTCAACCCTGTTCCATTGGTCTGCTTTTGTTCCAGTACCATGCTGTTTTAATTATTACCGCTTTGTAGTAGAGTTTGAGGATGGGTAAACAATCACTGTATGACTAAAATGCAAACACTAAAGTTCATAAGCTTGTAACTCTACCTCACTACTCCTCATAGTGATTCAGTAATAAACAATTTAAAAAAAAACACAAGTGACAACAGGTCTCACAATGGAGACTTAACTGGTGCCCGCTCAAGCAAATCGATGAACAATGGGACGACCGTGCTATACAGTGCTTTTTAAAAAAAAATCAGATCTAATAGTGACACTGATTCTTGGCAATATGATTTGTGTGTTTTGGAGACATAACCAGCTGTGCGGTGCTCAGGGCTTATTCCTCCTTTATGCTCGGGTCATGCCTGGCTCTACTCAGTACCATGTAGGATGCTGTGGATTTGAACCCATTTATTCCTTAGCCCTAACAAAAATGCCTATTGTCTGTATGTCCCCCTGATTTTTATTGTTCAATAAGTGCAAATATGCATATTTCAGATGCTAGTCTTAATTTTAAAATGGAAAAGACAGATTTCCCCACACACACCGCCCCCAGGGAGAATGAATAACTACATCATATTCTATGCAACCAATGGATAGGAGAAAAGATTCTATAAGTACTATATATTTTTAAGGCATTAGTACTCTTTCTCAATGGTAAGTTATAGGATAACCGGTGAATGATAAAAGTATGGTATTAAATCATTTATTACATTGATAGCTATTTTTCTTAAAACGTAATTTTAGGGGTGCGAGTAATAGCACAGCGGGTAGGGCATTTGCCTTGCACAAGGTGGACCAGGGTTCGATTCCCAGCATCCCATATGGTCCCCCAAGCACTGCCAGGAGTAATTCCTGAGTGCAGAGCCAGGAGTAACCCCTGAGCATCGCCGGGTGTGACCCAAAAAGAAACAAAACAAAACAAAAAAAATTTAGTGTCAGAGTTTTTTACTCTTTTCATCTTGCTATGATTTAATGTTAAAGGAGTACAGAATAGTTTATAGACCACCCCAAAGGACTCCAGTTTTACTTCACATAGTTCATTATTTTTTGTAGTTTTCCCATTTTATCTTGTGAACTATATCCACATAATGCTTTCTCTACCTGCAGTGGCATTTCTGATTGCTATCTCCGATCTGCTGAAAAGCTGGGTAATCACACTTGTTTGAACTGTTCAAAAAGATGCTCTAGATCAAAACTTCCCTATTGAGCTGAACTACCTTGCTGCTCAAAAGAATCTCCAGACCAGCGCAATAATTTCTTCCTGTCACCTATGACTACATGATAATTTCTAAAAAGACCATTGTCTTATTTAGAAATGCTAACGTTGGACCTCACTCTGGGCCTACTGAATCAAAATTTAAATTTTGACACCTACTGAATCAAAATTTAAATTTTGACAGAATTCTCAGATGATTCATTCACATGCCCCTTTTAAATTTGAAAAGTTTCTCGAGCATATCAACTAGGTGACAAGCTTTTGTTAGCTTCATGTCTTGTTTTGTTCTAGGATACATAGTTTGCAAACTCCTTTGAGGGGGTGCAATTTTTAATCTGGATTGCCATAAGGTACATGGTTACAAGGTCATACATAATTGAGTTTCAGCCATACAATATTCCAATACACATCTTTTTAAAAAAATTTTATTTATTTTTTTAAATTTATTTTTTTATTTTTAATTAGTGAATTACCTGTGAGGGTACAGTTACAGATTTATACTTTTTTGTGCTCATGTTTCCCCCATACAAAGTTCGAGAACCCATCCCTTCACCAGTGCCCATTCTCCACCACCAGTAAACCCAGAGTCCCTCCCACCCTCCCCAGTCCCGTCTCCCCCCACCCCACACTGCCACTATGGCAGGGTATTCCCTTTTGTTCTCTCTCTCTGATTAGGTGTTGTGGTTTGCAATAAAGGTGTTGAGTGGCCATTGTGTTCAGTCTCTAGTCTACATTCGGCACGTGTCACCCCTCCCCCTCATGGCCTCCAACCACATTTTACTTGGTGTTCCCTTCTCTGAGTTGCCCAGAATGAAAGACCAGCCTCCAAGCCATGGAGTCAACCTCCTAATACTTATTTCTACTGTTCTTGGGTGTTAGACTCCTAGTCTATTATTCTATATTCCACAGATGAGTGCAATCTTTCTATGTCTGTCTCTTTCTTTCTGACTCATTTCACTTAGCATGATACTTTCCATGCTGATCCACTTATATGCAAACTTCATGACCTCATTTTTTCTAACAGCTGCATAGTATTCCATTGTATAGATGTACCAAAGTTTCTTCAACCAGTTATCTGTTCTAGGGCACTCTGGTTTTTTCCAGATTCTGGCTATTATAAACAGTGCTGCGATGAACATATAAGTGCAGATGTCATTTCGACTATACTTTTTTGCTCCTCTGGGATATATTCCCAGCAGTGGTATTGCTGGGTCAAATGGGAGCTCAACCTCTAGTTTTTTGAGAATCGTCCATATTGTTTTCCAAAAGGGCTGATGCACATCTTTACCAGTGTACATTTCTCACTACCAATGTCCCCAGTTTCCCTCACTCCCCTGTCTCCCAGGTCTTCCTCTATAGGTTCTCTCCCTCCCTCTCCTTCTCTCCTCCCTCTACCCCGCTCTGTCCCACCTCTGCCCACACCCCGACCCCCAAACCATGCTTCTGGGCATCATGGTTAGCTTGCAGGCATTTTGCCTCCAGAAACAGGGAACATTATTGAATGTTCAGAATGTATTTATGCTTGGTGATAGGTAATAATGGATGTTATTCTCTTTTATCTCCTAGAATATTCCTGGTGATATTGGAAGAACCCATATCATGGAATCAATCTCTATGATGGGAAGCCCAAAGAGTCTTAGTGAAGCATTTTTGCCTAATGGCATCAATGGAATCAAAGATGCAAAGAAGGTTACCATAGGTGTAATTGGAAGTGGAGATTTTGCCAAATCCCTGACCATTCGACTTATTCGATGTGGCTATCATGTGGTCATAGGAAGTAGAAACCCTAAGTTTGCTTCTGAATTTTTTCCTCATGTAGTAGATGTAACTAATCATGAAGATACTTTAACAAAAACAAATATAATATTTATTGCTATACATAGAGAGCATTACACATCCTTGTGGGACCTGAGACATCTGCTAGTGGGTAAAATCCTGATTGATGTGAGCAATAACTTGAAAGTAAACCAATACCCAGAATCTAATGCTGAATATTTGGCTTCACTATTCCCGGATTCTTTGGTTGTCAAAGGATTTAATGTTGTCTCAGCTTGGGCACTTCAGTCAGGACCTAAGGATGCTAGCCGACGGGTATGTATCTTTTACATTTTATTCTCATTTGTAAGGTATTTTGTGACTAAAACTATTTTAAAACCAAATTCTGGCATGTGCAGCATATGTGGAGCCATGGGTTCCATCCTTAGCACCACTCAAAAGTATGCACACAAATGAATATTGCACTAAGAAATCTAAGTGGGGAATATATATATATATATATATATATATATATATATATATATATATATATATATATATTTCTTTTTGGGTCACACCCGGCAATGCACAGGGGTTACTCCTGGCTCATGCACTCAGGAATTACTCCTGGCGGTGCTCAGGGGACCATACGAGATGCTGGGAATCGAACCCGGGTCGGCCGCGTGCAAGGCAAACGCCCTGCCCGCTGTGCTATTGCTCCAGCCCCTGGGGGAAAATATATTTTTTGCGGGATGGGAAGGGGGCAGGGGAGATTGTACCACACCTGGCTGTGCTCAGGGCTTATTCTGGTTCTGTGCTCAGGTATTATGGGGTCTGAGGGATTGATCCTGGGTTGGCTGCATGCAAAGCAAGCACCCTACCTGCTGTATTCTCTCTCCTCTCCAAACCTGGGAGAGATTTATTTTCGCTTTTTTTAACCTCTGGGACTTGGGGTAAGGCACCCTTAGTGCTCAGGGCCATGCTCATGGCTCTGTGCTCAGTGATCATTTCCGGTGGGGGTCGCACCATAGTCTGCCTGTGCAAGGAAAGCATCCTTCTATACTGTCTGTAGCCCCGAGTGGAAAATTTAATCAGAGAAAACTGTTTCCATGTAGAATGCGTAACCAACAGCTATATAACCTAACATTCATAAAATCAAGAAAAGGAAAATCTATGCTGGATCCTATAAAATAACTCAACCACAAAAGCAAATTCTGATACTTTCCTCCGTTGATTTTCATTTTGATATTTATGAGCACCAAAAAATGTTTGTCCTTACTTTGGCAAGGCACACGTCTGTTCTCAAAATAATATGGCAAAAGGAGAAAATAATTTAGTGGTTGCTCTCATGATAGGCTAATTTAAGAAAAGGCAAGGATTGTCTTTCCTTGCTTTCACAAAAACCTTTTAAAATGTAACTCCCTCCCTCCTGTTTTTCCTTGCTCCCTCTATCCTTGCAGATAGGTATTAAATGTCCCATCTATGATACTATTTGGTATGATCCTCAAATACTAAGTGATTAGGTGGAGTACTTGGATAATTTTTTTTATAAATACCAAAAGTAATGATCAATCTTGTGTATTTTTCTGCAGGTTTATATATGCAGCAACAATATTCAAGCGCGACAGCAAGTCATTGAACTTGCCAGACAGTTGAATTTTGTTCCTGTTGACCTGGGATCATTATCATCAGCCAGAGAGATTGAAAATTTGCCCCTCCGACTTTTTACTTTCTGGAGAGGGCCAGTGGTAGTTGCTATAAGTCTGGCGATATTTTTTTTCCTTTATTCCTTCGTCAGAGATGTGATACATCCATATGTCAAAAATCGGCAGAGTGATTTTTATAAGATTCCTATTGAGGTTGTGAATAAAACCTTGCCCATCGTTGCCATTACATTGCTGTCCCTCGTATATCTGGCTGGCCTCCTGGCAGCTGCCTATCAACTTTACTACGGAACCAAATATAGGAGATTTCCAACTTGGCTGGAGACCTGGCTACAGTGTAGAAAACAACTTGGATTACTAGGTTTTTTCTTCGCTGCAGTTCATGTTGCCTACAGTCTCTGTTTACCAATGAGAAGATCAGAGCGATACTTGTTTCTCAACATGGCTTACCAGCAGGTATGAAAAGTATCTTCGTCTTATCTCATACCAGCCATCCTTAGAGGATAAAATAACTTGTAAAATGTAAGTTTTTGAATGATCTAAAATGAAAGACTATAAATCGTGTTAAACATTTTGTAGTATATAATACCTTATGATAGAATTTTTTTTTTTTTTTTTTTTTTTTTTGCTTTTTGGGTCACACCCGGCAATGCACAGGGGTTACTCCTGGCTCTGCACTCAGGAATTACTCCTGGCGGTTCTCAGGGGACCATATGGGATGCTGGGAATAGAACCCGGGTCGGCCATGTGCAAGGCAATGCCTTACCTGCTGTGCTATCACTCCAGCCCCACCTTAGACAGAATCTTACAAAAGTCTTATATGAAAGATCTTAACAGAAATTTTGACTTCTTTAAAAAGGGGAAAATTTTTTATGTTGTTCTGGGGCTATACCTGGTGATGTTCAGTGGTTACTCTTGGCACTGTACTGAGGAATTACTCCAGGTGGTGCTCAGAGGATCATATGGGATGCTAGGGATCGAATCTGGGGTTGCCACAGGGCAAACACCTTACCCACTGTATTTTCTCTCTGGCCGTAAAAGGGTAAGAATTCTTACATCCTGTTTCTGCTTGTGGCTAACTCAGACTCTTTTAGGGTAAAAGCTGTTACCATACATTATTTGCAGAATAAAAGAAGTCAAGACTTGGTCTTTGTACAGAGGACATGTGTTCTACTGGGCTCTACTGCTGAGTACATCCCTAGGCCTTTTTTTTCCCATAAGAATAATAGTTTATTTGATCTTAAGCTAGAACTTGCCTTGAGGACAAAGCCCCAAGAAAGCCAAATGTTTGTCCACTTATGTTGCCTCAATGTATTTTTTCAAATATGTTTTTTTTTGGGGGGAGGGGCACATGGCTCTGCTCAGAACTTACTCTGAGCTCAGGGATCACTCCTGGTAGTGTTGGGATCTTATGGAGTGCTAGGGATGGAACCCACATTAGCCATCTTCAGGACAAACTGCCCTACCCATTGTACTATCTCTCCAGCTCAAGTGTCTTTCCTTAGACAATGCAGATGTAGTGAAGTCAAACTCAACTCTAAATGAGCCATTTTTGCATTGAAGCTATCAGCCTTAAACCTAGTCTAATTGTCAGTAATTTTTGTACTCCTGGAAGCCACCAGCTGAATTTCACTGTCTTAGGACACCAGAGTCCTTGTAAGTGTGATATATTATGATCTGAGTTGACTACAATGTTAGACTTAAGCTAAGAAGGACAATTTAGTCCTTTTGTTTTTTAAAAACTTTGTTTATATTGGGGGAGGAGGGCACCAAAACTGGCCATGTTCAGGGCTTACTCCTGGCTCTTTGTGCAGGGATCACTTCTGGTGGGCTTGGGATCAAACCTGCCTTGCACATTTGCTGCGTGCAGAGCAAGCACCCTACCTGCTGTACTTACTACTCTGGCCCAGTTAATCTTTCTTAACTATTTCTCTTCATTTTGCCCACACCTGGGTCAATACCACTTAGAAAGATGTTCTCCATAGTAGAGAAATATCATTTTCTGCTCTCCTAATGATGGTATTAGGTTCAGTCAAGTTAATACAACTGTTAACTAGTATGACACTTCTATGCCAAGAGTGAACTCTGTGCTGAATCAGTTAATATTCTACCAACTGAAGTAAATTCACATTTACTTTCTTGTAAGGTTCATGCAAATATTGAAAACTCTTGGAATGAGGAAGAAGCTTGGAGGATTGAAATGCATATCTCTTTTGGCATAATGAGCTTTGGCTTGCTCTCTCTCCTGGCAGTCACCGCCATCCCATCAGTGAGCAATGTTTTAAACTGGAGGGAATTCAGTTTTATTCAGGTAGGTGAGATTTTACTGGTAAGGACAAATAAGAGGATAAGCTTTATAAAGTATACAGTTTTTAATCAATACCCTTAAGTAAAAGCCAGATGTTTCCATAGTAATGATATTAGAAAATAGAAAATAAATGAATTATTTATTTATAGCTGACTATAGAGTGATCAACAACAAAAAGGAATAGCTAAGAAATAATAGTACATCCTTCTAATACAATCTTATGTAGCATCATAATTTTCACATTTAATTACTTAAATTATTATTATAGAATATTCCATATGGCCTTCTCTGTAAAAGATGCACCACTTTTGAAAATATTTCTGTAGTTTAAAATACATATTTTTCAAAAAAACACAATATTATTTTTCAGTAGTTTGTTTTTCAATAATTAATTTTTTTTAAATGTGGGTTAATTTGAGTCTGAGTAATTTTGTTTCTTTTCTTCTTCTCCTCCAAGTCTACACTTGGCTATGTTGCTCTGCTCATAAGTACTTTCCATGTTTTAATTTATGGATGGAAACGGGCTTTTGAAGAAGAGAGCTACCGGTTTTACACACCACCGAACTTTGTTCTTGCTCTTGTTTTGCCCTCGGTTGTAATTGTGGGTAAGATCATTTTGCTCCTTCCATGTATAAGCCAAAAGCTAAAGAAAATTAAAAAAGGCCGGGAAAAGAGTCAATTTCTAGAAGAAGGTAATCGAGGAACAGTTCCACATCTCTCTCCAGAGCGGGTGACAGTAATGTGATGATAAATGGTGCTTGCTGATGCCATGGAAAGAAAATTCTACCCATGCTATTGTTTTTATGAAGTCTTCTGTTGTACGAACACTGGCAAATTAACTGTTGTGGATGGACTGAAGCCAGTTCAATTTCCATCCAAACTAAGTAAGGATTGATGTCAAATTACTTTTCACATCGTATCTATGTATATGGATTTTATATTCCAAGTTTTTGTTGAAATTTTACATGATAGTAATACTGTTATTTTAAACTATAGTCAGAAAAATATAGTTAATAATATATAGATACAATAAAATGTAAAATGTTACAAACCAGCAACACACTTAAATTTGTTTTTCAATGTAATCCAGTGGATTTTTTCCTTGAAGGTTAAGTAGAGTTTTAATTATTCAGCATATGAAATAGAAATATATAATTATGCAATTATTTTTTAGAAAAGATTTATATTGGCATTTAGAAAGTGTTGCACATGGTAATAGTCCAATATTTCATGAGATAGGACTTGAAAATACAATTAGTTAATGTGATGATGCAATGTGATTTAATAGCAACAAATTAAAGAAACAAAATGAACCTAACATTATAAAGTGCATATATATGTACTGATAATTCATACCTCATGAAAGACTTTATCCTTCATCTTGTTATAGAGACAATTTATTTGCATATTAATTGCAAATTAGTAGTTTGTGATTAAACTGCATATTGATCAGGGAAGAGATGGTCATGTTTGGCCGCACTGTTTTTCTAGTGTATTATGAACCCTGAGAATCTCATCATTGATTCTAGTTAGTGGGAACATGTTAAGTTTGCAGTTTTTCAGCTGTTCTCTTTTCTTGCGTTTTGTTGTATCAATGTTCTCTCTTGCTGTAGGATTTTATTGGTGTTCATTTATAGTAGGTTATAATATGTCATGGTTCTAGGCCCTTGTACAATGCCACCCTTTAATACTTAACCTCTTGAGGGGGGGGCAGTATTTTTATATTTGATAAAAGTAACAGAATAGTCTTGCTCAAGGTCACGCAATTTAAGAGCCAACATTCATATCCAGAGAATTGTATTCCTGAGGCTGCATCCGTTAACCACCACTGTCATCCTCCATGCCCTTGCATTATTGCCATATTGAATTGTTTTCTCTTTCACATACATAGACAGACATATTTTATAGTGGATCATGATACCAAAAGACATAGGTGAAATCACAATAATTTTTTTTTCTTGAGGTAAGTCATAGTTGCTAACTTAGAGACACATGGCAATTCATAGGCCAACCTATCCAGAGAGGAAAGACAACAAAACTTTTATTGGGGGGGAGAGGAACAGTGTGATGGTGGTTTTGTTGTTGTTGTTGTTGTTTTTCTTTTTTGGAGGGGCAGGGTTTGGTGCTCAGGACTTTCTCCTGGCTCTGTGCTCAGGGATCACTCCTGTGGTTCTTAAAGGACCATATGTGATGCCAGGATAGAACCTGGGTTGGCCACCTGCATGGCAAGTACTGTAAGCCCTGTACTATCCAACCCAGAAAAATAATGGTTTTAATGAATAGCCGAAGTCCTGTATAACTTTTTAAGTTCCAGCATAGTTGGTTATTTCCTTTTCTTTGCCAGAGAAGTATTCCAGTTTGTTCAAGCATTCATAAGGAGCAATTAAGGGATTGATCAAAAATCTAATCTAGACATAGAATCATAAGTTGCTTAATTTCTTATGTAAAAAATGCATTTTGTTCAAACAATTTTAAATGCGCTACATTTTAAGAATTTATATTTTTCTTATTCAAATAGTGAGCTGACAGCAAATTGCAATTTTTTGCAGTCTCTTAAAATATTATATCTAAAATATTATATCTAAATATACTTGATGAGGTATATCACACATGATTCTTTTGGTATTTTTTTGGTGATTTTTAATTTGTTTTGTTTGATCATTTTATTTCATTAGTCTACCCTTTATAATTATTTCTTAGTAAAAATTTGATTGGGTAATTTTCAAAAAAGTAAATAGGTTTCCATAAACTTGTAGTGAAGGAGTTAATATTAACAGCATATTTCCAGTATTTCTTTTTTATTTCTTTTAAGATCCTTTTTTAAACAAAGATAGTTTTTATTGAGTAAAACTTAGCAAGATATGAAGGGTTAGAGAGAAATACGTGTTCAAGAGAGAACACGGACTTCTCCAGATAGAAAAAAGCAAACAAAGACAGAAAGTGATATACATGTCCAAGAAAGAAAATGGGCTTGGAGAGCAAGTCTCTTTCTCCTGAGAGCTTTCATAAGATCTTTATCTTAAAGAATAAAATTAATCCCTTTTATAGATCAGGAACTTCTAAAACTTTATGAATGAACAATAACTTGTTTCAAATGATAATACCTCTCTCTACTACTAAAATTAGACTTTAAGTTTTAAAATAAATCAATATTTAAAGGTCCTCTAAAAGTACAAAAATTGGAGGTATCTATTGATTTTTTTTAAAAAAATTGACTTAGAATTGTGTTACTTTACCAATTCATGCACAATTATTTTTCATTATTTTTCCCAAGATGTTTTACTCTGCCCTCAGAATTCTGTGTCTGTAATATGTGAGAATGTGGTGGAAACTTGTAAGATTGTAGAAAATATGCCCAATCTCAATCTATGCAAGAATATCAATTTTTCCTAAGAAGGAAATAACATTCACGTGAATTAAGCTACTATTTTTGTTTAGATTTTGTCTCTTTAGACTATTTCAAGTTATGTTTAAATAAGAATATTTTCATAATATATTTTCAAGGCATATATAGAAATTTATCTGTTTGTCTACACATGTGGAAATTTTATTTAAATTTTAAAATATTTCAAAGTGTGATAATAAATTATAGGTATTTATTAGAAGTATTTATTTTATGCTACATATGGGATTGGCTAATGAGCTACAGTATTAACTACCTAGTTAATCTCATAAAAAGTAGCATTTTGACTTAAGGAATTTTACTTTTAAAATTAACCTGATATAGTACTGTCCAGTTAGGAATAAAAAGGGCTTTAAGAATATACCATCTAATTTTTATATTTATCTCTTATGTAATACAATAAAACTTTCATTATCTTAAATTGCCTTTTGCCATTAAACTATTTCATAATAAATTCTATACAGTTTCTCCCCAAAGAGGTACATTTGTGAAATTTCAGGTTACTTACGGGATATTTTTTTAAAAAGTAACATAGATGTAATTTATAAATTACAAACAGGAAAGTTAAACACTGAATTCGTGTCCATAAACTGTTTTGAAATAACCTAAAATCTTGTCTTGAATTTATACGCTGTTACCATTTTACACATATGTTAGTTATGATATATTGTCACAAATGAGATCCCTCACCATCAGTTGTTCTTAAGTCAGTATATATTTAATGACTAGAATGGTGTTCATGCCCTTATGGAGAATTTCAAAATTTTTAAATTATTAGAATTTAAAAAGGTACCTAATTTCCAACACCTGTCTTACCATCCACCTCTTCTTTCCCTTGTTCATTTTCTTCCCTTCCCTATCCTCAGTTCTATAATAAAGGTTCCAGAGTAATCTAGGTATATTTCCCACTTTGATGGCTGCTTTTCTTCCACCCATACATAAGTGACTTCATCTGATCTGTCTTGGCTTACTTCCATCCAAGTTGTAGCAAATTGCATATTATCCTTCTTTGTAGTAATTCATTGTATGAATATATAATTAGGATTTGAATATATTTGGCTGCTCTGAAGGAAGTACTAATATAAAGTGTTCCATTTATTTACTTAGTATTAATTTATTCTTTGGGGGGATCTCTCAAGTATTTGTGTATATATAAATATATATCACATATCATAGCTTTATCTGCTTATATGTTGTTGGTTCCATTACCATATGAAGAATTTTGAGGTCCTGAGAGACAGTACAGGAGGGGTATGGCACTTGCCTTTGCATGTGGTGTAAGGGGGTCCTGAGCACCATCAGCTTAGAGCCAGGAATTGCTCCCTGAGCAGTTGTTCCCTGAGCACAATCAGGTGTTAATTGTGGATGCTATCTGTCCATATGAAACAAATAAAAATAATGATACATCTTTTTGGTCACACCCAGCGTTGCTCAGGGGTTACTCCTGGCTCTGCACTCAGGAATTACTTCTGGCGCTGCTTGGGGGACCATATGGGATGCCAGGGATTGAATCCAGGTCGGCCACATGCTACCCACTGTGCTATCACTCCGGCCTGATAATGATACATCTTTGCAGATACATAGCCTGAGCAGGTCAAGAAATTGTCTCCAATGTCTCGTTGTTTAAAGTCAGCTACTCATCACATCAGTTGCTCTGCTCTTGATTAGTACATAATCATGTTGCTAGGCAGGTGAAAGGGCTCTGGGCCATCACTGGTTTTTGGAGTTCTCGTCAAAGTAAAGCAGTAATATATTTAATACATAAATATAAATATTTATGCTTGCTGTCAGATTGTGGACATGATAGGAGCAGAGCCACACCCTTAAAACAAATTAGATACTTCACAGGTCCTGACTACTTCACTACATCTACCTGACATCTTGTGATTTTGAGTTTCTTAATGTGAAGTCAAAACTAAGCGTTTTCAGACTTGTTCTTTGTCATGATGCGTTAAAAAAGTTTGAACAAACTAGATAGCGATGATTTTTACCTTTAGAAGTTTATAAAGGATTCTGTGCAATTTACATAAAAATGAATTTTCCATTGTTAGTCATTTCCTCCCTCGATCTTTCATTATATTTTGTATATGCTTGGAAAATAGTCTTTATAAGTGTGTAATTTGCTAAAACTCTGTAATCCCAAAAATTTGCTGTGATTATGTACCATGTTTTTATACCATCATAGATCTGCCTTACATATAAATAAAAAGTAGTATTCCATGTGTCTTGTCTTTTGAAATACAAGTGGTTTTTTTTTTTTTGCTGAGCAACAATTTCAATAAAAATGGAGCTATGTAATTTTTTTTTCAGCTTCTGCATTCAAAAAACAGTACATTTAGTTTGGGGTTGGAGGGCAATGTTTTGGTCTTTCTAACCAAAGCTATTTCAACAGCATTTGATATCTTTTCTGAAGGGGACAGGGGACACAGCCATACCTGGCTCTAATCAGGAATCTAATCATTCTAGTGCTCAGGGGACCCGTATGTGGTGCTGGGAATCAAACACAGGACTGGCTGCATGTCTTAACCCCTGTACTATTACTCAGAGCCTCTTTTGTTTGTTTTTATTTTTTTTTTATTCTTTTATTGATTCACCATGTGGAAAGTTACAAAGCTTTCAGGTTTAAGTCTCAGTTATACAATGCTCAAACACCCATCCCTTCACCAGCGCACATATTCCACCACCAAGAATCACGATATATCTCCCCTCTTCCCCCCACCTCCCCAATGTCTATCTTGTTGATTCTGTTGAGGTATGCTGTGTGGCCCAGCGCATGGTCTATTCTGGAAAATGTTCCATGTGCACTGGAAAAGAATGTGTATTCCTTTTTGGGGGGATATAAAGCCCTGTATAGATCTATTAGCCCTCTCTCTTCTATTTCTTCCTTCAATGCCAGTATTTCCTTGGTGAGTTTTAATCTTCTTGATCTGTCCAGAGGAGACAGTGAGGTGTTGAAGTCTCCAACTACTATTGTGTTGCTCGAGATGTCCTTCTCAAGTTCTCTTAGCAGCTGTTGTAGGTATTTAGCTGGTCCCTCATTGGGTGCGTAGACATTTAGGAGTGTGATTTCTTCCTGATGTTCATATCCCATGATTAATAAAAAGTGGCCTTCACTATCCCTTCTAATCTTTTTCAACCTGAAGTCTATGTTGTCCGATACTAGTAAAGCCACCCCAGCTTTCTTGAGAGAGTTGTTTGCTTGCAGGATTGTTTTCCATCCTTTGACTTTGAGTCTGTGTTTGTTCTGGCTATTCAGATGTGTTTCTTGCAGGCAGCAGAATGTTGGGTTGAGTCTTTGAATCCATTTTGCCAGTCTGTGTCTCTTAATTGGTGAATTCAGACCATTGACATTAAGGGAGATTATTGTTATGGGATTTTGTGCCATCTTTGTGCAAGGGTTTGTTGTGCTTGTAGGGGTTGTTCTTGTCTTACAATAGCCCCTTTAGTGCTTCTTTTAGGTTTGTTTTTGAGTCTATGAAGTTCCTGAGCTGTTGTTTATCCCCAAAGTAGTGTATGATTCCTTCTAGTTTGAATGAGAGTTTAGCCAGATAAAGTATTCTTGGTGAAGCGTTGTTTTCATTGAGTTTTTTTCGCTATATCCCACCATTGCCTTCGAGCTTGGAGGGTTTCCTCTGATAGATCTGTTGTGAGTCTAAGGGGTGCTCCTTTGTATGCGATTTCCTTCTTGGACCTTGCTGCTTGCAGTATTGTGTCTCTCTGGATGATGTCCATCATTGTAACTATGATATGTCTTGGGGTTTTTCTGTTAAGATCTCTTTTAGCTGGCACCCTTTGGGTGCCTTGAATCTGGATGCCTGCATTGTCCAGCTGTGGGAAGTTTTCCGCAATGATTTGTTTGACTGTGTCTTTTTCTTTGGGGTTGGTTCCTTGTGTTTCTGGTAGTCCAATGATTCTAATGTTGTTCCTCTTGAAATCATCTCCTAGGACTCTGATTCTGGCTAGAGCTATTTTGAGGTCTCTTGCCATGGTTTGTTGTTGCCTGTAGGCTTCTTGCAGCTCATCTTCAAGCATACTGATTCTGTCTTCGGCTGCAGTCATCCTATTGTTGAGGGCAGCCAGAGAGTTTTTGATTTCATATACCGAATCCTTCATTTCTTTTTGAAGGTTTGTTTGTTTTTTTTTTTTTTTTGCTTTTTGGGTCACACCCGGTGATGCACAGGGGTTGCTCCTGGCTCTGCACTCAGGAATTACCCCTGGCGGTGCTCAGGGGACCATATGGGATGCTGGGAATCGAACCCGGGTTGGCCGCGTGCAAGGCAAACGCCCTACCCGCTGTGCTATTGCTCCAGCCCCTCTTTTTGAAGGTTTTTTATTTCTGCTCTCATTTCTTCCCGTATTTTGTCGACTGTCATTTGTATTGTTTCCGCCAGGTCTTCCTTGAAGTTGTCCATCTTTGCATTGAGTTCATTGAACATGTTGAGGATTTCAACTCTAATTCTTTATCAGAGAGGTCAAGTTTGTAGGAAACGCCCATTGAGGTTTCCGGACTCCTTTGATCATCCTCTGCTTGCAATGGGGATTTTCGCTGTTTCTTCATGTTGTTGTGGTGGTATGAAAGAGGGCCCTTGAAGATGAGTATCCCTGTTTCCTTTTGTTGTGAAAAAGGATTGTGGATAGGCTCAGTTAATAGTGGTTGCCTTTTTACTTGCCGTTTGTAGAACCTGGTCTCCTACTGAGATGTTTCCTTCAATCCTTCTGTGAAGTCTTATGTTTTATTGTCCTACTGCTTGCGAATAGCTAGGATGTTAATCTTGGATAGGATGTTGAGGAAATTCTTTTGTTTGTTTTTAAATTTGCCTTTCCTCTCAATTTTGTTATTTCAATAAACAGTAGTGTCTCTCTCTCTCTCTCTCTCTCTCTCTCTCTCACACACACACACACACACACACACACACACGGTTGTAGTGCTCCACACTTGGTTTTGTTGCAGTGCCTCCAATACAGACTTGTTAGTGACCACATTGTAGTACTCACAAGAGTAACTGCGAGTACATGTTCTCTCAGGGCTCAGGCCTGTCTTCAGTGCTCACATCTTTTGGTGCTTATATGTACCTAACTGCAGGGAACTGGAACCTACATCCTTTGATACTTTGATGCTCAGTTGTCCTTCAGACCCATAATTAATTCTCTTTAAGCCAGGATCCAACGGAATATTCAAGTTACAGGCGTTCCTTGTTCACTTGGCATCTAACAGTTTGGTTTAGGGCTCTGCTCCTCCCCATGCCAAGCTCCTGTATATAAAGTACAAAACACTATCATCACGCCTTATCATCCGTAGAGTACTTCAATACCTAATGCTGTATAAGTATTTTGTAAGTAGTTTCATTTAGAGAATAATGGAAAATAATCTGTATAGTTGCAGTCATACAGCTTAATTAGTAGTATGTGTTTTCCATCCGTGGTTGTGTCTGCAAATCTAATACTGAGAACTGAATATTCAGAATTTCTAATACAATATGTTCCCAAGGTATGAATGAGATTTTATAGAAAATTAGGCTATTTATCACCCATATCCTTGCACTCATTAGCAATCTCTAGTGACAACTGAAATCCAGAAGATTGTGGGGCTGGTATCAAAGTTGTGCAAGAAAAAGAAGAGGCATTTTACATGTGTGTTAGAAATTGTGTTCATAAAATCTCTTGGGAACATAACACCACTGTACTGAGGGTCTGCAGTGTCCAATAGACTGGAGGAGGGATATTGGTGTTTTAGTGGTGGTTGTAGTAAGGTGACATATTAACTCCAAAAAAAATGAGTTTCCTTTGTAACCTTGTGCTTTTGAAGTGAGACAAAACCCTTCAATGACTTGTTCAAGGGAGGGTACACAAAGAACACTAAATCCCACTTAACGCAGTTGGGTGGCTACCTCCTTCCTGGTGCTTATTTATTAGGTATATTTAATCTTCCTTTACACTTCACCTCAGTGTAACTCAGGGAAACTTTTTTTTTTTTTTGCTTTTTTTGGGTCACACCTGGCGATGCACAGGGGTTACTCCTGGCTCTGCACTTAGGAATTACTTCTGGCAGTGCTCAGGGGATCATAAGGGATGCTGGGAATTGAACCCGGGTCTGCCGCGTGCAAGGCAAATGCCCTACCCACTGTGCTATCGCTCCAGTCCCAACTCAGGGAAACTCATATCAGTTGAATGTTATCAGCAATATTTCATAGACTGTAATACCTAATTAGGGGAATACCTGGCCTCAACCAATCATGCTTTCAAACAATGTTTGTGATACGAACAACATCTTCTTGGGCTGGAGCGATAGCACAGTGGGTAGGGCGTTCGCCTTGCACATAGGCGATCCAAGTTCGATTCCCAGCATCCCATATGGTCCCCCAAGCAGCACCAGGAGTAATTCCTGAGTGCATGAGCCAGGAGTAACCCCTGTGCATTGTTCGGTGTGATCCAAAAAGAAGAAATAAACAAATAAATATATAAATAAATAAAAATTAAAATGCTGTGAGCTACATTTAAAAAAATAGCACCTTCTTGAATGTTAAACTACCAGGAAGCTTTGTACATCTGTTCTATATTTAAATGGACAGGTAAAAGATTTTACTTTTTGCTCTAAAAACAAAAGGCTTCCCAGTGAGCCCAGATGGAGTCAACATCTATTGCTGTCCCTGGCATTGCAACCTGCAATTGCATCCACAGCCTCTGGAAACACTAGATGTCCCCGGCATTGCACCTACAGCCTCTGGAAACACTAGAGAGGGATATGGAGAGTGTGGGGTAGCCAGACAAAATACTGGCCACTCAGTGCAATATAAAGACAAATGAGTTTTTAGTTTTGCAAATAGTACATGGAACTTTTTTATTCCTTTGGCTAAATCTGGCACTATGATTTGAGCAGTGAACTTTGTTCAGGGAAACATAGCACAAGAGGGAACTGTGGATAAAGTCTCCTTTTTTCCCCAGATGCTTTAACCAAAGTGCAGTTACTTCATAAGGTCTCCATGAAGATATTCTAAAAGAATATGCAGTTCAGAGCACTTGTTCCAAAGCTGTGGCTCAATAACACCTAGATTTTAAGTTCTCTTCTCCATTGCCTGCCTCTCTTCCATCTGATCCTCACTTCAGCTTTCCGAAGAGGACACCCCCCTCCCTAAAAGTAGCAGCGACTGAATGTTCATGTTTGGCAGGGTCATGGGAACCTAAGCTGACAACACTACTTTTGGTAGTAGGTTCTCCAAATGGAAAAATGGAGCACCTTGATTTTGACAAAACCTTGCATTCTCAAAGTCCAGATTGGTTGAAAGTTCTCAGGATAGACCCTTCTCAGCGACAGACTCAAGTCATCAGAGTACAAATTCAAATAAGAAATTTTATGAATTCAAATTATAACCCTTAGCATTAGTTTGAATTTAAGCTCCCTATAATTCCCTTTCTGTTTTTTGTTTGTTTATTTTGGTTTTGGTTTTTTGTTTTGTTTTGTTTTTTACTACACCCAGCTGTGCACAGGTCTTATTTCTGGCTCTGTGCTCAGGGATCACTTCTGGCAGTGCTCAGGGGACCATAAGAGGTAGTATGGATCAAAGCAAGGTCATCAGTGCAAGGCAAGTGCCTTAACCTTTCTGCTATATGTCCAATCCCTCTACAATTAATTTTAAGTCCTAACACGCAGTAACTCAGAATTACTATTTAGCCATAATGTCTTTAAAGAGTAGTAAGGCAAAATTAGGTCATAGGACTGGGCCATAATTTATTAACGCTGATGTTCTTATAAGAGAAGGGGAAAACAGTATGATGAGAAACAATCTATTAGTTAAAGAGAATCATATTAGAATGAAACTTGCAGGTCATAATACATACATGCCTTGCAATGTAGTTTGGTCCTCTGCACCACCAGGGGTCACTGGAACACAGAGCCAAGAATAGTCCCTGTATGTGCCCTGAACCCCAAAACTCCTAGTGAAAAAACTAATGGAACTTGAACACATTGGCTAAGAATTTTGTAGCTCCATCCTATGGTGACCTAACAGTTGTATGAGCCACGCAGGCTGTGATATTTGTCTCAGCAGTTCTAGCATACTCATAATTACGGAGTCTGAGCAAGTCAACTAAATAACTTGAATAACATATCATTGTGATAGACTTTGATTAATGCCACTCAATAATACAATTTGATGCTGGGGGTCCTTACTATAATTTATCATGTAAACATAATGGCTTTCCTCCCCTAAATTTGGAGAACATTTTCCCTTCATGGAAATGTTCCCATACCAAGAACTGAAATTTTGATTCAGGAAGTTTGTTTGTTTGTTTGTTTGTTTGTTTGTTTGTTTTTGGCCCAAATCCAGTGGTCCTCAGAGGATCTCCTAGCTCTGCCCTCAGGAATCACTCTGGCAGTTCCAAGGTACTATATGGGATGCTGGGTTGGCTATATATAAGGCAGATACCCTACTTACTGTGCTATTTCTCTGGTTTCTGGAAAGGATACTTTTTGGTTGGTTGGTTGGTTTTTGTTTTGCTTTGTTTGGGGGCCACATCTAGCTGTGCTCAGTGCTTACTCCTAGCTCTACACTCAGGGATCCCTCCTGGCCTTGCCCCAGGGACCATATGGGAAGCCAGGGATTGAACATGGATCTTATACATGCAAAGCTAATGCCCTACCTTAATTAGACCCAATAAAGGACACTCTGGAGCAATAGCACAGCGGGTAGGGTGTTTGCCCTGCACGAGGCCGACCTGGATTCGATTAATCTGCCCCTCTTGAAGAGCCCAGCAAGCTACTGAGAGTATCTCGCCCACATGGCAGAGCCTGGCAAGCTACCCATGGCATATTCAGTATGCCCAAAACAGTAACAAGTCTCACAATGGAGATGTTACTGGTGCCCGCTCAAAAAAAGTCACTCTATGAATTAATTTTATTTATTCAGTTTCTACCCTAAACACAACTAGCTCCTTCAGCTTTCCATGTGAAACTCATTTGTAATTGGGATTGTCTATATACTTTTGATTAAAATGGTTGACTTTAGGGGCAAATGTTTTGATGGCTTTTATTTCATGTATTTCCCCCAAAATTTGCATTAATGATTCTGGTGGAGAAATGTATTTATTTGTTTATTTTCCTATGTTTTGCTTCTATAACAATCTACCTGAACTGAGCAAGACTTTTAGAATAAATCCCACTTTGTATTTCTTATGTTATTACTTCTTTTGGGGTGGGAGGAGCACACTTAGCAGTGGAGATTCAAACAAGGGTCCCGAGCACTGCAGCCTCATGTAAGGTAAGTGCTTTATCTCCTGCACTATCTCTCTGGCCCCTCATTACTACTCTGAGCTAACCTACAAGGACTGAACTAATTACATCTTAGATGTGCAGAAAGTGAAAAAAAAATCCATTACGAAGAAATTACTTTACCTCAGAAAGGCATTTGCTTGACCATTTGGAGCATCTGACATTTAGAGATTACCAAATTCATTTGTAATCTTGAATACATGTTAGAAGATTTTCTCAACCTCTCTCCTTTTCTCTCTTCTCATATTCCTCTAAATAAATTTCTCTAAAAACTTTTACTTCACACATGAGAAGCTAATATACTTATTAGAAACACACTTAATGCACACTAATGAGTAATTATTATTTTACTATTTTTAAGTAGGGGCTGCAGAGTTAGTACAGTGCATAACGCACTTGCTTTGCACATAACTGATCTGGGTTTGATCCCTGGCACCTATATGGTCCCCTGAGCCCATCAGTGTGATCCCAGAGCACAGAGCCGGAGCAAACTCTCAGCACTGCTGAGTGTTGCCCTAAAACAGAAAAAACAAGACCGTGTGTGTGTGTGTGTGTGTGTGTGTGTGTGTGTGTGTGTGTGTGTGTGTGTGTGTAGGCATTACACAAATATTGCCAGAAAAAAACCCTAGAATTATTTTTTGGCAGTTATTTGATGTTTTATCATTTCTTTCATCATCATCATCATCATAAAATTCTATTTACATGTGGAAACTGCGTATTATCTGTATATTACACGAGAAACTCTATATTATCCAGTCGATTAACTTATTGACGATTGCCTACAGACTGTATGTGAACCTGTATTTTACATTTAAAAGGTTCTTGATATTTATATAACAATTGCTCCCCACAGGAAAGGCAGATCAATATTCAATCCAACTCATTTTTAGATTTATTATGGATCTTTTTTAGGTCAAAGTTTTCAAGAGCCATTCCTCTCAATCCCCAAATCTGCAACCAGCTTTTTCAGAAGTGAGTATGATGAAACTGACCAGAAGCTAGAGATAATACAATAAACCACACTTTCTAACTATTTGGAAGGGGATCCTCTAGAAGGATCTAGCAGCACCAACAGTTCACTGACAGTAATGTTCCTTTTTCTTTTTTTTGAAAAATTAGTCCAGGAGTCTCCTTATTTTTAAACAAACACCTCTCACGCCATGAATTCATAGGGCATGGGCTCCAGCAGTTCAGGCTCTTTTCCACTGGTTCTTACAAAGCGTGCTTCTCTGGATGGAGCAGGCTGGCGCTTCAGTTGAACCTACGTCCCTTTCTTTTTGGCTTCCTTCTTTTCCCTTCACCTGTTTCAGGAAGCCATCTCGACTCTTAAGAGTGCTTAATAATGTAGGAGTACTGCTATTTATTCAGCTATTGATTAAGCTGATTGATCTGGGCATGAACTCCACATTAATTTTAAAAAAATTTTTTGAATTGGATATCCATGCGATAGACCATTATGAAGCTGTTCATAATTGAGTCATACAGAGATCCAGCACCCATTCCTCCACCAGTGCACACCTTCTAACCCCAATGTCCCCTGTTTCCTCAACCCCGGACCCCTACCCCCAATCTCCTTCATGGGAGGTACTTTCCTTCTTGCTATCTCCTTTTCCTTTTATGCATTATGGTTTCAATACAGGTACTAAGAGGTCATGGTGTTTGTTCAGGGCATTTGGTATTTTTATTGGGATGGTGAGGCCGGCGTAGGTTTTCAATTAGGTGGCAGTTTTGGGGTGTGGATGTGACTGCCGAGGCTTCTGGAAGTACAGGGAGGTGGGGGAGGTAGCCCATCCCAACTTTGGAAAAGCCTGGAGATTTCAGTCACAAAATCCACATGCCAGAATTTTCATCAGATTATATCTTGGTGAAATCCGTCCTGACCTGAAATGGTGGAGTTAGGCCAGGGGTATAGCGGCAATTTTGGATTGTGGAAGCAAGCAATTGCCAGAGGCGCTATTTGGGCAGGTCCCAGATCAACCCACCCCCTTCCAATTTACTCCGGTCTGTTCAGCCATAGCATGTCCGAGCTTAACTGCGGCTTTTGGTCTTTTTCAGGATTTATTTAGGGGTCTCTGAAGCAAGGCTGGTAGTAGAGCTTACAGGGTGGCACTGGACTTGGTTTGTGGGGTGACTGCCAGTGCTTACATGTCTGTTGGGAAGTGGAGGGAGGTATAGCCCATCCCAACTCTGAGAAAGTCTGGAGATTTCAGTCACAAAACCCACATACCAGAATTTTCAACAAATTATATCTTGATGAGGTCCGTCCTGAGATGGTGGAGACAGTCCGAGAGTATGGTGGCGATTTTGGAAAACAAAACAAAAAAATTCTTAGGGAGGCATGCCAATCAATGACTAAGGATGTGACTAAGGTAAAGTGTAAAAAGCTAAGGCACACCGAGGGGTGCGTGCACTCGCGGGCTCTCTGGGCGGCTCTGTCTCACCACCCGAGTTCAGTAATCTGGAACCGCTGTGTATGGGCTGGATCGGGATGGCCATTGACCAAGGACAGGCGAAAGAAGAATGAGGACCAAGCTGGTTGCTGATTAGTCACCATTTATTCAATCTTCCATTTTTCTCATCTCCCGCACTCTGTGCTCAAGCCTCTCTCTCCATCTACTGCAGCCTCTCCGGCTTCTCTAGTCTCTCCTACTTGTCTCTCCCAACCAGCCAGGTAGCAAAATCAACATAAGAAAGCCCTTTCTGAGGATAGGTGATTCCAAAGCCTTTCCTGACTCTTAAGGTTTTTTTTTCTTTTCCTTAGTCCAAACACTTATTAACATCTTAATACTAGTTATTTTTGTATGGACATAGCAAGAGATACATTGAGGCTTGCAAGGCAGATCTCCTGGCAACATCTTGTCACAGGCTCAGACTACAGCACTCAGGCCAGATTAATCATTCCTAACCCTAGCAGGGTCCAAATCTAGTTATCATTGTTTGGATCATGACAGCATTTGTCCATGATCAAGCTCTTAACTTATAGTTAAGCATTAGGCACTTTGGCCAGGCACATCTCGATGCCAGGGTAGCATACAACTCACCGCTTGCCCTTGTCTCGTCCCTCATCGGGACCCTGCTTTTGGGGGTGCTAGGAAGTAAGGGCAGCTGAGGCTTAGGTTGAGAGAACAGATGCCCAGGAGGAAAATATCATGTAGGGTCAAATGACTCCCAGGTTACAAAAGCATAACATTTGCTAAGTCTTCCTGTGTCCATACAAAAAGGACATTGCTCTGAATAAACTATGCAAAGGACTCAAGGAGAAGAGAAAAACAATATTTACAAGTCAACAGAACACTAAGAAAAAAGCTACAAATAAACAAAGAGGAATGAGAGCACCATAATGGGAGTAACCCAATAAACCTAAACTACCTGAGGCTATATTATCCTACAGTAAAGTATATATCTTGCATGTATGAAGCCCTGAGATGAAGTCTTGATGCTGAAGGGGGATAAAAGACAAACCAATCAGTTAATTTAATGTGCAAACACATGACCTTCATTTAGATTTTGATTCAAGAAGATTCTAAAAAGAAATATCTTGGCATTTATGAGACTTGGAAATTGGAACACTTGCTGGATTTGTAACGTTTAAATACTTGAATTGTTTAATTCGCATTTTTATTATTTTATAAAATGTGATAGTGACATACAGAATGAAGAGGATCCGAATATACAGAATAAAGTTTCTTCTAATTGCTTCAAATTAACTTGGGAGCAGAGAAGTGGAGTAAGGTCCGAAGGAACAAGATTTGCCTTGAGCTGAAAATGACTTGGGTGCTGGAGGAATTGCCACACTTTCTTCTTATTTAGGCCATGCTGTTGAGCTATAGTTGCTACACAACAGAAGGACATATTTCAAGTGTACAAATTGTCTAATTGTATACATTTGGAGGGAGTAATTGGGGGAGGCAGGGGATTTGGGGCCACACCTCCAAGTGCTCAGAAGGTTTTCCTGGCTCTGTACTCAGGAATTACTGTGCATAGGGGCCATATGGGATGCCTGGAATCGCATCCAGGTCAGCTATGTGCAAGGCACGGTCTCAACCTGCTGTACTACTGCTCTAGTTCCCTTGTATAAATTGTTTATATAATAAACGTTGAAAAACAAAGATTTTTTTAAAGTGCTTCATAATGCTCAATACAAATATTAATTCTCTTGGCAAGAATCTTGTCCATGACTTGTTTGTTAACGACAATGCCAACCTCATGTTGGGTAACATTGTAGAACCTTCCAGTTTTGCCCTGGCAATATTTGTGGGGCATTCCTTTTTGGACAGTGCGCATTCCTTTTATCCTGCGATATCACCTTCCTTGTATATCCGCACAAACGTCACCAAAGGAACGCTCCATGCTTTCTAAAAGGTCTAGAGAACATGTATCGGGTGCCCCTACTCTTTCCCTTTGTGTTCGTCATTTTTATGATTTACTGGAAGATGGCGGTCCCAGCCTAAAGGACAGAGAACAATGTTCTGACCCTCGTACTCAAGCTCTTGGTGCTGGGTCAGTTTTCTGTCTTGGACTTAGCAGGAGCCATGTCTTTTGGAATCTTCATCAGTGAATTTAAGTGGACATTTGTTAATATTATCTTCTCTTTCAGCCTAGGAGACACAGTTATCAGGGTTTTTTTGGTCCCAAGCTTCCAAGCAGTGCTCGGAGAAGCTGGGGGAAGGGAAGGGGAAGGGTAGGAGGGGGGGTAATGCCCACAGGTGGATTCACAGTCGACCAGGCCAGGCGTTCAATGCCGAGTCCTAAGGGTACAATGCTGTTTGGTCCTGCAGTGCCAGGGATTACACAAACACCTAGAATTCTTAATTACTACTTTTTAAAGTTGCTCTTTTGAAATCTAAATGTGGTACAGACTATTTTGTTTTAATCTGTTTTATTTTTTCTCTCTGTTTATGCCATTACAACAACCATGAGTTGCACATCAGGATGAGATGCTCCCGTCCACTAGGATGCAGTGTATGCACAACAATGCTTTGTGGCGCAGGGGTCTCATGAGCAGAGCTGCCCGGTCCAAACAGGAACTGCCAGGATTCTGCTTGGCGGGTTGGAACATGCCTAATGCTTGCAAGGCAAGCACTTTAACCATGGAATCATCTGCCAGCACCCTTTCTGTTTCCTTTAACAGGAAAAATTGGGCAGAGGTCAGCATGTCATTAAAACTTGGGAGTTAATCTTTAGGTAAACAGCTGCTTTTAAGACATTGTAATTTGTAACTTAACAGAGATGTTAAGTTCTACAGAACTGAAACCCGACTGAAGCATTTCTAAGTATATAGCTCATTACTCTGCTACTTACTTAACTTTTTGATCAAAGAATTTGCATTGTAATGGTCATTTTACTCATACATTCTTGTGTTTTGATGTCATAAAAGTATGTCTTGTGCTCTTAACTTAGTTCTATAAAAACCTGACTTACAGAAAGTGATTAAATTTAAACCCCAAGCATAACTTGCACGATTAAATCTTTAAAAACCAAACACACACCTAAAGCTTGGCACACTTACCAAAAAAGAAAAACAAATTCATACAATATTATCACTAGTAAGGAAACAAAGCACATGGAAAATCTACAAGCAGAATGTTTGATTTAATTTTATTTACTTTACACGTGGGACTAAGGAGTTGCATGTATTTTTCTTTTTTTTTTTTAAACTTTTTATTAAATCACCATGTGGAAAGTTACAAAGTTCGCAGGTTTATATGTCAGTTATACAATATTAAAACACCCATCCCTTCACCAGTGCCCATATTCCACCACCAGAAACCCCAGTATACCCCCCTACCCCCTACTGTATAACTAATGAATTTCACTTCATTTTTTCTTTACCTTGATTACATTCCATAATTCAACACAAAACTCACTATAGTTGACATAACTCTCTTTCTTTTTTTTTCTTTTTCCTTTCCCCCCTTTTTTTTTTTTCTTTTCCCCCTCATCCCCCTTCCTGCGCCTCATAGTATAGTGTACGCCACGCCGCGTCGGGCAGCGTGGGGCTTTTGCTTAGTTCACAGTCCAGAGGTGGCTGCTACATTAAAAACCTTCAATATTTCAACAAAAACTTACTGTTATTATTTGGAGTTTCCCCCCCAAGTCAGACCTGTTAAAAAGGAACTGTTTCACATTGCTGACAATTATAAATGTGCCGCGTCCGCGCGGTTTTGGATTTCTGTATAAAGTCCAGGGAAAATTCTGCCAGATGCTGGAACCCCAATTCCTAAAGCTGTCTCTGGTTCCCGCTCGTTCCACATCCACCGGCTCTGCAGAGACATGGGCACCCGGGCCGAAAACCCGGCCAGCCGGAGCGGAGCCCCGGCCCTGGCGGGGGCTGGCCCTGTATCCTGCGGCTGTTTCCTGTATTTTTCTTTTGTTGTTTAGGATTCCATTTTATTCTGTTCACCTCTTTCTCTGTAAATTTTTTTTTTTGGTTTGATGTAGTACCATTCATTTGTTTTTGTTGCCAATAAAAAATACCAGTGTCACAAAAGCAAGGAGAAATTTATTATCATGGAGTTTACTATACCTAATTTTTCTCTATACCTTTTATAGATTACTGTCACGGTCACTGTCATTGTCTCTCTGAGAGGGGCGGAGGAATCGAACACGGGTTGGCCGAGTGCAAGGTGAACACCCTATCGCTGTGCTATTGCTCCAGCACATATAATTATACTTCAATTTTGACTTCCTGGGAATTAAAAAAGAGATGAGAAGATTTGGAGGATTCTAAATAAGATTTTATATATATCATGGTCAAGTAATTAAATTATCCTGATGATTATTAGAAGCTTTTTTGTTAAAACTGATCCTTTCTATAAAGAAGTTATGATATATATACACAATTGAAGACCACTCAGTTATGAAAACTATACTTGAAATCTTGCCATTTGCACAGACATGGATATTGTATTATGTATTATGCTTAGTGAAACCACAACACCTTATGATTTTACTCATATGTGGTATATAGAAAAAACAAATAAAATTCAATAAATAAATAAAATTTAAAACTTTGAGAATACAAAACCAACTAGTGGTTTCCAGAATAGAAGGCAAAAGAATGGATAAATTGTTGAGGAAAACTGTATTGTGAAGGATAGAGTTAGACAAAGTGGGAAACTCAGTGTAACTTATAAGAATGGTGGTTTTCAGTGATGCACACATGAAATTTACATAATGTTACATAATATTACTTCACTTTAAAAACTAATCGAATACATTTAAAAAATCCCAATTCTTTTGTACTATTACTAAGAATACAGTGGCTTGACAAAACAATAATAATGAAAATTATAATCTTGACCATGGTGTATTTATTACACTACTTCACACAGTTGCCCTCTCATTTGGTCTGACCACAGCAATCCTATTTTACAGATGAGAAAAGTGTCAAGGGTTCACATGCTTTGGGATTAGTTACTTATCTCTAAAAACTTCCTAACATTGCATACGATGGCCTGTTGTTAATTTATCCATACACTAGGGTCACTGGAGTACAGAAGGGGTGAGTACAGAAGAGCAAAATTCTGGGGAATGTGGATGCCACTGGGCTTTTATAAAGGCTTCCAACACTAGCTGGTGTCTATCATCTACCACTTAGGACTGTTTCTCCCCTCCTAGGACTCTTTGTAGCAAGAACACCAAGATCGAAACACACCTGGTGTGTAATCTCCCCTCAGCTAGGAAGCCTGTGACTCTCACCACCCGCACTTGGTGAACTTGGGACACTTCCCCACCTGGGACGGCCAATACCATGGGCAGACAAAGGAGGAAACTAAGACCAGGCTGGCTGGTGATCAGCTGACATTTATTCCATTCTCCCCCACGCGCCTGCTCCTGCGTTCTTCCCCTACATTCTTCTCACTCTGTCCTTCTTTCTAGTCTCTCCATGCTCCAACTCGCCATCTTGGTCTCTCACCAACTCCCCACATTGGAAGTAGCAACCACACCCCATCTAGTAGCAAAGTCAACATATGAAAGCCCTTCTTCAGCTCAAGGGCAAAATAACCATTTAGGGGTGTTTCTCCTCTCTTTAGTCCAACAAGTTAATTAACACCTTAATTCTTTTTTTTTTCTTTTTTTTCTTTTTTTAGTTTTTGGGCCATACCTTGTAATGCTCAGGGGTTACTCCTGGCTCTGCACTCAGGAATTACTCCTGGCGGTGCTAGGGAGACCATATAGGATGCAAGGGATCGAACCCAGGTTGGCTGCATGCAAGGCAAACGCCCTAGCCACTGTACTGTCGCTCCACTGTACTATCTCTTACTGGACACAGTAAGAGATATATTAAGCTTATAGGGTGGTTCCCCTGGGGACATCTCATTATAGATCTCAGACTACAGTGCTCAGTCCAGATTAATCTTTCCTAACCCTAGCACGGTCCTATCTAGTTGTGCTTTTTGGATCATGGCAGAATTTGTGCACGACCAGGTTCTTAACTTGTAGTTAAGTATTATGGCACTTTGGCCTTGCCCATTTCAATGCCAGGGTAGCTCACAGCTTTACCCTGGTTCCATTGGGACTCTGCTTTGGGGGTGCTAGGAGAAACAACTGAGGCTTAAGTCGAGAGAACAGATGCCCAGGAGTGAATATCATTCGGAATAAATTATTTCCCAAGTACATAGCATTAACTGTCTTCTTGCGTCTACACAAAAAGGACATTGTTCTGAATTAACTATGCAAAAGACTTAAGGAGAAGAGAAAAGCAATATTTATAAGTTAACAGTCTGATTAGGAGATAAAGGTGATTGATCGGTTGGGGAAGCACAGCACAAAGAAAGAGGTTACAGATAAAGAGGAATGGGAGCACTGTGATGGGAGCAACCCAATAAATCTAAGCTCCCTGTGGCAAGGCAGAAAGGACAAACCAATGTTAATCTACACCTGGTACCTAAGATCATATTCCCCTGCTACCTACTGAAATTTCCTCCGGTCTCCTGGCGCGCAAGCTCATTAACGGAGAGCGAGTCCAGAGACACTGATTTGATTTGGGGGTGATTTGGATGCTAGGGCTTCCGTAGCAGCGGCACCTGCGGCCCCGCCCCTAGCAACGCGCCGGCGGTGTTAACAACGGGCAGACGCGGGCGGGCACCTGAGGCCTGGGGTGGGCGCCACGGCGCCATGCGGCCGGCGTGGAGGGGGCAGAGGCTACCGGGGGACCTCCAGGAGACGGCGTGACTCGCGGCGCGCCCAGTGGTGGTGGTGGTGGGGGGGGGGGGGGAGTGTGTCTCACTCTTCCAGGTGTCCGGGCGGTCGCTGGGTAGGGCCGGGGGACCCCCCGATCCCGAATTGCCATGTCCGGAGCAGAGGCGGCGGCCCCCGCCGAGGCCCAGGAAGCGGGCGCCCGGGCGAAGTCCGCCAGCCCGCGCCAGATCCCGGTGATCGGAGTGGTGGCGGAGGATGAGGACGCGCAGGTACGGCCGGCGTCGGTGTTTGCGGGGGAGAGAAAACGGGAGAAACAGGAGTTTGAGAAGTGCCTGGGGTGTGTGTGTGGGGGGGGGAGGCTTGGGGGCAACTGGGCGGAAATGGGGGGGGGCGCCCGAGTGGAATCAAGGCCCCGTGGGACGGCGGTGCCAGCGCAGAGCGGATCCTCTAGAGAACCGCGCCACCTGCTCGGGGAGGGGGTTGACTGTCGTCAACCTGCCTGTCTGGGGAATTGGGACTCGTGGTCCTCCCGGAGCGTCCCACTGAAGCGCTGGAGGAACCTGGAAGCGCTTTTTGCGGGAGGGGGGGAATGCTTAAAACCACTGCGGGCTCGCTTGGGGGAAAGAGATGCAACGAGCACTGTGAGCTGACGACCTCCCGACTGGCTCTAAGCCCAAATTTGTGCATTAAACCCCGGTGAGCGAGCGCGGTGCTTGACAGAGGCGTCAGTTCTCTCGTGTGTTTGGTTTCCCGCGGCTAAAACTTGCAACTCGAGAGGGCCAGAAAAGGCTATTGAATTAGAAAGTTAAGCGTCGCCCTCATCTAAAATTAAACTCTGGTTGTAGGGTGGGTCAGAAAGCATTGGGAGAGAACAAACTCTTTTTTTTGTTGTTGTTTGTTTGTGTGCTTAAAATTTTTTGTTTGTTTTGTGTTTTTTTTTTTGACATGTATACGGAATTAATTATTTCAGGTTGATCTGTTGAGAAATTTCACTTCGGGTCCCTCCCTTTCGATCTCCATTCGTGGCGAGGGTGTTTAGAAACTCCAGGTCGTTAATTTCAGGCGCGGGCTCCACTGCTTGTCTCTAGAGAGCTGTGATCTTGCCTTAAAAGGTGAATTCTATGGAGGAATCCAGCTTGCATCCTCACACTAATGGCCTGGGGCCACTGTGGGAATTCCCGTGGAGGTTTCGTGAAGTCTCTGGCTGCGTCAGGAACCCTGTCTCCTGCGTCCACATCCTGGAGCACTGGAGCATGGCCGGTTGACTGGGGACCTCTGCTACTGTGGGAAAAGGTTTAAGCTCTCGGAGGATTCTCAGACATTTACACAATAACCCTTGGAGCAACAACACGTTTGCAGGAGGCGGAGGGGGGTGTTAGGGGAATTTCCCTGATCTGGCAGTGGAAGTATTCCAATCCAGACGGGGAGAATTTTGAGGAACTGGAGCTCTCCACACTGCAAAGAGGCTCTACGCTACTGCTGTTCTTCCAAGTACCTGGCAAACCCAAGAAGCAGGTGATTTGGGTACCTGAGGGTTCTCATTCTTCCTCGATGTTACTATTATTTCTTAAGGCCGGATTGATTATATGAGACTGGCAAACAGGGGTGGGTGGGTTGTGTGTTGAGGTTTGGCAGTGTACTTTTAGGATGCCATTGCCAAAACACTCAACTCTCTTCTTGTGTTTTCTTTGTTTATGGTTGCTTTTTTAAAATGAGACCCCTAAGACTATAAGAAACTTAGTGAAAGTCACTCTGTTTCTTAATTTATAAAGTGCAATCTAGTTCTCTTTGATAACACTAAAATGACAATTTTTTTTGTCTTTGCCTGAGGCCAATTTCCAGTTCTTTCAAATATCCTGCATTTCCAACCTCCTTCACCCAAAAGAAAATTGCTTGAGATCCTTTTGTGGCGCATATGCACTATGATTGTCACCCATGCATCCATGGGACATGTGCTTCTTCGAACCTTATTAAGATGTCAGTGCACCTGATGTGAAAAAAAGGGGGAAAAACCCAAACTTGTTCTTTCGTCCTATTCCTGTTATCACCTATTACCATGCCACATCATACCTAGATTATTTTGCTGTCCTTCCAGCCAGCTCTTTGGTTCATACTGCATTCTCTCTTCCCAGTCTGTTCTTCTTGAAACATCTCCTTGTCATCCTGCTATCTTCTCCGGAGTCCCTCCCTCTGTTTATTTCAGAACCTACAGTAGCTTCTAATTTTATTTTACCTTTGACCAGATCATTTAACCTCTCTAGTTGTGTCCCCTCTCTATAAAATGAAGTTGTACAAGAAATAAATGTACATCAAAGACAAATGAATATGTACATCACAGCCAGAGGAGTGAATTGGGGGCTGGAGCGATAGTATAGCAGGTAGGGCATTTGCCTTGCATGCGGCCGGCCGACCCTGGTTCAATCCCCAGCATCCCATATGGTCCCCTGAGCACCGCCAGGAGTAATTCCTGAGTGCATGAGCCAGGAGCAACCCCTGTACATCTCCTGGTATGACCCCCCCAAAAAAAAAAATCAAGAGGCAATACTAGTGTAATATTGTGATCAGACTATAATAAGTAAATTGAAAAGAAAGTTTGCTAAGAAGGTGGAGTGTGGGAAGGGAAGAATCTTGGGACATTGGTAGGAGGATACTGAGTCTGGCTGTGGGGTTAGAGTTGAATCACTGAATTTCTTAAACTGTTGTTAGAAGACCTTTTAAAAAAACAACTATATTAGGGTTGGAGCAATAGTACAGTAGGTATGGCATTTGCCTGGCATGCAGCTGACCTGGGTTCGGTCTCAGTCACCCTCATATGGTTCTTCAAGCCTGCCAGGAGTAGTTCTTGAGTAGTTCTTGAGCCAGGAGTAAACCCTAAGCACCCCTGGGCATGGCCCCCAAACAACAACAAAACCCCCAAATTAATAAAACAAACAACTATTGGTAGCTGGGCTGCTCCTTGGAGCTAATCAAAATTGTGTCCCCATTGTGGACCCATAAAAAGTACCTGAAAGTGACGTTTAGTTTGAGAACAACTGAACTTGATAACATTTATCACTCTGCTATTCCTAAAATCATTCAGCTTTTTGGTCTTGTTCTCAAGATTTTCCAGTTTATAATCTCTTCTCTTTGTATACCACCTACTTTGCCGCAGCCATGAGGGCAGAAACTTGTGTTTCTGTAGTGTATAGCCTAATCAACAGGGGTTCCCAACAGCACCCAGAAGAATGCCCATTACAGGGAAGGCTATGTGAAATATCTAATGAATGCCTTACTTTCTTTGCTGAGTTTGTCTTAACTCTACTTTTATTTATTTAATTTTGGGTTCTGGGTCACACTCAGTGGTGTTCAGAGTTTATTCCTGGCTCTGTGCTCAGGGATCTCTCCCGTGGTGCTTTTTTTTTTTTCTTTTTGGGTCACACTTGGCGATGCACAGGGGTTACTCCTGGCTCTGCATTCAGGAATTACCCCTGGCGGTGCTAAGGAGACCATATGGGATGCTGAGATTCAAACCCAGGTTGGCCGCGTGCAAGGCAAACGCCCTACTTGCTGTGCTATCACTCCAGCCCTCTCAGTGGTTCTTGAGCATCATATGCAATGCTGAGAACCAAACCTGGGTTGTCCGTGTGCAAGGCGAGCTCCCATCGTGCTACCTCTCCAGCAACATAACTCTTACTCTGTTTTTTAGACCCTTCCTATCCCACCTAAAGTACTCCTCAGTAGAAAGCATTCTCAAATCTCATGAATGAATCTAGTTCTGGGTATGAGTCAGTTTCTTTTAGTTGGCATTTATTTTGTTGATCACTGTTTTGTATGTTTAAATTTTCTTTCTCTAAAGTATAGGGTTGCGGTTGGTCTGCTGCAGTGGGAGCAAGGGGCCACCAAGGGCTGCATAACCTGAGCTTCTAGGGAGGCCTTGTGGTGCCAGGGATGAAAACTGGAACCCTGTGCACGCTAGGCATGAGCATCAGCCCTTTGTGAGCTATATTTCTATCCCTAGAAGATAAACCTTAATGCTCTGTGCCTTTCACTCTTATATTCTCAGCGCAGAGTAAAAGTTAAGTCCTTATAAGTAATGTGCAAAGGCTTCCGTGTTCGACCACACTGACTTGGCTTCTGTCACTCGTGTCTGGTGTGCTCCCATCTAAGAGAGGTCTTTGCACCTGCTGCACCCCTTACCTGGGAGTTTTCCCTTTGATATTGGTAGCTTTTTCCTTAACTCCTGAAAGGCTGCTGAAATGTGACTGTCTCTTAGTCTTGCTGACCACTGTTCCCCTCAGGGTTATGGTTTTCTCCAAAACACTATAGTAAAGAGCCGGAGAGATAGCACAGAGGTTAAGCCACCCAGTTCTGTCGCTGGCTCCACATGGTCTTCTGAGCACTGCCAGGAGCACAGAGCCAGGAATAAACCCAAACCCCTTCCCTCCAACAAACAAAGCCGCTACATTAACTATATTATGTAACTTACTCTGTCTCCTCCAAAAGCATATCAGTTCTTTAGGAAAGCAGGAAGGATTTGGGTTTTTTTAGATTTGTTTTGTTTTTTGTTTTTGCGTCACATCCAGCTATGCTCAGGACTTACCTGACACTGTTCTCAAGGGTCACTCCTGTGGGGCTCAGGGGACCATATGTGGTGCCGGGGATCAAATGGCTTGGCCACTAAAGCACCTTAACCTCTATACATTCTCTCTCTTCAGCCCCGAAGCAGGACATTTTGTGTTTTTTTTAGTATCATATTTTTAGCACCCCAAACAAAGCCTGGCATAATGTAGACATGCAATAAATAATAATGTAGAGATGTAATAAATATTAAATTGTTATTGATTAGCTTGCCTAAATAGCATGCTTAAGCTTCCTTAACCAAAGTTTCACTCTGAGAGATTCTGAGCACCTCCACATTCTATTAGTTAATGTCATATCCTGTCAATTGTTTGCAATATTGTCCTGGACTTTATGTCCATAAAATTCCCTACCCTGGTCCTAAAGACCAGGAGATAGTACAGAAGTTAGGGATGTGTTTAGAGTTGGATTCCTGGCATTACCCAGCCCCCTGAGCAACACTGGATAGAACCCGTAAGGACCCCCAGCATTGCCATGTGTGGCTCTGAGACCCCTGAGAGCTAAGGTTACTGAGTAGCACCACTTCCTCAGGGCCTAGCTTTGAACAGCCAGCCAGGTTGGTGAAGCATTGTTGCATCATCTTTTTAAACAGTTATTTTATATGCAGAATTAGATGTGAAAGCTTGACAGATGGGAAAGGATAAACAGGCATTTGGGATCATTAAGTCTTATAACAGTAGGAAACAACTGGTAGAATTTTTTGATTCTTTTAATTTAAAAGAAAATATTTCGTGGGGCCAGAGAGATAATACAGTGGGTTAGGCGCTTGCCTTGCACATCGCCAATCTGGGTTCAATCCCCTGCATCCCATATATTCCCCTGAGCACCACCAGGAATAATTCCTGAGTGCAGAGCCAGGAGTAACCCCTGAGCATTGTTGGGTGTGGCCCCCAAACAAAGACACAAGAAACTGCACAAAGCATTAATCTCCAAGGTAAGCAGTGCTTAGGCTGCATCTACAATTTAAAGATTTAGTTCTCATCAGAAATACGTTTGTTGTTGTTTGGGTTTTGGGTCTCCCTGGCAATTCTCTGGAGGTCCAGAGGGTGGGGTAGGGCTTCTAGAGAGTCTTGGCCTGCAGAGGATTAATATGGGGGCCCTTGAGGTACCAGGGATTACCCAGGTCACCCCAGTAGCGCCCTGGGACCTTCCCCTCTACCCCCCTATGGTGCTCTGGAGCTGTCAGAGCCATATGCTGCTCCCAGCTCTGCTCAGGAGACCATGTGGTGCCCAGGATTGAAACAGGCCTGGCTGCTTTCTCTCGGGCACTAACATCCATCCATACATCTTGGTGTTAGTGCCCTCTATTCCTTTCTACAACTTACCTACAAATAACTTTATTATAAAGTAGCTGTTTCTTGACTCATAAGCATTTATTGAACAATTTACAGTGCTATATGTCAGATCCAGAGTTTGGGGATGCAGGAGAAAAGCTTTCAATGGACTTTGGGATGGAGTATGGCTAGAATAAATTATATAGACTGTTTTAGAATAACATGATGGGAATTGCAGTGGGAATTGTGGGGGCTCCGAGGAGGGATAGTTGTTTTATCCTTTTTCATCTTCTGGGGATCTGACACTTGAGCTATATCTTAAAGGAGAGAAATAGAATTGTACCAACATAAATGTAATAGGGTGGGAGTCAGTGGAGACTAACTGAATGATTTAGGATCATATTCAGATTTTAATTATATTACTCCCGCTAAGAATAGTTAATGATGTTGAAGGATGCAAATATAGAGACAAGGAAAATAGCAGGAAATCTTCACAACTGAGTAAGAAATGAGGACTGAATAAATTAATTAGATGGAAAGTGCTTAAGATTTAAGATATGGGCCAGAGAGTTAGTACAGCAGGTAGGGCACTTGCTTTGCATGCAGCCGGACCTGGGTTTGATCCTAGGCACCCCACATGGTCCCCTGAGCCCTGACAGAATACAGTCCAGGAGAAAGTCCTGTACATAGCCAGATGTGGCCTGATCTTCTTGCCCTCCCCCATTCCTCCAAAAATAATGCTGCTTTCCAATTTCAATGATTGATAGCTGATAACAACTGAAAGAGGAGATACCTAGCTCAGGAAGTTTATCTTCTACCTGCACTTCGAAGCTAATTATATGTATACACATACACCTGCATAGGCAAAAAGGGTATTGTGTATGCATGGGAAATGTGACAAGTATATATGAGATACATGTAAGGGGTGTTATTCTTGATGTTCCCTTGGGCTTTCAGAACTAATAAAATTTAAAGACATTAAAATGATAAAATAACATAAGAGCCCAGGAATTATTCTGTTTTCAGTCTACAATTTATTATGGTAAGTTACCATCTGCTTTTTATTCTGCCCTCACTGTCTTTTTTTCCCATAGATATTTTTAATTTTCTGGGATATTGCATAAAAGTGGTAAGGTCATAGTATTTCTCGGTTCTCATGACATAGAATACTAAGAGGTGTATTTTTTCAGGCTACTTTCAAATCTATGGACCTGAATCGTATCATCAAACTCCTTGAAGAGACTGATGGAGTAAATGTGAGAAAAAAATGTTTTTGTTATATTACTTGTAAACTGTTTTCTCTGAAAGCTAACATATATTTTCTGAAATATAACTTTCATTTCTCTTCTTTTTGTTAAAAGTATTTTAAGCAAAGTGTTTGATATTCAAAGACTTTAAATTTAGAGGAGCTGGAGTGATAGTACAGCAATAAAGGCATTTGCCTCGCATGCAGCCGACTCAGATTTTATCCCTGATTTTATTCCTGGCATCCCATAGATAAGCCAAGCACTGCCGGGAGTGATTCCTAAGTGCAGAGTCAAAAGTAACCATAAGCATTGATGGGTGTGCCCCATATTCCCCCACCAAACCGACCCAAAATAAAACCTACCCCAAAAAACAAACTAAACAAAGAAGATTATGAAATTTTAAGTAGATAAGAGTTGACTGTAGGAAGCCTATAAAAAAAAGTCCTGTGATTAATAGTCATAAGTACCTGCTTTAATATTTTTAGCCTCTAAATTTTTTAATATAATTATTAAAAATAATTTGGTGAATATGATTCTTATTAGTTATTTTTCATGTGAATATATCTGCATTAAAAAATACAGTAACGTTAAGCCCCTAATTGTTGTTAAATGAGGTTTGTCCAAAACAAACAAAAAAGATAAAGAAGATATCATAATTCCTCTTGAAAAATTTAAGAAAATTTTAAAGATAACATGATTTTAGAAATGGAAACATATGGAGTTTTGTTTCATTTTGTTTGGAGAGGGATACTCCTTGCAGTGCTCAGGGACCATGCTGTGATGAGAATTAAACCTGGTCACGAAAAGCATGTGTTCCAGCTATTCTCCCACCCTAGAGTTTTATTTTATTTATCTTTTTACTTATTTATTTTAAACTAGCTGAAAGTCTTTGATTTGCACAGCATATTGGACATATTTCAGAAGTTGAAAATACAATTTCTAGAGTCAGGTTGCCAAATTTGACTCCTAACACCATCACTTATGAGCAGTATGTATGATTTTGGACAACTTAAGTGTTTCAGTTCACATTTTCTATTCTATAAAGAGGGATAATAATAGTGCCTCCTTAATAGGGTTGAATAGAATATTCATTAATTGATATGTATATGTAGTGTTATGTGGTTCATGACAGAAAAAAGGCTAAAGATGTGTCAGATATTATTAATATTATTTCTGAAAACAGTCATTCCTTTTTAATTAACCTGGCTTTGATTCTCAATTTCTAATAAAATGTAAAGAGTATTTGTGTCTTGTTTAAGGAAGTATTTTGTAATGCCTATATTATAGTAATTTAAGGCTTACTTAAGAATTTTAATTTGTCTACTTTTTTAATATTAATGAACTTTTAAAAATATTAAGAGATTTAATAGCACCAAAAAAACCACCCAAACTAAAATAGGTCATTTGTTTTAGGGTGAAATAGAAGAAAAACAACTTACATCTGTCAAGAAATTGGTACAGTGTTATCAGAATGGACTTGTATCCTTTATATAATTGTTCATTTCCTTTATTCTGAGTTGGAAGATATTTATTAGATAATATATTAGATTCCTATTGCTGCCATACATTCCCACAAATTTAGTACCTTAAAGCAATATGAATTTAATTGTTTTGGACCTCTGGAATTCACAAGTCCAGAATCATCAGTCTTACTGAGCAAAAATCAAAATTGGCAAGGGTAGTTCCTTCTGATGGCTTTATAGAAGAATCCCTTTTCCAGCTTCTAAAGGCTTTCTGAATGCCTCAATTCATGTCCCCTTCTTCAGAGTAGCATCACTCTTCTGCTTCTTACCTTTCCTTTTCTCTCTTTCTTTCTCTCTTTCTTTTTCTTTCTTCCTTTCTTTCTTCCTTCCTTCCTTTCTTTCTTTCTTTCTTTCTTTCTTTCTTTCTTTCTTTCTTTCTTTCTTTCTTTCTTTCTTTCTTTCTTCTTTCTTTCTTTCTTTCTTTCTTTCTTTCTTTCTTTCTTTCTTTCTTTCTTTCTTTCTTTCTTTCTTTCTTTCTTTCTCCCTATAATAGGGGAGAATAGACACCTCAATGCAGTCTGAAGTTAATCCATTTCTATCACTGCAGTTACTTCAATAAACCTGGTAACCCTCACTTCTGTATTATTAGCGATGCAGTATTTTTTTTTTAATTTTTTTATTAGTGAATCACCGTGAGGAACAGTTACAAACTTATGTACTTTCATGTTTGCATTTCAGTCATACAGTCATTGTTTACATCCCTGCACCAGTGCCCATTCTCCTCCACCAATGTTCCCAGTATCCCTACCACCACCCCCACCCAAACCCCCCCACCCCACCCTGCCTCTGCGGCAGGGCATTCTCTTTTGTTCTCTCTCCTTTGGGGTTTTGTAGTTTGCAATAGAGGTATTGAGTGGCCATCATGTTTGTCTATAGTCTACTTTCGGCATGCATCTTTCAACCCGAGTGGGTCCTCCCAACATCCTTTACTTGGTGTTCCCTTCTCTATCTCAGCTGCCTTTTCCCCTAACATGTGAGGCCAGTTTCTAAGCTGTGGGGCGGACTTCCTGGCTTTTATCTCTACTACTCTTGGGGGTTAGTCTCCCATTCTGTTACTTTATATTCCACAGATGAGTACGATCTTTCTATGTCTGTCTCTCTCTTTCTGACTCATTTCATTCAACATGATCCTTTCCATGTTGATCCATTTATATGCAAATTTTATGACTTCATCTTTTCTAACAGCTGCATAGAATTCCGTTGTGTAGATGTACCAAGGTTTCTTTAACCAGTCATCTGTTTTTGGACACTCCGTTTTTTTCCAGACTTTGGCTATTGTAAACAGTGTTGCAATGAACATACAAATGCAGACGTCATTTCTACTATACTTTTTGCCTCTCCAGGATATATTCCCAGGAGTGGTATTGTTGGGTCAAATGGGAGCTCAATTTCTAATTTTTTGAGACCCGTCCATATTGTTTTCCAAAAGGGCTGAACCAGCCGGCATTCCCACCAGCAGTGAAGGAGAGTTCCTTTCTCCCCACATCCTCAACAACACCAGTTGCTTTTGTTCTTTTGGATGTGGACCAGTCTCTGTGATGTGAGATGTTATCTCATTGTTGTTTTGATCTCATGCAGTATTATTAGTGATTGAGTTTGCACCGCTTCTGGTCCTCTCTTTCCCCTATAAGGACCCAATGATTACATTGGACTTGCCTGGACAATCAAAGATAACTTTTCCATCTCAAGATATTTAACTTAATTATATTTGAAAAGACATTGAATAACGTTCACAATTTCTGGGAATTGGAATATGGTTGTGTTTGGATAGATCATTATTGTATACACCACACAAAAGATAACACATTTTGTATTTTCTAATAAAATATATTTTTCTATCTGAGAATTTAGAATTGAAGAAACAAGTATAATGCAAAAAAACTCTGTGCAGACAGTATCTGCTTCTGTAGGATCGCATAGACAGTGGATAGTGTTAACAAGGCCAAGTCAGAGTCTTCATTCTACTAACTTAGTATTTCCAATGCTGATAAACTTCTCCAGCCATAAGAAAACAGGCTGTTGTCATTTATCCTGGTGTTACAATACCTCCATCATTTTTCCCTTGAAGGTTAAAGAGGTGGGAGCAAATGGCTCTACGTTTTTTCACATTCAGTAGGCTGACACAGGTTATAAAATATAGAGCATAAAAGAGAGGGGTATATTGGTGACATCTCTAGGAAGTTAACAGAGGTTTGTACTTATAATGTAGCCGTTCTTCCACCTTGTACTAAGAAACTTCTAGAAAAATAATAGAAATGATAATGATAGTATTAAACCAAGAATAGCAATTTCCCTAACTGTAAACAAAATCTACAAAATTCCTTTATGGACCATCTGTCATTTTTTTTCCTTTTCCTTTTTGCCTTTTGGGGACCACACCCAGTGGTACTCAGGGCTTGCTCCATGCTCTGTGCTCAGGAATCACTTCTGGCAGAGCCAAGGATTAAACTGAAGTTGGCCACATGCAAGACAAGAGTATTAACTCCTCCCTATACTATCTCTTTGGCCCCCCATTTACCTACTTTTTAAAATATATAAAATAAAAATTGTTTTTACCTGATTATCTAGGAAGGTTTATTTTACTTTTCTATTAGTTTTGTTTTTTGTTTGGGGTGAACACACAGCAGTGCTCAGGGCTTACGTCTAGCTCTGCACTAAGGGGTAACTCCTGGCAGTGCCTGGGTGACCAAATGAGGTACTAAAGATCAAACCTGGCTCAGCTGCGTGCAAGACAAGCACCCTGCCCACTGTAATTGCCCCAGTCCCTCTATTTGTTTCATTTATTTAATTATTTCTGACGAGCCTCACACATGAAGGAACTGGCAGAGGACCCCAGGTGTGCAGGACTTGGGGCTGAGATCTCCAAGCCTGCTCAGATTGGGACTGCGCCTCCTCCACCCAGATCCCCCATTTTCCAGTAGCTTGGCAGCCACACCCACAAACTGCTCCGGCGCCATGTAATCCCATCAACGGCCAAGATCCAGAGACTATAAAATAACGTTCCCAGAAGCACGTGCCCTCTTATAGCCTAGTACTCCCTCTCTGAGAACCTGGCAAGGTACCTAGAGCATCCTGCCCGCATGGCAGAGCCTCCCAAGCTCTCCATGGCGTATTGATATGCCAAATACAGTAACAATGATGGGTCTCATTCCCCTTAGCCTGAAAGAGCCTCCAATGCAGCACTGCTGAGAAGAACGAGTAAAGAGAGGCTGCTAAAATCGCAGGGCTAGGACAAATGGAGACGTTACTGGTGTCCGCTCCAGCAAATCGTAATCAACGGGATGACAATGATACAGTGACATTTTTTTTATTGCCCTCTACTAGTTCTACTAGTATTAAATGAAATAAAAATCCAGCCAATTTGAACCTTTAAAACAGTAAAATTCACCTGACTAGTGTTAATAGAGTATTGGGTTGCTAATTCTGGAGTAGTGTATTGGTGTGTGTGAGTTGGTAAAATGAATATAATTAAACCGTTTAGTTAATTTTTCAGTGTGTCATAACTTATTCTAATGAAAGATTAATGATCAACTGGATTAATGGTGTAGTGGTTGGTAAATAAATTCTAAAGGTATCATGAGAAAAGAACAATTTAATAAGCAGTTATTAAGACAAAAATTATGGTTGTGGGCTTAGAAGTAGAGCCCTTGCCTGCATTTGTGAGGTCCTGGCTTTGATTCCTAGCAACACCAAAAAAAGAAAAGTTATAATACAATATGACTTAACAATTTTTTTAATCAAACAAAAAATATTAAATTATTAAATTATTTTATGTATTCCTGTACACAAAAACCTTTTCAGGCTGGAGCAAGTAGGGTGCTTGCACAAGGCCAACTCAGGTTCAATCCCCCAGCATCCTATATGGTCCCCCCAAGCCCACTAGAAGTAATCCCTGAGTGCAGAGCAAGGAATAAACCCTGAGCACTGTCAGGTATGGCCCCCAAACCAACCAACCAGTCAACGCCTAAGACTTCAAACTTCTAATTAAAGACCTTAAAACATAGTGTTATAAAAATAAATAGAATTTGTGGTTCTGAGTTTTTATCTTTAGAATCTAAAATTAATTTAAAAGTGTCTCTCACTCCCCGCAATACCACTTCGGGGAATATATCCTGAGGATTCAAAAGAGCACAGTAGAAATGACATCTGTACCTATATGTTCATTGCAGCACTGTTCACAATAGCCAAAATATGGAAACAACCTGAGTGCCCTGAAACAGATGACTGGTTAAAGAAACTTTGGTACATCTTTAAAATGGAATACTATGCAGCTATTAGGAGAGATGAAGTCATGAAATTTGCTTATAAATGGATAAACATGGAGAGTATCATGCTAAGTGAAATGAGTCAGAAAGAGAGGGACAGACATAGAGGGACTGCACTCATTTGTGGAGTGTGGGGTAGCATCACATGAGGCTTACACCCAAGGACAGTAGATACAATGGCCAGGGAGATTGCCCCATAGCTGAAAGACTGCTTCATGATCGGAGAGGAGAAGGCAGATGGAATAGAAAAGGGATCACTAAGAAAATGATGGCTGGAGGAACCACTCGGGATGGGAGATGCGTGCCAAAAGTAGATAATGGACCAAACATGATGACTTCTCAGTGTCTGTGTTGCAAGCTATAATGCTCAAAAGTAGAGAGAGAGTATGGGGAATATTGTCTGCCTTAGAGGCAGGGGGAGGGTGGGAAAGGGGGGTATACCCGGGATATTGGTGGTGGGGAATGTGCACTGGTGTAGGGATGGGTGTTTGATCATTGTGAGATTGTAACCCAAACACGAAAGCTTGTAACTATCTCACGGTGATTCAATAAAATTAAAAAAATTAAAAAGAAATAAAATAAAAGTGTCTATCACATTACACAAAATAGATGGAATTTTGTAGACAGAAGTACCTTAAAGAATCACTGTCACTGTATCACTGTCATCCCGTTGTTCATCGATTTGCTCGAGCGGGCACCAGTAATGTCTCCATTCGTTCCAGCCCTGAGATTTTAACGCCTCTCCTTATTCATCTTTCCCAATGATTAGAGGCTCTTTCAGGGTCAGGGGAATGAGACCTGCTATTGTTACTGTATTTGGCATATCGAATACACCATGGGCAGCTTGCCAGCTCTTCCATGATCCTTGCTAGTAAATAGGAAATTATTTACTTGCTTTTAAGCATGGTGTCCAGTTTTATTAGCATGCACAACATGTTTCTGTTTATGTACACTCACCAAAAACATGTAAAAATAATACATGTCAATAAAAGTAAAATGGTTACGGTTGGAGAGCTAGTAAGGAGTAAGACTCATGCCTTGTACATGAGTGCCCCCTGCCCTCCATTTTATTTGGTGCACTGAAGAGGGTAAAGCCTGACTCAGTAGGTTTAGGAGTTAGGGAGTAAATGAGTAACAAAGAAAAAAAAAAAAAAACAGAAGATCCAGAAGATCATTTGAAATGTTTAGATGAGGAGAGAGGCAGGAACAAGTTAGCTTTTGTTTGTTTATGGGTTTTTGTTTTTGTTTTTGTTTTTGTTTGCTTTTTGGATCACATCCAGTGATGTGCAGGGGTTACTCCTGGTTCTACCTTCATTGCACTCAGTAATTACTTCCGCAGTGCTCAGGGGAACATATGGAATCTGGGGATCGAGCCTTGGTCTACATATGCAAGGAAAACCCCCTGCCTGCTGTGCCACTGCTCCAGTCCCAAGTTAGCTGTTTATAAGTTCATAATGAAAGCCATCGAGATCCAAGAGGCCCGAGAATTAGAAAAATATAGAGTCCAGAGTGGTATTTTAAAGGGGGTATTAAATGAAATATCTGACCCTGAAAACAAAACCAAGAAAATACATTATCTTTACCCTATAACATATTTTATTTAATCACTGTATCATTGTCATCCCATTGTTCATTCATTTACTCAAGTGGGCGCCAGTAACATCTCCATTCGTCCCAGCCCTGAAATTTTAAGCAGCCTCTCTTAGTCTTTCCCAACAATTGGAGGCTCTTTTCAGGGTCAGGTATTTTATTTAAAGGGGGTATCCTTTAGTACCTTAAAGAATAAGTGAAGAAAATATAATTCTTAATTTTATTTCTTAACTAATAATATTACAGCCCCTAAGAGATTTAGCACAAATATTTAAACTTCTTAATCTGTGTGCAAGAAAAATTGAAAACCAACCTGTTTTTATAGAATCTGCTTATAGTATTCTGAAATTATGTGGGTAAGTTGTTTTTCTTTTGCTTTATTTTACATGATCTCACTTTTACTGTGTTTAATTTTGTCTTATAAACATATCCCCTGTAACAAAATAGTAAAGAACTCAGAAAACTTCAGTTGATCACTTCATCTAGCAGATTTCAAAGATTGGAGATTGGGATGTGAATTCGTGATAGAACACCAGCCTTGCTTGTGTGGGTATGGAGTTTGATCAGGGAGTTCTATAGCGTCACCACAAAAAAAGAAAGAAAGAAAGAAAATAAACTCAAAGGTAGTCAGTTTTACAAGAGATTATGCTACAAATATATTAAAATGTTTTCTCATAAGTATTTCTCAGGTGAATGATGAGAATTAGGTAAGAAAGTAACTTTAGAATTTTTGAGAATCATTAAATAAATTTACAAATAATTCTTGATAATTGTTTAATTTCTCCTTAGAAAATTTGACTAAGATATATAACAGTTCTGTATCCTAGTTTATTTAATATTCCAATTTTGAATGAAGAATAAATGTCACTAATTATTTTTGCTTAATATATTTAAGTGCAAATTAAAGCTCAGAATTATAAAATATATTATATCTGCTATTTTTTGTTTTGGTTTGGTTTGGTTTTGGGGTCACACCTGGCCATGCTCAGGGGTTACTCCTGGCTGTGCACTCTGGAATTAATCCTGGAGGCGTTCAGGGGATCATATGGGATCAACCCTGGGTCAGCTGCATGCAAGGCAAACACACCCTATCCCCTGTACTCTAGCCCCAATATCCCATATTCTAAACTGTTGTTTCTCCAGCTGTTTTGAGGACACGGGAATATATTCTGCGTCTTTGCTGCCACATAGTGGCTAATCAAGATATTAAAATTTTCATCTTGGTGTATTTTATTTTTTTAATTTTTAAATTTTAGGCACCATGATTTATGATGCTGTTAGGGATAGAGCTTCATGTATACTATGTTCCAACACCATACCTTTCACCAGACAGTCTTAGTTTCTTAAAATATAAATAAACCCTTCTGACATCTTAGCCTTATAAACCTGTCTACCAATTTAACTTTTTTGTTTTATATGTTTGTTTGGTTTGGGACCACACCCCTCAGTGCTCAGGGCTAAATCTTGGTTCTGTGCTCAAGGATCACTTTGAGCAGGGGTCTGGGGATCATATGGAGTGCTAGAGATAGAACGCTAGAACTCGGGTGGCCACGTGTAAAACAAGCACACACTTCCCTGTACTATCGCTCTGTGCCCTCAATTTTTTTTTTTTTTTTTTGCTTTTTGGGGCTACTCCTGGCTTTGCACTCAAAAATCACTCCTGACAGTGCTCAGGGAACCACATGGGATGCTGGGAATCAAATCCCTGTCAGCCTCGTACAAAATAAACGTCTTACCCGCTGTGCTATTGCTCCAACCTCTCAATTAAAATTTTTAAGTCACATTTTTTTGAATACTCAAATAATAGGCATATGTGGTGCATCAGTTTTAACTCTGAATACTTTAATGTTATTATGTGTATGTTTTTGTGGCAACTTACATTTTTCTAAATTTCTGAATAAAATATTAGGAAACAATTTATTGGGTGCTTTACCATGTCTTAATTTTTTATAGGGATTAAAAAATTCAGAAAAATTATTGCTCTGGTGCTTTTAATAGACATTAATGTGCTAATTGGAAATTATTATATTGATGTGAGATTACATTGTGTAAACATCTTCAGAGTTTGAAACTGCATGTCCTAGAGCACTAGATTCAAAGTTATTGCTTTCATACCACTCCTGGGAATATATCCCGGAGAGGCAAAACGGTATAGTAGAGATGGCATATGTATTTCTATGTTCATTGCAGCACTGTTTACAATAGCCAGAATCTGGAAAAAACCAGAGTGCCCCAAAACAGATGACTGGTTAAAGAAACTCTGGTACATCTATACAATGGAATACTATGTAGCTATCAGAAAACATGAAGTCATGAAATTTGCATATAAATGGATCAACATGGAAAGTATCATGTTGAGTGAAATGAGTCAGAAAGAAAGAGACAGACATAGAAAGATTGCACTCATATGTGGAATATAATGTAACTGAGAAGTACAAGTTGGCAACGATGCAACTTCTGGCAGATATCTCTCTGGACTTAGTTACTAAAATACTAAAATACAGAAACCCAAAACCGAGAGGCCGCTAAGTGTGGCCACTCGACCTCATACCTCTTCATCCTCAGCAATGGAAAACAAATTATCTAATGCTTCCTTTTCAGCAGGTCTGACTTTAGGGGAGAGACTCTCCAAACAATAATAGTGAGTTTTGTTGAAATATTGTATGCAATCAAAGTGAAAGTAAAGTGAAATTTATTAGTTACACAGGCGGGTGGGGGGGCTAGGGGCGTGGGGGAGTTAGGGGTGTGGGGGGGCAGGGTGGAGCTATACTGGGATTCTTGGTGGTGGAATATGTGCACTGGTGAAGGGATGGGTATTCGAGCATTGTATAACTGAGATTTAAACCTGAAAACTTTGTAACTTTCCACATGGTGACTCAATAAAAAATTAAAAATTAAAAAAACAAAGTTATTGCTTTCAACATTAATGCTACTACAACAGCACTATCAAGAAATGACTTTTTGGGTTGGAGTGATAAATGCAGGAGTTAATGTTTGTGGACTTGACTCTATTGTCAGGTTGTGTCATAGTGTCATGAGGCTCCCCAGGATACTTCTTACTCTGCCTGCTCTTCTTTGCATTCCTTTGGAAACCTCCTTATTGTTTCTCATTTACTTATTTACCAGTATTATCTACTTCTTTCCTTTTTGCTTTTTTTTTTTCTTTTTGGGTCACACCCGGCGATGCACAGGGGTCACTCCTGGCTCATGCACTCAGGAATTACTCCTGGCGGTGCTCAGGGGACCATATGGGATGCTGGGAATCGAACCCGGGTCTGCCGAGTGCAAGGCAAATGCCCTACCCGCTGTGCTATCACTCCAGCCCCATTCTCACAGATGTCTTGATCAAGAACCCCTTTACCTTTTTTTTGATAATGATGGGAAAAGTTTGGAACAAAAAATAAATTTTGTTTTAGAATTCATTAGTGATCTTGATCTAATAATGGGTGGAATAATAAAGTTGTTTCAAGTGAAAAATTTTAGCAAACATTAGAAATGAACAGTTTAACTTGAATTTCCTAGTGTTCAAAATGTCTGTCTGTTATTTTATGAAGAGTAGATGATGCAGCTGGTAAGAAAGGAGACACTGATCTTTAAGAACAGACTATTGATTAACTAGTTGCAAAAACTTAAGAAAAAACCTTTTACCAATGTTTAAGTTGTAAGTAAGCCTACATATGAGATTTGTCTTCCTTCTCTTGATAGTATATCTCTATTAAATTGCTACTACATAATATGTACTGTTATTTTGTCTTCAGAAAGGGAATTCTTTAATTATTTGTGCAGTGTTACAAAATGTTATTCTTAAACCCTGCCTTTTCTGTCCATTTCTCTTCATTTTGTGTCTGTTTCCTTTGCTTAGGGACATAAAGTTTATTGATGAGAGCTATTAATTCCACAGTTTATAAAAAATTGCAAAATTTATAAATTTTATTAAAAATTATAAAAATTTAAATTTGTATAAATATAAAATTTATATTTATAAATTTATAAAAATGTATAATTTATTAAAAATTTAGAGTAGCATCTTAATTTTATTCTTTAGAAAAAAAATTCCCATAATTTGCAGATGGTGCTTTCATTAAGGCCTTTATTAAACATAATTCATATATTCTTCATTCTTATCGAAGCTTGCCGTTTTTAAAAAAGAAAGCATCGGATGAGGTAACATATGCTGAAGAAACTGCCAAGTCAATAGGACTTCTGGGTAAGTTAAGATTTCTTTTTAAAAGTGAGATGCAATATGACAGGTCCTAGTATTTGGAAAATGCGTATCTCAGTAAATTTTTCTAAGAGTACTTCCTAATTGGGGCTGAAGAGAAAGTACAGGGGTTAATGCTGTTGTCTTTCACATAGCTGACCCAGGTTAGATCCCCCACATTATGCATTCATGGTCTCCCACGTATTGCGTGGAGTAAGCCCTGAACATAGATAGGTGTGGCCCCAAAAGAAAACAAAGCAAAAGATTCTAAATTTAGGCACTTTTCTTATTTTCTGGTTGGGAATTAAACATAGTACAGTTGGTGTTATATCTTGTATTATTTTTGACTTGTGCTTTTTGTTATATCAATAAGATTCTCTATTTTTGGAGGGATGAAAGTTGGGGGCACACATGGCAATGCTCAGGGGTTACTCCATGTTCTGTACTCAGAAATTACTCCCGGCAGTGCTCGGGAGATCATATGGGATGCTCGGGATAGAACCTGGGGTGACTGTGTGTAAGGCAAGACCCTACCAGCTCTGCCCCCAGATTCTGTATTATTAAAATATTGGGAAAGGTAGGTACTTCTTTGTACTAATCTGTTTTATGTTTAGCTTAATAAAATGTTGGCTGATGTATTATGGAAATAAGAGGTGTAGTTTCTTTCATTCACTGCAAAAATGTTTTCAACTTTGACCTCTGTGACTGCTATAATTAGTTGCCAGAGTCATTGAGAGTCAGATCATTAAATAATCAAGTTTTAAGATAAATCATAAATGAAGGAACATGGTGAACTCTAGCGTAATACATATAAAAATGAGTTTTGTATATAAAAGAACAGATGTTTGTATTTGGGTTATTTGATTTATTTAGTATTTTATTTCCTAAAGAAGAAAATAATAAATTCATAAGAAGTGAGATGAATGAAACACTGTTCCTTGAATTAGCTGAGATGTGACATCATGTTCCCAAACAAATCTTACATTATGTTTCTATTTGTTAATTTAGGTTTTTGTAAAGGGGAAATGAAAGACACATTGACCAAAAAAAGTTTTTTTAATAAATATTTACTGAATAGCTGTGTTCCCGATATTGTACTTCATAGTGGAAAATGTTGAGAGATTTTACTGAAATGAATCTTGTTTTTTTTTTTCTTCTGACATGTACAACAACTCTTTTATATCTAAAGAAATTTCCTTGTCTTCCCTGTAGATACTTTGGAAGAAATTATGTGAGCCTAGGATAGAGGGAGGTGTCAAAGAAATTGAATAAACCTGGGAAGTTAAGATGTCCTAAAAAAAAACCATAAAATTTAATTATTTGAATTTCAGTCATTTACAATGAGAAAGCAGTTCAAAAGCGGAGAGGGTAGTATTAACAAATTTAAAGTTTAGGTTAGGTTTGTTTTGTCTGTTTCCCCTGTTCTGCTACCATGCCAGTGGTGCTCATGGATTATTCCTGACTCTGTGCTCAGGATTGACCCCTGCCAGTGCCTAAGGAACTTTGTGCAGGATTGGGTATTTGAGGTGGGTTTGGAAGGATGCAAGGCATCTGCCTTAACTCTTGTATTATCTCTCTGGCTCTAAAATTTTAGGTTTGGTTGATGACATTTCAAAAATCAAAATGCATCTGATGCCCTCATTATTTAAAAATTTTGTTTCAAGAGTATTGGCAGATACTTATAAATATATACTTAATTTTGTGGCTTGAGTGATAGTATAGCAGGTAGTATATTTGTCTTGCACAGCACCAACCTGAGTTTGATCCCTGTCACCACGTATGGTCCCCTGAGCTCACCAGGAGTGATCCCTGAGCTCAGAGCCAGGAGTAAGCCCTGAGCATCGCCAAGTGTAGCCCCCAAACTAATATGTATCTCTATCTATCTAATTTTTTTTTTTGCTTTTTGGGTCACACCTGGCGATGCACAGGGGTTACTCCTGGCTCTGCACTCAGGAATTACCCCTGGCGGTGCTCAGGGGACCATATGGGATGCTGGGATTCGAACCCGGGTTGGCCGCGTGCAAGGCAAACGCCCTACCCGCTGTGCTATCACTCCAGCCCCTATCTAATTTTTTAAACTATCTTTTTGTCCCTTTTATTGCTCTTTTTTTTTTAATTGCTGGAAATAGGTGGTGTTTGTGGGGGAGGTTGTCAGGGATCACTCCTGGCCGACCCAGGGGACCATATGGAATGCCCGGGATTGAACCCAGATCAGCCACATGCACTCTTCCCTCTGTACTTTCGCAATGGCCCCAAGAAATAGAAGTTTTAACTAAAATAGTTATTGTGTAATATAAAGTCTTGCACAAAGGCTGTTGTTCATCATTTTTACTAATCTTTTTTCAATTTATACTATGCTAATAAATCATACTACTTTTTCTTCTAAATGATAGATATTTCTGTCTTAAGAGGAAGACTTTGCAAATTTATGAGGGAAGAAGTTGGTACTCTGCCTTGAGACTGTGAAACAGAAACTATAATAAATGATCTAAACTTACAGGAACGAAGGGTGGAGAAGCAGGCATGGAATCTTAGGATTTCCCACAAACTTGAATTTTTGGTTAGTTTTGCTGGAAAAATGTAGTTGTTCTTATTGCATAATTTTTTCAAACCATAATGACTCTCCATCATCAAAGAAGAGTTCCGGAATACAAAATTAAAAGAGGATGTTGAGACTTTTTTAAAAATGGTGTCTTTTGCTGAAAGGTTTGCCTACTGGCTCCCCCACATCTGTCCATTTGCAATTCTAGTCAGTGCCCTATCTTCAAAGATAAGCATAAAAGATCTGAGGCAAAACACAAGTCTCCTCCACTATTGAATCCAACCAGATGAGTGTCAGGCCTGAAACTGCTACATCTACTTAACTCTAGCTGTCCTTAGGACATAGAAGGTCACATTCAGAATAATTTTCAGATTTCTTAGGGATCCATGTGTAGAACTTGACCAGGACAAATGCAAATCAGTTTGAAATAAAGGTGAAGATAATCCAGAAATAGTTTGGGAATGATTACTAAGTACTGTCATTCTGTCCCTTTTAACTCTTAAAAAAAAAAATTCTGGAAATAGGCGGAGGAATTTTGGTTGTTTTTTTTGGGGGGGCAGGGCGGCATACTGGCAGTGCTCAGTAATCACTCCTGGCAGACTCTGGAGAGTCTTTTCTATTCTTTATCACCACCCAAATAAATATAAAATTATTATCGGCAAAGACTACCTAGGAATTCACTGCTTTTCACTATGCTGGCAAGTGGAGAGCAGGATTTACTTCCAATTTCTTTTTTTCCTTTTTCTCTCCATTTTTTTCTCCCCCCGCCCTTTATTTTTTGGTGGAACCTCACTTTATTTATTGTGGATAGTAAATTCCAGGAGCTAACCCCCCAACCTTGTTATTTTTTCACTTTCAAAATTTACTTCAGGCTCTTATCCTACCATTTTGTTTCTTTTTGTTTTAGGTTCCATCCAACATATTCTTAAATCTTATTTTATGTTACCTTTTACTTTGGGGCCACTCCTGATGGTGGTGTGAGTATTGTGCATATTAAAGTTACCAACTGCTCCTCAGACAAAAGTTAAGCAGACTCATTTAGTTCTTCTACTGTGAGAAAGACTCCAGTAATGACATATTAGTGGATAGTAGAGATGGAAGTTGTTGCAGGTGTGGGAGAAGTGGCTCCTATCAAAAGGTGGGTTCCCTGGGTGATTTCATGAATTATGTTGCAGTTCACTTAACCCCTGATTATCTGCCAAATGTTGCAGGTGATTTGGGTGAAGTGGGGAGCAAAAAAGGTGGTCTCAAGACCACTGTTTCCACTTTCTGCTTGACCCTCCTCGATCCAGGGAAGTGCCTGGCTAGGCCTTTCGGATTGGACTGGCAAAGTCTGTTGCAGATGCTGCCATCCCATCAGCCCCTGCAAGACAACTGTCAGGTTGCACCTGGAAACCTCTTGGTCTACATGGCAGAGGCTCTGTTCCCCACCCCTCAACTTCTCAGGGAGCTGTTAACTCAGACTGGAGTGAGGAATTACTCTTTGCAGGAAATGTAATGTCAGTCCTAACCCTTGCCCAGATTTTCCAGGATTGCCGCTTTCCATCACAGAAAAGAATTTCAGAAAAATGCAAATAGTAATACAAACTAGTTTTATTTAGAGACAGAGAAAGAAAGAACATATCTTTGGCTGTGATGCAGGCAGCAGAGAATGTGCACTTCTAATTTTTCAAACAGCAGAATGTATTATTATAAGCAACAAATTACCAGGTCTCTAGTCAGGAAGGAAAAATGCTAGCTTATGTCTAGCCAAAATAAGTAATAGTAATTTGATATATGAAGACACTGTTGTCAGCCTTTTTCACATACACATTTATCTTAGAAGAAGTAACTACTAGTACTTGGTGGGGGGTGCTGGTAGGGGACACACTTCACACTTGCTAGTGCTCCCTTATGTGGTGCTAGGGATCATACCAGGGTCAACTGTGTGCATGGCAAGCACTCTACCTGTTTTTATGTCACTCTAGACCCCAGTATACTTATTATATAGGTGAGAAAGTAAAGGCCTGAGTCCACCAGGTACTAAGACATAGCTAACATTTAATCTTAGGTCTCTCGTTCAAGAATTTATGCTGTTGATTATGATTATTTACTTCTTAGGAAAGAGGAGGGGTTGAGTTGAAGAGTTAAATGTTAGATTGATATAGAGTTATCAGGGTGATAGATCCAAGGTGAGGGGTGTGTGTGTGTGTGTGTGTGTGTGTGTGTAAATTTAAACAAACTGAATTTGAATCTTAAATTAGATTATCTTAAATAATGCTATTATTAATACAGTATGCTTAAATTTGTAAATAATCTCATGACTTATTAAAAGCTTTTTATTTTATTGTTTCTGGCAGGTGACTTAATGCAAATACCAAGTTCTGAATTGAGGATACAAATTTGTAAGTGTATTGTTGACTTTTATCATGCAGAACCACCAAAAAAGCATATTCCAGGTAAGATTTTATTTTTTTATTATTTAGGGAGGGAATTGGTCACACCTGGTGATGCCCCGAGGTTGTGCTCACTGGGAATTGCTCATCTGGTTGCAATGTTCCCACACGTCTGGACTTGGTGCTTTAGATGTCACACATTCTGTTGCACCACCAGGAATCCCATACAACAGAGCCTCCAGGATCCCTCTTGGCACAGGTACATGGCAGTGGGGTGAAACTCACACCTTACCTTTGGCAAGATAAACATTTTCCACTGAGTGGTCCTGTGGGTCTCAGGAAAGATTTTTTTTTTAATTTTTAAATTAATTTTTTTAATTGACTCACAGTGAGATACACAGTTACAAAGTTGTTCATGATTTGGTTTTAGTCATATACAAGTTACAACACTTGTCCCTTCACCAGCGTATATTTCCCATCACCAGTATCCCAAGTTTCCCTTCCTCACCCTTTCCCTACTTCCCCCACAAAAAGAAATTCTTATGACATGTTGTCAGGTAAGGGCTGGAGTGATAGCACAGCAGGTAGGGTGTTCACCTGGCATGCAGCCCACCCAGGTTCGATTCCTCCGTCCCTCTCGGAGAGCCCGGCAAGCTATCGAGAGTATCTCCCCCGCCTGGCAGAGCCTGGCAAGCTACCTGTGAAGTATTTGATATGCCCAAAACGGTAAAAGCAAGTCTCACAATAGAGACCGTTACTGGTGCCCACTCGAACAAATCGATGAGCAACGGGATGACAGTGACAGTTGTCAGATAAAACTTTCTTAAAATACCATCATATTACTAGTAGTTTATCATAACTTATTACACTTGCTCCTAGTTTTTTATTGCCACCATCACACAATTTTCTCTTGGTAATACTGAAAACATTGATCTGAATAGTAAAAACACTCTTTGTAACCATGCTTTTTCCTATACTGAAAAGTGTATCTTCTGAAAAAGAAATATATATATATGTACATATATGTATATATATATATATATATTTGCTTTTTGGGTCACACCTGGGGATGCACAGGGGTCACTCCTGGCCCTGCACTCAGTAATTACCCCTGGCGGTGCTCAGGGGACCATATGGGATGCTGGGAATCGAACCCGGGTTGGCCGAGTGCAAGGCAAACGCCCTACCCATTGTGCTATCACTCTAGCCCCCATATATGTATGTTTCTTTAAGAAATATGTTCCCCTCTCGAATTTGTGTTCCGCTTCAAATGCTATGTCATGGATCAGCCAGTTATGGACCCCAACTCAAAACTGGCTCAGTAAAAATGCAGAATAGAACTTGATCATTTATTTCATGTTCTTTCTACTTGTTTTCATGCTGTGGTAGCAAATTTGAATGTTTGAGCTAGAAATTCTATACCTACCAAAAGCTTAAAATACTATCTGGCTTTTGTGTAAAAAGTTTATATATCCCTGTGTTATAGCATTTTAGGTATTATTTCCATTTTTTTATTGCTACTGTTATTTAGTGAAAAATTACTCATTCTTTTATTATAGAAGATTGCTATAGAAAATACCGCATATATATGTGAACTAATTGTTATTAGGTTACCAGCAAGCTAGTTCATCATATAAAATTAAAATGGCTGAAGTTGGAGGATTGGCAAAATCTATGGTTGAGTCACTGGCCTTCCTTGAAAATCAACTTGTTGAGAAACTTTGGGTACTTAAAGCTCTGCAACATCTCTCAACTTCTGGTTTGTATATTATTAAAATAAAATACTATATTTTTAACTTTTCTTTTTGGTTGTCAAGATTATAGAGTATTAATGCATTTTTTTTTAATTTTCAGAAGTTAATTGTACTTTAATGATGAAAGCACAAGCAGCCAATGGGATCTGTGCTCACCTCAATGACCCAGATCCTTCTGGACAACTCCTATTTCGTTCATCAGAAATACTTTGGAACTTACTGGAAAAATCTTCAAAAGAAGAAGTCATAGAACAACTTTGTAACTTGGAATGTTTGCTGTAAGTGTAGGTTGTTAGATAGGAATGGTTTTAGCCATAAATGTGAACTAGTGACAGAACTAATATCTTTTCTGGAGCCTGTGTTCATCTGGCTTTTGACTCATGTTGTAGGACATCTTTGTGTTGTGACAGAAACCAGAAACGCATCTGCACAGAAAGCTGCTTTTTTTTTTTTTAATGTGAGAGGCTTTTAAAGTAGTTTTTTTAACAATACTAAATTATGTCTTTAAGTTATAGAAAGTGAGATTCAGTATTGAAAAGGACTATTCTATTTGTTCATTCAATAAATCTTTTTGAGTACTTACTGATTTTCAGAAACTGTAATAAGTATTAACAATATATAAAATATGGGTGAATGTTTAAGTTATGTGCTCATTGTTTTGTCTGCACTATACAAATTTCAGTACTAGGTTGTAGAATTAAAGTGATCTTTGCTTTCAGTACTAGGTTGTAGAATTAAAGTGAATTTGCTGTATGTTGTGAGAGAGTAAGTAAATAGGCAACTAAAGGAAAGGATACTCTATGCTATGAAAGATTATTGCAAGGTGCTACATGTTCTTTAGGAAAGGGGCTAGTCAGTAAATTAGCCCCTTGTTTGCAACAAATGAACCTCTAATCTAACTAACTTAAGTTACACAACAAATTTATGAACTCATGTAATACAAAATCAATAAAACTGTTTTCACTTGCAACTGAACTCACAGCTTAGTAGATCTCAGTGCTTGGGCCTCTTCCTCTCTCTGCTCAATCTTTCGTAGTGTTGGCTTCATTTGAAAATGCCTTGTGGTGATACCAAAGACCAAGGTTTACATTGTACAATCCCAAATTAAGCAGAAGATTTGCTCTTTCATTCTGAAATATTCTGAAAGCTTAAAAAAAACACATTAAATTAAGTCCCTGGTGATCTTGTTCAGTCTGGTGTTTGCAATAAGCCTATTCCAGAAAGAACAACTAGTAGCAGACAGATCTTAGTGGCTATGTTGAACCCTATGGGAACATCACAAGATTAATTGTGGTTGGATGACTGAATGCGTAGGGCTGAAGAGATATTAGAGGAAGTCTGATCCAGACTTGCAACCTTAATAAATGCTTCCTCATGGGGGTGGCTGGAGTAATAGCACAGCGGGTAGGGCGTTTGCCTTGCATGCAGCTGACCCGGGTTAGATTCCCAGCACCCGATATGGTCCCTTGAGCACCGCCAGGAGTGATTCCTAAGTACAGAGCCAGGAATAACCCCTGTGCATCGCTGGGTGTGACCCAAAAAGGGAAATAAAAGAGGTTCCTCATGAAATCTAACCTGACTTCTAAATTATAAATACAAATTAGCAATACAGAAGCGTTCTGCTTGTAGATAACATCTTAGGGGAACAGACATGAACAAATTTAGCAAAATAAACTAAAAAGGAATTAAAAATAGTGAAAACATAAAGTGCAAGTAGAAAAATGAGAGATAAGGCCAACAATGTAAGCAGAGACTGTAGCAAGCCCTAATAAGAAAGTAGTTATCTCAAAAACAAGAGAAGTCTTCTGAGACATAAACCTGAGAACTTTGTAACTTTCCACATGGTGATTCAATAAAAATTAAAAAAAAAACAAGAGAAGTCTTGAAATATTGAAACTGTTTTTTTAAGTTTGTTTTCTTGGGTTATGATCAGTAATTATCAGGGGTTATTCCTTTCTCTACCCTCCGGAATTACTCCTGGAGGTACTTGGGGGGTGGAGGGGAGACCATATGGAATGCAAAGGATTGAACTGGGGTTGACCCCATTCAAGGCAAGCACCCTCCCCTCTGTCCTATCCCTCTGGCCCCTAGACTGAAGCATTCAGAAGAAAAATGGCGTAATTGGATCTTTGTCTTAGAGAGTCACTGACCTTTATGTAGAGATTTTGTTGGTGAATTCTTACCTGATACACAAAGAATAAGATTGGAAAGTGTGGAAGAGATTAGGAATACATTAGACTGAATAGCATAATATTAAAAAGGAAGATACTTTAGTATTTAATAGCATAATATTAAAAGCACTTTAGTATTATTTACATAGAAAGACAATTTTTAAAATATTATTTTACTTTCTAGGGCTTTGAAAGAAGTATTTAAAAACCTTTTTATGAGAGGTTTTAGTCATTATGATCGTCAACTTAGAAACGATATACTAGTGATCACTACGATTATAGCTCAAAATAGTGGAGCACCAATGATTGTAAGTATGAATCCTAATGGTATTAATTGTAGTTGTGGAAATCATGAGTCTGTGGAGAGGGAATCCTAAGCACGGTGTAATGTTTGTGGACTTGAATGTATTGTCAGGTCATGTCATAGTGTCATGAGGCTCCCCAGGATACTTCTTACTCTGCCTGCTCTTCTTTGCATTCCTTTGGAAACCTCCTTATTGTTTCTCATTTACTTACTTACCAGTATTATCTACTTCTTTCCTTTTTGATGATAAGTTTCTATCTGGTATCATTTCTTCCCTCAGAAAAACTTTCACCATTTCTTTTGACATGGATGTACTGGCTGCTGGCAACAAATTTCCTTGGTTTCTTTTACTGAAAATACCATTTTTCTTAATTAATTTTCTTAATTATTTCTTAATTCTATTCACAGAATCTAAAATTCTACGTTGAATGTTTTTCCTTTGTTAGCACTTTAAAAATACCTGTTTTTTGGCTCTGTTATTTCTAATGAGAAGTAGGGATATTGGCACTGTAGGGGTGGGACATGGCATATAGTACTGCAAGTCTAAAATCTTTATGGGAAGGCAAAGTGATAATACAAGGGGTATGTGCTTGCCTTGTATGCAGTTTACCTGAGTTGGATCCCTGGCATCCCGTATGCTCCTCTGAGCATTGCCAGGAGTAATTCCTGAGTGTAGACCCAGGAAAAATACTTGAGCATCCCTGGATGTGGCCCAAACCACTCATCTTCCCCTTCCCCCCCAACACACACATACACACTAGTCTAAAATGCCTAAATCAGTACTGTTATAAATCATGGTGCCTCAATAAAGATAACTGATTTGGAAAAAATGTTACAGATTTTTCACTCCATCTTCTGGTTTTTTTTTTTTTTGGCTTTTGTTTTTGGTTTTGCTGGGATGTATCAAGGTGCAGTTTTCTTTGTATCTCTCCTCCAGCTTGTGAACTCCCTGAGTGTATCAATTTATCATACTATGTCTCTGTGTGTGTGTGTTTTCCTCTCCATTCTCTTTTCTTTGTTGTTGCTGTGACTAGGACTTGTGCTGGACAGTCTTGATTGTCATGCACCACAGGTCACACATTCATTGTGGCACCAGAGATCACAGATGTAATGCTGCATGGGTTGCCCTTGGTATGTGTGGCAGTGCAGGAGATTAGCTCTGTGACCTGGCCTCATGCCTGTAAGGTAGGCACTGTGCCACTGAGCTGTCTGCTTTTATTCCTGCTTTCATTAGTATTAGTGCCTTTGGAGTGCAAACAGTCAAAAATTGGGAAATCTGGTAAATATATTTAAATAATAGGTATAGAATTTATATCTTAATTTCTATTAAATAAACTCTTTTTTGGTATGTTTTCTTTATACTAGGAAAGTGGCTTTACCAGGGAGTTGGTACTGTTTGCAACCTTTAATGAAGGTAAAAACCTGTAGAACTTTTAGTTATGTTGATAAGCCCTTGCATTTTTTTTTTGCTTTTATTTTATTCTTTTCTCTCCCCACACAGTTAAAAGTCAAGATCCTTTGGTGAAAGGTCTTAAGCTTTCTAATTCCTATGAAGATTTTGAGTTGAAGAAATTGTTATTCAATATAATCGTGATCTTATGTAAAGATTTATCTACTGTACAGGTAAAGAGTAATCAAAACAAAACTCAACATTTTTTATTATAGCTCTTTAAAAATTAAGACTGGAAATCTTTCATCAGTTTTATGGTTACCATGGAAAGAAATAATCTCTTGCTTGCAGGAGTTTCGCCTCTTCCGATTTTCCTTTGCTTCTCTGTTAATAGCAAACAAAGCTAAATTTGGAGGGAGGAATGGGACACATCTGGCAGTGCTCAGGGTCACTCCTGGCTCTGTGCTTAGTGTCAACTCCTGATGATACTCAGGGTATCATATGTGATATCAGGGATTGAACGCAGATCAATCGCATGGAAGTCAAGTGCCTTACCCATTTTACTCTCTCACTGGCTCAATATTAAATTTAAGCCATATAAACAAAGCAAAGCAGGAAAGCATTAGAGATTTTCTTATTATATATGTATAGTTCTTAAATAATAGAAAGTAAAAGAAAAATCATATAGATCTAACATCATAGACTATCCAGCCCAATATGCTGATTGTAAATAAATCTCTGATTGTAATACAAAAGATTACTTAATGCTGGAAGGAGTTGCTAACCTCTGTTCTGCCAATCTTTAACTCTTGTAGATCTGCTGTTTCTCCACAAAAATATGTTGTCTTTGTTTTAATTTACCCATTAACTTATCTTAATACTTTATTTCCTTCATAACAGGATGATGTAATTTGAAGGACAGATATGCAAAATTTCTCTTATAACACACAGGATCTTGCCCAAATCACTTTAACTTGCTCAGGCTGGTTCCTCTTCCTATAAATGGAGGCCATAATAATTCTGCTTTTATCATACTTTGTGAGACGGAGATGAGGACTTTCTAAACTATAAACATTTTGTACTATGTAAAAACATTTTGGTCATGTTTCAGTAATTTGTTTGAAATTATTATTAGAAAGTTTGTTGCAGTAAGTGAAATTTATTAAACCTGGATTTAATCCTTGGTAGCACATACGGTCCCCTAAACCCTGGCAGGAGTGATCTCTGATCACAGTAAACCCTAAGAACACCCGGTGTGGACTCAAAGAAACAAAAAAATAATATTTTTAAGTTTCAAGGGGAATATACTTGATGCCATCACTGTGGAAAACAGTATAGATTCTTAAAAAAATCGAAAATAGTTCTTGGTGGTGGAATATGTGCACTGGTGAAGGGATGGGTGTTCGAGCATTGTATAATTGAGACTTAAGCCTGAAAGCTTTGTAACTTTCCACATGGTGATTAAATAAAAAAAATAATAATTAAAAAATTGAAAATAGAAATTTAAAATAAATAAAAGGATTTAGCAATTCCACTTCTGCATCTGTATTTAAAGGATATGAAAAATAGTTGGAAAGATATATGCATATATATGTGTAAATATATATGAAGGGGTGTATATATCTATCACCCCTTCATTTATTGTAGCATTCATTATTCACAAGACATGCAAACAACTAAGTATCTACTAATAGATGAATGGATATATATGGACAAAGATGAAGCGGTATATCTGTATAATAAAATACTGTATAGTTCAAATGGCAAGATTTCATTTGGAATGACATGCACATGATGTCTGGCTAACTGAAATAAATTCAAAAAGGAAGACAAATGCCATGTAATCACTTATCTGCGAAATCTAAAAAGCAAAATGGACTGGAGAGATAGTTCAGCAGGTAGGGTGCTTGCCTTGCATGCAGACAACCAGGGTTCAATCCCCGGAATCCCATATGGCTCCACAGGCATCACAAAGAGTAATTCCTGAGTGAAGAGCCAGGAGTAAGCCCTGTGCACCTCCAAATGTGGCCCAGATCACTTTCCAAAATAATAAAATTTAAAAAATTTATCAAAGAAAACAAAATAAGATGTGTAGAAACAGACAGCATACTGTATTTCATAGTTACCAGAAATGGGAGTTGTGGATGGGTGAGATGGGTGAAAAGAATCAAGAGGTGTTCAGTTATAAAGTGAATAATCATGAGCATCTTTTATACAGTATGGAGTTATTAGGGACTAAGATTGTATACAGTTATTTGAAAAAAAATTAAAAATACATGGGAAGTCGGGGCTGGAGAGATAGCACAGCGGGTAGGGCGTTTGCCTTGCACGTGGCTGACCCAGGTTCGATTCCCAGCATCCCATATGGTCCCCTGAGCACTGCCAGGAGTAATTCCTGAGTGCAAAGCCAGGAGTAACTCCTGTGCATCACCAGGTGTGACCCAAAAAGCAAAAATAAATAAACAAAAATAAAATTTAAAAAAATAGATGGGAAGTAGACTTGTGATATTTTGCAATATACAAATACCAAATTATATACATAAAACTAATATTATAATAATTTTAAATTAAATATATTTGTATTCTGTATTACCTAAATTTATCGTCAAATAAAGTTGTGAATAAAATATCACTGTATCACTGTCACTGTCATCCCATTGTTCATCAATTTGCTCCAACGGGCAACAGTAACCGAGCGGGCACCAGTAACATCTCCCTTGTGAGACTTGTTACTGTTTTTGGCATATCCAATACCCCATGGATAACTTGCCAGGCTCTGCCGTGTGGGTGGGATACTCTTGGTAGCTTGCCGGGCTCTCCGAGAGGGATGGAGGAATCAAACACTGGTCAGCCTCGTGCAAGGCAAACACCCTACCCACTGTGCTATCGCTCTAGCCCATGTTAATTGTTATTGAATTGAAATTGAACAGTAACAAGGTTAAATACTGTTCAGAAAGACTTCTGACTTTATTTTGTCACTCGAGAAAATTGCAGCTTAGTGAACACAAGGTGTGAACTTGAATGGTATGGTTTATTAATTCAATAGTATTAGAAATCATAGAATTATTAAAATGATTTTAAAAAGGTGATCAGAACAAAATGTTATTGAGTTGCTTTATTTGTTTACATATTTTTGTTAGTTTGAAAACTAGTATTTTGAAGTGATCAATAAAGATTCAAATTGGGAATCTTTTTATTTTTTAGATTAAGTAAAATTGTTTTAATAATGTCTTTAACAAAGTACCATTTGTTGCTCTTTCTCATAGTTACTAATTGAAGGCAAAGTTATTCAGGCTTTGTTCACCTATGTTAAAAAACCGGAGAAACTCAAAATAATTGAATGGTCTGCTACACAGTATGAAGAATTACAGTTACATGCAATTGCTACTTTGTCATCTGTGGCTCCTTTATTAATAGAAGAGTATATGCTTTGCCAAGGAAATGTTCGAGTTCTTGCATTTCTAGAATGGTGTGACAGTGAAGGTAAGTGGTACTTCAAGATTTTGTCAAAGTTTTAACCTACATATTTCAAAAGAATTCAATATGTACATAAAAAATAATATGAAAGCAACGAAAAATGCATAAGATCTGTCCCCCTCTGATTTTTATATATTTGCATATTGTAAGGATAAAACCCTGAGGTTTCACTTAAAATCATACATGGATGTCCTAACTGTTGTTGATGCTTTCTCAGTTAGAGGGTTTTGTTTTGCTTTGTTTTGCTTTTAGGGTCACACCCGGCGATGTACAGGGGTTACTCCTGGCTTTGTACTCAGGAATCACTCCTGGCTGTGCTCAGGGAACCATATGGGATGCTGGGAATTGAACCCGGCTTGGCCACGTGCAAGGCAAACACCCTACCGCTGTACTATCGCTCCAGATATTTAAGATATCTGACTTAAATATCTATAGTATGGGCATAAAAGATGACTCTGAGGGCTGGAATGCATGTCAGGGTCTAAAGTTGATCTGGGGGCAGCACTTGATCTCCAAAGTATTTGGGGGATGTGGTGCCTCCAAAATATGTATTAGATTTATCCAACGATTAAAATTACATTCTGCCAGTATTTCATTTATTGATTCAGTAAATATTTGTTAAATGCCTGCTAAATGCCGACTACTGTTTTTACTGCTAAAGGTATGTTCAGAATAAATAGGGGCCAGAGTATAAGATGCTTGCCTTGCACACAGCCAGCCCAGACTCAGTGGGTTCAAAAACCCAGTGCCATAAGGTTTGCACTCTCAAGAAGATCAAGAAGAACCTCTGCCCAGGTACTTCTTGATTACATATCTCACTTGTTTGTGTCTGTGTCTCTTTGCTTGATCTTTTCTTTCTTGAACACATATTTCCTCTCCTTGGCTGCATGTTCATGTTTTCCTAAATTTCATTCAAGGATGATGATCTTGCTTAACTAAAACAAAATAAACAGCACCATGAATGACCCCCTGCACACTAGCAGGCCTGATCCCTGATCACAGAGCCAGGAGTAAGCCCTGAGTTCAGCCAGGTGTGGCCCAAACCACTCCTCTACGCCTCCTACCAATAGTCTGTCTTCTTGAAGCTCAAGAGCTCCATTTTGGCTGGAGAGATAGCTCAACAGGCTGATCACATGCTTTGCAGATAGGAAGCCTGGGTTTGATTTCTGGTACTGTATAAGGTCCTCCAAGCCCTGCTAGGAGTTATTTCAGAATATTAAGTCTAAAGTAACAATCCCCACCCTCCCCACTTCAACATCTAGATCTTTCAGTCTAGCTCAAAGACTGAAGTACTGGTTCTACATGTAATCTAAATTAATAGATCCCCAATCTATATAAATATTTAATTTCATTTCTCATTTCTTATAATAATAAAAATAGATTGTTAAAGGGAGATATTACATTCTTTGTTGGTAGTAATTTTTCACTCGAAATTTTTTTTCGCTTTTTTGCTTACATCCGGCTAAGAGGGAAGGGAAGGATAATACTAATTCTAAATTATTTAATCTAAAATAATTGTAAAATTTTTTAGAAAAAAATTTTTCTAAAAAGTAGTCTTTCTAAATAGTACACATCTATTTAATGTGTAGCTGATATATTGTTTTGTATTTAAAATGTTTAATTTTTCCAAGTAAAGTGCATTTTGACAATTTCTCCACAGATCCCTTCTTTAGCCACGGTAACAGTTTTCATGGTTCAGGTGGCCGTGGCACCAAGTTTGCCCAGATGCGTTATACTTTAAGACTCCTGAGAGCCATGGTCTACCTTGAGGATGACACAATAAACAGCGATCTTTGTGAAAAGGGAATAATTCAGCAACTTACAGGTAAAACATAACTTGCTTATGCACCAATGAAAGTAGAATATTTATAACTCTAGAGATTTTTCTTGGAAGTGTTACCTATAAACGTGTTACACATAAACTTGTTATACATAGTGGGAAAATAGCAAGTCTTCATCTAAGGGGAAAATAAAATAAAATTATGTAGAAAGAAGAAGCAGATCAGTGATCAGCAAGGTCGGGGTTTTAGAAGATACTCTTGATAGTGACTCATAGTCCCCTCTGTCTGTGACATATCTCTAGATTCGGTCTCCTGAATGCTCAACTACCATCCTTTGAGTCAGATCCTCACCTGGAATTGTTTAAAAGGACCAGGACATGTCAGTTCAGGGCCGTCTTTGGATACAGGCTTTGATATCAGGGTCTCCTGCTTTGAAAAATAGCCCATTCCTGCTATTACGATGCCCCATAGAATATTAGAGAAATTTTATTTATCCCTATTTAAATTTGAAAGGAAAACTTTATTTGAACTCAAGTTTTATTGGAAATCTCATTTCATCAGTGTAATTTGCTGTTTTCGGGTGTTTTTAATTCTGATTAAAGTAGGGAAGAAATTTGGGAAACAGTTTTACCTAAAATGGTTGGAGATATCTTTAGATAGACACCAGAAGATGCAGAAAGAAGTGACAGAGAGAGAAAAGATCTTGCTTAAAATTGACTCATTAGAAGAGATGAGCTGACGTTTTGGACATATATTTATAAGAACACAATCCTGCCTCATGAAATTTTAAGTAATTTTATTTAGTTCTGTTGTTGTTTGGGCCACACCTGGCAGTGTTCAGGGCTTATTTCTGGCTCTTTGCACAGGGCCCATTCCTGGCAGCACGTTGGGACCTTGTGTAGTGCAAGGGAAGGGAGCTGGTTTGGCCTTCTGCAAGGCAAGTGCCTTACTTGCTGTTTTGTTTGATGAGTGAAGCACCAGGGTGGTAGACCATTGTTTACTGACACTGTTATTAACTATAGAAATTAATTATAAAAATTCTATATGTGGCTGCTGATTGTACTTAGAGCCCAAGTGGTTATGCTGCTTGCCTTGCATGCATCTGACACACACTCGATTCCTGATACTATGTAGTCCCTGCTGAGCATCACCAGCTGCGGCCCTGGAAGCCCCCAATGCTGCAGGATACACAGGTTATCCTTGGCACGGGGGCATCCAAGCAGCATCTCATCCTCTGGACATTACATTGTGCAGCTGGTCTAGTTGGCCAAATTGCTTTTGGGGGTCCCAGGCTTCCTGAGCACCTCTTGGGAGCCCATCCCTTAAGACCAGAATTCATGTGTTATCTTTGTCTAGTATTTAGGTAACTATGCAATGAAAATGGCCTTTTAAAAATAGTTTTTCTTGGGACAGAGATGGTACCGGGGGTAAAGTGATTTTCCCTGCACACCACTAACCCTCTTTCAATTCCTGTACTACATGTGGTACTGCTGAGCACTGCCAAGATTCACTACTGAGAACAGAACCAGGCACGGCAGTCTCTGAGAACTGCCAGGTATGGCCTAAGCTCCCTCACATATCCCAAATTGTCTAGCTGAAATTATATAGGGAAATTTTCAAGACAATAAATGCAATATCAAATAACTTTATGTTTTTTCCATTTTTTCATTACAGGAATCTTTAAAAATACAATAAACAAGCATCATGATAAGGATGAGGCCATTGTTTTGGAAATTCAATCTGATATATTTCTTATCTTATCTGGTCTTTGTGAGCATCATCTTTCTAGAAAGGTATGAATGCCTGTGTCTCAGTTTGATTTAAATCTTCAAGTCACCTAGCACTAACCGTACACAAATAGTGGTGTTTTTTAATCTTTTGAAGAGTTAAAGTCCAAGGGTTTGTCTTTAACTGCAAGAACTTTGTTTTATATTCTGGATACAGTCTATTCCCTTGTGTTGTGTCTTGGCATACCTTCAATGAGTGAACTTGCCAAGTTTTTTCTCTTCCTTCTTCTGACTTTACCCTGAAGGTCCAATTTAGTTGTAGCTGCTGATAAGATTTCATCCTTTCTTAGAGCTGCATAGTGTTTCTTTTTATAACTGGAGTTTAGTTATTTACCTTAAGTGTTATTATTCTGAGATTTTAGTTTAATATGGTTTTTGCTTGTTTTTTGTTGTTGTTGTTTATTTGTTTCTTTGTTTGGTGGGGACTGCACACTGCATGGGCAGCAGTCAGGATCACCTCTGTGTGTATACAGTGGCAGGGATTAAGCTCATGGCCTTGAGAGCCTAAACCACTGAGCCATCTTCTAGGCCCTTTCTCACTGGGAATTCCTAACAACAGACCTGTCAGGATTGCCTTAGCATGTGAGGTGTCAGTACTGGGAGTTTGAACTCTTAACTTTGAACTTGCTGGATAAGCACTTAAAGCCACTGAACCATCTTCTGGGACTGAGTTCAATTATGTTTTGACAAATGGATACACCCATTTAACCAGTATCAAACCAGGGATCCATCTAAGGCAGATCCATCTAAGGCATATGGTCTACCACTGAGCCACACACCAGCCTTTATGCCCTCTCTTAAAATGACTGACTTTTGATAATTTGTCTTATATGTTTTAGAATAGTGAGTACAATTTTTTTTTGTTTTTCCTTGTATTTGTTTTATTTTCTGAGCTTTATTTAAGCACCATGGTTTACGAAGGTGTTTCAGGCATTCAGTGTTCTGACACCATTCCCACCACCAATGTGATCTTCCCCAAACCATTATCTTCAGTTCCCTTCCTCCCAAGGCCTTAGCAGGCACAAAATAAGTTTAATTTTATATGCTTGTTAAAACAGAATGGCTAATGGAATTATAAAAAAATACTTGAGTAGAAGAAAATTTATGAAAATTGTTTAATTATAATAGGGTCATTAAAGTCAATGTCTAAGGGTTTACTAAGCTGTTTTGTTGCTAATTGAGCCTTCTGTTATTATTTTTGTTTATTGAGCTTAATTGGATTCTATGCCACTTTCCTGTCTAATTTGGTGTGCTCCTCTTGGTGTGGCTGTGGCTGCTGGGGCTTTGGCAGGGTGGGGACTTACCCATCCCCCCTTCTGAAAGCACCCGAGAGTTTTCAGCCTGAAGACTGGTATACCCTTGAGTTTTGGTGGCTTGGCTTGCATCTCTTCCAAGATTAGTCATGAAGCTGGTCATTGTTTACATAGCAACTGTGGGATGTGTGTGTGGCTACTAGAGCTTCCAGAAATATGAGGATTAAGGGAAGGCTGTCTGCCCCCACTCTGAGAAGACCCCAGAGTTTTCAGTCCACAAACCAGTATACCTGAAAGTTCTGTCAGCTTGGTGTGTCTGCAGAGATTTATTGTGAAATGGTGAGGTTGGGCTACTGGCATGGCAGCGGTGGAGTGGGGGTGCATCTGCTGGGGCTTCAGCAGGGTAGGTATTTGGCTCATTTCCCCCTCCCTCGCCCCAAAGGGCTCCCCAGATTTTTGGGCCTGAAGACTGGTTTACCTATGAGTTTTACCATAACTTAGTGGCTTGGCTTGCATCACTTCTGAGATTAGTCATGAACCGAGCTATTATTTACGTGGAGGTGGCTGTGGAATGTTCAGATTTTTAAAAAACATATTAAAAGTACAGTTTCTCTAACAATGTTCTATTTGTCTTATGAAGTAAGTTTTAGGTGATTGGATAAAGTGCTGAAAGGAAGGGATTGTTTATATTAAAAAATAATTTAAAATAAATTTCTTAGGAAATTTTTGGAACTGAAGGAGTGGATATAATTCTACATGTAATGAAAATAGACCCTAAGAAATTACAGAGTGGATTGGGTTATAATGTACTTCTTTTTGCTACACTGGACAGCATTTGGTAAGTTTAACTGTATCTAAGTTAGATGTAATCACAGTGGAAGGAAATTGCCTTTAGAGCTCTGTGTCCCATTTTTATTCCCTCAAAACCACACTAGAAAGATCACTGAAAAGATGGCCTTTCTAATAATCCAGACGTGAAATTTACTAATATACTTTTAAAGTTTCCATCCTTCAAATAAAACCATTCTTGTACCTAAATTTAAGTCCTTATTTTTGTGTTTTGAACCTATTCATTTTTGCCTGGTCTGGGAATTCTGAAACATCTACTATCAGTTATATAGTATTCGTAGGCTGGAAATCCGTTGAAATCCTCATTTCACTTTGTTTTAAGGAGTTAAAAACTAATAGGTTTACTAAGATCATTTCCAAATGTTTTTTAAAATTTATTTTTATTAAAACACCACGATTTACAAAGTTGTTATAATGAACAGTTGTTTCAGGCATTTAGTGTTCCAACACCGTCAGTGTGACCTTCCCTCACCAGTGTCTCCGTTTTTCCACCCATCCTCAACCTGCCCCCTAAGGCACATAACAGATTGACCTTATATTACTTGTTCCAACAAAACTTGAAGAAATGGCAAATAGAATGATCAAAATATTAATAAAAAGCCAATTCATGATTACTGTATGATGTTAACCTATGTAAATAAGGAAAATAAAACCCTTTAATACAATATAATACAGTGCTTCTTCTCACTTACATAAGTAAGTTCTGAATTCTTGCATCTAAAGTATATTGCATTAAATTTTATTTTATATTTGCGTTACTATGATTCAAATAATAATCAGTTATTGACTTACTCCTAGTACAGAGTTCCTAATTTCTTTTAATTTTACAGTCTTGTTGTAATAGTTGTAAAGAAGTAGATAAATCTTGCAAATGTTAAATTTGTTAAGAGCAAAAAGGGTTAAGGAAAATATAAGGGGAGTATCTGAATAAATCTGGAGAAGCGAAAAAGTATGTTTTATCCAAATAAAAGGGATATTTATATTAGAAACTATTATATAAACTGCTTAAATGTCTGCATTAATAAGTATTATAGCACTGTAGCACTGTCGCACTGTCGTCCTATTGTTCATCGATTTGCTCGAGCGGGCACCAAATAACGTCTCCACTGTGAGACTTGTTGTTACTGTTTTTGGCGTATTGAATATGCCACGGGTAGCTTGCCAGGCTCTGCCATGCAGGTGGGATACTCTTGGTAGCTTGCCGGGCTCTCCCAGAGGGACAGAGGAATCAAACCCAGGTCGGCCTGGTGCAAGGCAAACACTCTACCCTCTGTGCTATTGCTTCAGCCCCTGTATTTTTTTTTTTCTGGAGGAAGCTTCTATTCACTTTTCCCCCCATTTTTTGATGGGGTTGGAGGTTTATTTTTCTTGTACAATTCTACTAGTGTTTTGTGTATCCTAGATATTAATCACTTATCAGATGGGTATAGGGTAAACGTTCTTTCCCATTCTGTGGGCTCTCTCTGTATTTTGGTCGCTGTTTCTTTTGAGGTGCAGAAGCTTCTTAGTTTGATGTAGTCCCATTTGTTTATGTTTGTTTCCACTTGCTTGTTTAGTGGTGTTTCATCCATAAAGATGCTTTTAGCTTCAGTGTCATGGAGGGTTCTGCCTACATTTTCCTTCATGTACCTTATGGATTCATGTCTGATATTACAGTCTTTAATCCACTTTGATCTGACTTTTGTGCCTGGCATTAGACAGAGGTCAGAGTTTATTTTTTTATTTTTTTTAATTTTTGCTTTTTGGGTCACACCCGGCGATGCACAGGAATTACTCCTGGCGGAGCTCAGGGGACCATATGGGATGCTGGGATTTGAGCCCTGGTCGGCCGCGTGCAGGGCAAACGCCCTACCCGCTGTGCTATCGCTCCAGCCCCCAGAGTTTATTTTTTTAGAGGTAACTATCTAGTTTTTCCAGCACCGCTTGTTGAAGAGGCTTTCCTTGTTCCATTTCACATTTCTTGCTCCTCTGTCGAAGATTAAGTGGTCATTTACTTGAGAGACTGTGACAGAATATTCAACTCTGTTCCATTGGTCTGAGGATCTCTTTCAAGCCTAATACCATGCTGTTTTAATTACTACTGCTTTGTAGTACAGTTTGAAGTTGGGAAAGGTGATGCCCCCATTTTCTTTTTTCCCAAGAATTGCTTTAGCTATTCGTGGGAAGTTATTGTTCCATATGAATTTCAGGAATTTCCTCATTTGTTCCAGCAAAAAAAAAAAAATGTGAGAATTATAAGGATAAAATTTTTAACCCCATTTTGTTGTGTGTGTATGTTGCACACCACAGCTGGCATTGCTCAGGGCATGCCTAACTCTGTGCTCAGGAACCAGTCCCACTTCCTGTGATGCTTGAGGAACCATGTAGTGCCTGAGATCAAACCTGGGGGCTCCTGCCTGCAAAACATGCACTCAGTCTGTGATGCTATCTCTAGGGCCCCGAATCACCCATTTAAACCAACAAAGGTTTCAAACACTGTCAGTGTTCTTCCATTCTCTCCCTTTCCCTTTTAAATATACCTGATGAAAGAATTCACCAAAGCAGGTTAGTGAAAGTAATATATAGATGTATGAATTAACAGTTTTTTAACGCGAATGTGTGTTTCTTAAAGCCAAGATAATGTATATGACAGATAGAGGTATTTTGGGAACTGGGATATAGTTTAAGAGCTAGAGCACATGCCTTACCCCTCATGGCCCTTGGAACACCATCAGGTATTGCTCTGGAGTCCTCTGAGTCAGGCCCACACTGCCTGTGGGCACTGCCCACACTGCCCACACTAACTGTCACTTGAATCCCATCTGTCATTGGCTCCCATACCCCATCCAATACTGCTGAGGGTGACCCTTCTTTTTCTTTTTTTATTAAAGAGGTATTTTAGGGCTGGGCTGGAGCGACAGCACAATGATAAGGCGTTTGCCTCTCACGCGGCCGACCCATGTTCCATTCCTCTGCCCCTCTCAGAGAGCCTGGCAAGCTACTGAGAGTATCTTATCCGCTGTACTATCTCTGGCCCCTGCACTTAAATATTACCCAATCATTATAATATCAAGAGTATTCACTTCGACAGCACACATACTAAAATTGAAATGATACAAAGAAGTTTAGCATTGCCCCTGCACAAGGATAAGATAAATTTGTGAAGTGTTCCATATTTTTACACAGCTATTCAATAGCACAGCGGGTAGGGCATTTGCCTTGCACGCGGCTGACCCGGGTTTGATTCCTCTGTCCCTCTCTGAGAGCCTGGCAAGCTACGGAGAGTATCCTGCCTGCATGGCAGAGCCTGGCAAGCTACCCAGGCGTATTCGATATGCCAAAAACAGTAACAAAAAGTCTCACAATGGAGACATTACTGGTGCCCGCTCGAGCAAATCGATGAACAATGGGATGACAGTGACAGTGCTACATGAATTTCAGGAGTATTTTGTCTATTACTTTGAAAAAGATCATGGGTATCCTGATAGGGACCGCATTGAATCTGTATAGTGCTTTGGGGAGTATTGCCATTTCAATAATGTTAATCCTCCCTATCCATGAGCAGGGGATCTGTCTCCAGTTCCTAGTGTCCTCTTTTATTTCTTGAAGTAGTGTTTTGTAATTTTCCTTATATAGGTCCTTCACCTCTTTAGTTACGCTGATTCCGAGGTACTTGATTTTCTGAGGTACTATTGTGAACGGGATTATTTTTTTAATGTCTCTTTCTTCTCTTTCATTATTTGTATATAGGAAAGCCTATATACAAATGGACTTTTGGGTGTTGATTTTGTAGCCTGCCACTTTATTATATAAACCTATTGTTTTTAGGAGCTTTTTGTAGAGTCTTTAGGATTTTCTAATAGAGTATTATGTCATCTGAAATAGTAATAGCTTGACCTCTTTCTTTCCGATCTGTATGTCCTTGATATCTTTTTCTTTCTTTCTTTTTTTTTTTTTTTGCTTTTTGGGTCATATGCAGCGATGTTCAGGGGTTACTCCTGGCTCTGCACTCAGGAATTACTCCTGGTGGTGCTTGGGGGACCATATAGGATGCCAGGAATTGAACCCAGGTCGGCTGCATGCAAAGCAACCACCCTGCCCGCTGTGCTATCACTCTGGACCCCTCTTTTTCTTGCCTAACTGCTATGGCCAGGACTTCCACCCTATATTGAATAGGAGTGGCCAGAGTAGGCAACCTATTCTTGTGCCTGATCTTAGAGGGAAGTCTTTTAGTTTCTCCCCATTGAGAAGGATGCTTGCTGTGGCCTTCTGGTAGATGGCTTTGACTACATTAAGGAAAGTTCCATTGATGCCCATTTTGCTGAGAGTTTTCATCATAAACAGGTGCTGAATCTTGTCAAATGCCTTCTCTTCATCTATTGATATGATCATATGGTTATTATCTTCTCTTTTATTGATATGATGGATCATGTTGATTGACTTGCGAATGTTAAACCATCCCTGCGCTCCTGGGATGAATCCTACTTAGTCATGGTGTACGATCTTTTTGATGAGTTGTTGGATTCTGTTTACTAGGGTTTTGTTGAGAATCTTTGTGTCTATGTTCATCAGTGATATCAGCTTGTACTTCTCTATCTTTGTGGTATTTCTGTCTGCTTTAGGCATCAGGGTGATATTTGCTTCATAGAAACTGCTTGAAAGTATTTCTGATCCTTCATTTCCCTGGTAAAGCTTAAAAAGGATTGGGAATAAGTCCTCTTTAAATATTTGGTAGAAAAAAATTGTATGGGGCTGGAGTGATAGCACAGCGGGTAGGGCGTTTATTTGCCTTGCACGCAGCCGACCCGGGTTCGATTCCCAGCATGCCATATGGTCCCCCGAGCACCGCCAGGAGTAATTCCTGAGTGCATGAGCCAGGAGTAACCTCTGTGCATCGCTGTGTGTGACCCAAAAAGCAAAATAAATAAATAAATAAATATTTGGTAGAATTCAGTAGTGAATCCATCTGGGCCAGAAATTTTGTATTTGGGGGAGATTTTTATTACTGTTTCAATTTCCTTGAGGGTGATAGGTCTGTTGAGGTATTCCAGGTCTTCTTGGTTCAGACTTGGGAGGCTATAGGAATCCAAAAATTTATCCATTTCCTTGAGATTTTCTTGTTTCAAGGCATAAAGATCTCAAAGTAATCACTAAGGATCCTTTGAATTTCTGTAGTTTCTGTTGTGAAGTGTGTAGTTTTTGTTTTTGATTCGGGTTTTCTCTCTCTTTTTTTAAAAAAATTTTTATTATATCACCATGTGGAAAGATACAGTTTTCAAGTTTATGTCTCAGTTATACAATATTCAAACACCATCCCTTCACCAGTGCCCATATTCCAGCACCAGAATCCCCAGTATACCCCCCACCCCCCAGCCCCCACTGTATAACTGATGAATTTCACTTCATTTTCTCTTTACCTTGATTACGTTCCATATTGCAAAACAAAACTCACTATTGTTGTTGGAGTTTTCCCCCAAGAAAGACAGCCTTACTAAGGAAGCATTTGATAATTGGTTTTCCATTAAAAGATTGTATGTTTTCAGTTTTTAGAAAAGGTTGCGCGGCCGCGCTAGCGGCCACACGGTTCGAATGTGTTCCAGTCCTGCAACCCGGAGCCGTGTTAGTTGCTGCTCAGTGTCACCAGGGCTCCATTTGGAGAAGACGTCCCAGCTGTACCTCCTCCGTCTGGATCCCTGGTGTTGTTGGCCCGGATTCCGGTCCGGAGCATTTCTCCGGCCGCGTTGCTCACCAGACTGCCTGGCCTCTTCTCTGTTCAATATGGCATTTCTCTCTCCTTTGCTTTGTGAGTCTTGCTAGAGGTTTATGTTTGTTTTCTCAAAGAACCAGGTCTTGGTTTCATTGATCTTTCAGATTGTTTTTTGGGCTTCCATCTCATTGATTTCTGCTCTAAGTTTTATTATTTCCTTCCTCCTGCCTGGGTTGGGCTCCTTTTGTTGGTCATCTCCAAACCCTTAAGCTGTGAGGTAAGGTTACTGATGTGGGCTTGTTCTTCCTTCCTGAGGAATGCTTGTAGAGCTATAAACTTTCCTCTTAACAACACAGCTTTTGCCATGTCCCATAAGTTCTGGTAACTCATGTCCTCATTTTCGTTCATTTCCAGGAATCTTTAGATTTCCTCTTTGATTTCCTTTGTAAGCCACTCGTTCAGTAGTGAGCTGTTTCATTTTCAGGTGTTTGATTTGATTTTCTGTTTGTGTATGTGCTTCATTTCTATTTTTAGCACATCATGGTCTGAGAAGATCGTTAATACAATCTCGATCTTCTTAATTTTATGGAGGTATGTTTTCATTTTATGGAGGTATCTTGATCTTCTTAATTTTATGGAGGTATGTTTATGAAGGTATGTGCTCTATCTTGGAGAATGTCCCATGCACACTTGAGAAGAATATGTATTCAGCTTTTTGTGGATGAAGTGTCCTGTATATATCTACTAAGCACCTTTCTTCCTTTTCTTCCTTCAGATATAATATGTCCTTAAGTCTGGTTGATCTATCGAGAGGTGATAAAGTGGTGTTGAAATCTCCCACTAGTGTTGTGTTGCTATCGATGTCTTTCTTCAAATCTATGAGTAGTTGTTTTAAGTACTTTGCTGGTCCCTCATTAGGTGCATATACATTTAAGAATGTGAGTTCTTCCTGCTGTACAGATTCCTTGATCAATAAGAAATGACCTTCACTGTCTCTTGTGACGTTCTTCAATCTTAAATTAATGTGGTCTGATATCAGACTGGCTACCCCAGCTTTTTTAAGGGAGTTGTTTGCCTATAGAATTGGTTTTTAGCCTTTAACTTTGAATCTATGTTTGCTCTGACTGTTCAGATGTGTTTCTTGCAGGCAGAAGAGTGTTTGGTTCAATTTTCTGATCCTTCCTGTCACTCTGTGTCTTTCAATTGGTGCATTTAGCCCATTGAATTTGAGTGAGATTATTGTTATGGGGTTTTGTCCCATCTTTCTGCTGAAGTTTGGTGTATTTGAGGGGCTTATCTTGTCTTAAAGTTGCCCATTTAGTTGTTCTTGTAACCCCATGATTTTGAGTCTATGAAGTTCCTGAGTTTTTATCTGTAAAATTGTGTGTTGTTTCTTCTGATATGAATGAGAGTCTAGCTGGGTAAAGTATTTTCTGGTGAGGCATTTATTTCATTGAGTTTTTTCACTATCCCACCACTGTCTTCAGGCCCTGAGGGTTTCATCAAGTAAGTGACTGTCAATCGTACAAATGTTCCTTTATAGGCAATTTCTTTCTTTGATCTTGCTGCTTTCAGAATTTTGTCTCTTAAGGTTTTCGTCATTTTGATCAGGATGTGTCTTGGGGTATTTTTATTTGAATTTCTTCTAGCTGGTACCCTTTGGGCCTCCTGAATCTGGTCACATGTGCTATTCAGGTCTGGGAATATCTTAGCAATGATGTCTTTGAAGGAAATTCTTCTTTGTCAGGGTTTACTTCCTGCCCTTCTGGGACTCCAGTGATTCTTATGTTACTTCTCTTGGCTTCATCCCAATTTTCTTTTGGCATCTGTTTGTTGATTGTGAGTCTCTTTTTCATTTTCTGCTGCTGTCTGGAGAGTCTCTGCACTTTATCTTGGAGCTCACTGATTCTGTCCTTAGCAGCTGTTACTCTGCTGCCAAGCCCTTTTACTGAGTTTTTCAATTCTCCTACCAGGTTTTTCAGATCTGTGATTTCTGTTTGTAATTTTGTTTGCATTTTTCCATATTTCTACTCAAACCTTCTTGTACTTTATTGGCAGTGCAATCCATTGTTTCTTTTAGCTCCCTATGCATCCTCAGTAGCTCCCTGCTAAAAACCTTGTCAGAGAGGTTGTCTAGCACTTCATTATTGGTTTCATTATTGGTCTTCTGGGCTAGTTTCTTCACTAAGCTTGGGGGACTTCTGCATTGCTTTACCATTGTGACCAATGCAGTTTAGACCTTCATGCTCACTGTTACTGTTGTCTTTTTGGCATAATTTTAGTTGAGGTGGGGCTAATGACTTCTTGGTCTAATGTGTTTCTGGCCATCAAGCTGCCCTAGTGAAAGTTCCACCTAAGAGGCTAGTTTATGGTTCTTATGGGATACGTAGAGGGAGAATATCTCGAGGCCACATTTGCAGCCGTGGCTCCAGAAAGTACCCCCACTGGGCTGGTGCCTGGATAGGTGTGGAGTAGGCAAGTTCCTGGGTGTGGTCTGTCTGGGTTCTCATGCCCCACAGATCTGGGCTTAAAAGCCAGCTCTCCCACCTTCTGTTTTTTAGTGGTTTCCTCCATCTCATCTTGGAGCACCTCAACATTTTCCTCAGTTGCTGTTAGTCTGCTTCTCAAAACTTCTATTAAGTTTTTTTTATATCATCTACCATACCATACTCTTTATTTCTGTTTGCATTTTTTGCATTTCTGCTCTTATGCTTTTTTGTGCTTTGCTGACTGACTGTACCATTGTGTCTTTGAGTTCATTAAACATCCTCACCATGGTGTCACTAAGGTCATTGTCTGAGGATTTGTTGAGCTGGTTGGTGCTGATTGAGCTTTCTGTGTAATTGTGGTTGCTCATTGAACTCAGGGGGCTTTTACATGTTTCCCCATGAGTTTGCTGTGCTCCTGATGTGCTGAGGGTACATCCTTGTAGATGGCTTCCCTGTGATTCTCTGAGGAATTAGGCTGGATATTACTCTTCCTTCCCTTCCAGCCTTCACCAATGATAGGAAGTATAACTGTGAATGGTCTGATTGTTTTTTTGGTTTTTTTTTTTTGGACGGGGGTGGAGGTGCCACAGCTGGCAATGTTCAGGGCTTACTTCTGGCTTTGCAGTCAAGAATTACTCTGGGCAATACTTGGAGAATCACATGGAAAGCCGGGGTTCGAACCCGGGTTTTACAGGTGCAAGACAAACACCCTACCCGCTGTACTATTGTTCCAGCCCTAAAAGTATGAATTTTAATGAGGAGTTGTCGCTTTAGGAGACATGGAGCTGGACCTTTTTTTTTTTTTTTTTTTTTTTTTGCTTTTTGGGTCACACCTGGTGATGCACAGGGGTTATTCCTGGCTCTGCACTCAGGAATCACCCCCGGCCGTGCTCAGGGGACCATATGGGATGCTGGGATTAGAACCCGGGTCGGCCGCGTGCAAGGCAAACGCCCTACCCGCTGTGCTATCCCTCCATCCCCAAGAAGCTGGACCTTTTGAAAGGGTAGAACTATGAAGACTGGAGATTAGTCTTACCTGGTAGAATGTGGCAGTGAGGAGAGTTTCAGGATCTGTGGATGTGGGTCCATTCAAGGGTTTCTCCTATTTCAAGGGAGCCATTACTATGTTATTAAACAATTACTATGTTATTAATAATTAAATATGGGCCATGTTAAATAGAGAAGGGACACGGGAAGTTGATCCCAACAGGATTTCAGTAATTGAGAATAAAGATTAGATGTGCGACCACCACAACTACCAGCTTGTTCAGTCCATGTTCATTAATCAGTACCCTGAGAAGCAATAAAGAGTAGCCCTGGAAGCAGTTTAAATCCCTCATTCCATGTAAACTGCATTGACCTAAGAACTGGGTACTTTATTTAATTTTGGTTTTGGCACCACTCCTGGCAGTGCACAAGGCTTGCTTCTGCCTCTGTGCTCAGGGATCATTTCTATTGGCTGCGGTACCATATGTGGGGATCAAACCCAGGTTTGTCATGTGCAAGGCAAATACCATGCTATAGCTTTGACCCTAGATAAGGCACTTTAACAAATAATTCCAACAGCAAAAATGAAATGTAAAAATCATCAGATGTTTGGAGCACACTAAAAACGAAACAGTCACTCGAACAACCAGAAGACACTGAAGAGTAATTAATATCGGAACTGGGAGTGTGGCTCAGCAAAAGAGTATTTGAGGTTCTTGTATTTGATTTCCAGCACCACTAAAACAAACAAAAGAATTATCATAAAATCTATTAATACTACATCTTCAGAAAAAGGTAGGCAGTTATATGAAAGAATATTGGTTAAAATAGTTGAAATTAAACTGAATAAGCAAAGTATATATCATGTTTTTTTTAAAATAGCAATATTTTTGGATGGGGCCAGAGCAATAGTAGAGTGGTAAGGGCATTTGTCTTGAATGTGTCAAAATCTGGGTTCAGTTCCTGGCGTCCTATACGGTCACCTGTGTACCGTCATTAGTAACCCCTGAGCATTGCTCGTATGACCCAAACCAAAACTAAAAAAGTGTTTCTGATGAAAATAAACTCACAAATTAAGTTTTAACAGTATTATCTTGTTAAATTAATAATTTGATTTCTACTTAAGGTGCTGCATTTTGGGATGCTATTCCTCAGAGGATTACTTTCTTGAAAAGGAAGGCATTTTTCTTATCTTGGACTTATTGGCAGTAAGTATGATTGCAACAATTATCAAAAAAAAATGTATGTGTCCGTATTGGCCCTTTCCAAATAGAATACTAGCACAAAATACTGTTTAATGATTAAATCATGTTCAAGTGTTTGTTTAAAAAAAATTCTCAGGGCTGGAGTGATAGCACAGCAAGGTCTGTAGGGCTTTTTCCTTGCACGAGGCCGACCCAGGTTCGATTTACAGTATCCCATATGGTCCCCCGAGCACTGCCAGGAGTAATTCTTGAGTTCAGAGCCAGGACTAACCCTTGCACATCACTGGGTGTGACCCAAAAAGCAAAAAATAAATAAATAAAAAATAAAAAAACTTCTCCTGGAGATTAATAAACATCAGTTTTAACATGTTAAAGCTCTAAAAAAATTCTCCATTGAAGAAATGTTTTCTAATGTAAGTGTTCCCAAATCTGGGTAACAAAATTTATTAGATGGTTTATTTTTCCACCAACCTTATATATGCAACCATTTTTTAACTGTAGACTACATCAAACTCATGACTATTAATTAATAACTTCTAGCTTAGTACTACAAGGGCTGCGATAAACAAAATAAAGATCAGCACTTTTTTTCTTTTCTTTCTGTTAAAGAACCATGATTTATAAAATTATTCATAGTTGAATTTTAGACATACAGGGGCTGGAGCGATAGCACAGCGTTTGCCCTGCATACAGCTGACCCGGGTTCGATTCCCAGCATCCCATATGGTCCCCTGAGCACCACCAGAAGTAATTCCTGAGTGTAGAGCCAGGAATAACCACTGTGCATCGCCAGGTGTGACCCCCCAAAAAAAGAATTTTAGACATACAATATTTCTGCTTCAGTTGCACCACTGATCCCACCACCATTGTAACAACTTCCCTCCACCTACATTCCAGATTCCTTCCCATATGTCCCTGCCCTCTGCAGCCTGTTCTCTTGACAGGCACCTTTCTGAGTTTGGTTATTAAAATTTGACTCTCTTGATTTCAGTGTTGTTGACTCTTTGGTTTGGATATTTGGCTCTGTCATTCCTTAACACCACTTTTGCCTTAGTCCCTAGAGCTGTTCCCCCGTTGTTTCTTATCTGTCTCTTCTCTGCCTCCCCTCCACTTTTTCTTTCCTCATCTTTCCTATACTCTGGGGCCAAGGGATCAGCACTTTTAAAGATCTCTGTATAGTTCATAAGTAATGCCAAGTGCAATATGTTTGGGGCCATTATTTTACAGAATGAGCAGGAATGAGAATAAGAAGCTTCCAGTAAAAACAGTTGTGAAGCTACCAAAGATCCTCAGTTATTTAACTCAAAACAACTTCATACTTATCTGAAGTCTAAGTGGTTCATAGTTAAGATGATGTGAAGAGTATAGTTTTCTCTCATGAAAACTTCGGGAGATATTCTAGAGCAAATTTCTAGCTAGGTCACTACCTGTGATAGCTATCATTCTTTATTGTGTTCACAGAGTAACCTACTTTGATTTAGTAAAAGCTTCTAAAGTTATTTTTGTCCCCTCATCTCTCTGAAGGAGAATGAGTTGGTACTTGAGATGAGAGCAAACTCAGTAAGCATAACACACAACAAAAATAAGTAAATAATAATATAAAATTATAGCCCACTTTAATGAAAAGGAATGATTCATAACCAGAAACCCTGAAAAAACTCAGAAAGTGGAAAGAACGCAGTATTTCTAGTTCCGCTATGGCAGTCCTAAATGATGCATCTACCACCATGTTTCTCTGACTAGGGTGAAACATGCCTGTAGGCTCGGATTGATAGGTCAGAAGATAAAAGAGATAAAAGTCACAAAATGAATTTGTCATAGTTTCCTGGAATTTGCTTTTACTCAAAGATTTATGAGGTTTTCTATTTGGGATATATATATATATAAATGGTTAAGGCATATACTTATTTGAAAATCACATATAAAACTTCAAAGACATTACTCACTGTGTTCACTAACCTTTGCCATTAGGGTTTCTTTGATGGAAAAGCCTGAGGAAGACTAGTAGGAGATGTTATTTTGCATAGAGCTTATGAACATAGGCTGGGCTCAGGATGACTGAGACCTCCAACCCTTTTTTAATTCTTAGTGCTTTATTAACTTACTAATTACACTGAGTATTTTGACAGAAAATTGTTCCAAATGAGTCTTAGAGTCTGAATTTTATTTCAGTTATTTAGGGAAAAACTTACTGATTAATGTATTTCTCCTTTTTAAAAAGCATTAATTTTAATATTTATTGCATTTTTTTCTTTCTTGTTTCCTTGCAAAAGTTGAGCCAAAAAAAGTTCTGTAATCTAATACTTGGAATAATGGTTGAATTTTGTGATAATCCTAAAACTACAGCTCATGTCAAAGCTTGGCGAGGAAAGAAGGATCTGACAGCTGCTAGTCTTTTAATTAAATTATGGAGAAAGGAAGAAAAAGAACTAGGAGTAAAACGTGATAAATATGGGAAGATCATTGGTAAGTATATTTGTAATTGTTAGAAGAAACAAATGCATATTTTTAAAAAGATTTTCAAAAGACGTTAAGGAACAAATATTCTCATTGTTTTAGAGAATATTTTTCAGGAAAAGTACTTAGCTATATTTTTTTAACTTAAAAAAACTAACTCAGGAGAGGAAGGGAAAAAAAACTAGCTCATACATAGTTTGTAAAGCAGTTTCTTTGTATTCCTGCCTTTACAACTAGAGTCAGTAATACTTTATTTGCCAATCAAATCTGGAGCATAATTAGAATACTTAAAAACAGCTTTATTGCATTTTTCATATTTCAAGTGATTTATAGTTAGATAATATAATTTTAGGAGAAATTCTCTAAATAAAAAAAATGAAATGTTTATAAATTTTAATTGCTAGATTCTAAATTAATGAGGCTAAACTCGTTAATTCAGTATCAGAATTTGCAATTCATTTATTTATTCTACAGTGCAATATTACATTTCTAAAACCTCATGATTCTTTCTACGGTTTATCTAAACTACTAATAATATTCATTTTTAACTTAAGACACTTTTTACTTTTGGTAATTCATACTATTTTTTATTACTATTATCTAGAAATTACAATTTTTTTTTCTGATTTTGGGCCACACTCAGAGCTGGCTTCTGACTCTATGCTCAGGGATCACTCCTAGGAGTGTTCAGAGACCCAGTTGCAGTGCTGGAAACTTAACTAGGTTGACTGTAGGCAAGTCAAGTGCTTTAACCCTTGTGCTATCTCTGAGGCCCAAAAAATCATCTTAGAGATGCAACATTACATACAGAAATCAAAAGCAAAGAAGATTACATCATTATTAAACTTAGACTGGTGAATTTCATAATCTCAAAATTTTAAAAAATTATCTATATTAAGCTTTCTCTTAAAGCAAATTTATGAGTTTTTTTAGTTTACAGAAATAATAAAAATGAATGCCAACTTTTGCCGCAGATTGACTGATTTGTTTGTGTTTTCAAGAGTAGCCACTATTTTACTATACTTATATGTATTATATGATGTCTAGAATAAAAATCCCAAAATGAATATTAAATCACTATATTTATCTGTCCCTCCTATGCTTTCATGGTATTGAATAATTAGATACAAAGAAACCCTTGTTTACCAGTTTTCAAGAAGAGCAGAAACTTATGCCACAACCTGCCAACTGTCCCACTTTAGCTGTTATGGATGTTGCTGAGAATATCAGAGCAAAAATTTATGCTGTGTTGGGAAAATTAGGTAAGAAGCCACTGTCATAGTCCCAAAAGCCTTTCTGTTGCAGAATGCATGTGTTATTTTGCCTTGGAATTAATTTTTTCATGATGGACAAAAATATTTTTATACACATAAATGCATGTTCCATTGACTCTGGTGTTCAGGCTGCACCCTAACCAGTGAAATTTAAATTTCTTGTTTGTGGGGCCCAGATATCAATATTTTTTGAAGTTTCCCCAAGAAATTTTATTCTGCACTCTGTTTAACGTTAGGTTTAAACACTAGAATTCTGAATCACCTGAGTTTGGTTTTTCTGAGGGAGACAGAACCAGTGGGTGGGGTCACATCTGACATTGTTGGGGGACCATGGGTTCCAAGGATCAAACTTGGGACCCCTGTATACAAAGCATGTGCTCTGGCCCTTTCAGTAATCTCTCCATATCTTTAACCCTGAGTTTTTAAAAGTTTATTTTTTATTCTACTAGGGAAAAAGTTCTCAAATCCCCTGTAGCTTCTGAAGGTCACTGTCACTGTCACTATCATCCTGTTGCTCATCGATTTGCTCTAGCAGGCACCAGTAATGTCTCTATCTTGAGACTTGTTACTGTTTTTGGCATATTGAATACACCACGGGTAGCTTGCCAAGCTCTGCCGTGTGGGCGAGATACTCTCGGTAGCTTGCCGGGCTCTCTGAGAGGGGTGGAGGAATCAAACCCGGGTCAGCCTCTTGCAAGGCAAATGCTCTACCGCTGTGCTATCGCTCCAGCCCACTTCTGAAGGTACTGCTCAGAAATATTTTTCTTCTAATTCCCTAAAAAGGATGACCTTGAAGAGATTTGTTTTGGGAGGAAACCAGAAATTCATCAAAGTAAGATTTTCACAAATTGAAATTAATTTAAATGTAAATGTAACTATTTGCATTTACTTTTATGATAGGTATATGTCTTTTGGAATAACTTGCTTCATTAAAGTAACTCTTGCTTTATAAAATTCCTTTAGATTTTGAAAATTTACCTGGCCTAACAGCTGAAGATTTTGTTACCCTCTGTATCATACATAGATATCTTGATTTTAAAGTGAGTACCTTCCTAATAATGTGTCAACTCTACTATGGCAAAAAAAATAATTGGAAAATGAAACATCTTTTAATAGCTGTGAACAATCATCCATGTAGCTGTATAGATCTTATTTTCCTCTTTACATCTCATCCTATTCAAAAAACCATTAATTGACTTCTTTATAGGATAAGATTGTATTCAACTATTACTTTATATAAAAAGATAAATATTGCTGTCATAGAATTACTTAAAGATGTAGCTGTTTAAAATATTACTTTTTAAAAAGTATTAAAAACTAGAATTAAATTATTAGTTATAAAAATATTGACTTATAGTGTATGATTCATTACTTTATATGATAATGATCCATTAAAGGATATTATGTTGCTTATCTTGCTCCTTCCATTTTTATTGCTAAATGTTTTGAAGTCTTAGGCAAAATTTTGTAAGAATTCTCTCCTACTAGTATTTGAGCATTATAAATGACTAAGCCTCTATTTTCAAATAAAAGCAAAGAATTTATTTTTATTTTTATTTTTTATTTTATTTATTATAATTTTTAAAATTTTTTATTAGAGAATCACTGTCATGTACAGTTACAAACTTACGAACTTTTGTGTTTGCATTTCACTCATACAGTGATCGTTTACCCATCCCTCCACCAGTGCCCATTCACCTCCACTAATGATCCCAGTATCCCTCTCACCACCCCCACCCCATCCCCCACCACCCTACCCTGCCTCTGCGGCAGGGCATTCCCCTTTATTCTCTCTCCTTTTGGGTGTTGTAGTTTGCAATACAGATATTGAGTGACCTTCATGTTCAGTCTACTTCCAATTCGCATCTTCCAACCTGAATGGGTCCTCTTAACATCCTCTACTTGGTGTTCCCTTCTCTGTCTGAGCTGCCTTTTTCCCCAGCATGTGAGGCTGTTTACAATAGCTAAAATCTAGAAAAAACCAGAGTGCCCCAAAACAGATGACTGGTTAAAGAAACTTTGGTACATCTACACAATGGAATACTATGCAGCTGTTAGAAAAGATGAAGTCATGAAATTTGCATATAAGTAGATCAACATGGAAAGTATCATGTTAAGTGAATTGAGTCAAAAAGAGAGACATAGAAAGACCGCACTCATCTGTGGAATATAAAATAACAGAGTGGGAGACTAATACCCAAATGAATCACAGTGAGATACATAGTTACAAAGTTGTTCATTATTGAATTTTTCATATCATGTTCCAGCACTGTCCCTTCACCAGTATACATTACCACCAATGTCCTCAGACTGAATTTTAAATTCTAACCTGGATATATAATTTTTGCCTAAAGCTAAGCAAACCAGATTAGATGGAATTGTTAGCATAATGAAGCCACAGAATCACAAGCTTCAGATTCAATTCTTGCCTTTTGTTAAGTGAGGGGCAGGGCTCTATTTCCCAGGGTAGTAGAGTTCTAGGGTTCCAAGTATCCCTGTGTTCATTGTTCTACAAATTCAACTTGCTTCACAATCACTACGGGACTTTAGGAAGAAAGCATCAGTAAGTACTTCAAGAGGATGAGACTAAAGCAGCTTTTTCTGTGGCTGTGAGAAATAACCCCAAACTACACAAACTAGAGGATAGTAATAAAGATACTTTATTATTATACCTAAATGTAGGGCATGGAGCTTTATCCATGTAAACCTTATTATTGTGAAGTTTTCATAAATTACTTCTGAAAATTTACGTACAACCAGTGGCTCCAAATCATTCCTAGTGCACTTAACTTGTTCCCAAGAAGTTAGGACCAGCTGTTTCACTAAGTGCTAACCCTGGAATGATCACTGAAATAAAGAATTGCCTAAAGGTGTATCCTTTGTGGGAAGATGCTGAGAGGTTAGAATCCAGAGTCTAATATATGCAAAACATGTACTCAAACACTGACCTGACGTTCCCAGCACCTAAAAACTTTTAAATTTTAAACTTTGACCTAACAGATTGGAGAAATATGGAATGAAATTTATGAAGAAATAAAATTAGAAAATTTACGACCAATCACTACAGATAGAAAACTTTTGGAGTCCATTACAACAGCATCAGAAAATATTGGCAAGATGGTTGCTACTCTGCAAAGTGAAATGATTGAAAGCCAACTTCGCCAAGACATGCAGAATGAACAAAAAGTGTACTCAAAAGTAAGCCACGTATACCACTGAGGCAAATCAAATTTCAGTATAACTAATTGAAGTTACCCATGGGATATATTTGACTTCGTTATAAATGTTTGAGCATTTAGTTTTCTCTTACAATTACTTTCAATGTCTTGATGCAGTTTTTTTTTTCTTTAAGAAACCACGGAGTTCAGATCTTGAGATTTAACTGCTGCATTCAGTAGTTCTAAAGGCAGAATATCTGCTTTGTTGACCAGTGGTCACGGGCTCTTGTAAATATGTTAAAAATCTGACCCCACTTTTCTAGCAGTTGTTGATGAATTAGATATTCCTTGTACATAATTTAAATTTGATAATGTTTGATACACTAGTTAAGGGCATGTGTCCTGATTATATATTTTGTGACTAGCCTGTTGAGAACAATAGTCTTTGCAGTTGTTTCTAATTGTCTCCCTAGACTACATTACTATAACAAACTCAACACCTTCACCATATGCCTTATCTTGCAGCAGTCATAAATAAAAAGTAGTTTACCAATATTGTCTTGCTTAAATTATTACCAGTCATGGCAGAAAGCTTATTTTCTCCTGTGAATGTAGCTGTTGAGTCATTTTTTATAGCTTGTTATGGAATTATAATTAGTCTTTCAGAGACTTATTGTTATTTTTATATTTCATATGTTTATAATAAGTGTTTTATATTGCATTTTACGAGGAGAAATTCATACCTTAGCCACATATCGGAAGAAGGACTTTCTCCCTTAATTTAAAATTTTTCTTAATTTAAAAATTTTCAGCTCCATAGATCATCCAGTCCTTTTTCTGTACAGCCTGAAATTTTACCTTGGCATAACTGAATTTCTTTCAAAAAGAAAAGGTTTTTCAATTCTTTTGGTATCCTGCAATATAAACTGGAGCTCTTGAATATCTTCCTCATTTCAGATACATGCCACACATAAACAACGAGAATTGGCCAATAAATCATGGGAAAATTTCGTGGCTAGAACATCAAACGCTAAAACTTTAAAGGTAGGTTTTTATAATACTATGATATCCATAGCAAATATCCCACTTTCATATTTTTTTCAGGAAAAAGTGCTTATTCATCTTTTTCTATATTTTTTTCAGCTTTATGTAGAATATTGACACTATAAGAAGAACGTCGTGTATAATGTAGCATTAACCAACAATAGGCATTTTCAAACTTAGAGAGAATACCATTCTGGGTTTCATTTGGTTTAACTGGGAAGCAGAAATTGTCATCCTAACCTCTATGATGATAATGATAGAGAAAATGTGCTTGTACTTTTTGTCTGATCTTTATTGTTGAGTATTTTTTGTAAGAAGCAGTGATGGTCAGAAAAAATGCCATCCATATTACTTTCTCCCACAGAGTGTATGCTGTTCATGTGCACCAAAAGATTTTATTGAAGCTTATGAGCAGGGAGGGGTTAAACGTACTTCTGGAGAAATAGGGCAAACTGTTTCAGCTAGATTCTAGAAAGTCACCTAAGAAGTTTATAATGCTCTTGTTCACTTGATTTATTTTTTTTTTTGCTTTTTTGGGTCACACCCAGCGATGCTCAGGGGTTACTCCTGGCTTTGCACTCAGGAATTACTCCTGGCGGTGCTTGGGGGACCATATGGGATGCCGGGGATCGAACCCGGGTCGGCCGCGTGCAAGGCAAACACGTGCTATCGCTCCGGCCCCATCACTTGAAATATGTGAGTTACATCATGATTTCCAAAACAAACATTTTTTGCTCCACCTTTTCTGTACATACTTTGTATATATTTTATGTAATATCACAATTCTTCCTCTAGATAAAATTAGTTTGGTTTGTTTGTTTTATTTTGTTTTGTTTTTGTTTTTAACCACATCAGTGGCATTCAGGGTTTTGTGCTCAGGAATCACTCCTGGCAAGACTCAAGGGGATTTATTTATTTTATTTTATATATTTAAAAATTTTTTTAATTTATAAAACTGTTCACAATATTTGATTACATTTAATATTCAAATACCAATCCCACCACCATTACACTTCCCACCCCATTTTTTGACGTTTCCATCCAAAACCCATCCCAAACCCCAATATCTGCCACAAAGCAGAACCAAAATAATATATTTTTTATTGTTTGCTATGAAAAACCACTGAAAATGCTACAAAAAGGTATCCTTAGAGAAAAGAGTGTGAAGATTGTTGTATCTCACCGAGGGGCCATTAAGCCCTTCTGTAAGAAATCACTAACATGTTGTTAAAGGTTGAGCCTTGTGTGCTTTTATATATATGTCTGTGAAAATAAATAGAAACAGCCTGGCGCAGGTCCCAGAGACATGGTTATAATGAGCATCATGTTATGCTCCCTTCCTGGAGAGATGGACATTCAATCTCAACTCAAGGGGATTTATATATGTAGTGTCAGGAATTGAACCCGAGTTGGCCTCATGCAAGACAACTCCATGTTCCACCATACTATTGCTCTGGCCCCTCTCAAGGAAATGGTTAAATGTTAAATTAGTGTAACCAGGGGCTGGAGAGATAGCACAGCGTGTAGGGCGTTTGCCTTGCACGCGGCCGACCCGGGTTCAAATCCCAGCATCCCATATGGTCGCCTGAGCACGGCCAGGGGTAATTCCTGAGTGCAGAGCCAGGAGTAACCCCTGTGCATCGCCAGGTGTGACCCAAAAAGCAAAAAAAAAAAAAAAAATAGTGTAACTAGAATAAAATTGGAAGGACACCCTCAGGTCCTGTGTTTCCTCCTTCTCACAAAAAACGTCTTCTCAAATTTACATACCAAATAGCTTCAGAACAGCCTGTCCTCTAAGGATCAGTTCATAAATTTCAGCCGTTTCCATGCAGACCAATTGGTGTCTCGTGTTTCTCCTACTCTAAGAGCTGGAGCAATAGTATAACAGGCAAGTTGCTTTCCCTGCACATGGAGGAGTATTCCTGAGTGCAGAGCCAGGAGTAACCACTGAGCATTGCTGAGTATGGCCCAAAAGCAAAAGTAAGAAACATTTCTCCTGCTCTAGGACTTCAAATATTACTTATAAATGAAGTATGTGACATTATTCTGGATGTTTATTTTTGTTAGTTTGTTTGTTTGTTTTCACACCCAGGAATGCTCAGGGGCTACTCCTGGCTCTGCACTCAGGAATTACTTCTGGCATTGCTCACTCAGGGACCCTATGGGATGCCAGAGATTGAACCTGGGTTAGCAACATGCAAGGCAAACGCCCTCCTCTCCGTACTATTGCTCTGGCCCCTATTCTAGATGTTTAAAACATTTAAGTGTGTTGAATTAATACTTAATTTATGCAATTTTTTTGGTTTGTTTTTGGGCCATACCTGGTAGTGCTCAGGGCTTACTTGTGGCTCTGCACTCAGGAATCACTCTTGGCTGGACTCGGGGGACTTTATGTGGTGCAGGCGATTAAATCTGAATCAGCCATGTACAAGGCAAGCGCACAGTCTGCTGTACTATCTCTTCAGCCCGAATTTATGCAAGATATTTTGAAAATATGTATTACTAGATAAATTTAGTAACTTATTAAATGACGTGGGCTGGAGCAATAGCACAGCGGGTAGGGCGTTTGCCTTGCATGCGGCCGACCCAGGTTCGATTCCTCCACCCCTTTCAGAGAGCCCAGTAAGCTACCGAGAGTATCTCGCCTGCACGGCAGAGTCTGGTAAGCTACCCATGGTGTATTCGATATGCCAAAAACAGTAACGAGTCTTAAAAATGTAGACGTTACTGGTGCCCGCTGGAGCAAATCGATGAGCAATGGGATGACAGTGATACAGTGATACAGTGATTAAATGACTTGCCAAAATTTTAACCTGATTTATTTCGGACCAGCTTTATTCATTGGTCATATATTTATAAGTTTGGAAGCCAATCATTCTCAGATGACTGGTCTCTTCTTCATTGTATACAAGATGCAACATGCTAATAAGCCTCTTCTTGGACTAGATAAATAAATGCAGATATTAGTAATGCCTAGTAAAGTATAAGCCAGACACAATTAAATGCACTTTGCATACTTCATTTTAAGTACCACAGCTAATGTTTTAATAGTGATTAATACTATTTTCTAATTTTTAAATCTTTAGAAAGCAAAAAGACTCCAGGAAAAAGCTATAGAATCCTCTAGATACAATGAACGACCACCAAATGCGGTATTTCATCGGACAGATATTAAAGGCCTTAACACAACGGTAAGTTATTTTTCTCTCTAGATGTTTTGGTTGATACTGAATATAGCTCCCAAAGAAAGTTATTTCCAAGTAGTTTAGTCTCCTATTTCTCTTTTCTCTGTTTAAATGAGGGGCAGAAATGATAGTACAGGAGGTAAGGTGCGTACCTTCAATATAGCCAACCGGGTTTTGATCACCAGCACCCCACATGGTCCCGATGCACCACCAGGAGTAGACCCTGAGCTCAGCTAATATGACTCAAAAACAAAGACTTTCATGTAGTTCATTTTCTTTTTTACTTTTTTTCTTTGTATTTTGGATCATACCCAGCTATAGCCAGGGATTACTCCTGGCTCTACACTCAGGAATTACTCCTGGTGGTGCTCAGGGGACCATATGAAATGCCAGGAATCGAACCTAGGTTGGCCAAGTTCAAGGCAAATGCCCTACCTACTGGTAGGTAGGTGAGGCTCCAGCCTCACATAATTTATTTTCATCCCTAAGGCATCTCTATCCTTACTAAGTGCTGGTTTAACTCAAACCTATACCTTTAGGATTCTCAAGAAACTTATGCACACATTAATGTAAATATTACTGCTTATGGCTCTGTGATAGAAAATGTATGGTGCCTCCTTTGCCAAAATACTGTATCCCTGTTGTCCTCATCTGGACGTATTTGCCCCAGATTGCAGTGCCAATAATCAGAAGTAGAATCAAATGTATTTTTCCTAGTTCCGAAGTCCTTATCTTTCCTTTATGCCACGTTGCTTCCTAGTTACTTGTTAGTTACTTTTTATATTTTTTCTCTAGTAAGCATAAGTATGAATGGGTGGGCCAGATGATAGTACAGCAGATTGGGCCATATGGTCTGAGTACCACCAGGAGTGATCCCTGAACGCAGAGCCAGGAGTAAGTCCTGAGCACCACCAGGTATGACACAAAAACCATAAAAAAGCAAAGGAAAAACAACAGCTTTTGCCCTTATTGAGAATATTATAAGTGGACTCCTCCGTATTTGCTTCTTTAGGTGCCATCTGGTCGGGTAGTCACAGTGGAAAGTACTCCTAACAGGTTGCTGGGAGGTCCTCTGGCTGATACAGACATTGCCGTTAAGAAGCTTCCTATTCGTGGAGGAGCCTTACAAAGGGTGAAAGGAGGGAAAGCCGAGGATGAACCAAAGAAGAATGCTGCAACATGAGTGCTCTATTTAAAAATAAATCCTGCTTATAATTTTTTAGTGAAATATATCTTTGTATACAAAAGTAAAGCAAATATTTTAGAATGAAAGTTTTTATATTATGAAATAAAAGCAAATATAGTTTATTTTTATTAAAAATATCAATATATAGCCTAGGTAAGCTATCATCTATTTCTTTGGAAAGACTACCAATGGTTCTTCGCTGAAATTGTTAAATATATTGTACGGGTTAAGCGTGTGAACTGCTATAACTGAGTGAAGACAAAATAAAACACTGGCTCTATAGCTATGAAATCTAGGAATTATTAATACTATAAGCATTATTAACTCTAGGGACTGAAAGTATGTGAACGGGACCTTCCAGTGATTGCTTTTATCACAAAAGTCTCTGCAGCTGCCTCTGAGCTTGGAATCCCTGACCTGTCAGAAGCCACACCCCATGGCTTTTACCGTGACTAAGGACTGTCTACTCTGGGAGCCGGTATCAGATAACCCCACCCAAAGTATATCAATGAGATGGGGATCTGGATATTGTTACCAAAAATATATGTAATCACTGGGCATTCAAATTTTGCGACAAATACATTGATCAAAGTGAAATAGATTATCTTTGTTATAAAAAGCAAAAGTTAGTCATGAAGTGAACAATAAAATTTTAAATGCAGATGGTCTTCCTCTTAATATATGCTAAGCAAATTCTAATGTTACTTTAATGGGGAAGGGAAAGGGAGATTGGGGAGGGTCTTCCAGCCTTTGGGGTAGAGGTATCTGTATCTTCCCAAAAAACAGAAGGCTGATACCGTAAATGCTGGATGTAGAACCAAGTATCTGTATCTCTGGTTGATATTACGAGGTTTTCATAGTATTTCTACACTCTCATTTACCCCTGTTTCTACCCAGAAAGCCACATAATTGAGTTTATGGTCAGGACAGAGAGAAGAAAAGAGAGAAAGAGACAGAGACACACAGAGAAAAGACAAGACCTGTCTAGATTCTATCCCGTTGTTTGCACTCAGTACATACAAGCGCTCCAGTAGAACAAGCCCATACTTGTAGCATTTGCCAAATTACTGTGTAACTATTTCATCTTTGATAAATTTAAAACTACCTACCTGATGCTACTAATAGCAGAGTTGGGAAGATAGTCATTGAAATCTACTTTCATTATCAAAAAAGAAAAGACTCCATTTCTCCACTGCTCCCACTTTCTCCTACTTCATCATGCCTCTTCCTCCCACTACTCAATCCTCAGAAATTTCCCTTTGCCTGTGAGGATAGTAGCACCAACAACCAGAGATTTACAGCTGTTGTGGTGGTTCTCACTGGAATGAGTTGCCAGTTCACCTTTGACCCACGTTCTCTCACCTGACCTAACTGATCGTTCTCCTTATGGCCACAGCAGTAGATCGCATACATCAGTTCGTCACTGACCTTTGTTCTCTCTTGAATCCCTTTCTCTATTACTAATGTACCTAACAAGATAGTAGAAAATAGTGTTATTCCCGAGTTTCGAATCCCCAGTCACATAGAGACCAAATCCACACACAATAATGCAAAAACAAAGGAACTTTATTGCTAGCTCAAGCTAAGGTCCAAGTCTCATCCAACACAACGACCCTGACTCCAAATCACAAGCGGTTTACATAGGTTTCAAAGTTAAAAAAGCATTATGGTAACAGTGGTCAGGCTTAAACAATGAAACAATTTCTGGCACTAGTCATTGTTGATAGGGCGTATGGTGATTGATTGAGCCCACCTGCTGGGTCCAAGGACTTCCCAGTGGGGTCTTGATTGGCTAGTTTCTCATTGTTTCACTGCTGGGAAACCAAAACGGTTTCAGTTCCAGGAACTGAGCCTGAGGCCTAGCAAATGATTTTGCTGATTTCCATTGCCTGTCATGGTGTCAGTTTGGCCCTTACAATAGAATTTGTTTCTCTTCTTCGCAGGAAGTTATGAGTGCAAAGATTCTATGTAAAGGGCATTTACTGAACTCTATTAGACAGACAGTAAGATCACACACACACACATTTTTTAACTGTATTTTTTAATTTATTAAAGCTCCATGATTTATAGTTATTCACAGGTGAGCTTTAGACATACAGTGTTCTAGCACCAATCCCTCTCCCCAGTGTCAACTTCCTCTGGTTGAGGGAGATCTCCTCCCCACCTTGGCTCCCCTCCCCCACCTCCTGCATCCTAACAAGCATCTTTTTAAAGTTTAGTTATTATAGTTTGGGTCTCATGGCTTTAGTGTTGTTGACTCTGCTTTGGATATTTAGCTATAATGTTTCTTTATACTACGAATGTACCTGAATTCTTTTGATTGCCCCTCCACACCCACACCACATACTTCCTCCTTTTTTCCCATGACCTTGATTTCTTGCCTTCTCTCCTTCGTATACTCCCCGACAAAGGGTTGTTTAGGCATCTCTCCTTTAAAACACTGCAGTCCCTTGTCCTGTTATTCTAACTCTACATGTAAGTGAGATCATCCTCCTGTGTTTGTCCTCTGGCTTACTTTACTTAACATGATATTCCCAGCTCCATCCATGATGCAGCAAATTGCATGGTTTCACTGTTCCTTCTACCTGTGTAGTATTCAGTTGTGTGTATATACCATATCTTCACGATCCACTTATCTCTCTTAGACATCTCAGATGATTCCATATCTTAGTTATTGTACTAAGTGCGGCAATAAATAATGGTATGCATGTGTCCTTTGACTGACTGTTTTTCTGTCCTGGGAAAGATACCCCAAAGTGGAATTACTGAGTTGTATGACAGGTCAATTCTAAGTTTACTGAGATCCCATTTTTAAAAAGTACCTGGACCAGGGACTGGAGCGATAGAGGGTAGGGCATTTGCCTTGCATGCGGCCCACCCAGATTCGATCCCTCCATCTCTCGGAGAGCCCAGCAAGCTACCAAGAGTATCCCGCCATCACAGCAGAGCCTGGCAAGCTACCCGTGGCATATTCGATATGCCAAAAACAGTAACAAGTATCACAATGGAGACGTTACTGGTGCCTACTCAAGAAAATCGATGAACAATGGGATGTTCTACAATGCTACAGTGCTACCTGGACCAGAGAGATGGCACAGGATATAAGGCAAGTGCCTTGCACACACACACATTGCTGTTTGAATCCCCTACACCACATATGGTCCCTTGAGCAATGCCACGAGTGTCCAAAATATTATATAACTAACCATCATGCAGTAATAATGTGGATATTACAGGATATATGTCATTTTTGCATATAGTTAAGACATATCTAATTTGTGATTTGGACTGACTACATTTAAGGCAGTCTGATGTCTGTGTAGAATTTCTATGTAGATTTCTCCTTCTATGCAGAGTTTACCCACCAGTAGGACAAACATAAGTGTTTTGCAGCAATGATAATCACTGTAACAATTCCCTGAAACAACACTGTGTTTGAATTGTCCCTGCAGTGTACCCTCCAGGCTCAGTGAGTACTTGCTGAATGAATGAGTTTTTTTTTAAATAATATCCTACATACACATACCATTATTTGTGCCATGGGAGAAATTCTGAAGAAGTTTTAAAAGAACATGGTATCTAAGTACATGCAAAAAGGCTTTTTAAATTCAAAACAGCTCTAAAATCAGAATACTAGCTTTGTCAACTGTTATCAAAATTTTAATAATCTAATTAATATGTAAATTCAATTAGGAGGACTGGAAAAGTCGTTGATTTTTAAAGGCTAACAATTTTATAAATTAAAGCAGAGCTGTAATAAAATTTGTAAGACAACTCTAAGTAATTGAGATCTAGCCGAAAATTTTGTGCTAAACTTATAATCTTGCTTTATGTCACTGAATTTTTGGCCTTCAATCATATGTACACAGGTTTTCAAAGACATCTGTATTCTAAAGAAAATTGTTACACTGTACCTCTAGATAATTCTTCAGATGATCTGTAGGATATGAATAAGGAAACTTCTTGACTATTTCTCTACTCATTGTTATAAGACCCTTCCTTCCGACAAATGAACTCTTTAATCTTAAGGATTCAGATATTGGAAAGATATTTTAAATGTATAAATTCATTAGACTTATAATCTATAGATAATTATGTTTATTATTATTAGGTACATGAATTATTTGCAAAAGAACACTTGGAACAGTCCATTCTTCAATAATGGAGGTTTTTTTTCTTTTGGGGCCACACCCAGCAGTGCTCAGGGTTACTACTGATTCTGCACTCAAGAATTACTCCCAGTGGTGCATGGGGAACCATATGGGAAGCCAGGTATAGAACCCAGGTCAGCTGTGTGGAAAGCAAGCACCCTACCCACTTTACTATTGCTTCAGTCCAATACTGGAGATTCTTTTAGTGATAATATAATTGTTTTTTGACTGAATCATAGTGAGATAGACAATTACAAAGTTCTTCATGGTTGGGTTTCAGTCATACAATATTCCGATACCCATCCCTTCACCTGTGTATATTTCCCACCACCAATGTTTCCTGTTTCCCTCTGCTGCCCTCCCACCTGTCCCCCACCCTGCTTCTATGGCAGGCACTTTTCTGTGCTCCTCTCTCTCTCTTTCTCTTTCTCTGTCTCTCAGTCTCTGTCTCTGTCTCTCCCTCTCCCCTGCTCCCGCCCTTCTGGGCATTATGGTTTACAATGTAGGTACTGAGAGGTTATCATGTATATCCCTCTACCTACTTTCAGCACTCAGTTTTTGTCCAGAGTGATCATTGATCATTTCCAACTAGCACTATTTTACTGGTCCTTTTCTATCCTAACTGCCCTCCCTCCACCCTTCTACTTGTGGCAAGCTACCAATACTGGAGATTTTTTTTTTTTTTTGCTTTTTGGGTCACACCCGGTAATGCACAGGGTCACTCCTGGTTCTGCACTCAAGGATTACCCCTGGCAGTGCTCACGGACCATATGGGATGCTGGGAATTGAACCCAGGTTGGCCACGTGCAAGGCAAATGCCCTACCCGCTGTGCTATTGCTCCAGCCCCAATACTGGAGATTCTTAACCTCCTGAAATATACAATATGAAGAACTGTAGCACTGTCTGTAGCACTGTCATCCCGTTGTTCATTGATTTGCTCGAGCCGGCACCAGTAACGTGTCCATTGTGAGTTTCACAATATGGTGAACATGTATATAAAACCCCTAGTGAAGAGTCTATTGTTTCATAAGAATTTCAGAGCAGTCCCTAACTCAAAGAATGTCAAACCCAATCTGTAATTCAAAATTTTCCTTGGATCAAGGCTACCAGCTGCATTCAGTATTATTTTTGCTGCTTTTAAAATTTCTTTAATTGAACTTGGCTGTGCTGGGAGCAGCTTACATAGAAGGAAAACTGGCATTGTTGGGATATTTGACAACAGTATTCTACACCATGATAGCACTGCTTAGGAATCCCATGGGACAGATAACATTTGGTTTAATCCTAGCAAAGGCTGGACTTCTGAAACAAGTAGTTTGGTTCTTAGTGTACTGCGCATCTTGAAATTGTTTTTGAATACCTTTCTCCTTAAGAAGCAACAGACCAAATTTTTTGGCTATTGCCTAGGGCCTAAACAATGGCACAGTATAGACTTGGTGGTGGCAACAAAGGGGCTTAGGAGTCACCTAGGCTTGATTCCTTGCACCACAGTAGGGAGGGAGGTCAAAAGAAAATAAATGCACCTATTGAAAAAATACATAATATTGAAGGGAAAATAAAAGGTGAATGAAAGAATGAAGAGATGGATAAAGAGGGAATGGGATGGGAAGAGAGGGAGGGGAGGGAAAGGAGAAGCAAAGGGGAAAACAACCAAGGAAAGAGAGGAACCGGGAGAAAGGAAGGGAGGAGAAGTAAGAACAAAAACTAGAGGAATAAAAATATAGTTCTATTACATAGAAGAATACTTCAATATAAGAAGGCTTGGTAATTATTTATTTTTTCTGCTTTTTGGGTCACACCTGGCAATGCAAAGGGGTTACTTCTGGCTCTGCACTCAGGAATTGCTCCTGGCGGTGCTTAGGGGACCATATGGGATGCTGGGAATCGAACCCGGGTTGGCCGCATGCAAAGCAAATGCCCTACCCGCTGTGCTATCGCTCCAGCCCCAAGGCTTGGTAATTAAATGCGAAGAACTTACTTCTAAGACAATATTGGGGCTGTACTATCAGGTAGTACAGCAGATAGGGCATTTACCTCGCAAACAGCCAAACTGGGTTCGATCCCTGGCATCCCATATGGTTCCCCAAGCACCACCAGGAGTAATTCCTGAGTGCAAAGCCAGGAGTAACCCCTGAGCATCTCTGGGAGTGACCCAAGAAGCAAAAAAAAAAAAAAAAAAAAAAAGACAATATTGGCTCTAATTTTAGAAGTTTTAAATGCAATATTACAAATAAGATACTTTATAAAATTTGCTACAGTATTGCTCCATTAACTTTATTAAAATAGTAAATTTGCATATTAGGTGGTTTTCTTTCAAACAAAAATGCTTTACAAAGATGCTCTAAATGAAAAACTACTGATAAATTATCTGTAAAAGATGGAATGCTAATTCAATATAACTCTATTAAATAATTACACATCAACAAAAATACAATCATCAACATTAAATAATTTGAAATAATTTTGATTAATACTATAGAAAATAATTTGACCACTTGAATGCTGATAAACTTTCAGGATGTATCATCTTGCTTAAGGTATTTTCCAAGTTCTCATTCTTAAATGTAGAAAATGTCTTGTAAAACCCAGTCCTATAAGGTTAGAGAGAAAAAAATGTTAATATTTTTCTCTACTATGACTTATACAAATAGGTTCCCCTTTTATGCTGCTCCATTGAAAAAATTAAAAATCTCAAAATCTTAAAAATACAATGAAAATTTAGGCCTAGGAAGTAGCTAAGCAGAGAACATTTGCCTTATGTATATGAGGCCCTGGGTTCAAACCCTAGCACCATCAAATATACATATATGTGTGTATACATATATACTTGTATATAATATGAATATTAGGTTAGATTAAGTTACTATAAACTATGCATATGGGAAAATAATTTTAATGACCTAGCAAAATATCATATTCCAAAATAATTTAGAATCAACTGTTTGCACATCAGAGCTGCTATGGTTTCTAAATGATGTCAAATCAGTAAAAGATTTTAAAAAAAGCTTATCATTTGTTTGCTTGTTAGATACAAAATCTGAAGGAGTAAATAGTGACTTTTTAAGAAAAATTGCTGTTTTCTTAAGTACACATTTAGATTACCTCTAGTTATCTTCTGTAGAAAATCTGCCTCAGGAGGCATCACCTGTCTGCGGCCCATTCCATGAGATCTTGAAAGTAAGCAGTCTACATACATGTCCCAAAAATCCTGAGCTATACTTAAGAAGACATTGTAATGCCTAGGTCGCTGGGATTTTTGCAGGAATAGCATGAAATTCCAGAGAGCATCCACACTGTGCTCTATCTTGAGTTCCTTGAGATCTATCAGCGTCAAAGAACAAGTGTTCCAACACTGGAGATCAATGTCTTCTGTGATCCCAGGGCTGATGCTGGCGAGCACTCCCTTCTGAAATTCAAAATCAGCTTGAATCAGACTGACCAGAATCAGGCAGCCCAGAGGTAGGTAGAACCATCTTCTTATGGCAAAACCCATATTCTCTATAGAAGCAAAAAGAAAGGCGAGGTATTTTTAATTTAAAAAGATAATTATCCAATTAACTACTGTCCAGTTTAAATATTAAAAATACATCAACATACACATATGGTTCTGAGCAAGCCAGATTTGCCTACTATGTATTTACTGATTTTCTTTGGTTTCATACTCCAGACCTGCTTTTGGGAAGATATTCCGATTTATTTAGCAATATTTTGATAAACAGTCTCCAGGAGCCACTGAAATTCAACATATATCCCTGGAGATATAAAAGTTTCATCACAAACCTTTAGAGCTGGAAGAGATTTGCAAAAATAAAAACATGTACACCAACCTCCCTCCTTTACAGATTAGGGATTGTGGGGGGAAGGGGGAACCCATCTCAATTAATGATAGTAAATTCACAAGTCTCCTGTCTCCCTCTCCAAGTCTCTTCACCATATTTCAACTCCATGGATTTAAATGAAGCCCAGTCTATGTAGCACAGTGGCGTGGGGCAGGCGGAGAGCTGAGGGTTTTTTTTTTATGCTAATATTATAAATCTATTAACCCAAGAGGCGCTGGGCTGCTAACTACAATAAATATATTAAGTATAAAAGGACCTGACGCTTCATTTTCATTCACTGAGAAATACTTGCATTTTAAGTGCTTTAAGAATTAAGCACCGGTGTCTGGTGGGATCCCTGGCTTCTCTCAAGTTGTTCCTAGTTGCAGAGATTTCACAGCCACCTAAGGAGCATCCAGTAAAGGTGATAAAAGCCTGACAACTGACCCATCCTCCCTCCACCCCCACCCCACCCCACCCCCGCAGAAAATTGATCGAAAGCATAGAGCTGAATGGAAAGGAAGAACTAAGTTGGCATTGAATTGTTTGACCATTCCAGTCTGGCTTGGGAGATGGCTCTGGAACCAGCTCTTCGACAGTTCCTGGGGAGGAGGGTGGGGAAACCAGAACCTGAAAACATTTCTCAATTCTCGCTTTCTGTTCCAGTCCCCGCCGCTCCCCACCTGCCCACCAAAAGTTGGGATAAGGGGACAGACCCAACGCTACCAATGTTAAACTTTGCTCATTGAGGTCGTTCCGCACCATCGCGAACATTGCAGATCCCTCCCCAAACTCAGCTGTTGCGCGGCCCGGGGCTAGATGACACGGAGTCTAAAAGGGAGGGATGATGATGGGACCAGAGGATTGTCCTTCGCGGAGAACTTCGGGTGTCTCTGCACGGTCCCCGCCCCCCGCGTAGAGAGGAAAACCCGCGTGGAAGTAGTACCTCTCGGGCCCTGCCTCGCCCGCGGCGCGCTGGCTGCTCCCGGCCCGCAGGCACCGAGGTCTCGGAGATGCTCCCGCCGCCGCCGGGGAACTGTCCCGGTGCCCCGCGCTCGCCCGGCCGCCTCCGCCGCGCTGCGCTCCGGCACTGCGGAGCATCCAGTAAAGGTAACCCAGCCGCGGCCCCGCACCATCAGCCGCGCCCCTTTTCTAGGGGTCCAGGGAGCGGCGCGCTTCCGGGCTCCGCCCTCACCTTCCCAGTGGGGAGCCCCCACGCGCGCACACGAATCAGCACCCCAGCGTTCCAAGTGAGCCACCGCTCAGGGGCCTCCTTGATCGCTCGCTGGCGCGCTCTTTTCTTCTCCCAGTCTTTTCTGGTTTAAAAGGTCCCCCAAGGTAGAAGTCGGCCCACATCCCTAAGCTCCTTCCACCCACCAGCCTCCATGGCCAGTTGCCCAGGCAGAGAAAAACTTCAATACGGCCCCATTAAAATCCTGGAGTTCCCTGATGGATTCTAACCTGTAGCTAAGTCCCATTTAGATTTAAATTACTAATACTAACATGCCCCTCTCGGAGAGCCGGGCAAGCTACGTAGAGTATCTCGCCCGCAGGGCAGAGCCTGGCAAGCTACCCATGGCTATTCCATATGCCCAAAACAGTAACAAGTCTCACAATGGAGACCTTACTGGTGCCGGCTGGAGCAAATTGATGAAGGATGAGATGGCAGTGACAGTGACAATACTAACATGCACACAGGCACAAAGACTCCCTACACCTAAATACACAGTTTAATACTGAGAAAACAGGCACCCCCACACACACCTCCCCCATCCCTTCCTGTCCTTCCCCCCCCTTTTAACTTTTTTCCCCCCTTCATTTTTTCTTTGTTTTAGAACCACACCTGGGAGTGCTCAGGGGCTTAGTCCTGACCCTACTATTAGGGATCACTCCTGGTGGTGCTTTGGGTATGTTACCCACTACTGTATTCTCTGTAACCACCTCCAACTCCCCCCCCTCATTTTTCTGGTTGTTATATGTTTGTTTTTAGTCTTCAGTGGAATGAATACTCCAAACAAGTCCTTATCTGTGTAATGTTCAACAATTTCAGCCTCAACATATCTTTTGGACTATCTTCATGTATAAGTCTTCTATGCCAAATTTGCAAAAACTATAATCAAATTAGATAGGATATTAAATCAATACAAGGCTAATTGCCTCCGCCCCACTTACTCTTTTTTAAAAAAATTTTTTATTTTATAAAGTAAGTAACCATTTTTACACCTTCCTACCACCATATTTTGGGTGTTTCTATTTTGAATCCCAATCCCTGCCCAAAGCAGAATCAAAATAATATAATATTTCTCTGTAAGATTGGTTGCCTCCTACTTTGAATCCCATAAAATGTGGTGCGGTAATCTTGGAGTATGGGTAGTGTGTGTTCTATGAAATGTATGAAGTGTCATGCAGGAAAAGGTTCACTCGTGTGTGAAGCTCGGCCCCAGTGTGTGGAGAGCGATGGCTCCACTTACTCTTAAGCAGTAGCTTGTCTTCTGGGTTCTTGAGCTGGAATGGGAAACTAAGAAGAGTGCCAAACTCATTAGCCCAGTTTCCTAGTCCCGTCCCTAAATCCATCCTCTCACAGTTCTACCAAGCTCTCCCTTACACTCTTCTTTTTTTTGTTGTTTTTTGTTTTTTTGCTTTTGGGGTCACACCTGGCAATGCACAGGGGTCACTCCTGGCTCTGCACTCAGGAATTACCCCTGGCAGTGCTCAGGGGACCATATGGGATGCTGGGAATCGAACGCGAGTCGGCCACGTGCAAGGCAAATGCCTTACCCACTGTGCTATCACTCCAGTCCCCCTACACTCTTCTTTATAGCAGAAGAGCTGTTTATTCAGTAGTTCTGCCATGACAATATCTCTTTTCTTGTCCCCTCATTTTTTATGATTAGCTTATGCACAAAACAGAACTGAGAGAAGATTAAATTAATTCATTCAGGTAGGACATACACAAGTGCATCACTCACCAGCTTTTCCTCTGCTTCAAGGTTCTGAGATTTGTGTTCCCACCATTAGTCACGAGTTTTTGTTTTTTGCTTTTTTTGGGTCACACCCGGCAATGCACAGGGGTTACTCCTGGCTCTGCACTCAGGAATCACCCCTGGCGGTGCTCAGGGGACCAAATGGGATGCTGGGAATTGAACCCGGGTCGGCCGCGTGCAAGGCAAACGCCCTACCCGCTGTGCTATTGCTCCAGCCCCAGTCACGAGTTTTTGAAGCTAGATGAGGCACTGCAAATGATCCACTTAGCATCCACATCTCATCTGACACCAGGGCACCACACTTCCAAGGAAACCCTCTCCTACAAAAGCTGCTTTCTAGATAAACTTAATGGTGGTAATAATGCTCCTCTTCCCTCTGTGTGAGTTTCAAGGTAAAGCGTGGGCATGGGTAACTCAAGCATTCAGTGGCCTAGAGTGGTTCCTCTGGCTGGCCCATGGTGAAGGGCAACGAAGGACCAGGGGAACAGAGAAACAGGCTGATTGGTAGACAGTCTATTTCTCTCTCTCATCCCCAGCATAGTCTGATCTCTCCCTTACAGCACAATCATAGTCATAGTTTTGATTGTAGTCCCAGTCATCATAGATCCATCATCATCGTCCCCATCATAGTCCTCATAGTCATCATCTCTCTAGTTCTGATCTAGTCTAGTCCTTCTCTCTCTCTAGTCCCCTCTTTGCTCTTACAGCACAGTTATTAGAAATGGCTCAAACCTCCCCCCAAAAGAAAGGGGGAGAGATAGCTCAGTAAGCTGGAGTGAACCCTTGCCACCATATGTCCCTTAAACAGTGAGCCAGGGAAGCTCCTGAGCTCTAGTGGTGTGGTGCATAAACAAACACAAAAAACCACAATTACTATCATATCATTAGTTGGGGCTTATGGGGCCAGAGAGAGAGCTAGAGAGATAGGAGAGCGGCTAGGGCTTGCCTCGATCCCTAGCACTCCATATGGTTATCAGTGTCCTGAGCATCACTGCCCGGTGTGCACCCCCCTCCAGCCCTACAAAAAGAGTGTACCATTATCATAATAGAAAAATAAAGCAAGTAAACAGAAATCCTCAACAATTTCACAAGTTATTGTTCAGACTTTGTTGCTTGATCATCATACAGAATGTTTACAAAAAGAGATTACATGGGGGCCAGAGTGATAGTATTGCAGGGAGGGTGCTTGCCTTGCATATGGCTGACCCAGGTTCCATCTCCAGCTCCCTATATGGTTCCCTGAGTCTGCCAGGAGTGATCCCTGAGCCCAGAGTCAGGAGTAAACCCTGAGTACTACTACGTATGACCCCCAAACAAAAACAGCCACAAAAAAGATAATATAGATTTCCACCTATTTTGAAATTTAGAAAATAAATGCATTTCTTAAGATATGCAATAGTAAATATAAAATTATAAAGAAAACTATAAACTACTTAATACTGTGTAGTAATAAAAATATTGCAGAACAACATTTGTGACGTCATTGAAAATCAGAGAGCTAATATAGGAGCTAGTGCGCTGTTGCTGGTTCATTCCTCAGCACATGATCCCTCAAGCATCTCTGAGTGCAGCCCTAGAGGCTCCAAGTACCGTTGAATGATCCCCAGTGCCAGAGGGCCTAACAGTACCACATCCTTGAATGCTCACCTGCTTGGCCAGTATTCACTCCCAAACTCCTGAGCACTACTTGGGAGCTTCCTTCTAATAAATCAAATAACATCATTCTTGGGAGGAAATTAATCTTTAAATATATGATAACAAAGAAAAGAGACTAAGAAACAGGATCATAACCATTACAACTTAACTTTGAAGGAAAACAATATAATAAAAGTCCCTAGAAGTTGAGTTGAGGTTTTTATAAAAGCATGATGCATTAAGGGGGAAAAAGAACAAATTCACTTTTTGGTTCATTTTTGGGTCACGCCCAGCAATGCTCATTTGTTACTCCCTCCTGGCTCTACATTCAGGAATCACTCCTGGTGGGGTTCAGGAGACCATATGAGGTGCCAGAGATCGAACCTGGGTTGGCAGCATGCAAGGCAAATGCCCTACCCACTGTACTATTGCTCCAGGCCCTCTTTTGGAAAAAAATATACTTTATTGATTGAGATTCTAGGGGATGAATGGGAGGGGCATTGTAGTACACGGAGGAAGGAGATGAGTACATTGGTGATGGGGAGGTGTTAGAGTAATGTGCCTGAGAAGCCATCACAAACTGTATTGTAAATCACAGAATCTCAATCCTCTATACTACATGGTACCTCAAGCACCATCAGGGTGTCCCCTCCCTAACAGAACAGAGCTAGGAGTAGCCCCAAAGCACTGGATGTGTGCCCCTCAATCCAAAAAAGCAAGACAAAACATCAACAACAATAAGGAGAAGGGACTCACTGTCAACTAAATGGGCCACTTTATTAGTTCAGTAATAGAGAAATTATCGGGAAGGGCAATCTTCTTTACTCAGTTTGTCCATTCAAATGCCAATCCCATACAAAAGGACCTTAAGAGATACAAAAGGACCTTAATGGATACAATCCCATGAAAATCATCTTATCCTGGGGATTGTTTTTGTATATATATTTACTGAGAGGCTCAAATAAATTCAAGGGTCTGAGGGGCCGCTCCAGGTAATCATTTGCTGTTGTTTTTCATTAGTTCTTTTGAGGGTTTTTGTGTGTGTGTGTGTGTGTGTGTGTGTATGTTGTGGGGTGGTGGGGGAGATCATAGCTGATGCCCAAGGATTACTTTTGGCTTTGAGCTCAGGAATTACTCCTGCTGGTGCTCATGGGACCTTATGGGATGGTAGGGATCAGACCTGGGTTGACCGTATGCAAGGCAAAGATCTTACCCACTGTTCTATCTGTCCAGTCCCCACTCCGTATAATCCTCAGCCAACCTAGGATGTGATTGAGAGCAAGGGCCCATGATGTGATGCTGCTAAGCCCCAAAATGCAGGGATGATCAGGGTCATCAGGCACGATTGGGGAATTCCAGGATTGCAAGCAGTGATACTAAGGGAGAAGGAGCTAAGCTGTGCTGAATATCAATCCTGTGGCCAAATTGTATACTACGTTCTGAGCTCCTAGAAATACTGCTTAACCAAATATCTGAGCACCCAAGTCAAGTTAGATACATATAATAAACAATCACATGTAGTAACAGACACTCTTAGAGTGAAGGGGACTGAAAATTGGCTCCATTAGTCTAGAGGATAAATAAGCTCATCTTGCAAATTTGAGCATGCACATAACCTAGAATAAGTTGTTTCACTCAAAGCTATGTATCTTGAAGAAGCTCTCACATGTAGATACCAAGAGACATACACTAGAATAAAATACTCAACAGTAGCATTGTTCACAAAATTTTAAAAAAATGGAAATAACATGATCACTTAAAGAATTTAAATTAACTGTGGTTTGCTCATTTAAAAGGATATTTGTTCAGTAGTGAAAATGAAATAGAATGCAGCAATACTCATTATACGTGAAAAATTGCAGCAGACCCCTTTCTATAAATTTTTAAAAACAGCAAAATAAAACCACATGTCTTCACACACATATATATGCACAAGACAATTTCATGGTATGAAAATGGTTAATATAAAATTTAGGAGAGTGGATAGGATATACCCATCCAAAGGGATATACTAAAATAGAGAATGAGGTTTAGAAAGAGAGCATCTATGGATAGTAGACTCATTAATACATAGTAAAACTATTAGGATAGTAATAATGATATATTTCAAATTTAAAAAAAAACTTGGTTAGTTGTCACATTGAGATGAGATGGAAATAGAAGAAAAGAGAAAAAAATTTTAAATCATGTTTACTTACAGAGATCACAATTACAAATATGTAAAATGGGAAGAAAGATTAGTGGGGAGCATATAATTGATGCAGAACGTGTTACATTGGACTTAAATATGAAAAAAATAGAATTGATTCTGGATATTGTGGAATGCCGTGCTATTGCTCCAACCCATGGAATGAATATCTAAACTCTAAAAATATAACTAATTTGAAAGACAGCTCTAGCTCTTTTATTTTGCTTCTTTTTTGTAATTTTTAATTTTAATTTTTTTTTTGTTGCTACACCTTGCAGCTACTGGGGATCTCTTGCAGCTTGGTCCCTGAGGGGCCAGAGAGACAGTATAGCAGGAAGGATATTTGCCTTGCTCATGGCTGACCCAGGTTTAATTCCTGGCACCACATATGGTCCCCTGATCCCCACCAGAAGCGACCCCTGAGTTCGGAGTCAGGAGTAAGCCCTAAGCATAGCTGGGTGTGGCCAAAATAGACAAACAACAAACAAATACCTAGCTAGGTCCTTGAAAGAACAAGTGGTGTCAGGAATTGAACTTGGGCATCTAATATGCAAAGTATGTGCCAGTCTGTTGAACTATCTCTGGAGCCCTGTGGTCACAAAATATATTTTTAAATAGCTGCAATAAATTCATGTAGAAATTAATATTTAACATAAGTTTTAAAAAGATAAGCTCAAGTTAATTACCTATCAAATTTATCATTATATTCGTAGCAAATATTTGCCTAGCTGTGCATTGTTTTTTTTTTTTAATTTCTTATTTGAAAATGATTTTTATTGAAGCATTGTGATTCTCAAAGTTATTTTTAGTTGAATTTCAAGCATGAATTTTCCAACAACATTCCCATTATTAACTTTCCTCTACCAATGTTCCCAATCTCTCTCATACCCCCAGCCTGCCTCCTTGACAGACACATTTTTTAAAATAATTTATTTATTTTTAATTAGAGAATCACTGTGAGGGTACAGTTACAGATTTATACACTTTTGTGCTTATACTTCCCTCATACAAAGTTTGGAACCCATCCCTTCACCAGTGCCCATTCTCCACCACCCGTAAACCCAGTGTCCCTCCCACCCTCCCCAATCCCATCTCTCCCCCACCCCACCATGCCACTGTGGCAAGGCATTCCCTTCTGTTTTCTCTCTCTAATTAGCTGTTGTGGTTTGTGCATTGTTTTTATTGCAATTCTTTTTACCACCAACAGGTATTTCTTCCAATTCCCAGCATAGTCCATTTCTTCAGTCTTTCATCTCTGAAATATCAAAGAAAGGACTCTCTCTCTCCTTTCTACTCTGTCACGTTAGGCCCTGACCCCACTTCAGAGTTTCTTCTAATTCAATCTCCTTCTGCATGTAGCTGTTCATTTTCTCTACATTACTTGGTATTTGTTTGCATTTCTGTTTGTCATCTACATAGGGTGTTTTTTTCCCCACCAGAGCAATAATCCTCCCTAAAATATTTTTTTTTCTTAAAGAAATATTTTATTGAACCACCGTGAAAACAAAAAAAATACAAAGCTTTCAGGTTTAAGTCACAGTCAAATACTGATTAAACCACCATCCCTTCACCAGTGCACCTGTTCCACCACCAAGAACCCCAATACACCCCCCTCCCACCCCACCCCCCATCTAAGTAGCTAATGATATTCCCATTATTCCCTATATATTGAGTACATTTCATATTTCCATACAGAACTCACTATTATTGATTGGAAATCTTCCCCAACAATCAGGCCTGCTGAATAGGCATCATCTAATAATTTCTCTTCATTGGTAAGAGTGAAGACTTTGAGTCTTCACTCAAAAAATCGCGGCCGCGCGGTTTTGGGTTTCTATTATTTTAGCTCAGATCACAGTCAAAATGGATGGCTGCAAGAATCCGCTCTGGTGCCAAAATGGGTTAGGAGACCTCAGGATCACAGTCAATAGGCGCGGAGGCTCTGCTTCTCGTGCCGCGGCTCTCGGTTCATCTCTGGGTGGAAACTCCTCCCTAAAATATTATCTTTATTTCAAGTTTTTCTTTTTGGGTGAGTGGGGCATATCCAGCAGTGCTCAGGGATCACTCCTGGTTCTGTATTCAGGGATCACTCCTGGCAGTGCTGGGGACCATCTGCGGTTCTGAGAATCAAACCTGGATCAGCAGTGTTCAGCAGTGTAAAAAGCTATCTCTCTCTTGTCCCTATTTCATGTTTTTCTAGTGACTAGCATAGAATATAATGGTCACACCCAAGGACAAGGGCCAGAAAGACTGCTCCATAGCTGGAATCCTGTCTCATGAGCAGAGGGGAGAAGGCACTTGGAATACAGAAGGGATCATTAAGAAAATGATGCCTGGAGGAATCAGTCGGATGGGAGATGTGTGCTGAAAGTAAGTAATGGACCAAACATGATAACCTCTCAGTATCTGTATTGCAAACCATAATGCCCAAATGTAGAGAAAGAGTATGAGGAATATTATCTGCCATGAAGGCAGGGGGAGGGTGGGATAGAGGGGGTATACCGGGAATATTGGTGGTGGGGAATGTGCACTGGTGGAGGGATGGTGTTTGATCATTGTGTGATTGTAACCCAAACATGAAAGCTTGTAACTATCTCATGGTGATTCAATAAAATTAAATAATAATAATAATAATAAATACCTGGAACCTGGAGGAAAAACAAATATAATGGTCACTCGAAAAATAGCTTTGGATAATTTCAACTTTATATCCATTATTGGCACAATTTTGAAGGTTTTTCAGCTACTAAAAATCACCTGTCTTTTATTTATTTTTATTTAATCACCATGAGATACAGTTACAAAGTTGTGTATGATTGGGTTTCAGTCATATAATGTTCCAACACCAGTCCCTGTACCAGTGCACTATGGTTTGCTGTTACTGAAATGGTATTTTGCATATCACTTTACCTACTTTCAGTACTCAGTTTTTGTCTAGAGTGATAATTTCCAACTATCATTGTCATCCAAGACTCTTGGAACTAGAGGGTAGTTACTTGTGAAGACTTCCTGATTTAGTCAGACCACAGTCTTTGCCCCCATGTTCACTATCTTCCACTTAGTAGCAGCTCTGTCACACTTGTGTTAATCACATCTCTCCTTTATACAATATGCTTCTCCAGGAAATACTGCCTTCACAACACATAGAATTCAGAAGAGCACTCCACACAGAGCAGGGATATTTGGCTGACTAATGCTGAATATCCACAGAAAGAATAATTTTTCTTTCATTGATTTTTCTGACTCATTGTAATGAAAGACATTAATTTAATGTTTACCACTGCAATTGCCTCTAGTACACCTTAATAACATTGTATTAATCAAAGTGTGATTCAATGACCTTGGGCAGAAAGAGCAGGAAATAAAGTTGAAACAAATAAGTACCCTACAGAGAAAACAAGCACTCTTGTCTGCTGAATAATTTAAGTGAAGGAAGACATCTTTTATTCAGGTACATAGAAGACAGTGATGAACAAAACATTGTCTTGGTGTTGGGAGAGAAAAAAGAAAAACTTCAGGAGAGGAGCTTAGCAAAAAAATAAAAGGATTAATCCTCACCCCTACAATAAAGGTCAGCTAATAGAAGTATTTTGTTGTCACTGTATAAGAACAAAAGGAATCTGAGAGATAGATAGTACAGAGGGTAGAGCACTTGCCTTGCACGTGGCCAACCTGGGTTTGATCCCTGGTACCCCATATGATCCCTCAAGTCTGTAAGGAGTTATCATGGGGCCCAATCCCCCATTCCCACCTCCAAACAAAAATGAATGAGGAATTCAAGTGTTATGTTAGTTATAGTTTATTTTGGTTTAGCTGACACATAGAAAATATTTAAAATAAACATCTTATATTCAATGACCCATTTTTCTCTACATTTTTCTTTTAAGTGATTGCTGTAAAGATCACAATTTATATGACATTTATTAGTAAGCTGTGATAATCAGCTTACTAGATATATCTTTAATGTTTCAGACTTAGGGGTAATGTTGAATCAATTTATGTAAAATGCAGAAAGCTTACAAGGTATGAGTCCATTTAATTGCCCATATAATTTTTCTATAATTATCAGCTACATAACATTTACACATATTATGGACCCATGGTAAAATGTTATAGTTTCTAATGCTCTTCATTTCCCTCCTAAAAATCTGAATTCTGACTGTTTTTACTTGTTATCAATCTGAACTTCTCTAGTATTTCCTGTAGTGCATGCTTTCTGTCAATGTAATTTTACCTTTATCTGAAAATGCCTTTATTCACTTATTTTGTTTGTTTCTGGATCACACCCAGCAGTGCTAAAAGCTAACTCCTAACTTTGTACTCAGAGGTTACTATTGGCTGTGAAAGGGATCCCTATATCATGCCAGGGATTGAACCAGGGTCTACCATGTGCAAGATAAGCACCTCACCCACTGTACTACTTTTCTGCCCCCATCTTTCATTCTTAAGAGATAATATTCATTGACAGTAAAATTCTATATAGATGTAGGTTTTGTCCCCAGCATCGCCCCCTGTCTCCACCAAACACACACTCCCATGCCATTTTTGTTGTTGCAGTAACCAGAGATAACTCCCATCCTTGGGTGTGATGTTGTTTGTGGTGCCCACTTGTTTGTGGTACTATTTGGGGGTTATACATATGGTTAAGATGTTTAAACACTCAGCTTGGGCTCATCAAGGATTGCATATTTTTAATTGTGATATTTGCACATGTGCTCATGGATGTCATACTCTGAGTTGTGGTGTGCATAGGTATTCTTGCTGTAGCATTCGTTGGGTGACCGACACTTAAATTATGCTCACACTCATGCTCACCAGTGGTTGCACAGTTTAGTTGTGATCCTCACACACACCTCTCTGCAGCTTACTAGAGATCTTCCACTATGTTGACACCAAGATATCCCTAAAGAGCAAAATCACTAGGATTGCATTTACACTGGTGGATAGCACCAGGGATTAAATTTGTGGTCTTATTCTTACAGGTGTTTTTTGGGGGATGGGGGATGGGAGCAACACCTGGTAGTGCTCAGGAATTACTTCTGGTGGTGCTCAGGGGACCATAGTGGCACTGGAGAACAAATGTAGGTATATATATATATATATCTACATTTATATATATGTGTGTATATATATACATATATATATCTGTAAAAAACTTCCTCTAAGATTGGTTGTCTCCTACTCTTAATTCCATCAAGCGTTGTGCAGTACTCTTGGAATATGGGTAGGGTGTGTGGTATGAAGTGTCATGCAGCTGCAAATGCGGCCATGTGGTCCAGGAATACATTCACTCATGGATGAGGCTTGGCCTGAGCATGTGGAGAGCAGCCGTGAGCATGCAACAGTTGAATTCTGGAGGTTTTCAGCTACCATAGCTGGGTCCCTTGGGACGGGGAAGGGTCTCACCCACCCCCTTCCGGGGTGTTCCGAATGTACACAGGGTCTGGCATCATGGTTATGGCAACCATCATGTTGAACTCAATCTTAAAAAATTTAGACTATCAGGGTCTGGAAAGATAGTACAATGGGCAAAGTGCTTATCTTGCCCTTTGTATCAGGGAAAACCCAATTTTGATCCCTGGAATCCCATATGATCCCCCAGGGATTGTAAGGAGTGATCCTTGAGCACAGAGCCAACAGTAAGTCCTGAGATCTGGGTGTGGTTGCCCCAAAATGTCAAGAGTAAAATCATGTGAGATTTCAAAACTTGATTATATTCTAATTGCAATAGGCAGATATTGGAGAATTTTAAGCTACAAAATAAAATTATCTAGTTATGACAGTAATGGCAGAGAGCCTCTTGCCCCCAAACCTGACTATCTTCCCTGGGGCCCCTCGGACGGGGTGGGCTTCAGTTTCCCTCCCCACCCTGAGCAGAGCTCCTGTGGCCAAAGACCTCCTGAGCCTAGCCACAGCCATGCTTAAGGCCCCTCTCCACACATTTGGATGAGCCTCATGAATGAAGGAACTGGCAGAGGAACCCAAGTGTGTGGGACCCGGGGCTGAGACCTCCAAGCCTGCTTGGATCGAGAATGGGCCTCTTCCACCTAGATTCTCCATTTTCCAGTAGCTAGGCGGTCACATCCAGAAACTGCCCCTGGGGTGCTGTGTAATCCCATCAACAGCCAACATTCAGAGACTATAAAACCAAGCTTCTGGAAGTGCATGGCCGCTTTGCGCCATCTGATAGACATCTAATAGCCTAGTTCTCCCTCTGGAAGAAACTGGCAAACTACCGAGAGTTTCCTGCCCACATGGGAGAGCCTCGCAAACTCCCCAAGGCGTATTCATATGCCAAAACCAGTAACAATGATGGGTTTCATTCCCCTGACCCTGAAAGAGCCTCCAATGCGGCACCACTGGAAAGGACGAGTAAAGAGAGGCTTCTAAAATCTCAGGGCTAGGACGAATGGAGACATTACTGAGACTGCTTGAGAAATTCGATGATCAATGGGATGATGATGATGATGATGATAATGATGATGATGATGATGATGATCTAGTTATGATTCCAAAAGACTCACTCTACTCAATAGAACATAAGACAAAAGTGTCAAAGGTAGAGGAGTAATTAATTAGGAGCAATTTTACTAGAGTTTATTTAAAAATAAATAAGGGTAAGAATGAAGATGGTGAAGAGGTCTCAGCAAATATTTAGATGTTTGGTTAAATGAATTCACTAATAGGAAGCACTAGAGAGAAATCAAAGTTGAGTGAGGTTATTTGCCTTGATAGGTGAGTGATGATGCAAATAACTATGTAGGGCTGCCTGGAGAAAGTTAATGTTACACAAATGGTGCAACTGAAATTTCTGTGCTGGCAGGCTAGACTTTGAAGGATTCCTGAGAGCCCACATGTGGAGTGCAAGACTTTGGGTAAGGAGCATATATGAATTCCATCAAGTTCCTAGGAGAATAATATCACTGTATTACTGTATCACTGTCATCCTGTTGATCATTGATTTGCTCGAGCGGCTGCCAGTAATGTTTCCATTCATCCTAGCCCTGGGATTTTAGCCGCCTCTCTTTACTTGTTCTTCCCAGAGGTGCCACATTGGAGGCTCTTTCAGGGTAAGGGGAATGAGACTCATCATTGTTACTGCATTTGGCATATCGAATATGCCACGAAGAGCTTGTCAGGCTCTGCCCTGCGGGCAGGATGCTCTTGGTGCCTTGCCAGGTTCCTTCGAGAGGGAGAACTAGGCTATAAGCTTCCAGGAACGTTATTTTTTAGTCTGTGGAACTTGGCCGTTGATGCGATTACACGGTGCTGGGGGCAGTTTGTGGGTGTGGCTGTCAAATTACTAGAAAATGGGGGGTCTGGGTGGAGGAGGCCCAGTCCCAATCCAAGCTAGTTTAGAGATCACAGCCCTGGGTCCTGCACACCTGGGTTTCTCTGCCAGTTCCTTCATATGTGAGGTTCATCCAAACGTGGGGAGAGGGGCTTGAGCATGGCTGTGGCTGGGTTCCAGAGGTCTTCGGCTGCCGGGGCTCTGCTTGGGGCGTGGAGAGAAACTCAACCTGCCCCCTCCAAGGGGCCCCGTGAAGACAGCCAGGCACAGGGGCACGAGACTCTGTGTCACTCTCTTCCCGGACCTTTGTTTTATAGTCTCTGGATCTTGGCTGTTGATGGGATTACACGGCACCTGGGGCACTTTGTGGGTGTGGCTGCCAAGCTAAGGAGGAGAATAATAATGAAAAAAATCTCTGGAAGGTAAAGTCAGACATTTCCTGACATCTTGTCTTCTGAATTTTTGTTTTCTTATTTTGTATTTATTATTATATCAAAGCAGAGACGTGAATAGAAAATATTGATAATGAACTTAAAATACTTGCAAACCAAAGATATTTTGGGAGTTCTCTTTTAACAAAACAATACCCATTAGTTAATAAGACATCATATTCCTTTGAAAAAATAAAAAAGAAACTTTTCATCTATAAATTTTCAGCCAGAAGTCTTACATGAATGACAAGATTGACAATACTGACATTTTTCCCCAAGATGACATTTCATAAGAGAGATGATTTCCTTAATGGAGGAGCAATCATTCCTGTCTGTTGGAGAGACAATTTACACAGTAGGGAAAGAGATGTCCAAATTTGGAATGAACGGCACACAAAAATAGCAGTTTTCATAATCCAAGATTAGTCCTTAGAGGTTTACTTGAAAAATTATTATTTTATTTAAGTATCAGAAAAGGAAAAAAGATAAAATATAAGATATATCATCTCAAAATAAATGTATAAAAATAGAAAAATTGTAAAAAACCATATTTATATCTTCTTCAGCTCCTGTAGCTAAACTGTAAAATTAACTAAGAAGGTAAAAAACTTAGTTTATACCATGCAGATATAAGAAAGAATAGAAAATGTTTATGTTTTATTTATTTATTATTTTTAATACATTTATTTATTGAAAATTTTTGTTTTAATAAAATTTTGTGCACTCTCTAAATTTCCTCTTTCCAGAAATTGACTATTTCAGGATACTAAGTGACCAGTTACAAGTGACCCATCAAGTGAAAATGATTCAAACCAAAGTAAGATTTCTAACCCAAATTCAGATTTTAAAATAGCTGTTTCTGTTTTTACGTGACACATCCAGTGATGCTAAGAGGCTATTCCTACTCCTATGCTTAGGGGGTCACTCCCAGTGGCACTAGGGATTAAACTGGTGTTGACTGCAGGCAAGGCAAGTGCCTAAACACTCTGCACTATCTTTCTAGTCCCCAAATTCATATTTCAAAAGAAAATGACGGCAAAGTTTCTGCAACTCTCACACTTTCCATTCTCAACTTTCAGGAAGTATGGGATACCTTTTCCTTATCTCATTCTTATTTGGTTCTTGTTGGGGGTCAGGCTGGTCAGTGTTCAGAGGTGACACATGGAAGTGCTCACAAGACCATATGTGGTGCTGGAGATTCGAACTGGGATAAGTTACACGCAAGGCAAGCACTTTAGCCCCTGTTCTATCTCCTCACCTTTCTCATATTTGAATGTGCACTGAATAAACCCACAGAGAAAACATATCATTACTTCCATATAATGGAGCAAAATGACTCTAGTCTGACACCTGTCCAGGGAAATCAGGAAATCAAGAAATTGATGAGCCAATTTCTTTGGCAGTAAAAGAATTTCTTGTTTTGGATATTAGCTTTTACTTAAAGTAACCAGGTATGTTTAATGGTCCTGGGTTTCCTATGGTCTTGGGTTGCAGGATATATAAAGAAGAGCTTGCACTGAATATGCTCAGTAGGGCTACTAAAAGGGGCCCCATCTGCAAAGACAGTATTGAAATAGACCTTTAGAAATAGACCTAAGATCTATTTGACCTAAATAGACCTAAATTAACCTAAATAGAAACTTATGTGGCTGCAATTATGGAGAATTTTAAATCTTCCATCAAATATAAACCTACTAGGGAACCAGAGGTGAGAAATTCAATGATGGAACTCTAGCCAGTACACACAAAAGCACCTATGAGAGTGTTAGTCCTAGCCCTGTTTAACTGTCAATCCCACACCAAATTCAAAATCTACCCCATCAAAGACAAGTTAAAGCAACAGTTTTTTAAAATTATATTTTTCTTTCTCTCTCATCCTCCAAAGATAGAAAAGTTTGAAGCCAAAGTTAGCAAGTTGGCACATAAACTTATACTGGTTTGACAAAAGGGAAGAGTTTTTACTGGAATTTGATCTTAAGTTTTGACCATTATACATATAGCAACAGACACTGAATGATTTCTGAATCTAGTGTTATGAAACTTAAATTTCATTAAGAATCCATCTGGGCTGGAGAGAATACAGGAATTAAGGCTCATGCTTTATATGCACTAAATCTGCTTTCATCGAAGCATGAATCCTCATGCCCTAACATTGAATGGCAGGCATGGTTGGCCAATAATTTACCAGAAGTGGCCCCAGACCTCCTGAACACTGCTTGGTAGGTCCACCTCCATTAGAAAAGAATAATTATTATGTATAAGTAGAAAATAATGGCACTATAATGTAATGGGGAGGAAAACGTCCACCCTTGAAAAGATTTAAATAAGGAAAAGCTGTTGTCTTATGCTGAGGACTTATTCAACATAAAATTCACTGTATCACTGTTATTCTATTGCTCATTGATTTGCTCAAGCGGGCACCAGTAACATCTCCATTGTGAGACTTGTTATTACTGTTTTTGGCATATCGGTTACGCCACGGGTAGCTTGCCAGGCTCTGCCATGCGGGTGAGATACTCTCAGTAGCTTGCCAGGCTCTCCAAGAGGAGCAGGGGAATAAAACCTGGGTCTGCCACATCAACATAATATTAATTTATAAAAAATCATTATAAAAGTGTCATCCTATAAGTTTTCTTAAACAATTCTTTGTAATTATCATTAAGCATAGACTAATTCCTCTTTTTTTCAATTATTGACATCCTTTTGTCAGAAATTTTGTCAGAAATTTCATCAGAAATTCTCTTTGCTTTCTAAGCATCAGAATGGGCTGGTGCTTAGGCATAATTGCAGAACTTTGTGTTTGATTCTTGGCCCCAGTTTTGTTACATACTATAATATTTTTTTTGCTAAAAATTATGTAAAATCAAAAGTTTTGGTACCGGGGCTAAGAAGCTTGCTCTGCATTCCACTGATTCTGATTAGAATCCCCCGCACCACATGTGGTCATTCAAGTACTGCCAGAAGTCACTTGTGAGCACAGAACTTAAACTCCTAAATTCCTAAACTTCTCCCAAATCAAATAATAAATTAAACAAAAGGTTATGGGGCATGAAAGATGGCTCAGTGGCTTAAAACACATTTCCAGAAGCTCAGAGCTCAGTGCTCAGAAATGTCACAAGGTCTCAGGTGATCCTGACATCTTCACTGTCAAGCGTTTCCAGATACGGAGAAAAAATCAAAACTATCAAAGGTTCTATGAATTATATTACCTTTTCATATCCTTATTACCCACCCCACCTCATTAACAAACAGTTTGGTCAACAAAAATGGGTCATATCCCATATATCTAATGGCCTCACCGAAAGATACTTCTAATCCAAGAAATATATGAACTGAGAAAGGATCTTTTGTGTGTGTGATTTCAGTGAAATAGTAAGAACATGAATAAAGTTCTAGATAACTGAAGAATAAGTGGGACAAATGGAAAGTTCTACAACAACCAAATGAGGTTCAATGCTACTATGAGTGCCAGAATGAATCAATTAAAGGACCAAACAGAATCATAGAAGATCTAAATTTTAAAAGTTATATCTTGAGCCAGGAACACAGCTCAGTGGTAAAGCACTTATTCTCCATGTATGAGGACCTGGGTTCTACATCTAACATCACACAAAACAATAACTAACCAACTATTCAAACAAAAAAAATCACCTTATTTACAAAATTGTTAAGTCTCTTTTAAGTACGAGGACTTTTAGTATTTTTATGGCTCTGTATTATTTTCTAGCTAATCAAATTATGATGTGGCAATCAGACTGAAAAATAACATATTAGTATGCTAATATATTAATTTCTTTATTCTGAATTATATTAAAATGATATACAAATTATATTATACTATAAGTGGGTACTGCTTTATACTTCAATAACAATAAAGAAAATAGGTTAGATAAAATGAGAATCGTTTATATGCTATTAATTTTTGCTGTATGAGTACTCTTGTTTTGGACAAACAGGAAGCATCACTACCAAAGATTCTTCTTGTAATTTTACTCCCATTCTTCAGCCTGCAGATGATTAAAAGGAAGTATAAGAAAAGAACACAATCAATGACTCATGGAATACTAGAAGCCCTGCAAAATATTTTTATTCCTCTACTACAAGTGGTTGACAATGGGGAGGTGGGGTTGTCATAAAAATATGACTCAAAAATTCTTAGGATTTCTATAAATAGTTCTAAGTAACTAACTTTTCAATCATATCCTTTATGTTAACAAAGTGCACTAAGAACTAAATTAAGTTTTGTTGCATAAGGATAAGTTTTCTCTATTATGAATTAATGTAAAAGAAACATTAAAACATGTATAGGGCTTAAGGTACTAACCTTAACTAAGTCGATCCTGGTTTCATCCTTGGCATTACATATGGTCCCTAAGAACCTCCAGGAGTAATTCAGGAGAAAAACAAAAACAAAAAATTTGAGTCTTTTTTCCTTCCTTCCTTCCTTCCTTCCTTCCTTCCTTCCTTCCTTCCTTCCTTCCTTCCTTCCTTCCTTCCTTCCTTCCATCAAATTATTCTGCTTAATTATTCTTTCTTACTTATTTTGGTAATGACAGCAGTGTCTCAACAGATAGCTGAGTGGGACAAATTAGGATTCATAATTGTTATATTAATGAACTACCCGTAAGTTCTTAGGAAGAAGAGCTGTAGGTAAAATCTGATACTTTTCCTTCACATAGGTCTTATTTCAGAAGAATTATGTGACCTCGACTTGACAGTGTTACATTTTTATTTAGAAAGAAAAAGAATTTAGCTAATACATAGTCCTCAGTTCTTAGTGGTTCCCAGCACATGAGTTTTTGGTAAGGAAGAAAAGGAGCCAGAATTTCGAGGAAGTTAGTGAACACCAGAGAGGGATTTAAGTTAATGATACGACCTTTGCGCTTTCACATTCAGAATCTTTAACCTGGTTATGTTGACTACTTATGGGCTAGCAGAAATAAAAGCATCATAGATGAAAGATGTGAGTTCAATGAAGAGACAAAGACACAAGATCAGTGTGGATAGTCTTAAATTCAGACAATTCAAACACTCTTCATTTTACACAGACATAATTGAACAGTACAATTTCACAACATACTAGATTTGTTACTATGCATTGTCATGCTTAAAATAATAGCTACACTAAAATGTTTATTAAATATAATGTGGTATCTAGGATTGGATTCTGGAAAAGAATGACTATTATAGCTTAAAACTAGTGAGAGCAAATAAAATATATAGTAAATAGTATTTTATCAACACTAATTTCTTAGTTTTGACAAACTGTTCATAAGATGCTAACATTAGGGTAATCATAGTGAAAGGTATATGGGAATTTTTGGGATTATCTTTGCAAGTTTTGGGGATAAAGGGTTACACTGAACCATATGTTTGGATCCTTTTATATATATAATCATGAATTTATTAAAAATTTGTCATAAAATTAAGTTTTATTACATAATAAAGAACTCAATAATTTAAAATTAAAATACCTTATTTATATTGAAATAATATGAATCAAACAATAAGTTATGCCAATGGCTTATTAGAGACTATTGGGTCTGTTAATGCAAAATTTCTAGTGCCATTGACTATAGTGGTTTGCTGATACTTTAATCTGAACAGCCATAGAGAAGACATTCTGTCAATGGCATTCTTTTAAAAATAACTTCTGCATCCGGTGTGGATAATATCTTGGTTTATTTCATTTCATGTTTATTTCAGCAGCACATTTTAAAGGGGACACTTTTCAGTTTCATGTTTCTTTTACTATGTGGCAACCAGAGATGCAATGTACACCTACAGTTCTGTGTTTTGTTCAAGGAAAACATCATGCTCTCTCCTTTGTTTATAGTACATAGTGTTCCTTAGTGCTTTGGGATGTTTTTATATCCATTTCTCATTTATCTTTTATTTGCTGTTATCATTTTCCTATGTGTATATTAAGGGAAAGGAAACTATTTGGATATCTGTTCACTAACAAGAACAAAACAAAACTGAGTTTACCAAGCAGGGGCAGAGTAGAAGTAGATGACTAGAACTGATATAAGGACCAGAGTGAAGGATATTGGCGATGGATGTGCAGTGATGTTGTACACCAAAACCATAGATGTCAACATTACTGTAACCATATTATTTAATCTACAATATAGATACATTTAAAAAAATAAATCTTAAAGCTGTAAATAGTTTGGTATCTATATTAGTCAGGCTTAATGGGAAGACCCAGAAAAGGCAGTCATCCAAATGAGAACAAATAATACCAAAATTGAAACTAACATCGACACAGCCAACAACCTAATATTCCAGTATTGTATGTTGAGTGACAATGACAGCCTTACTGATTGGTGAAGAGAAATAAGATTCAGTAGAGCAAAAAGAATTATAATCTATTTCAAATAGTCACTGTCACAAGGATAGAAATGTGAAAAATATTTGTGGAATTAATGGTCCTGGCAATTAAAAAATATATTCTCACACAACTCCAGTGGAGCCAATTACCGTTATGGTCATTTATCCTTGTATGAGAAAACAGTGAAAACCCAGTCACTGTCAGTCCCGCCAGGCAGAGGAAAGGTGATTCTGCCTCACCAAGGCAAACTTCAAATGAGAGGTAGATAAAGACTCACTATTGCCTCCAGAGTTGAGGACCAGTTTCCCTTCTCACTAACCATAATGAAATTCTTTGGTTTGGGCCCGGAGAGATTTAGGCCCAGAGAGAGAGACAGAGAGCTTGGAAAGGTAAAGCACTTGCCTTGCATGTTGCTGGCATTGGTTCAATCCCTAGCACCAAATTTGAGTCCACCAGTACTGCCAGGAGTTACCCCGAGCCCCAAGGTGTAAGCCAAAAAACAGAAAAGGGGTGAGGTGGGGAGAGAAATGATTGGATTTCATATTCCATGTCTCTATCACAAGTTTATAACCTACTTTTCCCTCTGGGAGAACCTGGCAAGCTACCAAGAGTTTCCTGCCCACATGGGAGAGCCTTGCAAACTCCCCATGGCGTATTCATATGCCAAAATCAGTAACAATGCTGGGTCTCATTCCCCTGAGCCTAACAGAGCCTCCAATGCGGCATCGTTGGGAAGGATGAGTAAGGAAAGGCTTCTAAAATCTCAGGGCTAGGACGAATGGAGACGTTACTGAGACCGCTCCGGAAGTTCCACATCAACGGGATGATGGTGATGATGATAATCACAAGTTTTAAATTCGTTGTCTTCTGGGCTGGAGCCATAGCACAGCGGTAGGGCGTTTGTCTTGAGGTGGACTGGATTCGATTCCTCTGTCCCTCTCGGAGAGCCCAGCAAGCTACCCGTGGCGTATTGGTTATGCCAAAAACAGTAACAACAAGTCTCACAATGGAGACGTTATTGGTGCCCGCTCGAGCAACTCGATGAACAACAGGACGATAGTGTTACAGACAATGCTTCTGGGTATTTAACTTAGAGATGATGCAAACTGAAGAAACCAACAGAGTAGGGGTTGGGGGAGAATTTTTGTGTCTTTTAAACTTTTGTTATATATATATATATATATATATATATATATATATATATTTGACTGTTTCACAAAGATTCTTAATTCCAAAGGCACGCATTATGTACCTTATGTCAAGCCTCAGGGTTTCTGGGCACGTTGTCAATGTATTATGCAGTATTTCCCCTCATCAGGCCCACGCCCTTCAACCTGTCAGGAAGACTGGGGCACCGCCTCAGTACCCGCGGGCCTTGCAGGCGTATCCAGGAAGGCGCATGCGCGGCAACTCGCGGCGGCGGGGGGTGATGACGTAATAAGCCGAGCGACATCTCGGGGCCGACAGATTCTGAGGGCCGGAAAGCGGTGGTCGTCGCTGTTATGGTACACTGCAGTGGCGTGTTTTTCAGAAAGGTCCGTGACTGCTGCCTCTCCACCTGATGCTTCGAGCTAGTCTTAAGGCAACCCTTAAGGGTTCTGGCCCTTCGCATCCCGTGTTCCCCGCGGTTTCTGTCGGGTCCTCTTTCCTGCTTGGTGGTAATACACTCCTCCCGGCGTCTCCTGGACCGGGTTTGCCCGTGAGGGACCGAAGTGTGTTTGTCTGCCTGGCACACATGTGTTGGGGGGCGGGTTTTGAGGTTTCACCTGCCTGTCTTTGAGACGCGCCAAAGAGTTTAGGCGGTGTGTAGCGTTCCCCGTTTGTTTCAAGTAGTGTATTTCCCCCCTTTAATAACTTTCTCCAAAGCCTGCCCTTTTGTGTTTCTCTAGACTGCATTGTTTTTAAGAGCTTTCTAAAAGCGGTTTTCTCATCATAGGACCCCAAACAGACTTACCTTCTTGCAGAAGCTGTTAGTTTTTGTGCAGTGGTTGTTAGGATTGTTCTTGTTAAAAAACGGAAGTAAACCAAAATACTTCAAATTGAAGAAAAGCTTTTTAAGAGCTAAAGTGATATAGTGGCAGCATAATTTGTCCTAAATGTTAAGTTTATTATTTACGGCAAGGCTCTAAATCAAACATACAGACTCACTAAGAAATGTGACTTTTTTTTTTGTGATTAAAGTAAACTTTTATAGAAACGTGACATTTAATGGAACTTAAAAACGTTTTCTTTCAGAGGAAATACATGGTTAGTAGTTCTTTGGAGTGAAGTTATCTTTTATTCAAATCTCTTTTCCAGAAAAATTCCCCAAACGAAGGGATTTATTTGGACATGTCAGGTAATGATCTTTCAGCCAACAAAGAAAATGCTTTGTATTTTTGAGCATAGGTTATTAAAAGCTGCTTGTATGTAGCTTTACTCCTTTGACTCACTGCCAGTTTGTCCTTGGCAAGGAGAATCTCTGTTGACTTTCTTGTTCACTTACAGGGTACATCTCTGATCCTGCCTTCCTAATTAAAGTATATGTTCTTCATCCCAGAGGAAAATATCAGCTCTTAGATGACATTTATATTTCCTTCCTATTGCATACAACACTATTTTATTACATATTTATGCTCAGATGAAAATATATGCTTTTTGCCCCCCTTCAGTCACACCTGGCAGTGCTCAGGAGCTTCTGCTTCTCCCAGCTGGGTACTTGAGGTTTTTCCTGGCCCTGGGGAACCATGTATTGCAGCGGAACTAAACCGACTACTACATGCAAAGCAGCCTTTCTCTCAACCCTGCTGTCCCTTTGAGTCTCAAAGTCTGTGTAAGCTGCATCTTTTCTGTACCCCTAACTACTGCAGTGCCTGATAAAGACTGCACCAGAATCATCAAAGAATATTTGTTAAACATGTTGACTTGACCCGCTTCTTTTTCTTCCTCTAGAGTGTTATCAGAATAGTCAATGGTGTATCTTTATTTTGCTTTTGTTCCTTTTTAATTTTTTTGGCGGGGACAGGGGTGGCACACCTGGCTGTGCTCAGGGTTTGCTCATGGCTCTATGTGCAGTGATCCTTCTTGGCGGTGCTTGGGGATTGTATGTATTGCCAGTGATTGAACCCTGGTCAGCAATTTGAGAAGCAAGCTTTTTATCCACTGTACTATGTCTCCAGCCCTATATCTGTATTTTGAAGAAAATTCCCAGATATTTTCGATACATTTATACTAAATGGCTAAATATGTGATTATTATTAATTTGAGAAATAAAGGAATTTTGGTAGACTGGAAGATGTTGGGGCAGGGAAGTTAGCTCAGAAGGCTTGTGCATATGTTTTGCATTCTGGAGTCTGTGGTTACACTTTCAGCTCCCATCGTCCTCTGAGTACTCCTGAAGCCCAGTAAGTTGTGACCGAAAATAAAACAGAAGTGTGCGCTCACACACAGACACAGACACACTCAGAAACTAGTTTACTTCACAGCAAGTTCATAGTTGAGTGAGGGAAACAGAAGTTAACGCTAAATGTAATGTGTAACTTCAAAAGGTGTCATAATGGAGGATAATTTAATTGTTGAGAATGTGCAATAAGGTTGGTGGAAAATTAAGACCCGAAAATGAATTTTCAGAAAGTAGTGGTATACTTAGTAGAGGAAAAGCAGGAGCACTGTCATAGAGATGTGGCAGTGTATCAGTTACTACAATGCAAAGAAAGGAAGGAAGTGAAACTAAAAGGGTAGGTGAAAAGCTTGAATATAGTATTGAGATGTTTAGACCTTCATGTTGTAAAGTGCAGAAAAACCAAACCAAAAAAGTCAGTTTGAGTCAAGAAGAAATACAGTTAAGATTCATTTTCAGAAAATGAAGGAAGTGTCAAGGAAGATATGGCTGTATGCTGAGAAACTAGTTAGGACCTAATGTTCTAGTTAAGATACTAGGACAGGGGCTGGAGCGATAGCACAGCGGGTAGGGCGTTTGCCTTGCACGCGGCCGACCCGGGTTCGAATCCCAGCATCCCATATGGTCCCCTGAGCACTGCCAGGAGTAATTCCTGAGTGTAGAACCAGGAGAAACCCCTGTGCATCGCCGGGTGTGACCCAAAAAGCAAAAAAAAAAAGATACTAGGACAGATTGATCAGAGGTTCAGGGAAAAAAAGTCTACAGAAACAAGCAGGTTTGGGTTAGAGATTCCCATATGGAGTTTCAATGAATAAACTGTTACTCAGTGACTTCAGAGAACCTTGGAAAAGTTTGATTTTGTCATATTAATATGTTGTGCTTGAAGTGACTTGCCATTTCAGTAATATTTTGAGAACAAATTACATATTTGAAAGTTTAAAATATTATTGAAATACATGTTTTGTTCTCAGTTGCTAACATCCTGATGGACCTGTCTGTCATTAAGGCATAGAGACTGTTTCGTCCAGGTGATAATTACAAAGTACAGTTTAGATCACCCCAGAAAAGAAAGTCTGGAGCAAAAAGTGAGTGAAGAAAAGAACTAAATCTGACGCACAGAAAGCCATTATCAAGGTTTTGGTTCGTTGGAGTTTGGTAGCAACAAGAAAAAGTCGAGTCGAGAAGAAATTTAGAAAGGAATTCTAAATTGGTAAGATGTTTAATACACACATGTTCTCTTTTCTCTTTTATAAGTATGGAAACTTCATTGATAACCTGAGACTCTTCACCAGGGGAGGAACTGGTGGAATGGGTTACCCTCGTTTCGGCGGAGAAGGCGGAAAAGGTGGTGATGTCTGGGTTGTTGCCCATGAAAAAATGACTTTAAAACAACTTAAAAGCAAATACCCTAAGAAAAGATTTGTGGCTGGAGAAGGAGCAAACAGTCGGTAAGCATTTACTGAGTGGCTTTGAGTATAAAATTAGTCTGTTCTGGAAGAAAAAAAAAGATAAGAATTTAATTGAATCCTGAAGCCAATAGTATAGTGGGTTAGGCACTTGCCTTGCTCTTGGATAAACTGAATTCAACCCCTAGCACCATATATGGTCCCCCAAGCACCACCAGGAGTCATCTCTGAGCACAAGCTGGGAGTAAACCCTGAGAACTGTCAGATTTGGCCCAAAATCAGGAGAAAAAAAATCAGCTTATTTAATGATATATCCCTGCTATCCTTTCTATTTGTTTAGTTTGTGGTCATCTCTTTAAAGACAAAAAACCTTCTCTTTATTTTTTTGTTAATGTTTGTTACTTTCTGTGTAAGTATTATGTTCACCTCAAAATATGAGAACAATCTTTCTCTTTCACTTTGAAAATAAAAACATTTCTTTTTTCCTATACATTTAATAATTATGTAATTATTTTTATGCATGTAAATCAAAATTAGATCAAAATGCTTTTCAATCAGTTTTCCTTTAGTCTTTGTGTTTTCCCTGTGCCAGAAAATTGTTCAGAATAGTTAAATAGCATTATAAATAGATATTTATTGAAATCCATCTTTAGGAACTTACTATTTTACTATAATAATTACATTGCAATATACATCCTTATATAGGTAGTAGTTTACTTGGTTCAGCTATTTTTGGTTTTGTTTTCTGCGCCACATCCAGTGGTGCTCAGCGGTTACTCCTGGCTCTGCACTCAGGAATTATACCTGGTGGTGCACAGGGACCATACAGGATGCCAGGGATTAAACCTGGTTAGGATTATACCTGGGTTAGTTGTGTGTAAGGCAAACACCCTACCCACTGTATTATTGTTCCAGCCCCTCAACTATTATTTTAGAATAAATTCCTGGAAGTATAATTACTAGTAGCAGTTTGCATCAGTTTATTTTCTTGTGAGCAGTTTGAGAGTAGTCAGATGAGCCTCCTAAAATAAAAGTATTCTCATTAAAGATCAGGGTCTTCTGGGGTTTCGTTTGTTTGTTTTGGTGGGGTGGGAGGCATTGTACTGAACCTTGAGGTACTCAGGGACTAATCCTGACTCTGTGCTCAGGGGTCACTCCTGGAGTGGCAAGGAGACCATATGTAATGCTGGGGAATGAACTGGGATTGGCTGTATACAGGGCAAGCACTTCTGTATCTCTGTAATATCTCTCCAGGCTTAAGGTCAGCCCTCCCTCCCCCCCCCCCACTCACACACCTGTGTATTGCCCATTTTCTAATCTGTGTTGTAACAAAGATCATTTCAGCTGTACAGTAATTTACTATGAGTTTTATGATTTAACAATGGTTTGTTGGCTAGTTTGGCACCTTAATTCATTACTTAACATTATTTCTTGGGCCTAGAGGGATGACTCAAAGGACTGGAACACATGCTTTGTATGTAAGAGATGCAGGTTTGATCCCCAGCACTGCATCTTCTCTTGAGTTCCTTTAGGAGCTACCCTTGGGCACAGAGCTGGGAGTAACTCCTGAGTGCAACTGGTTGTGGTTCAAATAAACAGACAGGAAAATAACTTCTATTGTAGTATGATTTCTAAAATGTAAATAGACATAATTTAATTTTCATTATATATTTGACCCTTTAGGATCTGCTTGAAGGTTTTATTGGTAGACTCTGTATACTCATAATTTGTTTGAAGCACAAGTCATTTAATTCAGTGGATTTCTAATTAATTTTTTTTGGGGGGGTTCGGGTATAGAGTTAGTGCACTGAAAGGCTCCAAAGGAAAAGACTGTGAAATTCCTGTACCTGTTGGTGTTTCAGTGACTGATGAACATGGAAAAATTATAGGTAAGTAGCCTTTAGATTTTAAGTTGAGAAAAATGTGAAAATGCACATATTTTCTTTAGTTTCTCAGAAGCAGATTTGGAGAGATAATACAGCAGATAGGTTGCTTGCCAGGAATAATTCCTGCATCCTGTGTGGTCCTCTGAACACTGCCAGGAGTGATTCCTGAGTACAGAGCCAGGATTATCCCTGAACATTGCTGGTGTGACCCCCAAACCAAAATAGTACAAAAACTAAAATTGTTCGGAAGCTATGGGGAATACTTTTTGAGTATTAAATTTTGATACTTGAGCTGTTGATAAATGAGCTTCTCTCTTCATCCCATATAAGGATTGACACAGGGCTTTATACATGCCAGGCAAGTGCTCTACCACTAGGCAACATGGTCTATAAAGAACTTTCATTTGTTTTATTTGTTTTGTTTTGCTTTTGTTTGGGGCCACACCCAGCTCAGGGATCACTCCTCAAGGTGCTCAGGGGACCATATAGGATGCCAGGGATGGAACCTGGGTTGACGCATTCAAGGCAAATGCCCTACACACTGTATTATTACTCTGACTCTCCAGCCCTGAACTTAAAAAAAAAAAAAGAGACTACATAAAAACTCCTTAAAATTGACTGCTAATTTTTTTTTTTAATTTTTATTTTTTTCTTGATTCACCATGAAGAAAGTTACAACGTTTTCTGGTTTAAGTCTTAGTCATACAATGATCAAACCCCCATCCCTTCACCAGTGCCCATGTTCCACCACCAAGAACCCCAGTATACCCCCCATCCCACCTTGTGGCTAATGATCTTCACTTTATTCTCTCTATACTTTGAATACATTCAATATTTCAACAGGAAACTCACTATTATTTTTTGGAATTTTCCCCCAACAATCAAACCTGCTGAAAAGGCATCATTTGATAGTTTGTTTTCCATTGCTGAGAATGAAGAATATATGAGCGGCTGTTGCGGCCACACGGTTTTGGATTTCTGATATTTTAGTAATTAAGTCCAGAAAGATTTCTGCCAGAAGTCGCCGAAAGAAGAGACTGAGAGAGAAAAAAATTTCCTCTCCTGGGGCGGCATGGGGTTATAGCTCAGTTCACAGTCTAGATGCATTTCTGTAAGCAGCCACTGGGTGCCAAAGTGGTTAGTAGGCCTATAGTAGGCCACCAGGATCATAGTCTTTTAGGAGCAGAGGAGCCGTTTCGTGTGTGGCCGCTCCAGATCTCGTCTGGGCCTTGCCTGCTAAATATGTGAATTGTAAAAATAAGGGTATGTGCATGTTTTTTAAAAGTTAACTTCTGACAAAAGTGTTCTGGGATCAGACTTTTAAGTAGAAAATCAATCTTATAGGGGCTGGAAGGATAATACAGATAATACAGTAGATAATACAGTAGATACAGCACACTGCTGACTCCCATTTGGTTGCTGGTGCCTTGAGTGGTCCCCCAAGCCTGCCATGAGTGGTTCCTGATTGCAGGACCCAGGAGTAAGCCCCAGGTACAGCTGGGTATGGCCTAAAAATCTTAGTGTTTAGCTCTTTGAATTTGTGAATTGGACTCTCTTGCTATCTGATTCTATAGGAAAAAATCTTTAGTAATTAAACTCCACTTACTAATACTGATCTAAGTATCATTCTTTCTCTTTTTAAGGAGAACTCAATAAAGAGAAAGAAAGAATTTTGGTAGCGGAAGGAGGACTTGGCGGTAAACTACTTACAAATTTTTTACCATTAAAAGGCCAGAAACGAGTAATTCGCCTTGATCTAAAACTTGTAGCTGATATAGGTCTTGTTGGGTAAGTGTTAACGTTCTTTTAGTTTTTTTTTTTTGAGAGATAATTTATGGATTTGGGTGTAGGAGGAGGCCATATCTAGAGGTGATCAGGGCTTACTCCTGGCACAGTGTTCAGGGATCATTCCTAGAAGTACACAGGGGACCACATAAGGTGCTGGAAATTGAACCTGGAGTGATGACGTGCAAGACAACTGCTGTACTTGTGCAAGACAAGTGATGACGTGCAAGACAAGTGATAATATAATGGTATATTATCACTCTAGCCCCATGGGGAGGTAGTTTATGAATAGAAACTAACTATGAATGATAATTTGAGGACAGGATTATTTCTAGCTTATGGAATTTTTTCATTATTTGCATACTTTGAGAATATGCTAATAAATATAATTATCTTCATGTTGCTAATATAGAATTTCATAGTACTATTCATTTTCCAAAGATAATAGCAATTAAGTTGGACTGCAAAAATTTTAGGGAATGGGTAAAGAAAGAAAACTAATCAACTGCAGTAGTTTAAAAAGGTAAAATTATTTTGCTATATTGGGGAATAAAATCTACCTAAATGTCTAAATATATCTTTCTAAAAGAGTATAGAAGGAAAAAATGATTGAATGTTCTCACAGGTTTAATAGAGGTATTGATCAGATAGCCAGAGCTGGTACAGTCTCAACCATCAGACTTGCTGCAGCACCAAGATGGATCTTGCTCTGACTGTTTTCCCTGTCCTTCACATCCTCTTTTACTCTGTTCTGAGTACTGAAGCTCTTTTACTTTTATTGTTATTATTTTAATTTTATAAAGTGGTTCACAGTGTTTGATTACATTTAATATTTGAACACCAATTCCACTACCATTACACCTTCCCACCACCATACTTCGAATGTTTCCATCCTGAACCCCATCCCCTGCCCCAAATCAGAACCAAAATAATCTATTTTGTATTGTGTTTGTTATGAATAAAACGCTGAAAATACTCCAAAAAACTTTCGTTAGAGGAGGTGTGTGATGATTGTTGTATTTCACCCAGGGGCCATTAAGCCCTTCTATAAGAGATTACTAATATGTTGTCAAGCACTGAGACTTGTGTGCTTGTGTGTATGTGTGTGTGTGTGTATGTAAAAATATATTTCCCTCTAAGATTGGTTCCCTTCTACTTTAAACCGTATCAAGTGTGGTGCGCTACTCTTGGAGACTGAGTGATATGAGGTGTGAGATGTCATGAAGCTGCATATACAGCTGCAGTCCAGGGATAGGTTTTGAGTACTGAAGTTCTTAACCATGGTTTTCTTTTCATCAACCTCCATCCTATAATTCTTTTTATTGTAATGCTGATAAAAGCCTGGAGGGATATAATAGGATATAGAGTAGGTAAAAGAAGGGAAAACTTCAACTGTGCGTTTCCTCTCCCTTGTCTTATGGTTAGTTTACACAGTAATCTGGTGGAAGGCCTAAGGAAAAGGTAGGAAAAACTGGTGCTGTTGCTCAATCCACAAACTGTCCACAGCTTCTTTTTAAACTCTCTCCATCTTCTTTTCCAGCCACCTTACTGCTTCTTTTCCTTTTTTTTTTCTGAGGGTGGGGTGCAACTGGTGGCACTAAGTAACCAGCCCTGGCCTTGTGCTCACAGACCACTGACAGTGCTCAGAGGACCATTTGTGGTAACAGGATTTGAACCAGGGTTGACACAGCAATCATATGCTAGGTGGGCACCTTAACCTTTGTACTATCTCTCTGGCTCTCACTGCTTTTTAGGGGGAGAGGGTTAGGGGAGGGGTGCATACCCTGACTTTCTCAGGCTTTACCTCTAACTCAGGAACCACTCCTGGTAGTGCTCAGGGGAACCATATGGGGTTCCAGGAATCGAACTTGGGTTGGCTGTGTGCAAGGCAAATTTCCTACTGCTGTACTGTCTCTCCAGCCCTTTCAACTGCTTCTTTATCAGAGTTTTTAATCTGAATCCTTCATGTCTTTTGTTTTGTTTTTGGACCAAACCTGGTGGTGCTCACGACTTTTAGTTCTGAGCTCAGGGATCGCTACTGGTGGGTTTTTTTTTTGTTTTTTTTTTTTGCCTTTTGGGTCACACCTGGTGATGCACAGGGGTTGATCCTGGCTCTGCACTCAGGAATTACTCCTGGAGGTGCTCAGGGCACTATATGGGATGCTGGGGATCAAACCCGGGTCGGCCGCGTTCAAGGCAAACGTCCTACCCACTGTGCTGTCACTCCAGCCCCTACTGGCAGGTCTTGAGGGGGACCATATAGAGTGCCAGGGATTGAACTCACGTCAGCTTTTTTGCAAGGCAGGCTCCCTGTCCACTGTATTATCTCTCCAGCCCCTGAATTACTCACCTCTTTTTCATGCCTGTTCAGGTCTGACTAGTAGTGGCTTATGAGTTCACAGATGCTCCATTCTTGTATTACAAAAGGGAAAGATGTGATCTGTATCGACACTTACCAATTCATTTATTTTTTTTCATCAGAATATAGTTATGAGGATTAAGAGATAGAGGTTTTGTAATACTCTTTAAAAAATAAATGAATGTTACGGTTTAATAGAGTTTTGTGCATAAACTAAAAACTCCAGCCATTCTCAGTCTCATTTGGTAGAAAAATGTGTTTCAAGTTCCCTCAGGACACTTTTACAGTCTAAGAAGAATCTAGTAAGGATAAGTAATTAGGTGGGAGATTCAAGTTAGACTCTGAGTTAAAATGTCATATCCTCTGAATGCTGACTCGGTAGTCTTAGTTATGTTAGATAGTCTTTGTTTTCTCATCCTTAATAGTAAATGGAGATAGTTCTCCCCTTGCAGTATTATTGAATTAGGTCATTATTATTGAATATTATTGAATTAGGCATTTGAAGCATATGCCTTAAATTTGTAGAATGCTTAGTGATTGAACAATAGCATCATTATATTCCAACATTTTGCATCATTAATAAGCTTAGTGTCTTACTAAATATTATAATGACACTAAGCTTTTCAGAAGAGATTTTAAATTACAATAAAGTATCACGGGCACACAGCAAGTAAGGTGCTTATCTTGCATATGGCCAACCTGAATTTGATCCCTTGCACCCGTATATATTCCCCCTTAGCACAACCAGGAATTATTGATCCTTCAGCACAGCCAAGAGTAAGCTCTGGACACAGCCAGATATGGTGCAAAGGAAAAAAAAAAAGAAAAACAAAATGAACAAATAGTTAAAGCATCAAGATCCACCCCCCCCTTTCTTTCATTGTTATTGTTCTTATTTATTTATTTATTATTGAATCACTTTGTAACTGTGAGAACAGTTACAAAGCTTTCAGGTTTCAGTCTCAGTTATACAATAATCAAACACCCATCCCTTTACCAGTGCACATTTTTTACCACCAAGAACCCCAGTATACCCCCGCACTGCACCCCCCACCCTGCCTGAGTGGCAGATGATTTTCACTTTACTCTCTCTTTACTTTGATTACATTCGATTTTCGACAGAAAGCCCACTATTATTATTTGGAATATTCCCCCAACAATCAGACCTGCCAAAAAGGCATCATTAAATCATTTGTTTTCTATTGCTGTTAATGAAGAGAATATGATGTCGCATGGCCAAGATAGCTGCTGAGTGGTGTTGGAATTCTGTTCTTGGGATTGCAGAGGGTCACACAACTGCCTGCTTGCTGTAGTGCTCACCAGGGATCGCACATATGGTTATGGTGCTACCTCACTTAGCTTCAGTGTTCATCAGGATCACACTTCTTTAGTTTTCATGCTCATGTGCATTCTGGTATTAGAGCTTGCCAGGGCCTGAATGTCTTAGCCATAGGACTCACATCTTTTGATTCTGATACTTTTCCCTGAGTCAGATCTTTGGCTGCAGTGCTTACACATGCCGTGGTGCTGAGGATCAAAAAAAAACCAAACTGCCAGGTTTGCCCTTAATGCATGCAAGTGCCACTGGAGGTTAAACATGGGGCCTTTCACTTGTAAGTCACATGCTTTCACAAACCACTGAGTTATCGTCTGGGTAGAAAAAAGCATCTATATTCCTGTTTCTTTAGGATGGCTCACACCTAGACTTCTGGCTCTATGCTCAGAGATCTCTCCTGCCTCCTGATGGGGCTTGGGAAACCTTATGCAGTACCTGGGATTGAACCCCTGCAAGGCAAGTGCCCTACCCATTGTATTATCTCTCCAATTCCAGCATCTAGATTCTTAGATATAGTAGTGAATATATCTTTCTAGTGCCTTTAAATTGAGCAACTATTCTTAAAAAGTTGTTACTGTTAATATCAGCGTAATCAGACATCAGTTTAGTTCTATTCCAGTGAACTCAATCTTAGAAGACAGCATATAACTTATATGCTTGTATTGCTTTTGTAAGAGCCGATCTTTTCCTAGCCTCTAAAATTTTTATTACTTTATAAAAAATATCTCATGTCTGCTTTAACATTCTTATTCATTTTTTATTTTGTACTTTGATCCCCTTAGAAATATTTGCTTGTGGTTTTGTTTGTGCATGTGTGCACGCATATGTCTGCTTAATTATTATTATTATGAGACTCTCGAAAAGAATAAGTTGTTCAGCGAATGGTGACCATGAGAAAATTTTGCAATTTACAAGTGCCTGAGTATAACAGGATATAAGAAAATACTTTTCAGGCAAAGTGTATATTCTATAACTTCATTATAGAAGGATTATTTAATAAAAATTGCTAATGGGGGGCTGGAGTGATAGTACAGCAGACAGGGCATTTGCCTTGCATGCAGCCGACCCAGGTTTGATTCCCAGCATCCCATATGGTGTGGCCCGAAAAGAAAAAAAGAAATTTGCTAATAGACTTTAATTTGACTTTTTTTTTTTTCTTTTTGGGTCACACCCAGCAATGCACAGGGGTTACTCCTGGCTCTACACTCAGGAATCACTCCTGACGGTGCTCAGGGGACCATATGAGATGCTGGGAATCGAACCCGGGTCGGCCGCATGCAAGGCAAACGCCCTACCCACTATGCTATCACTCCAGCCCCTAATTTGACTTTTTTAAGAGTTCCAATTTAATAGTTGCAAAATATTTTCAAAGAACTTTTTTGAAAACTCTGAATGTGGGAATTAGTCGTATTTTCTCATTTCTTATGATGTTTCTGATGACTACGTTGTTGTATGGACAAGTCAGTGCTCTTTTATTTGCTGGAATAGTTTATTTTTTATTTATTCGTATTTTTTTTGTTTTGTTTTTTTGGGCCATACCTGTTGATTCTCAGGGATCCCTCTTGGTGGGACTCAGGGAACCATATAGATACCAGGAATTGATCCAGGGTTGGTCACATGCAAGGCAAGCACCCTACCCACTTTACCATCTCCAGCCCCTTGGATATAGTGTATTGAACTATAATTGACATGAAGCTTTATACTGGCTTTAGATGTAAAAAATAGTGATTTGATATTTGCATATCACAAAGTGATAACTATACTTGACATAATTATACTTTTAAAAAATTTATTTTTATAAAGTTGTTCATGATCATTTATTACATTCAGTATTCCAACACCAGTTCCACAACCATTGCACCTTCCCACCACCATTATTTTCTATTTTTACAACCACTATCCAAACCAGCCCTAATAGCAAGCTCTAAATAATTTATTTATTTTTATTTTTTTTCTAAATAATTTATTTTATATTGCTTGTTTTGAATAATTTTTTAAACATGATCAAAAAAGATTTTCTTAGAAGAAAGTATGTAAGGATTATTGTGTCTCACCTTGGAGCCATTATGCCCTTGTATATGAGATTACTAACATGTTACAGGGTAAGCCTTGTGTGTTCATATTTTCTTAATCGAGATTGGTTGCCATCTACCTTACATCCCATCAAATGTGGTATATCATTGGTGTAGAGTATGAGATGTTGCTCCAAGAATTCTAATATTTTGAATTGGGTCATACAACTGGAGTTAAATTTTTAACGGCATAGTAACTTTGGGGCCTGGAAGCATCTCTGCAACTTGTTGATCTGTTGAGATTTATTTATGAGTCTCTGGATCATAAGTGGTTAATGAACTTATGTGGTGTCAGACGCAGTTCATGGGCTTGACTCACAGGCTCCTAGAAGAACAGGGGTGGGGGCGGGGAGGCGGGGAGGTAGCCGATCCCTCACTCTGTGAGAGCCTGGAGATTTCGGTCACAAAACCCGCATACCTGAGTTTTTCAACAGATTCATTCCTGGATAAGGCTCACCCTGAGCCTGTAGAGTTTGGCCATGAGCATGGCAATGATGCAGTTGTGGAGTATTCAGCTGCTGGGGCTCTGTTTCAGTGGGTGCTGAGCTCACCTGTGCCCCCTCTGGGGTGCCCTGGATCTGAGACCCGGCCTGGTATAGGGTCTGGAGTCATCTCTCATAATTATACATTTTTAATGTCAATTTTTAAGATTTACTTTCTAAGCAAGTTACAGTGTGTGATATATTATTAAGTATAATCACCTTGATACTCATTACATACTTATGATATATTTTGTAACTGAGCATTTATATCATTTGGACTGCCTTTACCTATTTTGCCCACTCATGCATGAATTTAAATATTTTAAATTCCAAATATAAATGAGATGATAATGTATTTGTCTTTCTCTTTCTGACTTGTGTTCATCCAAGTTGAAACTAGCAAAATCCTTTAATGAAATCACCAGTAGTAGCATTGTGTTACATTCACATAGGTAGGCAAGCAGGCCGACAGACACAGCTTTCTTTATTCATTCTTCCACTGATGGATACTTTAGACGTTTTACATGTCTTTTCTGTTCTAGCAACAATGCAGTGATCATGTGGGTGCCTCTATCTCTTTAGGTTAGTATTCTTGTTTTTTTTCAGATAAATAGCTAGAAGTGGAATTACTATATCATACTAAACTTTTTTTATCATTATTTATTTATTTATTTGAACTTCTTTTTTAAAATCAGTTTTTTTCATCTGAAATTTTTATTTATTTTTCTATTTTGGGTTTCCTAAGCAACACTCAGACCTGATAGAATTAGTCCACCATACTGAAAGGTTCAGTGCTTATCCAATTCAGTAGCAATGTGTTGCTGTGATATCAAGACCCAGCAAGGCCAAAGGAGACCTTAACATCACTGACCCACATCCAGGGGCCACATTAACCACAAAGGACCACACTTGGAGGTGCTTGTGGGGGCCTCTCAGCACTCCAGGGCAGTGCTGGGTCGGGTAGTGGGATGGTAAAAGTGGGATAGTGAAAGACGTTCACCTAATATGATTCTATTTAGTGCCAGGGATTGAACCCAGGCCCTTGCATGCATCCCATACCTCTATCTTATAATTTTTTGAGAAGCTTTCATATGTGACTGCACAACTTAGATTTCTGTGTGTTGGATAAATACAGTAAAAATATTGGAATGAAATTTAGGAGATCATCTCTTAAATGACCCTTCATTCCTGGTACTATTTTTATACATGGTGGGCCATTCTGAAGGAAATTTTATAATAAAATCAGAGTCTTCAAATGAGCATTAATTTTAATCAGTATTCATGCAATATTATCTCAAGAAATAGATTTAAAATATGTGTAAAGTTTCAAGGATAGCCCAATGTTTGGTTTAAAGTTTTTAGAAAAAAAATAAGACAACTAGCAAATGCTTAATTGTAGGAAGAGAAACAATTCTATTAATTCTACCACTGTTACTTCTGCCACTGTTAATTCTACCACTAGTCAAAAAACTTGAGACACCTTAAATGCCTAACAGTAAAAAATTGTTTAAATTACCATGCACCATTGAAAGATATGCACCTAATGTGATTCTATTTAAAAAGGAGGTCATCCAACTATGAAGTAATCTTTCAGAAAAAGAATCAACCCAAATTGGATCAAGGTCTTAAAATCTAACTATAAATTTATAGAAAATCTAGGGCAAAGGAACATGTGAAATGACCTCATGGGGTTTTCTGTGGAAAAAGATCCAGATTGTGGGAAAGAAAATCTACAGGATAAATGACTCAAATTCTTTCAAGTTGCAAAGAGGGATGGAGCAGATGCAGTAGTACAGCAGGTAGGGTGTTTGCCTTGCACAAAGTCAACTAGGGTTCAATCATTAGCACTCCATATAATCCTCTGAGCACAGCCAGAAGTGATCGCTGAATGCAGAATCAGGAGTAAGCTCTGAGCACCACTGGGTGTGGCCCCCAGACAAAAAAAGAATATTGCAAATAGAAAGCACGACCAAGAGGGAGTCTATACAGAAAAAAACTTAGGACACTCATCAAGCTTTTGTAATATATGAACCTTATTTATACCTCTATTTGGCCAAACATAGGAGATATCACTTACATTAGTATTTAGAGTAACTGAATGAGGAAATGCAATGGTTTAAAAGTGGGACACCCAGATTACCCTTGCCCCCAGAGAATAGGGAGAAGGAAAGAAATAATGTGAAGGGGGAGGGGAGAAGAGATAGATGAGAAGCAATGGGGGCAAGGGTCAAGGGGATAGGGGACTCAGGTACATCAATGGCATTAAGGAACGATAGAGGTAAATATCCATACCACAGAATCAACAGCACTGACATCACAAGACCCAAACTCTAATAACTGAACTCAAAAAGGTGCCTGTCAAGATGGTAGATTGGAGTTGGGGTGGAGGAAACTTGGAACACTGGTGGAGGGAAGTTGACACTGGTGGTGGGATCAGTGATGGAACAGTGTATGTCAGAAACACAAAAAAAATTGGGGAAAAAACTTTTTTTTTTTTTGTCTCCCAACCATTCTCAGGATCCTCAGGGGCCATTCTCAGTGACACTTGACCAGTAGGAGTGGATAATTCAATCCTTGGGCTGAGTGGTGGTGGTGGGGGGTGGGGGCGCATGCTGTGAGAGCCCAGGCCTCTGAGGTCACACTGAGCAGTGCTGGGAGTGGGAGGACAGATTAAGGTTCTGGGAGTTGAACTCAGGTCCTTGTGCATGTGTAGTATGTTTCCCTGACCCCTGAGCTGTCTCTCCAAACCAACAAATCAACTTTAAAGAAATACCTTCTAAGGATATATTATTTGTTGGAGCTAGGTAAATGGGGTTTATTATTCCAGGATCCTTAGGCACGTTTATCTATTGACAGCCATCCGGGAGCCTTTATGTATATACTGTTTCTTCTGGCTGAAAAACCCTTCACATTCACTGTCCAGTGAAAGTAAATATGATGAACTCTTCTTCTTCCCTTGTTCCCTCTATTCCTTCCTTCCCTCTACATCTGGCAGTGCTCAGAGCTTACTCCTGGTGGTGCCAGGGATCAAACCCAGACCAACCACATACAGAGCAGGTGCCTTACATGCTGTACTGTCTCTCTTTCCTTCCTTCCTTCCTTCCTTCCTTCCTTCCTTCCTTCCTTCCTTCCTTCCTTCCTTCCTTCCTTCCTTCCTTCCTTCCTTCCTCCCTCCCTCCCTCCCTCCCCTCCCCTCCCCTCCCCTCCCCTCCCCTCCCCTCCCTGCATCAACCCTCCTGCCCTCTGTTATTTCTTCCTGCCTCCCTTCTTCCCTGTGCTCTAGGGCTTATTTCTGTCTCTGGGCTCAGGGATTACTCTTAAGAGTGTTGCAGGATCATATATTATGCTGGGGATTGAACCCAGGTCAGCCTTGTACAAGGCTAGTTTACCCATTGTATCATATTGATGGGCTGGAGCGATAGCACAGTGGTTGGGCGTTTGCCTTTTACTCGGCCGACCCGAGTTCGATTCCTCCGCCCCTCTTGGAGAGCCCGGCAAGCTACTGAGAGTATCAAGCCCGAGCAGCAGAGCCTGGCAAGCTACCCGTGCGTATTGGATATGCCAAAAACAGTAACAATAAGTCTCTCAATGAGAGACGTTACTGGTACCTGCTTGAACAAATCGATGAGCAATGGGGAACCATATTGATGGCCCCCTGTTCTTTTTTTTCCTCATGTAACATATTCCTAAAAAAATATACTTTCATGTTTGAAATGTTCATATGAAATTTTAATTTTAATCCACAGAACAATAAGATTAATACATTATTGGTATTTTGTAGAGGTAGAGGATTGTATTTTTATTTCTTTTAGGTTTTCTATGATTTACAAGTTGTTGCTTTAAAAAATTGATTTAAATTACTTACTCTACAAACTGAAACTTCAGTATTCAGAATGAATCTACTTTACTTTTTCAACAAGTTTCTAGATGTTCAAAATTATTTAAAACTTAGATTCTACTTTTAATCCCAGAAATTGTCATAATTCAGTATTAATATTCCAAAATGTTTGGAATTCAAACATTTAGTGGGCCAGAGAGATTGTACATGAGGAAGGTGTGTGCCTTGCATACAGCTGACCCTGTTTCTATCCTGGCACCTCATTTGTTACTCAGAGTACCACCAGGATTGATTCCCAAACACAGAGCCACGGAATAGCTCTGGGTACAGATAGGTGTGGCCCTCAAACAAAACAAAAAACTGTATTTGTTGTAATGTGTGTGTATATTGTTTTTAAATTCTAGATTCCCAAATGCTGGGAAATCCTCTTTGTTAAGTCAGATTTCTCATGCAAAACCTGAAATTGCGGATTATGCTTGTAAGTATAATTTATTATATATTTAATGCAATAAATTTTACAAAGTTAATCTTTTTCTGGGTATGAACAGAATGATAACTACAGAGGAGGTTCCCAAATTTACTTAACCAGTACCCTCTTTTTAGAAAAAAAAAATTACTCAGTATTCATTTGGAAATCTACTTTCTCTAAGTGAACAAACAAAATGCATACACCTAGTAGTGCGGAAGTCTGCTGTGATCCCACTGGATATGGGTAGGGTAGGGGAGTTGGGGTGCAGTATTGTTCCCACTTTGGGAAATACTGTTCTAGAGTAACTTTAGTTTGAAAACTCTTAGCAGACAAATATATATGCATTTCCTTTTAATCTTAAATTTCTATACACTGTTCCTAGTATTTTTAAATACTCTGTTACCATAATTTTTCTATTGCATAATTATTTGTCAGGTTTAGCTGTGACTTTATAAGCACTTTCCTTTTATCAATCACCACGGTAAAGGCAGAGATGAGTTGATTCCTCAGCAAGCATTTATTTTAAGGAACTATAGAAAGATTTGGGATCAGAAAGATTGATAAGCAGGAATGGATACTATTGACTTTATAAGTTTACAGAATGGAGGGGAAGTTAATGGATATATTTATTTTTTAATAAAGGGAATTGTAAATGATTTTATGAGCAATAATCCAGTGAGTAGGATGCTTACTTTGCATGTGCATGACCTGGGTTTTATCCCCAGGACCCCATGTGGTTCCCCAAGCCTGCCAAGAGGAGTGATCTCTGAGTGCAGAACCAGGAGTCCCTAAGGACTACCAAGTGTGGCCCCCAAACCAAAAATAAGTAAAAATAAAACGGTTTTATGAAAGAGTATAGATGACTGTTCCAGACTTCTTTGTCCTGCCAGTGCTGAGATATGAAGAGTAAATATGAGCTAGTCAGTGATGCCAATGGAGGTGGAAATGTCTTTTAGTCAGAGAAATAGTACATGCATAGTGGCTCTGTGGGATGGGGTTTGGGGGTGGGGGGAGAGTTCTGCCTCTAGAGTCCATGAAGGAATCAAGGTGAGACTGAGGATATACAGAGACTATATGTAAGAGGCCATACATATAGGCTGTGTAGTCTGAATTTGTCTTTCCTTTTCTTAGGGGGAGAGCAGGGTGAGGGCCAGAGAGAGGACCTAGACTCACCTACAACAGACTTTACCACTGAGCCACGTCCTCGGCCGCCCTTGATAGTTATATTTTTAAAGCAGTTGACAGCCTTTTTATGTAAGGTCTAAAAAATTTATTTTTCAAAGCTAGCTTTCTATGTATTATAGAAAATGGGTTGACATGGGATATAAATGGTCCTGGCTGAGAATTGTGAATGAATATTATAGGATTCTGTCATTAAAAACATTCAAACATGAGAGTCACCTGGAAAATTAATCCAATCCAAAATTGGACTGATGAAGTAGAGTTAACCTTGGAACAACCACTAAAAATTACCTGTCCAATATTAATCATTATAATGGAGAGGACTCTTAAGAAAGATAAAAGAAGAAAAGCAGGAAAAAAAAGAGTCATAGGAAGGAGACTAATGCAGGCTTAGTGTGGCTTGAAGATAGCTGAGTGTGAAGGGATTAAACACTTTTTATCACAGACCCATGGATAGGAAAATTAAATTCTGTCCTGTGTTCCCCCCCAAAAAAACCCCAACTTTTTTAATCACTGTCTTTTGCAGTGTAGTGGAGGAACTTTCAGAATCACTACTTAGATTAGATCTATGTCTATGCACATAATAAAAATATGTGTTTGTTCTTCTTCAGGTATATTATAATTTTTATATTTGTTTGTAAGGAGCCATACTCACCAGTGCTCAGGGCTCATCCTGTTGCTGCCAGGGATCAAAATAGGATTAGGGTTAGGGGACCTTAACCTCTGTACTATCTTCCTGTCCCTATTGTAATTAACAGAATAATTCTGTCTTCCATTTCAACAAATAAGAACATATTTTGAATTAAATTGTTCAAGGAAAAGGATCATTGTCTCCTACATTGCCCAGCCTGTACTTTAGTCATAGTTTACTGCTACTTTTTCTTTTAGTTACAACATTGAAACCTGAACTTGGAAAGATAATGTATGATGATTTCAAACAGGTAAGGTTTTAAATTATGAGTCTTGGTTAGAAATTGATATGCTTGTTTTTGGTTTGTGGATTTCTTTACATTTGACTACTGTTGTACTAGAAGAAAAAAATTGTAATATTTTGTTTTATGACAAGTGAAATCAATTCTTTTAGATCTATTGTAGTGATATTTTGTATAAAAATATGACTTCTGTGTTTTCAAATATTACTTGAGGTTTGCTACTACAATTATCTTCTTTATGTTTTTTTCTGTTTTTTTCTCTTTGTAAGTTCAGTTTATTTCTATATTATTATCTTTTCCTTAAGACATTATGTATACATGAAAAAGAAAAAAATTTTTTTTGGCTTTTTGGGTCATACCAGCGATACTCAGGGGTTAGCCCTGACTCTGCATTCACGAAACACTACTAGTGGTGCTCAAAGGAACATATGACATGCTGGGGCCCGAACCTGGGTCAGCCATGTATAAGGCGAATGCTCTGCCCACTGTACTGTCATACCAGCCCCCCCAAATTTTTTTAATTAAATGGGATTCTGGTATACTAATGCTTTTAATTTTTTAAAAAGAATAGCTATAAACCATTTGAATGACTAGAATAAAAATGAGATAAATGGAAAATAACTTTAAATCATAATATACAATCAACAATTATTCTCTTTGGTAGTTGTCAAATGAGTTGAAAATTTATTAGCCATACCGAAGTCTTTCACATACATATTTTGTAGCAGCTTTATAATTGTAAAAGGCTGGAAATAACCATAATGTTCTTCAGTAGATGAATAGATAAACTGATATCCAGATATATCCAGAAGTACAGGAGTATTTCTGGGACTCCCGGGTCATATCGGGTACGGGTTTCAGGGATTAAACTGGAATCAGCTGCATGCAAAGCAAGTCCCTTACCCCCTGTATTATTTCTCAGGCCAAGATTTTAATTCTTTTTTTTGGGGGGGAGCCTCCACTGGCAAGTCTTGGCCACCTAGGCCAGTGGTTCACTGCAATAGACAAAGGATGCAGCACTGCTCAGGGTCCTGAAGGGCTGCACCCAGCCAGCGCTGGGACCATGGGATGCCGGGAATAAACCCAGGTTAAGTGCTTGCTAGCCATGTGTCCTAACCACTGTACTATTTCCTGCTCCCAACATTTTAAGTCAGTGTATTTATTTATTTGGGTCTTTCGCCACACTTGGCAATGCTCAGTGGTTACTCCTGGCCCCGCACTCAGTAATCACTCCTAGTGGTGCTCAGGGTATCATATAGGATGTCAGGAATTGAAGCAGGGTCAGCCGCATGCAAGGCGAAGGCCCTAATCTCTGTACTATCTCTTAAAGCCTCAAGTCAGTGTATTTATTTTGCTCTAAAGTTATCTTTGTCTTATGGAGATGTGTTTTTAATCAAAAGTAGGAAGTATTTACAGTTAAAATATGAAAATTTTGAAATGTAATGTCCTTGCTATTTTTATTTATTCTATTTTGTCAAACTATTTATCTTTGTATTAGGTATCAGTAGCTGATCTCCCTGGATTAATAGAAGGAGCACATATGAACAAAGGAATGGGCCACAAATTCCTAAAACATATAGAAAGAACTAGACAATTACTTTTTGTTGTAAGTCATATGAATACCAATGTGTTGTTCAAATAAATGTTAAAATCAATTAATTTACTTTCCCTGGAAATTTTTGTAATATTTAAAGTAGTAACATACATGATTTCACTAAGTCTGTTTAGATGGATGTCAAATACAGCAAATAATCTTTCTACTATGAAGATGGAAATAGTATTGCTTACTGTATTAAATATGTTTAGCCATATTTATCAAGTAATTCTTTGAATTTTTTGACATCCATAGTATAGTATTTATACTTACTGCATTGATGATGCTAGAGTTTCACATATGTACAAAAGATGTATTGAAATGTGTTATCAATAGTAATTTTTCATTTTATTAACTCATTTTCAGAATACTTATTTTTTTAATCCAATTTCTGTAACTTATTTTGAATCACAGAATTATCCACATTTAAGTGATAATACTTCATCCTGAGAATATTAAAGCATTTTGAGACAAATATATAGCTGTTGTTCTCATGTTTAAGATTCTTTTTTTTTTTTCAGGTTGATATTTCTGGTTTTCAGCTTTCTTCTTACACTCAGTACAGAACTGCATTTGAGACCATAATACTCCTTACTAAGGTAGAATCTTCTATTTCAGTATAGTATGCATCTTGTCCAATATGTAGGCATATAAAGATGTTTAAAATAAAATTTTATAATTAAAATATGTACTTTACCACTATTTTTAAAGGTAAAATATACAGTCATCTAAATTTGCTGCCTTTATCAATACTCCTACATTACTATTGCAGTTATAAAGTCCTACTTAATTCTAAATCCCTAACAAATTCTACTCAGATTTTTGCTTGCCTAAATTTTGATACTTATTATTTCTTCTTTTTGAAACATTCCCCATTCTTGGCTTCATGAATGATAATTTGATTTTACATAATTCTATTTTACAATCTTTTTTCCTCAGTCTCCTTTTTTCTACTCATTAGGTATACTTTTGGGGGGACAAGGGAGGAATTGGGCCACAACCAATGATGCTTAGAGGTTGCTCCTTGCTCTTTGCTCAGGGATCACTCCTGGTAGTGCTTGGGGAGCCATATGGGATACCAGAGTTTGAAACTACCATACTATAACTCCAGGCCCTCATTAGGTATAATTTTGGTAGCTATCACGTCTATAGTATCAACTCCTACCAGTACTTGGGGGACCATATGCACTTTGGCATATACAAAGCAAGTGCCACGCTCACTATGCTATCACTCTAGCCCTCCAGGGATTTTATTTCTAAAAGAAAATATCACCTTCAGAATTTTATGTACACTATTTTCTTTGTTCATTTTTGCTATGAGTATGAGTAATACTACTAGTATGAACATATGCATATGTATACAGGTTTTTTTTTGTTGTTTTTTTCTTTTTGGGTCACACCCGGCGATGCACAGGGGTTACTCCTGGTTCTCAACTCAGGAATTACCCCCGGCGGTGCTCAGGGGACCATATGGGATGCTGGGAATCGAACCTGGGTCGGCCACGTGCAAGGCAAATTCCCTACCCGCTGTGCTATTGCTCCAGCCCCTGTATACAGGTTTTTGTGTTAACGTTTTCTTTTCTCTTGGGTATACGCTTAGTTAGGAGTGGAATTGCTAGCCCTGTGTTAAACATTTTGAGGAACTAGTAATCTATTTTCCAAAGGGGTTGTACCTTACACCATTTTAAAATCCCACTAGTAATGTATAAGGATTTCAGTGTAAAAAATATTTTTTGTCACACCTGGTGGCTCAGGGCTTACTCCTGGCAGGTTTTGGGGGATCATATATGGTGCTGGGGGATCAAATTCAGGTTTGCCACATGCAGTCAGGAGCCCTACCCACTGTCCTATCATTCAAGACTTCTCTGCATAAATATTAGCATTTATTATTTTCTAGTTTTACTATTCTTAGCCATCCTAAATAGAGATGAAGTGGTGATTATGTTTTTGATTTGTGCTTTCTTGTGATTAATGATAGTAACTATCCATATGCCAAATACAGTAGCAATGATGGGTCTCACTCTTCTGACCCTTAAAAAAGCCTCTAATGCAGCACTGTTGGGAAGGACGAGTAAAGAGAGGCTGCCAAAATCTCAGGGCTAGGACAAATGGAGATGTTACTGGGCCACTTGAGCAAATTGATGATAAGTGGGATGGTAGTGATAGTGATAGTAAACTATCTTTTCATATGCTTCTTAACTGTTTGAATGTTTATGGAGAAATGTCTTTTCAGATTCTTTGTCCATTCATTTATGAGCTGTATGTCTTATTTTGACGGTGGGTGGAGGTGGGGGAGAGATTTGGGCCATACTTTGCAGTGCTCAGGGCTTATCCCTGACTCCTGACTCACCACTCAGGGATCATTCCTGGCAGGGCTTTGGGGACCATATGAGGTGCCAGGGATCAAACTCTGGTCAGCTGTGTTCAAGACCCTACCCACTATACTCTCTCTCTGGCCCCCATCTATGTATCTATGTATCTGTATCTAGATAGATAGATAGATAGATAGATAGATAGATAGATAGATAGATAGATTTTTTTTGTTGAGTTGTAAGAATTTTATGTTTTGGATATAAATACTTTACTGGAATATCTTATTTGCAAATGTTTCTCCCATTCTGCAAATTGTCTTTTTCATTTTATTTGTGATATTCTTTGAAACACAAAGTTAAAAAAATATTTGGGGGAGTTTGATGCCACACTCTTCAGTGATCAGGATTTATTCCTGACTCTGTGCTAGGTGATCACTCCTGGTGGTGTTTGGAGGACATCTCTGGTGCTGGGGATTGAACCTAGGTTGGCTATGTGCAACGCAAGCACCTTACCTGCTGTACTATCTCTCTTCAGTTCCCCAATTTTAAATTTTAATGAACTCCCATTTTTTGTTTTTTGGGAGCCACACCCAGTGGTGCTCAGGGCTTATTCCTGACTCTGCACTCCGGGATCACTTGGGCTCCAAGGACCATATGGGGTTCTGGGGATCTAATTCAGGTTGGCTGCATGCAAAGAAAGTACCCTTCCCTCTGTATCACACCAGCCCTCTCTAGCTCCATTTGTTTTCTTTTCCTTTTGCTTGTGTTTTTGATGTCATCTCTAAAAAAAGAATTCGGGGCTGGAGAGAGAGTATAGCAGGTAAGGCGCTTGCCTTGCACACAGCCAACCTGGGTTCAACCCCTGCCATCCGTTATGTTTCCCTGAGCACCATCAGGTGTGATTTCCTGAATGCAGAGCCAGGAGTAACCCCTGAGCATCACCAGGTGTGGGCCACCCCCAAATTATTGCCTATTTTGGGATCAGAGTCATAATATGATGGGTAAGTGCCAGCATTGCATGCAGCTGAGCATGCTTTGATCCCCGGCACCCCAAATGGTCTTCCAAGCACCATCAGGAGTAATCCCTCAGAGCAGAGCCAGGAGTAAGCTCTTAGCACTGCCAGGTATGGTTCTCCTCATCCCAAAATATTACTGCCTAATCCATGTCCCAAGAATATATTATAAACACATAACACTTTTTTTTTTAATTTTTTGCTTTTTGGGTCACACCCAGCGATGCACAGGGGTCACTCCTGGCTCTGCACTCAGAAATTACCCCTGGCGGTGCTCAGGGGACCATATGGGATGCTGGGATTTGAACCTGGGTCAGCCGCATGCAAGGCAAATGCCCTACCCGCTGTGCTATCCCTCCAGCCCCACATAACACTTTTTAAAGAATGCAAATAAATTATCATTATTCACGTCTAAATTTTTTTATATGCTTAGATGAAGCCCAAATATCTGTACATGGTTTTAGACAAAAAATAACAGCTTTCTCTAATATATATATATATCTATATATATATATTTGCTTTTTGTGTCACACCCGGCGATGCACAGGGGTTACTCCTGGCTTTGCACTCAGGAATTACTCCTGGCGGTGCTAGGGGATCGATCATACGGTTGCTGGGAATCGAACCTGGGTTGGTCGCGTGCAAGGCTAAACACCCTACCCGCTGTGCTGTTGCTCCAGCCCTTCTAACATGTTTTTTGAGCTAAAATATACTAACACATGAGCTAAACCAAAAGCATTTTCCAAATTATCTTTTAATTTATTTCTTAGTTATTCCCCCTCCCACTTTATTTAAGCACCATTGTTTACGAAATTGTTCATAATGATTTGCTACAGACATTCAATATCCAGCACCAATCCCACCATCTCCTTCCTTCCACCATTGTCTCCATTTTCCCAACCACCCCTCAAGCCTGCCCCTAGCAGGCCCACTCTAATTTTTTTTTTTCCGCTTTTTGGGTCACACCCGGTGATGCACAGGGGTCACTCCTGGCTCTGCACTCAGGAATTATCCCTGGTGGTGCTCAGGGGACCATATGGGATGCTGGGAATCGAATCCGGGTCGGCCGTGTGCAAGGCAAATGCCCTACCCGCTGTGCTATCACTCAGCCCCCTGTAATTTATATTATATTGTTTGTCATCACTAAATGGCTAATGGAATGATCAAAGAATATTTCAGTGAAAGAAAATTTTGTGAAAATTGTTGTTTCTCACCATGGGGACATCAAGTCCTTGTCTGAGGGTTTACTAAGCTGTTGTTGCAAGTTAACCCTTCTGTGTTAATGTTTTTGTTAGTGGAGATGATACATACATTCCCATCCAATCTGGTGTGCTTCTGCTGGGATGTTAGTATTGTAGAGATTGTAGATGTGGCTCAAGAAAATCCAGAATATATAACTGAGCAGTCTAGCCACTTAACTGGGCATGGTCACAGCTATTGGGAGTGTGAGTGTGGCTTTAGTCCAGGCCCCTCCTAGGTTCGCTCCAGAGGTCTCAGCCAGGACTGAGTATCCGAGAAGTTTTTGAGGCCCCCAAATTATCTTTTAAATTAGTTTGTGGCTGTTGCAATTCACTGCATTTCAGAGATGGGTGGGAAATCCAGATTATTTAGGTCTGTAGGTTAAACATAGATATTACAGAGTATATAATTTGCTTAAATATTTAAATAAAAATATATTGATTCTTCTTTTTTGATTTAAAGGAGTTAGAGTTGTACAAAGAGGAACTTCAAACAAAACCTGCACTCCTGGCAGTTAATAAAATGGACTTGCCACATGCGGATGATAAATTCCATAAACTGATGGAACAACTCCAGAATCCTAAAGGTAAACCCATTTTTTTCACTTTATGCCAGTTTAATGCATATTTACTATGTACAGAGAGAGTGCTAAGTGCTATAATCAGTGGAAAAGAAACTGACAACTGCTATTGTCAAAATATATTTAAAGAAAAAATATCTATCATACAAAACGTCTAAATGAAATTATAATAATAATTTTTAAAAATGATTGTTAAGTTTCAGAATGTGTAACCAGTTGAAAAGTTAGATGAGACCAAAAAATGTTTAATTTGAGCTGAAAAGGTCATGCTTTATGAAAAAGTAAAATTTAACCTGGGTTCTTGAATGGTAGTGGTATTATAATTAGAATTTGAAAAAAGTCAGTATGTACCCGTGAAGTCTTTTCTTTAACGTGCTTCACAAGTTCTTGTACTTATTCCCCTAACACCATAAATTTTAAAAAAGCATTTAGACCAAAAATGCTATATTTCTTTGCAGTGCCATCTGTGAACATCTCTAAAGAATGCTAGTTTTCTAAAAATAACTATGTATGTGTGACTTCAGATAATAGATGCTGTTACTCAAGAAGATTTAATTCACTTGAAATTTATTTCTAAATGGAGCGACTCGCGTAAAGAAACTTAAAGGGCTTCTTCTCAGTGTTAACGAATATGACTGAGCCATCCAGGCCATTCCTACATGTGGAGGACACCTGCACTCATTCCCCTGCACCACAGAAAAGAGAGAAGGCCCTGAGAGCTGAAGAGATGGCACCACAGATAGGGTTTTTGCCTCCAACACTGCTGACCTGGATTCGATCCCCAGCATCCTCCATGGTCCCCCAAGCATTTCCAGGAGTAATTCCCAAATAGCTGAGTAGAGCAAGGAGTAACCTCCTGAGCATTACTGGATGTGGCCAAAAATCAAACAAACAAACAAAAAAAGAGAAGGCCTCTCCTCAGTTTTGTATATTAACTAAAAATAAAACTATTCTAAAGTAAAAATGCTTTTATTTTTATGCATGTAAGGCAATCAAGGAAAATTAGGGTGGACGTTAAGTAATGAATGTATTTAAATAGTACTAGTTTATTTAACAGTGTAATGGGGCTCTCTTTTTATCCTCAGAATAAACATTGGGAAAAATGAACTGAAACTAGTCAGTTGCAAAAGATCCTTTACCCCTTCTCAAAAATCTCTTCCCAAGACTGAAGCTATAGTACAGCAGGTAGGGCATTTGCCTTGCACGCGGCCCATCCAGGTTCAATCCCCAGCATCCTGTATGGTCCCCCAAGCAGGAACAGGAGTAATTCCTGAGTGCAAAGCCAGGAGTAACCCCTGAGTGTTGCTGGGTGTGACCCAAAAAGCGGGAAAAAAAGGGGAAAAAAGTCTCTTCCCCATGGTGAATAGATGTTTTAATCTTTTCAGGTTATAATTTACATATTGGAACTGACCTTGAGTTAATAGGTTGCTTCTTTTTTTTTTAATATTTAAACTTATTTTATTGAATCACCATGTGGAAGGTTACAAAGTTCTCAGGCTTATGTCTCAGTTATACAATACTCAAACACCCTTCCCTTCACCAGTGCCCATATTCCACCACCAAAAACCCCAGTATACCTCCCACCCCCCCACCCCCGCCCATGTAACTGATAAATTTCACTTCTCTTTACCTTGATTACATTCTATGTTTCAACACAAAACTCACTATTGTTGGAGTTTCCCCTCAAAAAAAGACAGTCCTACTGCCAAGGAAGCATTTCATAATAGGTTTTCCATTGCTAAGAATGAAGAGATATTAAGTCCCGCTGTTCCAAGTACATAACTTTTTTTTTCCCTCCTTCCCGAGCCCCCGAGTTTGTGCCTGCTTAGTAATCCTCATAATATGACTGATGCCACGCCACCCAGCAAAGGGGGGGAAAAAAAAAAAACAAGAGAAAGGGATGTTTCCCATCCTCAGCCGGCGTGGGGCTATGGCTTAGTTGACAGTCTAGCAGCATGTCTGTAAGCAGTTTCTGGGACCAAAAGTAGTCTAGTTGGTTTCCGGATTCTGGTATATCAGCAGCTAAGTGGCCGCACAAAAGTGTGGCTACCCGGGTGGAATTTCAGTTTAGCATGTGCTGGTATCGGCCCTGGCCCAAGACTGCCCAAGTGTCCCAATGCTCCTAGTACATATTTTTTTTTCCCTTTTTTTCCCCTTCCCGCGCCACCAAGTTCGTGCCTGCTTAATAGATATCCTAATATTGCTGACGCCACGCCACATTTCTTCCCGAGAAAGGAAGAGATCCGAGAAAGAAGGATATTTCTTATCCTCAGTCGGCGTGGGGTTATGGTCTAGTTCACAGTCTAGAGAAGTGTTTGCTACTTTGATTACCTTCAATATTTCAACAAAAGACTCACTTTTATTGTTTTGAATTTCCCCCCAAAGTCTGATCTGCTAAAAAGGAACCATTTCATATTGCTGACAATTAGGAGATATTAGGTTTTGGATTTCTGTATAAAGTCCAGGGAAAATTCTGCCAGAAATTTACATCACTGCAAACTTTTACTCCCCTTTTGTGGTGCTCATAAGATGGAAAAGCCTGGAGAGAGAAACCCTTCCCCACTGTCGCATCCTGGGATAGACTATCAGTTCACAGTCTGGAGGCATATCAGTGGGCCGCTGGTGTCCAAAGTAGTTCATTTGGGCTCCGCGGTCCTGCTCAAGCAGCAGCGGCGGCGGAAAGGAATAGGTTGCTTCTTGAATGTAAATATTACCTGGAATTTGTAAACAATTTTTTTGTTTGTTTCTATTTTGTTTGGTGGTGCTCAGGAGTTATTTCTGGCTCTGCACTCAGGAATTACTCCTGACTGGCTCAGGGGACCATATAGGTTGCCAAGGATCAGACAATCACACTACCTACTGTACTGTACTGTCACTCTAGTCCCTGTAAATTGTTTTTATTCCTTAATATCATTTGTTTTATTATATCATTAGATCTGTTTTTTATCCCCTTGGTAATAAACCTGATAATTCCTGAGCTTGCCTCTTTGAATTTCCTTGAGGGACATATGCCTCTCAGAAAAGAGGCTCTGAGGAAGCCAAAGTGATAGTATAGTGGGTAGGGTGCTTACCTTGCATGCGGCTGGTCTGAGTTGGATCTTCAGCACTACATGTGGTCCTGCAGTCCCCACCAGGAAGTGATCCCTGAGCACCACTGGGTGTTGCCATAAAAACAAAAAAGAAAGAAGAAGCTCTGTGTTGACTTCTCCATTTACTTTCAGTGGAGCCATTCCAATTCATAACACTATTAACCTGCCTTTTCCCTTCCCCTACTTCCATTCTGTGACTGGAGAAAGCAAAAGGTAATACAGTAGTTGTTATTTTCTGTTTGATATATTGAACTTATCTGAAATTACCTTCCTTTGAACTCTCTCCACATTATTTTCAATTTTAGTATGGCTCCTAGTATCAAATGATGATAAATCTGCATTTTAGGGGCAAGTTAAAGGCTGCCTGTGTATTGATGCAGATTAGTGTATTTCAGATAATGAATTATGTTATATTTATAGAAAAGTTGAGAGAATCTGTGTTGCCTCATTTGAATAAACCCCTTTCCCACCACAAAACTAGAGCAACATCTGTAACTTCTTTAAGTAAAGCATCTTTTGTGATTTGTCTTTTACTTAATTTGGTTTAATGCATCCAAGAAATATTTACTAAGCACCTGACATGTGCCAAGACATTGTCACCAGTTTACCTTTATTACTAGTAAACACCAGAGGTTCTGGGGCCAGAGAGTTAGTATAGTGGGTAAGCTCTTGCCTTGCATGTAACAGCCCAGATTCCATCGTCTGCACACCTGGAGTGATCCCGGAGTTCAGAGCCAGAACTAAGTCCTGAGCACAGCTGAGTATAGCCCCAAGTAAAAATAATAATAAAAGCCAGAGGTTTTTAGAATTTGGAAAAAATTAATAATGCCAAATTTTTAGCTTTTTTGGTTCACAACTCTTTGGTTAATAATGCTAAATTTCAGTTCTGGTTAGAGACTTAAGCCTCTCACATATTTTGACTTACTTTCCAGGACAATAAAAAGCAATTTAGTTTTGTGTTGTTTGTTTCAGATTTTCTGCATTTATTTGAAGAAAATATGATTCCTGAAAGGACTCTTGAGTTCCAACATATTGTCCCCATCTCTGCGTTTACTGGAGAAGGAATTGATGAACTAAAGAACTGTATAAGAAAATCTCTAGATGAACAAGCTGACCAGGAAAATGATGCATACCATAAGAAACAGTTGCATACTTTACAGAGTTCCGGTATATCGTATAGTGAGCCACCATCAAAGAATGCTGCTATTAGTCCTCAAATAAATATAAGTTAATTTAAAAATAAATACAGATGTGTGTTCTTTTTCAAACTTGTCCACGGACGTATTTTTGTACATTATTACTAATCAGTTGATAAATATATCATCATAAAGGAGCCATACCTTTTTAAGTTGTATTATAGTTATAAACTTGCTAACAATGACAGTTTATAATTTTATGGCCACTTCACATACAATAATGCCTTCTAATATTATGATAATCTTAGCATGGTTAATAGTTTTTAATTCTATGAGTGGATTCCCTAGAATATTATTAGAATAATCAACTAGGTTTTAATGTTTTTGAGTCTGTCATGTACTTAGTTCTTAATATGTAATACTTCTCTTTTTCTTGAAAATACTTAAAATGCTAAATTTGGACATATGCTCAGTGAAAATCTTAATCCCTAGTATATAATAAAACAGATGGATTTGAAATTTTGGAAAATTTTTATAAGAAAAAGTATTTTTTCTTCTTTGGAACAGACTGATAACATGTCTTGTTTGCTTGCATACTATTTCTCTTTCATTGTCTACTGTCATATTTTAGTAAAGAGGAAATAAGTAGGATATACACTCTTAAAATTAATAGCTCAATATTGCCATTCATTGGTATATTCTAAGATGATAATTTCTAAATTACTGCCTGAGTGAAATTTGTTTTTTTACAAATTACACATTTTCTTGAGTTTTATTATAAAATATATGGTTTAATTATTTTTTTTTTAATGAGAAACAGCATGGATAACTTGAGGGTGACTCAGTGTCTAAAATTGTACTTGCCTGGAGTCGAGATGGGTGACCACGCTTCACTCCCTGTACTTCTGGAAGCCCTCAACAGTCTCACCCCCATCCTACCATCACTGCCATAAGCTCATCTAGACCCCCTGTTCCAGAGACACACAAATAAGTTTTGAAATCAACTAGCTGCAAAAAATATTTGGATACCCAAGTCCTGACTGAGACCTTTGGGGCCACCTTGGAATTGGGGCAGGCCAGCTCCCACCCTACCAAGGCCCCAAAGCAGCTGCAATGCCTCTGGCCAGGCTGCCCAGTTAAATATTCTGAATTTTCTGGAGCGACATCTCCAAACTTTCCAATACTAACATCCCAATGGTAGCACACTAATTGGATGGGAATGTAAAGTACAAACCTGTAGGATAACATAGCCTCAGGTAGTTTAGGTTTATTGGGTTACTCCCATCACAGTGCTCCCATTCTTCTGTGTTTATTTGTAGCTTCTTTCTTAGTGTTCTGTTGACTGAAATATTGTTTTTCTCTTCTCCTTGAGTCCTTTGCATAGTTTATTCAGAGCAATGTCCTTTTTTGTATGGACACAGGAAGACCTAGCAAATGCTATGCTTTTGTAACCTGGGAGTCATTTGACTCTACATGATATTTTCCTCCTGGGCATCTGTTTTCTCTACCTAAGCCTCAGCTGCCCTTACTTCCTAGCACCCCCAAAAGCAGGGTCCTGATGAGGGACGGGCCAGACGCAGGGCAAGCAGTGAGTTGTGTGCTACCCTGGCATCGAGATGGGCCTGGCCAAAGTGCCTAATGCTTAACTATAAGTTAAGAGCTTGGTCATGGACAAATGCTGTCATGATCCAAATAGTGATAACTAGATTTGGACCCTGCTAGGGTTAGGAATGATTAATCTGGCCCGAGTGCTGTAGTCTGAGTCTGTGGCAAGATGTTGCCAGGAGAGCTGCCTTGCAAGCCTCAATGTATCTCTTGCTATGTCCATACAAAAATAACTAGTATTAAGATGTTAATGAGTGTTTGGACTAAGGAGAGGAGAAAAACCCCTTAAGAGGTATTTTGCCTACTGGCAGTCAGGAAGGGCTTTGGAATGGTCCTAGGTTGTGTTCTCTTTCAACCTGATGGCCCTCAGAAAGGGCTTTCTTATGATGATTTTGCTACCTGGCTGTGTGTAGCCTAGGGGCAAAGGGGAGAGAGAAAAAGGGAGGAGAGAGACAAGAGAATGGAGGCTGTGGTAGATCCAGAAAGAGGACAGAGCTGGGAGATGAGAAAGATGGAAAATTGAATAAACGGTAACTAATCAGCAACCAGCTTTGTCCTCGTTCTTCCTTCGCCTTCCTTGGTCACCAGCCGTCTCGATCCAGCCCATACACAGCAGTTCCAGAGCACCCAACGTGGACAGTGAGACACAGGCACCCGGAGAGCCCGAGAGTGCACATGCCCGTCGGCGTGCATAGTTTTTTACACAAACCAAACAATCTCAACTAAAAAAAAAACCTATTAATACAGAAGGCTTAACTTGTAACAATAGTTTATAAACCATCAAGACAAGGACTTAATGTCCCCATGGTGAAATATAACAATTTTCACAAATTTTCTTTTATCGAAGTATTCTTTGATCATTCCATCAGCCATTTGGTGGTGATAAACTGTTGGGGATTGATGTTGGGGAACAGTTATCCCCAACAACAAGCAATATAAAATTATTTGTGGGCCTGCTATGGGGACAGACATGAAGGGTTGTTTGGAAAATGGAGTCAATAATGGAGGGAAGGGAACAGTGGTGGTGGGATTGGTTTTGGAATATTGAATGCCTGTAACAAATCATGGATAATGTTGTAAACCGTATTGTTTAAATAAAATTAGGGGTGGTGGTGGGGAATTTGCCAATCTTGCAAACATGAGATCGTGAATTCAATCCTCGTACTCCAAGCATGATCTAAGTAGCTGCACTTTTTGGCACCCCTGCCTTTGCCAGCAGTCACAACCCTTTTTGTGGTGCTTACACACACCTAGCTTTGATACAGCTAGAAGTTGCTTGTGCTGGGATCACAACAAAACTAGATTCAGACAGCAGAGCTTCCTGAGTTGCACTTGATGCATATAGGTTGCCAGGGATTGGAACTCATGATCATAATCTTGCAAAGCAGGACCTCTAAGCCACTGCAGTATTTCTCTAGGTCTCCCTTTTATTTCTTGTTTTTAAAACAAAACAAAATAAAACAACCCTTCACAGCTGTTTACATAGTGTCTTCCCTGTTTTACTCATTGGGAGTAGTTTTGCATGGACAGTGTTTGCCTGTACAATGTTGAAGTAACAGACAAGACCTGATGACCTCTTGGATCTCCTATTTGGTAGCAGAAACTGCAAGGTTATAACAGACTACTTCCATTTTACAACAGTTGTAAGAGAAAGTTGTAAGAGAAAGGAAAGTGGAATTTGATCAACACTTCACTGTCCATTTTTTGTATTGGGTTTGTTTCACGTTTACGAGTTCACAGTCATTTAATCTTTTTTTTTTTACTTCTATTATTTTCTAAATATAAGCACAAAAAAATAATAAATACTCAGATAAACTGACTGAGATGAACTGACTCCCTTTAACTTAGCGCAACGGCTCCAGGCAGAGCTCTGAATCCTGCCAGCTATGCTGAGCATCCCGGAAGAGCATCATTGCTACTACAACTGTGAGGTCACTACAGCACGGACAGACTTACATGTGTCCTACTGCACAAAGGATCAACCCTCCAGAAAAAAATGACATGCAGAGAGTAGACAAGTCAGGCCTGCCTGCATTTGTAGATTCCGTGTTTTGATTTACAAATTTATTCATGATTGAGTTTCAGACATAGTTTTCTAGCCCCAAACCCATCACCAGTGACAACTCTCTTACCCTGGGACCCCCAGCCTCTCTCCCGTCCTGCCTCCTTGACAAGCACATTATGAAGTTTGCTTATTGTCCTTTGGATCAAATGCTTTTAGTTTGTATTGGTCCTGTGGTTCAGATAGATATCTCACGCCTCTATATCCCCAATGTATTTGAGGCCCTGTCCTGTTGCTTCATCTACCTCTTCCTGCTCCCCACCCCCTCAGTCCTTGCTTTCTCTTTTAAAATAAAAGTTCAGAAAAAAAATTTTTTTTTTCTCTTTTGGTCTATAGACTGGAGCAATAGCACAGCGGGTAGGGTGTTTGCCTTGCATGAGGCCGACCTGGGTTCGATTCCTCCGTCCCTCTTGGAGAGCCTGGCATCTACCCAGAGTATCCCGCCCACGCGGCAGAGCCTGGCAAACTACCCATGGCATACTTGATATGCCAAAAACAGTAACAACCACAGTCTCACAATGGAGACGTTACTAGTACCTGCGTGAGCAAATCGATGAACAACGAGACGACAGTGTTGCAGTGCTAAGCACATAACAATATGAGGATAGTTTGGTTAGGTGAGTTTTAGAAGTTATGACACATGATATTTTCTGCAATGCCAAAGAATGACAGTTGTATGTTGAAGATTAAGATGAATTGTGTATGATTTTGCTATATCAATTACACCTCAATTACTACTCCATGACTAATAAATATTTTATTAAGCAATTCACTAAAATATTAATTATTTATATTTTCTAGGTGCTGAAAGTTTTCTCACTTATATAACTTTTCTTAACAGTTGGTTCTTATCCCAAATAAATAAGAAATTTGGATTTTAGTTTATCAAAAATTAATTTCAAATTCTTATCTTGAAGTAATTCTTTCTATGTTATCTTAGTTGCCTTTTATTTTGTATTTAAACAAGACTTGTCTTTATCCTTTAATATAGGTAGACATTATGGAATATTTGTTAATATACATGCCATCAGTAAGCTATTATATCTATCTTTATCTATCTCTATATCTATCTATTTAGATAGATATATATAAAACCACTGCCGAGGAGTGCTTACAGAGATTTCTTTTTTGGGGGGTGGGTGGGTGGGGAGGCACACCCCTGGCTGTGCTCAAGGCTTACTCCTAGCTCTGCAGTCAGGAATCCTGATGGTACTCCGTGTACCATATGAGGTTCTGGGGATTGAACTTGGGTTGGCTGTGTGCAAGGCAAGCACTCTATCCCCTATACTATCACTCCAGCCCTCCATACAGAGATTGCTTTTGGATATGGGGAAGTCATACCTCCTGGCAGTGCTCAGGGGTTAGTTCCAGCTCTGTACTCAGGAATCACAGCATGCTCAGGGGACTGTAAGGGGGGTGCCAGGGATTGAACCCAAGGTGACTGGGTGCAAGGCAAGCAGTCTACTGTGCTATCTCTGGACCCCTGTACAGAGATCTCTGTGATTTTTATTTATTTACTTACCATCATGAATTTAAAGTTTGTACTACCAGATACTTCTCTCTTGACCCAGGTTTGATTCCTCTGTCCCTCTCAGAGAGCCCGGCAAGCTACTGAGAGTATCCCGAACAGAAGAGCCTGGCAAGTTACCTGTGGCATATTGGATATGCCAAAAACAGTAACAAGTCTCACAATGAAGACGTTACTGGTGCCTGCTCGAGTGAATCGATGAGCAACGGGAGGACAGTGCTACAGACTATCAGATACTTACAAGTATTGAATATATAGTACTCTGAATCTGTGCTTGGAAGATCTCACCTATTAGACAAAATTCCAGGATGTCTATCATATTGTTCTTTTTGTGATAAATATCAATATATTCTTATTTATAATAGCAAAATGAACTTTATGTAAACTGATTTTTTGGTTATAATGTATCATGGGGAACTCTGCTTTCATAATGGCAAAAATCAGGGTATTTTATTTTAGGTTTTATGCAGTTAGTTTTCTTGTAACGTTATGTTTTCTTTCACATCAGTGTTCATTTGCTTCGAGCAGAAACAGAGATACTGGAGTTAATGGAGGGTCTGAGTGATAATGCAGTGGGTAAGACACTTGCCAACTAAGTGGTCGATTGAGGTCCAATCCCAGGCAACCCCACATGGTCTCCTGAACCCGTCAATAGTGATCCCTAATTCAGAGACTGGAGTAAACCCGGAGCATAACTGGATGTGGCCCCAAACGAAAAAAATACAAAACAATACAAAACAAATCAAAAGTTAATGGAGATCACAGATTATATTCTTGCCCACAATGCCCATAGTACTGTAGCACTGTAGCACTATCATCCCGTTATTCATCAATTTACTCAAGCGGGCACCAGTAACATCTCCATTATGAGACTTGTTGTTACTGTTTTTGGCATATCGAATACGTCACAGGTGGCTTGCCAGGCTCTGTCGTGCAGGTGGGATACTCTCGGTAACTTGCGGGGCTCTCCGAGAGGGGCGGAGGAATCGAACCTGGGTTGGCTGCGTGCAAGGCAAACACCCTACCTGCTGTGCTATGGCTCACAATGCCCATAACTACATGAAACAGGATTTTTAAAGTTTAGATAAGAAGCACACCTAATAAATTAAGTTTCATCTAGAAATTTATAATTTCTAGATGGAAATTCTAACTATTCCATGTAATGTTTAAAAGCAACCATATAATAATACTTGAAAATTATAGCTTAAAATGAAAATTAACAATATCAATTATAAATCTTACATTAAATTTTAAGAATTTATTTTAAGAATATCATATTTTTCTTGAAGATCAGTGATGAATTGAATTCAATGTACATTTTAAGACCCCTAATAGTCTATCAGATTTTGTTTAAATCTATCCCTCCTTATGGGACCAGCATGTAAAACACATCTAGAAATGCGGGTTACAGATATGGCTGGTAATTATAATGTCTATATAGCAATATTTCTATGTGTTGGACTTCTAATTTTTTTTGAAGTAAAGTGTTTATTTAAGGTAAATAGGACTTTCCGCTGCTGCACGAGCATGATCCCGGAGGCCAACTGAACTACTTTGGACACTAGCAGCTTGCAGAGATGCCTCTGGACTGTGAACTGAGCCGCTGCCCCATGTGGCGCCGGGGGGTAGGGTTTCTCTCTCTCAACTCTTCCTTTCTGGGCACAGCATGGTGATCACCGCTTTTTGAGCACAAAATGGAGGTACCAGCCCGGCTGCTGTGGGACTCGCGGGGATTCCCGGGGGGGGGGTACCGGGCCGCCCACCTCCGATATTTAAGTGCACTGGCCACACGTGTCTGGCCTTTCCGCTGCTGCACGAGCATGATCCTGGAGGCCAACTGAACTACTTTGGACACTAGCAGCTCGCAGAGAGGCCTCTGGACTGTGAACTGAGCCGCTGCCCCATGCGGCGCCAGGGGGGAAGGGTTTCTCTCTCCAGGCTTTTCCATCTTATGAGCACCACAAAAAGGAAGTAAAAGCTTGCAGTGATGCAATTTCTGGCAGAATTTTCCCTGGACTTTCTACAGAAATCCAAAACTTAATATCTCTTAATTGTTAGCAATGTGAAATGGTTCCTTTTTAGCAGGTCTAACTTTGGGGGAAACTCCAAACAATAACAGTGAGTTTTTTGTTGAAATGTTGAAGGTAATCAAAGTAGCAGCCATTTCTCTAGACTGTGAACTAAGCCATAGCCCCACGCCGGCCGAGGAGAGGAAATATCCCTCTTTCCCGGTTGTTTCCCATTTTCGGGGAGAAACGCGGTGTGGCATCCACCAGATTATGAGGTCTATTAAGCAGGTACGAACTGGGTGGCGTGGGAAGGGGAAAGGAAAAAAAAAAGAAAAAGAAAAAGAAGAGTTATGTACTTGGAGCAGCAGGACTTCATATCTCTTCATTCTCAGCAATGGAAAACTAATTATCAAATGCTTCCTTGGCAGTAGGGCTGTCTTTTTTGGGGGGAAACTCCAACAACAATAGTGAGTTTTGTGTTGAAATATGGAATGTAATCAAGGTAAAGAGAAAATGAAGTGAAATTCATCAGTTACACAGGTGGAAGTGGTGGGGCGGGGGGTGGGATGTATACTGGGGTTTTTGGTGGTGGAATATGGGCACTGGTGAAGGGATGGGTGTTTGAGTATTGTATAACTGAGACATAAGCCTGAGAACTTTGTAACTTTCCACATGGTGATTCAATAAAATAAATCACACACACACACACACACACACACTCAAAAGTAAGGTAAAGAGGAAATAGTAAAGACACTCTCACAAGAGTGGGGATTTCAGGGCCCACAGGAAATACCCCAGTTTTAAATTAAAAAAATCTGATTCTCATTATAGACAGTTGTTTAATTAATGTTTGTTCCATGCTTGGAAGACTTCAGACGAAGTAATCGCCTTTGTAAATATTATTAATATGTTCATAATATAAATTAAATCCTTTGCAATGACCAGTTACCAAACTATGTAAAGCATAGCAATTATATGAATCATGTTCTTAGACTTTGAATATTTGGAATTTGAAGGACAGGATATCCAGTTTATATTAGAGCTAATTTTGAAGCAATATATGTAAAGTAGTAATTTTTTCTTTATTTTGTGAGTTCTGAGTACATTCAAAGTTGAAATTCGAGGACCAAAATTTCTCTTTGTTCATAGTACATATTTCAATGTATTTTCCTGATATTGCCAATACATTATGACCAGTACCTTAATTTTTTATTGGTTGTCAAACGTTATTATTGGTATTGTTTCTAAAGAAAAGGTTTAATGAAGTGTGGTATAATTTTCTTAAATAAGATATAATTATGAAACTAAAATCCTTTAGTTTTATTTGTATGTAGTTCTCTCTTTTTCATCTTAACATTTCTAGGTCGCATTTTGGATTGAAATGCTTCTGGTCTTAGACAATTTTATTAATTTCTGAAGCAGTACGGCACATAGTATTGATCTATTTCCCTTTTCCATCATTAACAACCTGTTGTTACTAGAACAACACAAAATAGTAACAGTACAGCATTGTGTGTCAGACACTGTTGTAAACTACATTGTACATAGTAAGTCATTTAATGATAGTAACTCATTCTATTATTTTTTGCTGTAGTTATTACAGATGAAACATAAAGGCTGTTTACTTGCTTAGCATCATATGGGGCAGAGTGGGACAGTGATACATCATCCCTCCATTTCTTTGAACCTAATATTCTTTGTTTTAAAACTTTATATTTTAAAAACTTTATAATTTGAAAAAATTTTAAGATATGTATAATTGAAATATTACTGTGAGCACCCGTACAGTAATTTTCTCCAGATTTAAGTTACCAACATTTATCATAGTTATCTGTGTGATAATTCAAATGTAGCACCATCCTTCCTTCCTTTTTTTTAAAAAAAAAAATCATAGTTTTGAATCCTTTTATGCAGGTAGTCACTAAACAGGGCTACACAAATAGGAGAAACCAACAAAGAAAGGCAGAGGACAATTGAAATTGTGAGGGAGAGCAAATTAAAGTTAGTTCAAGCCTACAAGAGCGGGATATGTGTTTTATTTGGCTCTGTGGCTTTAACAATTTACTTAATTTTCAATACAATCTTATGATGGATGTATATTCATTATTCCCATTTTACAGATAACCCCATTGGGAAAGAACCTGCCCAAAGCCACCCAACTAACGTGTAAGCACACGGCAACATAAACCTGGACAGTCCATTACTAGAGTTGGCCTGTGCATCTTTTTGTCATAAATTACTTCATTGGAGGGGGTGGGGGTAACAATTTCTAGTGAAACCTATTAAGGGAAAAATCACAACCACTCGAATGCTATTTTGCGTTTTGTTTCGTTTAACCTTTTCATTTCAGACCCGCCATCCAAATCTGCAAGGAACAGAACAGAGCAGGTGGCAAGTGAGGAAATGAGGGGCGGGAGGGGTCAGGAGAGGGTGGCCGCTTGCGGCGCGGGCGGCGCGGTGGATCCTGGGAGTTGTAGTCTCCCGGGCATCCGGGGCCGGCCTCTCGCGGGCCTCTGGGGAACCCGCGGGTATTCCCAGAAGCCTCCGGTGCGGGTGTCGGGGGCGCGCACTTCCGGGGACGCTGCGAGGCAGAGTAGCTGAGATGATCCCGGGGGAGGGAGTGTGAAGTGCCTCGGGTGTGAGAAACGGGTAGGTGTGGTCGCGATTTCTGGGTCTCGGGCGGACGGAGATGAAGATTTTCGCGGGCGTGGGAAGAAGTCGGGAGATTCGGGGGGAAAAAGTCGCGGAGCGCGTTCGTGGAGGTGGTCGCGGCGTAAGGAGGGCTTGGAATGCCGCTGAGGGAGGTGCGGGTGCCACGGCGGGCTTGGCGGTGCCGAGGGGCCGCTGTTTCGAGGGCGGCCACGGATGCTGCTGGTTTAAAGACGCCCCCGGCTTGCGGGTTCGACCCGCGCGGTGGGGCAGGGCTGGCTCCCGCGGGCGGCCCCCTCCAGCCCCCCTCCCCCCAGTCCTCACGGCGGGCTCGCGGGCTTAGAAAGCTTTTCTCTCCCTTCCCGTCAACTGGGGGCGCCGGAAGCTTGGATTCTCCCCAACCCCCCCCCATCACCCACCCACCTCGCGCGCGTTATTAGGGGAAGGCCGAATTTGGTGACCCCGTTTTGACTGAGTAGCTTATTCAAGCCCGGAGGGACGTGCTGGAGGCTTTGCGGGTCACACTCGGCGGTGCCCACGACTTGCTCCCTGCCTGATGCTCTCGGTGGGGAGGAGGGTCGACCCCGGGCTCCGGTTTCAGCCCAGCCCTCCAGCCTGCGGAGCTTGCGCTCCAGTTCCGGGAGCTTTCTCACCTCCCTGGCTCTTAGGTGGAGTTTTGAATTGTAAAACATAAAGAAATTTAAAAAATTTAGAAGGATTCTCTTGACTTTGAGGAGAGCAGTTATGATGCTCGCTGCCAACCCAAGAATCATTTATTTCCTGGGCGAAAACTTGATTTAAATCTTTCTTCGCCGCAGTGAGAACTGCTACAGGTGTAATCATCGGCCCTAGGCTAGTGATCCAGGAAGCTCTCAGGCGTTTACTAGTCTCCATTCTCTTGCTGGTTGAGATAAATACTGTTTGAGCAGGAAGTCCCTGATGCTTCAAAAAGATAGATTGAAACACTTAAGTGGCAGGTTTAGGCCCTGAGGCCCGTGGGGCAGCCATATATTTGAAAAAGCGTTCCAGCTGCAAATTTTAGGATGCACAGTGCTGATCCACGCTGCAGGGTTTTGGTGTATCATTTTAAAAAGTATCGCAGAAACAATTACTTTACTTCCTGGGCAATGAACAGCTCAGTGTTTTGTGTATTTTTTCATTTTTTCATTGTAGTCTGTGAAATTTAATAAAATTTCATTAAATATTGATAAGGTAATTCCAAGACAGTAATGTGACTTTTATCCCGTTTTTTATCTTCTCAAATGCCTAAAGGAGATTTAATTTTTTATCTATCTTACATATTGATATATTAAGAATAAAATATCCCCCAGTCTCTTACTTATTATTTTAGTATAATATTTTATTGGTATGAGCAATAATTACTTTAATTCTGTGTGAAGTCAAATTGAGTATTTAAAGAAGTACTGTAATTATTTGGGTGAATATTTTTTTCTTTAGGCTCTGAATATTGCTACTGTGTGTTCAGATTTGTATTCTCATTTGGATAAAGCTGATTTAGAGCGACCAGAAACCTCAATGAGTAAATATAATCTGTGATTATAGCTCATTTCTATGCATAGACATGATGCCATATATCTCAGGACACTTTTCTCTAATTAAACCAAATTGTTGTAGTACACAACACACCTTCCTTAGGAGTGCAATGACTGATGACCTATAGTTTCTCAAAAAAACACATAATTCAGGCAGAAGGGATTGCAGTTATTACCATTAAAAATTGGTATAACTGTTATCACACATGTTCTTGTATAGTTATTCCTCATAGTTAGCACTGAAAATTTGGTATTTTGTTCTTGGGGCCACACCAGCGAAGCTCAGTGCTTACTCCTGGTTCTACATTCAGGATTCACTTATGGCACAGCTGGGAGGTTCCTGTTTTCTCCCCTGTACAAGGTAAATATTTGACCCATTGTATTATTGCCTGGAAAATTACTTAATGATGGGTTTTTGAATTCCTAAATCTCTTGGCCGCTATTCCATTGTAGACTTCTTTGAAGTATTTTAAATCATAGGGAAAAAATTCTTTGAAATTCTTTTTTACCCAAAAGGGTATCATTGATATTGTGTAATCTTAAATTGCCAAATTTTATCTGCTTCTTTGAAAGTCACTGTGGAACAGATGGTAGATGACAACAACGAAGTGGTAGTTTTGAAACTGCCCTTGTTTGATTTGATCAGCAACTGCTCCAGAGAGTGTACTCTGTCATTGTTTTGGCTGCAGTCATCTATGATTATTTTGTCTAGTGTCCAGAACAAAAGAATGTTCATAGCCAGAGAGAGTAAATAGGCCTATATGTCATAATTATTATAAGCTTACACTTCTGGCTGTCTTCTGTTTTACAAAGTGCTTCTTTATTCATGATCTCACAGCTACTTTGGAGAATTTTTACAGGTTAGAAATTTGAGGTAAAGAGGACATAAATGATTTCTTCAGTTTGTGCATGGAAGGTTGTAACTAGCATTTGGGTCTTTGGTTACCTAGGTCACAATACCAAACTTCCTCTCAGAAGTAACAAACCCATGTATGTGTCTGTTATGTATAAACAGAGCCTACTGCTCTTGAGAGGCACTGCTCAAAGTTGTTAAAATGTAGTCTTAGTCTCACATATTTTTCATTGTCTCCAATCAAGAGAATTTGTATAGCAAAAAGAAGCTTGCTTTTCCTCCTTGCCATTTTTAAAAGAAAATATAACTACAAATACAATACTTAGCTTTGATAAACAGTAAGTTAAAACATTAGTTGGTTATATTAACCACTCTTAATGATGGGGTATGTATCCACTGTATTTCATACCCAAAAGTTGAGAACACATGAACCAGCACAGTCATTGTGGATAGACTCTCTAACCATCATAAAAGTTAATCTGTGTTGCCAAACAGATATTTATTTCTAGAATCATAGTCCACCTGTAAATACCTGTGAATGACCTCATTTCTAGGGAAGTTTCTGGGGAAAGAACATTGTATTTGTTGCAAAAAATGAAATAGAATTTGACCGGTAGAGATAAGCAGAGGCAGGTTTTAAAAGCTTTGAGGCTTGACAACACTGGATCTGAATAAAGGGAGCTAATAATAGCAAATGGATGATTCCTTCTGTGTCCTGGCCATACTCTTATGGGCCTTTGTTTGTTCATTTGACAAATAATTGAGTGCTTTTATGTGCCAATGCTGGACAAAGGGAAAAGAACAGAAGGCTCTTTGTTCTTCTGGAATCACTCTGGCGGGAAAGATAAACACTGACCAGTAACTATATGTGTAATCACTGCTACCAAAGAAAAAGTACAAAGACAATAACTAGCGGCAGAGAAGGAAAGTTTAGAAACAGCTTCCCTAGAAACCTTAGGGATATAAACATACTGGCTAAGCAAAGACTGGAGATTAAGAATGTTCTTAAAGGAAGAATAGCATGAGAAAAAGCTCTTAGCCAAATTAGAAGCTGAAAACTTGAAAAGTTTATAGAACTACATGCTTACTTTGCTTGCTTACTTACATACATGCTTACTTTGTCTGCAGTGTGTAAAATGGGATATTGACACATAGGGAATCTGAGAATTTGGAGGAAGGATGTAGAATTGGAAACTTGGAAACTATGAAAAGAATTTAAAAATAATATTAAAATAAATTACATGGTAAGAAATAGAGTGAGATGATTATATTTGAATTTGAGAAAAATTCTGGATTCAAAATTGACATGAAACAGACGGAGAATGGTTTTTCACTCTTATTTATAAACAAATTCTTACCTGAGAGTCAGCATTGTTTTTAGGTTTTAAATTGCTAAACATGCTTCCTTTCAGTTAGTCCCATAGAATATTACTTGATCCTCTAGTGGACTATATGACCTACTATTAAATAAAATATATGTGGAGTTAATGAGGCATTAAAAACAAGCAAAGTTGTAAAGAGCTAAGGCATAAGTTCCAGCACTGCAGTTAAAAAAAAAAAAATTAAAGAGTTGAGGCAAGTAGTACTTCCTTTCTGAAGAAAATCCATCATATTGGCTCTATAGGAGTTCTGGGTTCCCAGACTCTAGAATTTGAACTAAGAATCCTTCTACAAAGAAAGTGCAGGAGGTGGATATAACATTTATATTTATTTGATATGGAATATTGTTCTATCTTTGTTAATCTAAGAACTGTTAAAAAATATAATGAAGGGCTAAGCTATAGTAAAACAGGTACTAGTCCATAGAATATTATTACTTCAGGTAATATTCAGGTTATAAACAGGTAAGGATTTTGCCTTGCATGCAGTTGACCCAGATTTGATCCCTGACACCTAATATGGTTCACAAACCCTCCAGGAGTGATCCCTGAGCATAGAGCCAAGAATAAGTCCTCAGCACTACTCGGTGTGCTCCCCCCTCAGAAAAAGAAAGAATGAATTTTATTTTTTATGTACACAAATTCTTTTATTAATTAATCATTCTTTGTAGGAAAGGAACTTAAGTCCTAACCTTGGCACAGGTATTCATGGTCTGTTGCCTTCCCCTCACCGGAAAGAATCTTAGGAGAAAGTGAAATAATGAAGCAATATAGTTTTTATTGACAGAAACTTAGAAAGATGTGCATGGAGTTGAAGGAAAGGCATACATGTTCAAGAGTGAACACAATCCTGAAAGAACCAGCAAGCAAGCAAGGAGGTACACATGTTCAAGGGAAAATTTAGGCTTGAAGAGCAAGCCTGAATTTATTAATGTAATTTATCCTTATCTTGATTCTTCATTTGCTTTGTAGGAATCAGTGGGGTAAACTTAATTATATTGATAAATATATTTGTTAACTACCTCTAAAAGCAAGAAGTGTGCCAAAACTTTGAGAAAAATACAGTACTGTTTAAGTTAAAACATCATTGTTTTATTCCTCTGTCTTTCTCAAATTCTATGTGACATATTTTTTTGATCAGACATCTTATTGTTTCATTTAGTTTACTACTTAATTTACCACTTGACACTCACTGATCATAAAGCTGATTTACTTTAAGCATTTGGAGTTCTCATAGAATAGCACATTCTTGTCCTCAGTCTGTTAACACGTTGGGGTAAGGTCCAGATCTTAGTGGTTTTAGTGTCCCTCTAGGACCTGTTTTGCATGTGCCTGATACTCATTAAATATACGTTGAATGTAATATTGATAGGAATGACCGTATACTTTTTTTTGCTTTTTTTTTTTTTTGGTCACACCCAGCGATGCTCAGGGGTCACTCCTGGCTTTGCACTCAGGAATTACTCCTGGTGGTGCTCATGGGATGCTGGGAATCGAACCCGGGTTGGCCACGTGCAAGGCAAACGCCCTACCCACTGTGCTATTGCTCCAGCCCCATGATCATATACCTTTCCAGTTCTACTTTATCAGTTACCTACCTTTGTAAGTTACTATGGTCTTGGGGACAGAGTCCCATTTTTTGTTTTTGTGGTGCCAGGCACAGGTCCCAGTTCTTATATTAGGTTGACAATGTGACAGGCAGTGTGCAAGTTGCTCACAGTATATGGGGGAGATAGATAGTGTATGTCTATAGGTATGTACATATACCTATATATTTTCTACTAGAAAATTACTGTTAGTTTTACTAGTAGAAAATATTGGGCTAGAAGATAAATATGGGAGATAAGGCCCTTTTTCTTTTTTTGCTTTTTGGGTCACACCTGGCGATGCAAACGCCCTACCCACTGTGCTATTGCTCTAGCCCCGAGGCCTATATGTATAATATAGCTGACCCTGATTTAACTACCAGCACCACTATGGTCCCTAGACATTACCAGGGTCACTACTGAGCCTAGCCAGAAGTAGCCCAAACTGCCTCCTTTCATCCCTCAAATAATACTGGAGTAAATATATTGTTTTCTAAAGGACATCATGTTCTTACATACAGATGCATTTAGAAGTAGTATTTCTCAGCATTTTGAACTCCTGAGAAAGTTACTGTATCATCTTAACAGATAATATTTGACTCTAAGTAAAAACAGTATTCTGAAGTAAGAAGATTCTTTTGGGGTGGAGGATTGGGGTCCAGCAATGCTCAGAGGCTAGGCCTGATGATGTTCAGGAGTCATTCCTGGAGGTGCTCAAGGGATCATAGGTAGTGCTGGAACTGGGTCATCTCCATTCCCTAAGGAACTGGCAGGTGCCTTAAACCTCTCTATTATCTCTCTGGCCCCAAAATAAGTATATCCTAAACTTTAGAATATTCTTATCCCTTTGTCATACAATTAAAAGAGGTAAAATGTGCTTCCCCTTGTTTGTTGTCTCATAAATGTATGTGACAGAAGGCAGAGAAAATATATTTTAATGATATTTGGACAGTGATTTTCAAACCCTTGAAGAAATTACAGGTGAATAAGATAGTGGCTTTTAGAATTTGCCACATACAAAAAAGAAATACAGTATTTGAATTTTAGATGAAAGAAAGGTCTAATTATGTTTTTCTTTTCTTGAGAAATAGCTTTTAATAGAGAAAGGTGGTTGTTACTTAAAAACTTCGCATACATCTTATTTGAGCAGTATTAGTATAATCAGTGACATAATCTGAAAAGCACTTCAGTTACTTTGAGTCATCCATGAAATAGCTGAACAGAATAATTTCAAGGACATTTGTTTTCTTTTTATTTATTTATTCTTTGGAGTCCATTTACATTTTTTAATTTTCTATTGTGCCTAGTTTAAGATTGAGGTGAGTTTGCTTTTTGTTTTTTTTCTTTTAGGATTTATTCAGCACATATTCCTTGAACTTCTTCAGTATGTCAAGAACTTGAACTGATCATTGAGTGCTGCAAGGTACTTACTGCTTGCCTTGGTCTTATAGTGCACTAGATATGTTGTGAGCACTTGACATTATCATCACATATAGAAGAACCTATTAGAGAGTGCACTAGAATGTTGTGAGCACTTGACATTATCATCACACATAGAAGAACCTATTAGAGAGGCTTGTTACTTTTTCAGATGAGGAAAATGAGGCACAGAGAAGAACCGTTGCTGGTTCAAAATCATTTGGCTAGTGAGGAAGTGGGGATTAGAACCCAAGCAGTTTGCCTCAGAGTCTGTGTAGTATCTCTCTCTCTACACCTGCATCTTTTACGAGCCACCTTTGCTTCTACTATGTGCGTGTGTCATTTTACAACTGAGGTCCAGTTTGTGTTGTCTGTATGTGGTGGTTGCTGTATGCCTTGAACCTAGCTTCACTTATGTATGTTAAATGCGTGAGTAGAGACAGCCAGTTGTGAGAATTTCAGGTGCTATGCTAAGGGAATTTAAAATTGTATTGATTGTCTCCTTGATGTGGTATAAAGAAAAATGCTTGTGACTAAAGACTTCTCTTGCTGTACCACCCAGTTGGTGATTACAGAGGCATGTCTGCACCTGTGCCCTGATGCTGCAGGCACATGTGTTTGTATACATTCATGTTGTGCACAGAAAGGATACAAGGAGCAGAATTTCTCTCTTTGACATTTCAGCATTAGTAGTGTTGCCAGTTGGCACTACACTTCCTGCTGTATTCTTCTATTGTCCCCTCACGATTTTTCCTCTTGTGTCACCCTCCGCAGTCTGACAGACAAGCCTGCACAAGCCTGCCTAACATGGGCTGTCGAGATGTCCATGCAGCCACAGTCCTGTCCTTCCTGTGTGGAATCGCCTCAGTAGCAGGACTCTTTGCGGGGACTCTACTGCCCAACTGGAGGAAATTACGGCTGATAACGTTCAACAGAAATGAAAAGAACCTGACTGTTTACACTGGCCTATGGGTGAAGTGTGCCCGCTATGATGGGAGTAGTGACTGCCTGATGTACGACACTACTTGGTACTACTCAGTTGACCAGCTGGACTTGCGGGTCCTACAATTTGCCCTGCCTCTCAGCATCCTGATCGCCATGGGGGCCCTACTGCTCTGCCTAATTGGAATGTGCAACACAGCCTTCAGGTCCTCAGTGCCCAATGTCAAACTGGCCAAGTGTCTGGTCAACAGTGCAGGCTGCCATCTTGTGGCCGGGCTGTTCTTTTTCCTGGCGGGTATTGTAAGCCTCTCCCCATCCATCTGGGTCATCTTTTATAATACCCATCTGAACAGGAAGTTTGCACCATTCTTTACATTCGACTATGCAGTGTATGTCACTATTGCTAGTGCTGGGGGCCTGTTTATGACTTCTCTTCTTCTGTTTATTTGGTATTGTGCATGCAAATCTTTGCCTTCTCCTTTCTGGCAACCACTTTACTCACATCCTGCCAATATGCACACTTACTCACAGCCCTATTCAGCACGCTCCCGTCTCTCTGCCATTGAAATTGACATTCCAGTAGTTTCACATACCACCTAATGGGGGGAAATAGTTGTTAAGAAAAACTCTATAGCCTCACATTTCCCCTTACCAAGGAGTTGTATGAACCTGTATACGTTTTCCTTTTATTTCTGACCAGTCAGTGAAACCAAGTTCTGGTAGGTAGAATGAAGTGCTGCTAGTTTTTATGAAAAGTACTTTATATTAAATGTGAATTACTTCCTTTTCTTAGGCTTCTTATGCTAGAAGAGTTTTTAACCTTCATATTGATACATAATTAGTTAAATAGAACTTTTGTCTCAGTTGAGGTGATTTAGAATAACATGGTAAAGTTGAAAATGATGGCTAAGAGAAGGTATTGTATACAATCTGAGTATTTCAGGTTGTTTATTTTCCTTTCCCCCTAGAATACTTTAAGTCAGAAAAAAAAATTTCACATACAAGAAATTTACGTTCAATAGGGTAATACTTAACAGTAGTCAGTCTGTCAGCTTAAGACTGTGACTTACTTCTCTCTCACACCTACTTGTATTAAATAGGGTCCAGAATTTTGAAGATAACTTTCTTTTGTGAATTCTTTAAATTCTACCTCATGCCAGTGTTTAAGAATTAAATGCATTTTATGTGATGTCAAAGAATAAGCCTAACACTTTAAATGTTTACTAGCAATGAATAATATATTACAGGATTTTAAATGCTAATGATTCTATAAGTTATTGGAGTTAAAATGTGCTAGGTGATTGGTGCTTCCTCTGAGGCAGTACAACCTTTTCCACTAATACTTAGTGGTATTCATATCCATCTATAATCTTTTAATGACTGAGAAATAGAAAGAGGACCAGTGGATTGTATTCTCTTAACAGTGATCAGACACAGTCATCTGTTCTTCAATGACAATATTAATGATTCACCCTAAAAGCTGTGATGGGTGAAAGTTGAGGCATGGTTTTGCTATGACTACATTCACCCTTGATTCCGATCCTGCTATTCCCTTAAGCATTTATCTGTGTCCAACACTTAAGTAGGTGCTAGAAGAGGATGCATGACAGAACATGAGATCTGGTCCCTGTCACAAAGTTTAACAGGGAAGATAAACCACTATTGCTCTTAAAATTAATAATTTAGGGAACAATCTGACTTCAGTGGTAGCTGCTCTTAATTTCTCAGTCATTGCTCCAGTAATATATTTCAAATGCAAAGAATTGCACAATATCAACAATATATTCTAGAACTTTGAAGTTTAATTCATTATAGATTCTTCAGAGCAGGGCTTCTTAAACTTTTTCACTTGCAACCCCTTTTTGTCCAAGAAATTTTTATGTGATACCCAGGTATGTTAAATAGGTGTACAAATAAAATATTTACTGAGAATTGTAAAGAAACTCTATTTTACAATAGCCTTCATATTTAGTTACATGACCCTATGTTTGGAGTCACGACCCACAGTTTAAGAAGTTAGGCTTTAAAGGAGTGGTTTTCAACCATTAGTCTTCAGACTGATGCATTCTATAGGTGTAAAAAGGTTGAAAATCACTGCTCTATACCAGTGTTTATTCATTGTCAGTTCTCAAACTGACCTCAAATGGATAGTGGTCCGGGTTGAAAACCACTGCTTTAAGTGCCTACTTTAGATGCTATCATAATAATATGTATGGATAAATGTATTAGAGAAATTGTTCCCCTCTGAAAATATAATAGAAAATGGAGGAGTACTTAAAGTATCTTTTTTACTTTGGTAAAATTTAGCTGAACTAATAATTACTGGTACCGCTCAAGCAAATCCAGGAACCAGATGATAGTGATGCAGTGAATAATTCTGAGATGAAGTTTAGAAATTCAGGGATGTTTGGTCTTTGCCTTGATGAATTTGAACTGCTGCTTAGTTGGTGTAATTAGTACTGTGTTCATAAGTATTTTATTCTGTTAACCATTACAAATTTCATGAGCAGGTAGTTGCATGGGAAACAGATTATTATGCCCTTTTTGCAGATTTGCATATGGTTTATCATTTTGTGGATATACTTCCCTCCAAATCCTAATACTAATTTATGTAGATAGCAAATAATTCCACTTGTATAAATTTGAAATATCAGTAGAAAGCATGCAAGACTATGGCTTTTAAGTTCTGGGTTTTGATTTCATTCTTTTTAAATCTTCTTAGACATAGTTGAGTCTTGATCCTTCCAAGATGATGGCAGGTAGAATTCTTAGATAGTTATTTTTTGTGTGTTGTTTTGGGGCCATCCCTGGTGGTACTCGGGTCTTACTCCAGGCTCTGCACTTGGGGATCACTCCTGGCAGGCTTGGGGAATCCAGTGTAGTGCTGGGGATCAAACCCTGGTTAACCATGTGCAAGGCAAAAATGCCCTACTCACTGTACTATATCACTCTAGCCCATTAAGGTTTTTTTTCCTCTTCCTTCTTTGGGGGGAGGCAAGGTTACATCTGGCGATGCTCAGGGGTCACTCCTGACATGCTTGGGGGATACTATGGGGTGCTGGGGATCAGACACAGGTTGGCCATGTATAAGGTAAGCACCCTACCCACTCTACTCTCTCTCTCTCTGGCCCTAAAATTATTTTAATATTCCTCTTTGCTGATTTGTTTCAGTCTTCTCTCTCACTAAATTTGTCTATATAGTGTCAAAAATTTCACCATTTTTCCTTTCCTTGTGTAACAATGGTGAAGAAAATTAGACTAGTCATTAATATTGGATAGTGTTTGGACCATGGGACCATGAATATAAATGTTAAACTTTTCTTACAAGAATCTCCTGAATTTATAATCTGTAGCCTCAAAATGGTATTTATTAGGAATTCACTTAAAAGAAACAGCTGTTTCCCGTACTGCCTTTAATAGTTCAGATTTGCTCTCAGCAGCTGTTCTTCAACGCCATCAAAAGAAAGGGAATGTTTATCATTCTTTCAGTAACTTTTAAGGATTCAGCAGGCTCTCATTGTGATGGGGGGCGACGGGGAGAGAATGGGGATTGGTCCACACCCAGTGGTGCTCAGGGCTTACTCCTTGCTATGCACTCAGGGGTCACTCTTGTGGGTTTGGGGGTCCATATGGATAGCCGGGGATTGAACTTGGGTCGACTGCATGCAAGGCAAGGGCCCTAGCCATTGTACTATTGCTCCAGTTCCACTTCAAATTTATGTTGTAAAAGCCTATTAATATTAAGCAACTTTTGTAGAAGCCAGTTTGGAAACCAAATTTAAATGTGGGATGAATGTTCCATATACAGTTTATTTGGTCTTGGGAGAAAGAAATATTCCTGAGTATACTTGTAAATATACACTAATTCATAATCTTTACTGTAAGCTGCAATGTAAAACTTCACTAAAAACTGCACTGAACTTCTTGATGTTTATTAAAAGATGTATTTTTATAAGTTTCTGTTTCTAGTCTTATTTCCTCAGTCTTTTAAGGTAGACTATCTTGAGAAATGTTAATTGAATATATGTAAACTGAAAAAGACACATTTTACCTTAAAACCTTATAAAATAGCCACTGAAAAGTAAGTGAAAACCCTGGATTTATTGTAGAAGCGTTAAGACCTCTTTGCCCATTCTAGGAGTGGCCCTAGTTGTTTGCTGGACTGTTTTAAACTAACATACCACCAAAAACTACTGAATGAAGTCAGTGTGCCAGATTTGTCTTTTCAGTGAATGAAGTTTCTTAATGGTCTGTGATCTTGGCGATTGGGGATTCTCAAATAGTTAAGTAGGAGACTTAGCTCCTATTTCCTATTTTGTTTTTGGTTTTGTTCCACACTTGGCAGTCTTCAAGACTTACTCCTGGCTTTGTGCCCAGGGATCAATCTTGGCAGGCTCAGAAGAAAACCATATTTTCCTATTTGTTTTTGTCTTTGTTTTGCGACCACATTTGGCTGTTTTCAGGGCTTAATTCTGGTTTTGTGCTCAGGATTATTCTTAGTGGGCTCAGGAAGGACCTTGTGGGGTACCAGGGATTGAATCTGGATCGTCTGTGTGCAGTGGAAGTGTACTATCCACTGTACTATCTCTTCACTTTCCATGTCCAATTCTTTAGGACCTGAGGTTGTCAAGGGATGTGATCCTGACCATTAAATTGTCTCAAAATTTCTGAAATCTAGAATGAGCTTTACTCTGTCACTTAAAGCTTCTTCGTTTAGTTGTACCTTGGCATGCATCCAATCACTTGCTCTCTTTGGTAGTTCCTTAGGTTGTAGAATCTCTTTGAATTAGAATAGTAATCCAAAGCTGCCATCCAGATTCAGAAAACAGATTTACTAGTCAAAATTGAGAAAAAAGAGATTATTTGGAACCATTATCCAAGATCTGTTTTCAAAAGTACACCCTACACAAAGCTCCTTGGAAAAGAGTGATTCTAGTTTTAGGGAGTACAACATAAACTTACTACAGCTTAATCTTTCAGAAAATAAGGAAATGCTCAAAGAATGATGGAGACATTCAGTTATATAAGCACTAGCTTGAAAAGGTTTTTAGGGCTGAATCTGGGTCAATCTGAGCATTAAATAATATTTATTGAGTTATAACCCAAAGGAATGAAATAGGAATGCATATGTCTTTGCTGATAGGAATAATGGGAAAGAGAGAAGAGATTTTTTTTTTTTGGTTTTTGGGTCACACTCGGCGATGCACAGGGGTTACTCCTGGCTCTTCACTCAGGATTTACCCCTGGCGGTGCTCAGGGGACCATATGGGATGCTGGGATTAGAACCCGGGTCGGCCGTGTGTAAGGCAAACGCCCTACCCGCTGTGCTATCACTCCAGCCCCGAGAAGAGATTTTTTTTTTTTTTTGTAATTTCAACATTTATTATTTATTATTTTTTTTTAATAATTTATTTATTTTTAATTAGAGAATCACCGTGAGGGTACAGTTACAGATTTATACACTTTTGTGCTTATACTTCCCTCATACAAAGTTCGGGAACCCATCCCTTCACCAGTGCCCATTCTCCACCACCCGTAAACCCGGCGTCCCTCCCACCCTCCCCACTCCCATCTCCCCCCCACCCCACCCTGCCACTGTGGCAGGGCATTCCCTTCTGTTCTCTCTCTCTAATTAGCTGTTGTGGTTTGCAATAAAGGTGTTGAGTGGCCGCTGTGCTCAGTCTCTAGCCCTCATTCAGCCCGCAACTCCCTTCCCCCACATGGCCTTCGACTACAATGTAGTTGGTGATCGCTTCCGAGAAGAGATTTTTTTATAGTAAAATTTTAAGTAATGTAGGTAAAAACCAAGAAATTTATGAAGATATTAATACAAATAGAACTACTTGGTGAGCATTTGATAGGAAAAAAAACCATCATTTGTCTCAAAATGTTCCACACATTGTTTTCAGAGGAAAAAGTGACTTTTAAAAAATGTTTTAATTTCTTCGATTTGAATTTATTTTTAAATTTTATTTCCTCTTACACTTTGTATGGACACTATGGTTTACAAAGTTGTTCATGATGACTTATTACAGTCAATATTCCAGTACCAATCCTACTACCATTGTAACTCCCCATCAGCATTATCTCCAATTTTCCCAAACATCCCTTAAACCTGCCCCCATACCAGGCCCTCAATAATTTATTTTCTATTGCTTATTTTCAATAAATTGATAAAAGAAGTAAAATGAGTCAGAGAGGGACAGACAGAATGATTGCACTCAATTGTGCAATATAAAATAGCATAATATGAGACCAATACCCTAGTACAGTAGAGACAAGGGCCAGGAAGATTGTTCCATGGTTGGAACCTTGACTCATGAGCTGGGGGAGAAGGCAGCTGGGATAGAGAAGGGATCACTAAGTCAATGATGGTTGGAGGAACCCTCAGGATGGGAGATGTGTGCTGAAAGTAGATATAAGACCAAACATGATGGCCTCCCAGCATCTATATTGCAAATCATAATGCCCAAAAGTAGAGAGAAAGTAAGAAGGAAATTGTCTGCCACAGAGGCAAGAGGTAAGCCAGTTTAACTAGAATCCTCTAAAATGTTATCTAGCTGGAGGTGGTTGGAGGGATACTGGGGACATTGGTGGTGGAAAATGTACACTGGTGGAGGGATGGCTGTTGACTGAAACTAATCATACATCCTATCACTTGTATCACGTCATCCCATTCATCTTCGACTTGCTCGAGCAGGTGCCAGTAACGTCTCCATTTGTCCCTGTTGCATGCTAGTGTAGCCCTAAAAGCCTTCATCCCTCTCGGAGAGCCCGACAAGCTACCGAGAGTATCCCGCCCTCATGGCAGGGCCTGGCAAGCTACCCGTGACATATTCACTATGCCAAAACCAGTAACAACAATGGACCTCATACATCCTATATACATCCTATTTAGTGCCCCAGCACTGCCAGGAGTGATTCCTGAGTGCAGAGCAAGGAGTAATCCCTGAGCATTGCGGGATGTGGCCCCCCAAACAAATAAACAGGCACCTGACAGTTATGATTTTAAGTGCTCATTTGCCAAAGTCTTCAGTAGAAAGTATATTTAGGTTTCCAGGGACTTGCTTCTTATTAGGAGAAAAAAATGAACAGTTTCTTATCAAGAGAAAAAATTATTACTGATCTTTAGTGTTATTATATCTAGTGGCCTTGTTTCAAAGGCCATAGGAAAGCTTTTTAATTGTCTCACAGTGACTCAAAAAAAATGATCAAAAAATGTTTTCTTAGAAGAAAGTTAGTGAAGATTGTTATTTCTCACCTTGGAGCCATTGATCCCTTGTATAAGAGATTACTAGGATGTTACAGACTAAGCCTTTTGTGTTTATATTTTGTTAATCGAGGTTGGTTGCTTTCATGACATCTTATCCAATCTGATGTATTACTCCTGGTTTATTTGTCTATGTTGTAGAATTTGAAACATTGCATTGCCATGAATGCAGCTGTGCACTCCAGGGAGACCAACATTTTTAACGGGGTGATACAGCTGGAGTTAAATTTTTAACTGTGTGGCAGCTTTGGGGTGTGTCTATGACTGCAGGGGTTTTTGGAAGTACAGGGTGGTTTCTTCATTTTTGCTCAGAAAATGTAGAATAAAAAAATGGACTCTATTGTTTACAAAATACTTTCTGCCGCAACATTAAGGAACAGTTTAAAAGAGATTATATCAGGTTTTCCATCATGAAAAACTTTTAAAAATCACTGCAAAAAAAAAAAAGTAATTTGCAGTCACAGAACCACAGGATTCATGGAAACTGAAGGAGTATCCCATCTCCATTGATGAGCAGCGTCTTAATCCTCAGGTATACTGACAGGTTCACCTAAGGTCTCTCTCTTCCCTTGCCTAGGAACTTTTTTTTAGGAACAGGTCATTCTTCCTGTACTGCAGGTTATCTCACCACCCTCCAGCCTTGAAAGACAGTGTATTCACATTGCTGAGTTCTTTAAACCTCACTGCAGAACTGGAACAAGGTTAGAAAAAGAGGTGTTTTGGGTATTTGATAACCTATCTTAACATTCATCTACAAATCTGTTCATAGTGAGGAGATCTGCATTTGTTAATTGTATTTTTTTGGAAACAATCCAGTTTAACTAGAATCCTTTAAAGTATTTCTAGCAAATTGTAAGAAAGTGAGATAGAGGGTCAGAGAAAAAGAAAAAAATGTATTTTGTAAGAGAAACCCAGTGTGATGAACTGTTAACAGGCATCAAGGGATTGGAGAGATCATAATGCATTGGTAAAGTGGTAGCCTTTCACGCAGCTGACTTTAGTTTGATCCCTGGCATCCTATATAGTACCCTGATCACTGCCAGGAGTGATGCCTGAGTGCAGAGCAAGGAGTAACCCCTGAACATTGCGGGATGTGCCCCCCGAAACAAACAAACAAACAAACAGGCACCTGACAGTCATGAAACTGGCCATGGTAAAAGTATCACTGTATCACTGTCATCCCGTTGTTCATAGATCTGCTCCAGCGGGGACTAATAACATCTCCATTGTGAGACTTGTTACTTTTTTTTGTCATATCAGATACACCACACGTAGTTTGTCAGGCTCTGCCCTGCTGGGCGGGATACTCTCGGTAGCTTGCCGGTTGCGAGAGGGATGGAGGAATCGAACCCAGTTCGGCCGTGTGCAAGGCAAACGCCCTGGTGATCTGGCTGCGACATCTGTCACCCCATCGATTGCTATTGGCTCCATTGGCCGCGGGGGTCACCACCTTGCGCTCCGGGTCGAGCTGGGAAGGAGCTGCTGCTCTTCAACTGCGAGCGCCGCTTCCTGCTCGGGGCATCCAGAAGAAGGTGAAGGTGCCCGCCGGGGCCACGCGGGAGTAGGGCAGCCGCTGTCTTTCAGTGCTCATCAATGGAGATGGGACGGCCGGCAGACCTAGGCTACAGGAGCCTGCGGGTTGTCCTTCGGGTCGGACTGTGGGTGCTGCGTGGTGGAGCTCGGGAGAACGAAGAGTTCTTGGACAGGTTCCCTGTAAACTTGTTTCTCCAAAACTCAGTGGGGCAACAGAAGATATTCTTTGTTTTAACCTTGAACTTTCTCAGATGGCTGCCCCAGCTTTTGAGCCTGGCAGGCAGTCAGATCTTTTGGTGAAGTTGAATCGGCTCTTGGAAAGAAGCCTAAGAAATTCAAAGTGTATAGACACTGAATCTCTCTGTGTTGTTGCTGGTGAAAAGGTTTGGCAAATACGTGTGGACCTACATTTATTAAATCGTGATGGAAATATCATTGATACTGCCAGCATTGCTGCAATTGTGGCCTTATGTCTCTTCCGAAGGCCTGATGTCTCTGTTCAAGGAGATGAAGTAACTGTATGGTAAAAGTATCCTACAAAAATTGGCAAGTTAGGGCTTTTTCTTCTTTCTCTTCTCCCTTTCTTTCACTTCTATACACAACACTTTTTTGAGAACCATTAGATTTCAGCATGTACTATTGCTCAGTTTGGGATTTGCTGACCTTTAGGTTAGTTGATGAGTAAACTAAGAATCATGCTAGTTCTAAGAGCCATAAAATTTTATCTGTGATAGGGACCAGAGAGATAGTATAGCAGGTAAATCGCTTGCTTAAATTTTGTCAATAATTTGTGGAGTATAGAATAACATAGCATGAGGCTGACACCCAAGGACAGTAGATACAAGGGCCAGGAGGATTGTCCCATAGCTGGAAGCCTGCTTCATGATCAGAGGGGAGAAGGCAGATGGAATAGAGAAGGGATCACTAAGAAAATGATGGCTGGAGGAACCAGTTGGGATGGGAGATGCTTGCCGAAAGTAGATAATGGACCAAACATATGACCTTTCAGTGTCTGTGTTGCAAGCCCTAATGCCCCAAAATAGAGAGAGAGTATGGGGAATATTATCTGCCATGGAGGCAGGGGGAGGGTGGGGATAGGGGCATACTGGGGATATTGGTGGTGGGGAATGTGCACTGGTGGAGGGATGGGTGTTTGATCATTTTGTGATTGTAAACCCAATCATGAAAGCTTGTAACTGTAATTATTTCATTCAATAAAATAAAAAAAAATTAAATTCAATTAAAAAAAAAATTGTCAACCAGGTTCAATCTCTGGCATCTCATTGTCCCGTGAGCAGTGCCAGCAGTGATTCCTGTGTGCAGAGCCAGTAGTAGCCCTTGAGCATTGCTGGATGTGACTCAAAAACAAAAAAATTGTATCTATGCTAAAGTGGATTCTGAAATAGACTATTAATTGACATGTCAATCTCTCCCTATTACAAATTGAATTCATCCTGTATACAGGCAGCAGAATAAACTTAATGACATGCAAATATGATTGAATCCCTCTCCTACTTAAAATAATTTAATAACCGACTCACAGAACATGTTCAAGACTTTTGCTTTAGGAGTAAATGGAAGATTTTGTGCAGAGGACCTTTGCTTAATTTTTAACAATTTAAAAAACATATTAATAGCTGATCAGACATAGGTTTTGTTTGTTTTGTTTTGTTTTTCAGAGAATTGTTTACTGGAGCCAGAGTGATAGGACAGCAGTACTGCATTTGCCTTGCAATGCAGCTGACCCAGGTTCGGTTCCTGGTACCCCATATGTCCCCAGAGCCCAGGCAGGAGTGATTTCTGATACAGGTGTGATGGGGTTGAGGTCGGGAAAATTGTACACATGGAATTTGATCATGGCTGATTGTAAAGTTGGGTGCTATGAATAACTTTGTAAATTATAGTACCTCCATAAAAAAATTTAAAAATGTATACTGAACCTGGTGCAGATTACAAATACTGTAATTACGAACACTCCCTTTTTAGTGACAGAATTGGTCAATATCTTTATTTAAGGGATCTCTGATGAAAAGCATGGGGTCAGAAGTGTGGTAGCCAATTTTTCAGATGGGCCGCCAGTGATCCTTGCCTCCTGGTATTCATAATCTTGTTTGACTCCCATCCCACACTGGACAGTGCTGACTATTACCAAAAAATGATTTTGCAGAAATGATGGTGTGTGATGTCCAAGGCATTAGGTCTTTAAATCAAATTTAAATGTAAATTTTAAATTTACATCTTTAAATTCAATTTTGAAGTGTTTTTTTCTCTCTCTCCTTCCCTTTCTCTCGTTCTCTCTCTCTCTGTCTCAACACACCCAAATTCATATGTAACAGTTGTCCAGAGGTAAAAATAATCACCTTAAGATGTTCCAAGTATTTCACCTAACGTTGAAAAACTGTTTATCCTGAACGTGAAAACCTGTATCAAATTGGATTTATTTAAAACTCGTTACTAGTAGATTTACCCTAGCAAAGATCCAAAAATGATGTAAAAGTAACCAATATACATCAGTTTCCAATATACATAATCCTGGATCGTCCCCACACCAAAGCCAAATGCTTTTTTTTTTTCTTCTTTTGGCTTTTTGGGTCATACTTGGTGATACTTAGGACTTACTCCTGGCTCTGCACTCAGGAATCACTCCTGGTGTTGCTCCAGGGACCGTGTGGGATGCTGGGAATCGAACCTGGGTTGGCTGCATGCAAGGCAAATGCCCTCCCCGCTGTACTAACACTTTGGACCCGCTTCTAAAATTTTAAATTCATCATCAGAGATCAAGAGAAACTCATCTTTTCTTATACAAAACAAAATTCACATGTGCTTAAAAAAAAATAAAGACCCAAGAAAAAATAAAAACAAAACCACTAGTACTTGTAGTGCTGTTCAGAACCTAAAACGCCACTGATTAAAAAACAAAATAGTGGCTGTGTATCACTGTAATTAAATCCAAGAGGATTTTATCCTTGGCATCAGAAATTCAGATTTTTCTAATTACATGAAGGCAGGCCTCCTTCATGCTGAGAGTGGAGAATATCGCATGCCAGCACACAGAGTAACCTACCATCCACAGAAACACCTGAGAATCAGCCTTAATAGAGACTGCTTACAAAGGTTAGGCAGAACCAAACTATAACTGGTTATTAGCTGCTTGAGTCACCAATTTAAGTGGAAATGATTGGGTCCTAAAGTTCAAAAAATTTTTTTAGGGAAGAAATGCTGAACTATGATCTTATTTAACACAAAAACAAAGTAGTGAAGTAGAAAAGTTCCATCCTGGTAGCATCCTGGTTCCATCCTGGTAACTTCAAAGACAAGGTATCAGCCATTGGGTTAGGTAGAAAATGTCAAGATTCATTTTCTTTCTCTAAAGACTCAACAAGATGAATCTTGAATGGCTTGAACTACAAGACAAGGAATCCAAAGAACACAGACATCTAAGTCAAGTACTATCATAGTGTTTTGTCACTAACAATATATCTCAAGTATAATGTGCAATAATGTAAATTCAATAAATAGCAACAACTCTCTTTTTAGTGACAGAATTTGTCAACATCCTTATTTAAGGGATCTCTGATGAAAAGCATGGGGTGACAAGTGTGGTAGCTAATTTCTCAGATGGGTCTCCAGTGATCCTGGTATTTGTAATCTTATGACTCCCAATCCCACACTGGACAGTACTGACTGTGTTACCAAAAAAAGATTCTGCAGAAATAATGGTGTGTGATGTCCAAGGTATTAGGTCTTTAAAACCAAAGATTAAAAGACAGACTTTTGCCTCTATTGGATCACTTGCTCTGGTAGAAATCATCTGCCATGTTGTGAGACACTGCACAGTCCTATAGTTAACATAAAAGGAACTGAAACCTCATACCAATAGTAAATTCCGGTTTATTAATCTTGTAAGAGATCCATGTTGGAAGCAGATTTTCTTTTCTTTTTTTAATGAATCACCATGAGATACAGTTACAGACTTACGAACTTCCTGCTTATATTTCAGTCATAAAATGAACGCATATGCATCCCTCCACTGGTGCCCATTCTCCACCACCAATGTTTCCAGTATCCCTCCTTTCACCCTTCATTTCCCCCTGCCTCTGTGGCAGGCACATTCCCTTTAACTCTCTCTCTCCTTTTGGGTGTTATGGTTTGTAATATTGGTACTAAGTGGCCATCATGTTCAGTCCATAATCCACTTTCAGCACACATCTCCCATCCTGAGCAAGCCCGCCAACCATCATTTACTTGATGGTCCCTTCTCTATCTCAGCTGCCTTTCCCCCCATCATGTCAGGCCAGCTTCCAAGCAAAGGAGCTATCTTCCTGGCCATTATTTCTATTATCCTTAGGTGTTGGTCTCCCATTATGTTACTTTACATTCCACAAATGAGTGTAGTTATTATTCTATGTCTGTCTCTCTCTGACTCATTTCACTTAATATTATACTTTCCATGTCGATCCACTTATATGCAAATTTCATGACTTCATCTTTTCTAACAGCTGCATTGTTTTCCATTGTGTAGATGACCTAAAGTTTCTTTCTTTTTTATTTTATTTTTTCTTTTTTTTTGGTCCAGAGTTTCTTTAACCAGTCATGTTCTTGGGCACTCAGGTTTTTTTCAGATTCTGGTTATTGTAAATAGTGCTGCAATGAACACACAACTGCAGATATCATTTCTACTGTACTTTTTTGCATCTCTGGGATATATTCCCAGAAGTGGTACTATTGGATCAAATGGGAGCTCAATTTCTAATTTTTTGAGAATCATCCATGTTGTTTTCCAAAAGGGCTGAACCAGTCGGCATTCCCACCAGCAGTGAAGGAGAGTCCCTTTTTCCCCATATTCATGCCAACACTGGTTGCTTTTGTTCTTTTGAATGTGTGCCAGTCTCTGTGGTGTGAGATGATATCTCATTGTTGTTTTGATCTGGATCTCCCTGATGATTAGTGATGAAAAGCATTTTTTCATGTGCCTTTTGACCATTTAGATTTCTTCTTTGAGAAAGTTCCTATTCATTTCATCACCCCATTTTCTGATGGGATTGGATGTTTTCTTCTTGTAGAGTTCAACCAGTGCCTTTTATATCGTTGATATCAACCCCTTATCAAATGGGTATTCAGTGAATATCCTTTCCCATTCTGTAGACTGTCTTTGTATTCTGGTTACAATTCCTTTTGAGGTACAGAACCTTCTTAGTTTAAGATAGTTCCATTTGTTTATCTCTGTTTCCACTTGCTTGGACAGTGGTGTGTCATCTTTGAAGATACCTTTAGCTTCAATGTTGTGAAGGGTTTTGGCGACCTTTTCTTCAGTGTACCTTATGGATTCTGGTTTGATGTTGAGGTCTTTAATCCATTTTGATCTGACTTTTGTGCATGGTGTTAGATAGAGGTCTGAGCCCATTTTTTTTTTTTTTCATGTAGCTGTCCAGTTTTGCCAGCACCATTTGTTAAAGAGGCTTTCCTTGCTCCACTTCACATTTCTTGCTCCCTTATAAAAAATTAGATGACCATATATTTGAGGGTGTGTGTAAGGATGTTCAACCCTATTCCACTGATCTGTGAATCTGTCTTTGTTCCAATACCATGCTGTTTTAATTATTACTGCTTTGTAGTAGAGTTTGAGGTTGGGGAAGGCGATGCCTCCCATCTCTTTTTTCCCAAAAATTGCTTTAGCTATTCATAGGGGGTTGTTGGTTCCATATGAATTTCAGAAGTGTTTTATCAATTTCTTTGAAGAATGTCATGGGTACCCTTATAGGGATCTCATTGAATCTGCATAATGCTTTGGGGAGTATTGCCATTTTGACACTGTTAATTCTTCCAACCATGAGCACGGGATGTGTTTCCATTTTCTTGTGTCCTCTTTTATTTCTTGAAGTAGTATTTTGTAGTATTTTTTGTACAGATCCTTTACTCCTTAGTTAAGCTGATTCCGAGGTATTTGATTTTCTGAGGTATGATTGTGAGAGGGATTGCTTTTTTCATATTGTTTTCTTCTCTTTCATTATTTGTGTATAGGAAAGCCATAAACTTTTGGGTATTGATTTTATAGCCAGAAGCAGATTTTCTTGACTCCAGTCAAACACTTTTATTGCCAACTTATTGAGAGGCCCCAAGTCAAATCAACCAACTAAATTGCCTCCAATTTTAATTTTGTTTTTGGGCCACTCCTGGTGTTACTCCTGGCTCTTTACTCAGGAATCACTCCTCATGGGTTTGGGGTTTCATGTGGGATGCTGTTGATAGGATCTGGGTCAGCAAGGCAAGCACCCTATCTGTTCTTACCCACCTCCAATTTTCTAACCTATGTAAATGAGGTGAAACAGTGTTTATTACTGTCTTGAGGTTCTATGAAGGTGATCCAGTACATAACACTGGAAGACTAATTAAGCGTTAGAGCAAATGCAGTTGTGTTTTGAAATTTAATTTTATTAAATTTAAATTTGTTATTTGCAAAGTTATTCATAGTTGACAGTCTTGATTGTTTTTAAGCGTTGAGAAGGTATTATGAGTTTTTTTGCTTCCTTTTAGAAAAAAATCTCCCATAATTCTAGTTGTGTTCAAAGTGCTGAATATTTAGTACTAAATTGTGTTCATGTTGGAGGTGGGTGGAGAAAAAATCTGGACTTAGACTGGGAGCAGAATTTTTTTTTCTTTTTTGGGTCACACCCAGCTTTGTACAGGGGTTATTCCTGGCTCATGCACTCAGGAATTACTCCGGGAGGTGCTCCGGGGACCATATGGGATGCTGGGAATTGAACCCAGGTCAGCATCGTGAAAGGAAAACACCCTACCCACTGTGCTATTGCTCCAGCCCCTGGGACCAGAATTTATTCTAGTTTTGGTTACACTGTGAGCAGCTGCTGATGTTATTAATAACATCAAGAGATTAAGCCAAAGAATAAAACACAGGTTTTGAATAGAGATTAAATACATTTGCAGTAAAATTAGTAGTTAATTTTATTACATGACTATCAAGAACTGTATCATTGTTATCCCATTGTTCATTGATTTGCTTGAGCGGGCACCAGTAACGTCTTCATTCGTCCTAGCCCTGAGATTTTAGCAGTCTCTCTTTACTTGTTCTTTCCAATGGTGCCACATTGGGAGCTCTTTTAGGGTCAGAGGAATGAGACCCATCATTGTTACTGTTTTTGGCATATCAAATTTGCCACGGGGAACTTGCCAGGCTCTGCCGTGCGGACAGGATACTCTCGGTAGCTTGCCGGGTTCTCCGAGAGGGAGAACTAGACAATGAGGTCACGTGGCTGCAAATGCAGCCATGCGCTTCTGGGAGCTTTGTTTTATAGTCTCTGGATCCTGGCCATTGATGGAATTACAGGGTGGGTGTGACTGCCTAGCTACTGGAAAATGGGGCACCTGGGTGGAGGAGGCCCAGTCCGGATCTGAGTAAGCTTGGGGATCTCAGTCCCAGGTCCCACACACCTGGATTCCTTTGCCATCTCCTTCATGCATGAGGCTTATCTGAGTGTGTGGAGAGTGGCCAGGCATATTAAAATAATAAAAACCATATTACTTGTTATAATGTAATTTTTCTGGGATCAGTCATTCAATGTTAACCAGCTTAAACAGTTTAACTCACATCCTTTGGACCAACTTGGGACCAGTCACTCATAAAGAAAATAAACTGATTGTTTTTCAGTTCAAAAGGGAATAGCTGATTCTAAGACTCATTAAAGAGTCGAGTTGACAAGCAATTCCTGCCACTGGAAAAACAAATAACAGGACAAAAAGCCATTGTCAGCATAAGTAGATTGGGAACGAGAAGCTGAATTGTAATTGGCATTTCAGTACTGCAAATTTAATATGATTATTGTCCTAACATTTGGACAGAAAAGAGGCCAAATGTGGTAGCTGTTGACTTGCAGATGGGAGCAGACTATAGATTTTGAGCACCTTGGTTAGGGGCATAAAAGAGATTGATAGACAAAAATGTGACCCAAGGAAGGATGGCTTAGCAATGGAAAACATCAAATGCTAACTTTGTCTATTTTTCTCCCCACCAGCCTATAAAAATTGTCAGGTCCTGAGGTGCAGAAAGCCATAAATATTCAAAGTTTGTAGGGAGGGAGATAAACTTTCTCCAGGTAGAACCCCAAGGCCTGTAGAATTGCACTAGCTTTAACAGGGAACATAGCAGGAATTAAGAAAGTCCCAATACCTTGTGATAAAAATGAATCACTGAAATTCTCTGTCCTTAAAGATTGTGAAATAAAGGGGCTGTAGTGATAGTACAGAAGGTAGGGTGCTTGCCTTACTGTTATCCTGTATCATCCCTGAGCCTCACCAGGAGTGATCCCTGAGTGCAGAGCTGAAGTAAGCTCTGTGCAGTATGGGGTTTTGGGCCCCTTGACCCCCCAGAAAGAAATGTGAAATCCAAGGGTACATAATTAAATGATATCATGCCCAGGAGAAGTCGATTATTTTGATTCCAAATACTGTTTTACTACAAGTCTCTGTTAACATTTCAGAATAAAATTTCTATAGAAATTAAAAAAAAATGTGAAAAATAATTGGGGCCTGGAGACGTAGCTAAATGGGCTGAGCACATGCAGGAGGCCCTGATCTGAGTCTCAGTACTGCAGAGTCCTGTGAACACTGCTAGTAATGGCCCCTGAACCCCAACAGGTATCACCAAAACTAAAAAAAAAAAAAAAAAAAGCTAAAAAAGTCATGAGAAAGAAAAATGAACAAAAATTGAGTTTGCTCTGAGAAGAAAAGTATGTATGAGTGACACCTTCTCCAGATGGAACCCCGGCGACACTGAGCAGCAACTAACAGGGCTCCAGGATTTGGGACTGGGACACATCCGAGCCACGGGGGCCACTGGAGTGGGGCGGTGCCAGCCCAAAACTCCAGTGGTCCCGGCTGCCGGAGGTCACGCCCTCGACCCACCCTCGTCGCCATCTTGATGCCACTATCCACAGAGAAGCGGCAGGCATTCTGGTGAGCAACGCGGCCTGGACAATGCTCCGGACCTGAATCGGGGCCAGCAACACCGGGGGGGCCGGAGGGAGGAGGTGCCGCCAGCACACCTTCGCCAGATGGAACCCTGGCGACACTGAGCAGCAACTAACACGGCTCCAGGATTCGGGACTGGGACAGATCCGAGCCGCGCGGCCGCTGATGCAGCCGCGCCACCTTTTCTAAAACCTGAAAACATACAATCTTTGAATGGAAAACTAATTATCAAATGCCTCCTTATTAGGGTTATCTTGTTTGGGGATATAACTCACACAACAATAGTGAGTTTTGTGTTGAAATATGGAACGTAATCAAGGTGAAGAGAAAATAAAGTGAGGTTCATCAGTTATACAGTTGGGGTGGGGAGCGGGGGATATACCGGGGATTTTGGTGGTGGAATATGGGCACTGGTGAAGGGATGGTGTTTGAATACGGTATAACTGAGACATAAACCTGAGAACTCTGTAACTTTCCACATGGTGATAAAATTTTTTAAAAAATAAAAATTAAAAAAAAAGTGTATGAGTGAGCCTTTTCAATCAAGATATTTCAAAGAGAAAAACAGTGAAGAAGACAAAGATCATCTTGTTTTGCTTAAAAACCTTGCTATTTATTTTCAGTTACATATCAAAAGACTGGCACTCTTGTCTTTCTGTGTTTATGTATTTGTTTTCGTTTCAGCAGATGCCTCTGAATTTTTCATTTGAAGCAAAGTCACTCATACTGCCAGGAAAAATTATCAATGCTTTCAGAGTGTCAGAGACAGGAATCATACTAAAGACATATCAGATGTATGGTGCTGCCAGCAGGTCAACCTGTACCTGCAGGATGACTGCATCAACAGCCTGATGGTGCCTTCAGACTTCTAGATACTCCAAAATTGCTGCTGTGTCTTTGGCCAGACCCCAACAACTTGGGGTCAAGCTTACCAAGAAATTAACTGGCCAAAAGTTAGGTGTGTGGGAGACACACCCAAAACCACCTCCGGCTCAGCTATATAGGCTCATTTATTGGCCTTATTTCCAAGATCCATAAATCTCGAAAGATATCAAAAGATGCAGTTAGGGCCTGTAGTGTAGAGGTAGGTGGAAACCTATGACTGAGATCTCCAGACCCACTTGGATCGGACTGGTCCTCCTCCCCCCAGATCCCCAGTTTTAGCTTGGCAGTCACATCTACAAACTGCCCCCAGCATCATGTAATCTCATCAACAGCCAAGACCCAAGGACTATAAAGCTTCTGGAAGAGAGAGCCACAGAATGTCCTGATCCTGCGCCAGACTGTCTTCAGTGGGGCACCTCGGAGGAGGATGGGTGGAGATTTTCTCCCTGCCCCAAACAGAACCCTGGAAGCTGAAAACTTCCAGAACCCAACAGCCGCCATGCTCAAGGCCACTCTCCACATGCTTGAACGAGCCTCACCCAAGAGGGGATGGGGACAAGCCTCACCCATGAGCAGACCAGCAGGAAAACCCAGGTATGCAGGAACCCGTGACTGAAATCTCCAAGCCCACTTAGATTGGGACTGGGCCTACTACTCCCATGTCCCCAGTTGTCCTGAATCTTGGCAGTCACACCCACAAACTGCCCCTGGCGCTATGTAATCTCATCAACGGCCTAGACCCAGAGACTATAAACTAAAGGTCTCGGAAGAGAATGACAGAGTTTCTTGGACATTATATTCTATCCATAACAAGCGATACAAAAGAAATCATCTAGCGTTGCCTTTTCAGCAGGTTTGTGTGGTGGTGAGACTGGTGTCAAAATATGGAATGTGACCAAAGTAGAGAGGGAGTATGGGGGAAATTGTCTGTCACACAGGCAGGGGAAGAGTTGGAATGGGGGTATCTGTGGGAAATACTGAGGATTTTGGTGGTGGAAAATGTGCACCCGTGAAAGGATGGGTGTTTGATGATTGTATGAGTGAAGCTCAAGTATGAAAGCTTTGTAACTATCTCACAGTGAATCAAAAAAAAGGGGAGAAAAATAATATTAAAATGATAAAATAAAAGTAACATTCTGAATTAAAAAAAAAGTAATGTGGAGTTCATGCCCAATTCAATCAGCTTAATCACTGGCTGAATAAAGAGCAGTATTCCTACATTATTAAAAAAGGTAAAAATAAAGACAGGCACAGATGTATGAAATAAGATGTGAAAAAAGAGACATATCAGAAGTACTCTCCCCTCTCTTCCCCAGCACCCTCTGGATCTGCATATTTAGAAGTCAGATGAGGCCAAGACTGCTTTCACAAGTATGGTAACTGTGCAGCTACAAAGGCTCCACTCTCAGAAACTCTTAAAAAATTTTGGTTTTGTTTAAAGGGAATGCCCTGCCACAGAGGTGGGATGGGAAGGGAGAGGGGAAAGGGGGTTGGGAGGAATACTAGGATCATTGGTGGAGGAGAATGGGCACTGGTGGAGGGATGGGTACCCAATCACTGTATGACTGAAATGCAAACATGAACGGTTTGTAAGTATGTAACAGTACCTCACGGTAATTCACTAATTAAAAAAATAATTAAAAAATGTTGCTTTTGTTTTTAAATTGAGGCACCATGAAATACAAACTTATTCATGATTTAATTCCAGCCCTCCAATGTTCCAGCACCAGACCATTCACCAGTGTCCCCAGTTTCCAGTTTCCTTTCTGTCCCCCAGCTTCTTTCTATGGCAGACTCTTTTCCCTTTCCTTTTAGGCAGTGTGGGTTTACAGTACTGTCACTGAAAGGTTATCGTGCACATCACTTTCCTTTCTTTCAGCCCCCAGTTCTATCCAGACAGAGTGCCCACTTCCCCTTATCTTTGTAGTGTAGTGTATCCTAACTCCCCTCCTTCCACTGCTGCAGGTTTCCCACTGAGGACAAGTTATCTGCCCTTTGTCTTGGTTATGTTCTGTAGTGGTTGTCTTGAAATTCTTGATCTTCAGGGCTAGAGGGATAGTACAGGAGGTAAGGAACTCTAGGGGTCACTCCTGAGCACAGAGCCAACAAAAGTCCCTGAGTAGCACCAGATGTGCCCAACCCCCCTACTTTTTGCCCACAACCCTTCCCCACATCACAAGAAAAGAAATTCTGAATTTTCTAACGAGGGGCTTTATACTTTTACTTTGCCCTGGGTCCCACACATCATGAGCAGTTCCTGCATGATTTGGGCTGTCAGTACAGACACTTTGAAATAGGTTGACTTGGACCTCTCATTTATTATGTTTTGAGAAAATTACTTATCTTCTGAACCTGATTTCCACTGCATCAAAGGATAGTGCTATCTACCCTATCAATTTTTATTGGGAGGATTAGACGTGGTGAAATATTTCTGGCTTCACTCTATGAGAATTGCTCATTAAAGGTACATCAGATATCAGATTCCAATTGATGTTCGTGCTGGCCATAAAAATAGGTGTCTCATAAAACACATCTATGATTTTTGCTTTGTAGTTTACAGATAGTTATGAAATTACAGTGCCACTGCCCTTACTTTTGCCAGCTGCCTCATGACTTCTTTTTTACAAAAAATTGTATTGAGTCATGGTGAATTACAGAGTTATTCATGATTGAGTTTCAGGCATACAATGTTCCAACATCAGTTCTTTTACCAGTGCCCATTTCCCTCCACCAGTGTCCCCAGCTTCACTCCTCCTCTTGTCTGCCTCTATGGCAGGCCCTCCACCCTTATATTTTTTACTTTTCTTCTAGGTTCTGTGGTGTGCAATACTGTTACTGATAGGGTACTGTGCCTATCACTTTAGTATTCCCTGCCCTATCTCCCACCCTTCAGTCCCCCATGAGAAGCTTTCTTCCAAGACCAATCCTCATGTTCTTTGTTTTTATTGCTTTGTCTCATGACTTCTTACTTCATTTGGAGCTATTAACAGTAATTAATAAAACTAACAGTCTGGGGCTGAAGAGATAGTACAGGGGGAAGTAGTATCTTGCCTCACACACAGCTGACCAATCCCCTCCATGTCCCCTGTGCCCCACCAGGACTGATGCCTGAGGACAGATCTAGATGTAATCTCTGAGCTCCGTTGGATATGGCACCCCTAATGTAAATCTAAAAAAAAGAAGAAAGTTAACAATCTTTATAAATATTAGCTGGACTGGAGCAATAGCACAGTGGGTAGGGTGTTTGCCTTGCACGTGGCCGACCCAACCGGGATTTGATTCCTCTGCCCCCGTCAGAGAGCCCGGCAAGCTATTGAGAGTATCTCGCCTGCTCCGCAGAACCTGGCAAGCTACCCGTGGCTATTCAATATGCCAAAAACAGTAACAAGTCTCACAATGGAGACGTTACTGGTGCCCGCTTGAGCAAATTGATGAGCAACAGGATGACAGTGATAAGTATTAGCTACCTCACATAGAGGAGTTATCGTCTCCAAGCTTCTATTCGAAGGAGAAAGGGGTCAGAGTGATAGCACAGCAGGTAGGGCGTTTGCCCTGCACACGACCGACCAGGATTTGATCCTTGGAGTCCCATATTGTAAAAAACTAAAGAACGCCGAGGGGGGGTGAGCACTCGCGGGCTCTCCGGGCGGCTCTGTCTCACCACCCGCGTTCGGTGCTCTGGAACCGCAGTGTGTGGACTGGACCGGGACAGCCGGTGGTCAAGGACAGGCGAAGGAAGAACGAGGACCAAGCTGGTTGCTGATTAGTTACCGTTTATTCAATCTTCAAGCTTTCTCATCTCCCGCACTCCCAGCTCCGGCCTCTCTCTGGATCTACTGCTCAACTGCTGCTTCTCTCTCTGGCTTCTCTCTCTCCTCCTACTTACTTGTCTCTCCCACCTTACCCTCCAGGCTACAACCAGCCAGGTCGCAAAATCAACATAAGAAAGCCCTTCCTGAGGGCAGGGCACTCCAAAGCCCTTCCTCACTCTTAAGGTTTTTTTCTTTTCCTTAGTCCAGGAACTTATTAACATCTTAATACTAGTTATTTTTGTATGGACATAGCAAGGGATACATTGAGGCTTGCAAGGCAGCTCTCCTGGCAACATCTTGCCACAGGCTCAGACCACAGCACTCAGGCCAGATTAATCATTCCTCACCCTAGCAGGGTCCAAATCTAGTTATCACTGTTTGGATCATGACAGCATTTGTCCATGATCAAGCTCTTAACTTATAGTTAAGCATTAGGCACTTTGGCCAGGCCCATCTCGATGCCAGGGTAGCACACAACTCACCGCTTGCCCTGGGTCCTTCTTGTCCCACGTCGGGACCGTGCTTTGGGGGTGCTAGGAAGTAAGGGCAGCTGAGGCTTAGGTCAAGAGAACAGATGCCCTGGAGGAAAATATCATGTAGAGTCAAATGACTCCCAGGTTACAAAAGCATAACATTTGTTAAGTCTTCCTGTGTCCATACAAAAAGGACTTGCTCTGAATAAACTATGCAAAGGACTCAAGGAGAAGAGAAAAACATCATTTACAAGTCAACAGAACACCAAGAAAGAAGCTACAAATAAACAAAGAGGAATAGGAGCACTGTAACGGGAGTAACCCAATAAACCTAAACTACTGAGGCTATGTTATCCTACACCATATGGTCCCTCAAGTACCGCCAGGAGTGACTCCTAAGTGCAGAGCCAGGAATAACCCCTGAACATCGCTGAGTGTGACCCCAAAAGCAATATATATATATATATATATATATATATATATATATATATATCCCTAAAAGGGACTGGGAGATGATCCAGCAGTTAGGGTGCATGTCTGGCATGAGTGCTACCTAGGCTTGATTACCTGTACCATATAGTCCCTTAAGAACTACTTTTTTTTTTTTTTTTAAATTTTTATTAAATCACCATGTGGAAAGTTACAAAGTTCTCAGGTTTATATGTCAGTTATACAATATTCAAACACCCATCCCTTCACCAGTGCCCAAATTCCACCACCAGAAACCCCAGTTTACCCCCCGCCCCCACCCCCCTACCCCCTACTGTATAACTAATGAATTTCACTTCATTTTTTTCTTTACCTTGATTACATTCCATAATTCAACACAAAACTCACTATAGTTGACATAACTCTCTCTCTCTCTTTTTTTTCTCTTTTTCCTTTTCCATTTTTTTTTTTTAATTTTTCCCCCTCATCCCCCTTCCTGCGCCTCATAGTATGGTGTACTCCACGCCACGTTGGCCAGCGTGGGGCTTTTGCTTAGCTCATAGTCCAGAGGTGGCTGTTACATTAAGAACCTTCAATATTTCAACAAAAACTTACTGTTATTATTTGGAGTTTCCCCCCCAAGTCTGACCTGTTCAAATGGAACCCTTTCACATTGATGACAATTATAAATGTTAAGTCGCGCGGACGCGACTGGATTTCTGTATAAAGTCCTGGGAAAATTCTGCCAGAAATTACATATTTCCTCCGTTAGCCGGCATGGGGCAAAGGCTTAATTCACAGTCTCCATACATGGGTGCAGGCACTTGCTGGAACCCCAATTCCTAAAGCTGTCTCTGGTTCCCGCTTGTTCCACACCCACCGGCTCTGCAGGGGCATGGGCGCCCGGGCCGAAAACCCGGCCGGCCGGAGCCGAGCACGGGCCCGACTAGGGCTGGCTCTGTATCCTGCGGCTGTTTCAAGTTCAAAGCACACATTTTTTTTTTTTTTTCCGCGCCACCAAGTTCGTACCTTCTCAACGGACCCACAAAATGTCGGACACCACGCCTTCTCCCCGAGGGGAGAGAGACCAAGAAGGAAGGTTCTTTCCTCCGTTAGCCGGCGTGGGGCAAAGGCTTAATTCACAGTCTCCATACATGGGTGCAGGCACTTGCTGGAACCCCAATTCCTAAAGCTGTCTCTGGTTCCCGCTTGTTCCACACCCACCGGCTCTGCAGGGGCATGGGCGCCCGGGCCGAAAACCCGGCCGGCCGGAGCCGAGCACGGGCCCGACTCAAGAACTACTTTTGAGTACAGCGCTGGAGGCCCCCACCACTGCCAGGGTGACTTGAGTATCCCCACCACCACATGTTCTAAGCAGCATCGCATCTCAGGGCCCTTGTATTGAACCAAAACCCTAGTTGGCTGAGAATCACTGTTAGGGGTCCCTGAACATGAGCAACCCCTGGGATCTCCATCCCAAATATATACATATTTTTCTATTGCCCAGGCTGGCGATTTATCCACTATTTTTGTTATAGAATAGGCCCATTTTCTAGCTGAAGGAAATGTAAACTTTAAACCTTATGATTGCCTCATTCTTTAAGTCAGCATCTAAATAGATGTTGCTAAGGAAACAAATATTGTGTATTGTTTTGGAAGGAGCATGATCTTGAAGCACCAATTTACCAAATTCAAAGCAAACCTTCTGGGCTTCAATTAACTCAAGTAATCGCCTATGAGGAGGAGAAGGAGCGCAGGTAGGTCCTGACAACACTGAGATTTCTGGAAACCTCCAGTCACCATGTCTTCGTCAATTTACATAACCTGGGTTTGATACCTGGCACCATATTTAGTCCATGGGCACCAACAAGAGGACCCCTTATTTACAAAGCTAGGAGTAAGCCTTGAGCATAGTCGAATGTGAACCCTCAAATCACAAACAAAAAAAAAGATGAGAAATACCCAGTGCTGGAGGGGATGTAGTGAAAAAGGAGTCCTCACCCAATGTTGCTGGGAATAAGAATAAATGAAGATACCTTATTTGATTTTATTCATGTATTAACATTGAACTCGTGGCCAATTGCCTTACAACTCATGCCTGTTAAGAGTGTAACTAATATATATTTTTCTCCATAAAGCACATTACAACTTTCTTGCAGTTAAGAAACACATGAAAGCATTTCAGCACTATGCTTCAGCATTCAGCACTACCCTTTATACAGAAAAATAGCCAATAATATAAACATATACATATCCTATATGAAGTGAGACCACATAGAGCTCAGGGAAGGTACTTGTCAGTATGAGAGCTAAAAAAATAGGTAGTGTTGCCTGTTTGACCTGGGCCACAAAGAAACAGTGGAGCTGTTCACATTTTTTTATTTTGCTGTTGCCTATGTCCTCAAGTGACTATGAAGGCCTATAGTATTTATTTGGAGGCTACAAATTTTAGTGAGTAGGTGAATTTACAAACACAGATTCACCAATAATGACACTTAATTGCATATAAAAGTTGAGAGGAAGTGTATTTGCTGAGGAAAAATACACAGTTTTGTTGAAGAGATCACAGACGTAAGATTCTATTATATCCTTTCCCAGTAGATCTAACAGAGAAGGCACTGGGCTCGGAGTCAGAGGGGTGGAGACTGTTACAGTTCTGGGTATTGTCAGCTGAACTGGACATTCTTGGATATGTGAGGGAAACTCCGTTTCTATTTTGCATTTTCCACATCTGTTATTGAGACTTTTTGTTTTGTGGCCACACCTGTCAGTGCTCAGGGATTATTCCTGGTAAATGATTCCTGATTATTCAAGGGCAAATGTTGGAGGTGTTTTGGGGACTATATATGATGCCGGGATCAAACCAGGCTCAGCTCTGTGAAAGGCAAGTGCTTAAATCCTGTATCATTTCTCCAGCCTCTATTTAAACCTTTAATATGTTTTCTTTTAATAGGTCATAATGGACATTGTTTTGCTTACTGTTACTCTGCATAATGTTACAGCTGAGATTGAAGAAGTGAAACAAGTATCTGTATCAGAAATGGTTTGTCTGGGGGCAGGAGAGGGACCAAGAACCAAGTTCACTCTGATGTTGTGTTTGGATAGAATTATGAACGCATTATAAATCTTAGGGAAAACAGTATTTAAATTAGATGAAGTTACTGAACCAATCGTTTGAGGTCCTGTTGTGCACTTTGAATAGAACTTTAGAGAGAAATAAGTAAAGGTAACAGGAACAGCACCTAACTTCTGCTTTATGGTCTGCGGTACAAGAACCCTGAAAAGGATCTAGTCTTCACTTTGGTTGTGGTGGTGAGTGTGGTAACTGTGTACATCAGTAACCATAAGGTTTAAGATGATTGTAACCCTGATCCATAAATTATAATAATAAAATAGCAAAGATTAAAAATGTATGTGAGGAAAAACAAAAATAAACCTAAAAATCCCCAGAAGGGATATGGCGAGAATAAAATCCAGAGAGGATGTGACCCTTGATAATGGTTGTACTGCCTTAGAAATATATTTAATACTGCTGAGTCATACACTAAGAAATAATTAAGATGGTAAGGATGCAAATTATGTGTACTTTACCCTGTGCACATGTGTGAGCGTGCACACATACACACACTCTCACAACCACAAAGTACTAGAAAAAAGATAAATGTTGTGCACCATTGACTGATTGGAGATTTTTTTTTCTTTTTGGGTCACACCCAGTGATGCACAGGGGTTAACTCCTGACTCTGCACTCAGGAGTAACTCCCGGTGGTGCTCGGGGGACCATGTGGGATGCTGGGAATTGAACCCCGGTCGCCACGTCCAAAGCAAGCACCCTACCTGCTGTACTATCGATACTCCAGCCCCTGATTGGAAATTTTTAACCCTATCCTAGTGGATCATCATAGGAACATTTCGCTTAGGAGAGCTCGTCCTCATATTAAAACAAAGTGTCCAGAGCCAGAGGGCTGGACATGCTCAGTGGGCTGGAGCATCTGCTTTGCATTCAGGAAGCCCAGGTGCCCCTAAGCATCGTTGAGTATGGTCTCCAAACAGAGCAAAACAACAAAAACAAAAGAATCCAATAATATGACATAAAATTAAAGAAATTTTTTTTTAAATAAATGGACCTAGAATTGGGCTAGTTTTGAGTCTCTAATCCTTTATTTAGTTCTAAGGCAGGAAATAATGGAACATACTGAGGTCTTTAAGAGCCGTTCCTTATTAAGTCAGGACAGTTTTAAGTCAGTTTTAAGTTTTAAAAGTTAAAACTTCTAACTCAGTTCTAAGTCAGGCCCATCTGTAGATGCATGCCAGAACTGCGAGTGGGTTCTACTCTGAGGCCAGGAGTAGAAGTTGAGGTCTAGCTTGTTAAATTGTAGGTTGGCTGCACCCCATGCAGAGTTGTAACAATGTGGGAGTTGTTTCAAGTTAAGCATGATTTATTATCAGTAAATCTTAGCACAGCGGTAGGGCATTTGCCTTGCACGCGGCTGACCTGGGTTCGATTCCTCTGCCCCTCTCGGAGAGCCTGGCAAGCTACCAAGAGTAACTTACCCTCACAACAGAACCTGGCAAGCTACCTGTGGTGTATTCAGTATGCCAAAAACAGTAACAACAAGTCCCCCCCCCAAAAAAAAAAAGAGACGTAAGTTACTGGTGCCCACTCGAGCAAATCGATGAGCAACGGGATGACAGTGACAGTGAAATCTTTTATTTGTATGCCTAATACATATACACATATATGCTTGGAGTAGTGTAAAAATTTGGGGATAAAGTGGTCACAGATTGAAAAAAGTTGAGACAAGTTTTTTTTGTGGTGTTATTTTGTTGTTTTTCTTTGTTTTTTGTGGGGAGGGCTCACCTGACAGTGCCCAGGTTTTGCTCCTGGCAGTGCTTGGAGACCTTATGCAGAGAAAGGAATAGTGTGAGTTGCCTTCAAGGCAAGTGCCTAATCCCTCTGCAATCTTTCTGGGCTCTAAAATGAGACTTCAAAGGTGGACTTTCATGTATAAAACGTCTTAAAGGTGAAATTCTTAGAAGCCTGACTTCCTTTTGGAAATTCCATGGCACACCATACATGGATGCCCAAATTTTGTGCATATAAGTCTAAAGTCTTGTAAAAGCATAAATACACATTGAGATATTTTTAAGAAAAAAACTTTTTTTTTTATTTTTGGGTCACACCCGGCGATGCTCAGGGGTCATTCCTGGCTATGCACTCAGGAATGACCCCTGGCGGTGCTCAGGGGACCATATGAGATGCTGGGAATCGAACCCGGGTTGGCCACATGCAAGGCACCCTACCCACGTGCTATTACTTCAGCCCCTGAAAAAACATTTTAAAATATAACTTTTTATTAAGATGACATTATAGAATATTTTGTTTTCCAAAATACTTTGTGATCTGCAGATTTTCTTTTGTTTTAGAGTTTCAATGGGTGGCAGTATAAGTAGTAGTAATTTTGTTTCATTTATTTATTTGGGGGGGCTTTGGATCATCCCAGCAGTGCTCAGGGCTTACTCCTGGCTCTATGTTCAGGGGCCTCTCCTGGTGGGGTTTGTAGGACCAAATACGGTGCCAGGGATCAAACCTCAGTTGGCTGTGTGCAAGGCAAGCACCTTACCTGCTATGTAAGTATTAGTATATATTCCTTTTAGTTTCTACAACTTTAAGTATCAGTAATTTTTAAGGATCAGTTTCCGCAACTTTAAGTATCAGTAAAAGGACTATAGAAAGTTCTTTCCAACCTACCTTCAGAAGTCATTTGAATCAGGGCTTTTTATTTCTGCGAAACAATTCTGACATCTAGTGGTTATAATAAGTAATTAATTGCAAGGAATAGTTTTACATACTGTTTATTTCTTTTAAATTCATTTATCAGAATTTGCTATTTAAATAATTATGTAACAGATGTCCTCATGCATTTTTTTTCATGATTATATGTGATCAATTCAGGTGGAATCCTGAGTGAAAGAATATTTGTATTTAGGGGCCAGAGCGATAGTACTGCTGGTTGGACGTTTGCCTTGCACACAGCCATCCTTGGTTCAATACTCAGCATCTCATACAGTTCCCAGAGTACCACCAGGAGTTATTCCTGAGTGTGGATCCAGTAATAAATAACCCCTGAGCATCTCTGGGTGTTGTCCTCCCCAAACCTACAAGAGTACGTTTATTTAGAATGTTGATATTACCTCCAGATTGGATCGATAGCACAGCGGGTAGGGCATTTGCCTTGCATGCAGCCGACCCGACGGTTCCTTCCTCCATCCCACTCCGAGTCAAAGAGTATCACACCAGCATGGCAGAGACTGGCAAGCTCCCCGTGGTGTATTCGATATACCAAAAACAGTAACAATGAGTCTCACAATGGAGACTTTACTGGTGCCCACTTAAGCAAATCGATTAACAACAGGATGACAGTGCTACAATGCAGTGCTACTTTTTTGATTGGGGGCCATACCAGACAGTACTCAGGGATTCCTCCTTGTTCTGTGTTTAGGAATCACTACCAGCAGTGCTCAGGGAACCATATTCCGTTCTAAGAATCAAACCTGACTCTGTCTCAGTAAGGCAGGTGTCAACCCCTGAACTATATCTACAGTCTATTAAAATTATTTTAAGAGGTTATACATAACAGCACTTATAGAGTTTAAATAATATATATGTTACTGTCACTGTCATCCCATTGCTCATCAATTTGCTCGAGCGGGCACCAGTAACGTGTCCATTGTGAGACCTGTTGTTACTGTTTTTGGCATATCGAATATGCCACAGGTAGCTGGCCAGGCTCTGCCGCGCGGGCTGTATACTCTCGGTAGCTTGCCAGGCTCTCTGAGAGGGGTGGAGGAATCGAATCTGGGTTGGCCACATGCAAGGCGAACGACCTACATGCTGGGCTATTGCTCCAGCCCAAATAATATATATAAGGGGTATAATTAAATAGTAAATAATCTGACAATCTTTGCTTTCCTTAAATATTATATTAACTATTTTGTTAAATATATTGATTTCTATTGAGCCTTATTCCAGAAAATGATTGTATTTTCTTTGTGAGGCAAGAAAGAGAGTCTCCATTGAAACTTATTTATAAAGATGTAAAGGGAGAGAAAGAGGAAGTATGTTCAGGAGAGAATACAGGCTTCTCCAGAGTGGCAACAAGCAAGAAGACGCTAAATGTTCATTTGTGGTACTGCATTTGGCCCCCTGAGCACTTAGACAAGTGAGCTAGATATGAGTTCAAGAGAGAACACAGGCTTGAAGAGCAAGCCCAGGATTGATTTACAGTAGTTAGTGAAAACACAGTTTTAAAATAAATAAAATATAACCAGATAACATCGTGTCAAATAAATGGTTGAGGAAGTCAGAACCAAGAAAATATTAGGGACTCCCAAATAAATATCAGAAGAGAATCACAAGCTGTAGAGATGCCTCCAGATGCTGCACCAAGCTGAGTCTCATCCAGGGCAGCCCAGAGAGGGACAGGTGAGCACCCTCCACCCCACCCCAACAGAGCCCTGGCAGCCGAAAACCTCCAGAACCCAATCAACACCATGCTCACGCCCGATCTCCACAGGCTCAGAATGAGCCTCATCCATGAGAATGAGTCTGCTGAAAAAGTCAGGTATGTGACTTTTGTGACTGAAATCTCCAGGTTCTCAAGGAGTCAGGAATGGGCGACCTCCCCCATCTCCCTGTTCTTCCTGGAGCCTTGTAGTCATGCCCACGAACCGCTCTGGTGCTGTATAAGCTCTGATCATGATCCAGACACTCACAAGTAAATCTTGGAAGAGAGCCACAAGCTGCAGAGATGTCTCTGGGCCCCAAAGTCACCTCCAGTTTTATCACCCTATTTAAAATCTTAGAATTCCTAGAGCACGTGGCTGCGAATGCAACATCTCATACTCTACCCCACTGATGTGCCAAAAGTAGCATAATACAGTTGATTGATAGGTGTAAGGCAGAAAGCAATGGCTCTCAATACAAAAATAATAATAATTAGCACACAAGGCTCAACTTGTAACAACATGTTAGTAAATTCTTAAACAAAGGCTTAATGGCTCCAGGGTGTGACACAACAATCTTCACACACTTCCCTCTAAGGAAAAATTTTTGCATCAGTTGTAGCAGATCATCCATAACAAGGAATATAAAATAAATTATTTAGGACCTGCTTTTGGGACAGACTTGGAAAAATTCAAAATAATGGTGGTGGGGAAGGTGTAATAATGTTGGAATATTGAATGTAATAAATTGTTGTGAACAACTTTATAAAAATAAAATAAAATGGAAAAAATTTTCAAAATTAAAAAAATATTAGTGACAAGATAAAATGAAATCACAAGCTATCCGTTATGGACCAACACTCTTCTTTTTTTTTCCCTCTATTTTATTTTATTTATTTATTTATTTATTTTATTCTTTTATTGAATCACCATGACCAGCACTCTTCTTGAGGCTAATACCATTTCTTCTAAGCAGTCCTCTCAGCCACAAAGAAAGAACAGAGATAGGTGAAGCTGAGGAATCAAGATGTTCTGAGAGTGCAGCTAGAGAAAATCACTCTAGGGCTGGAGTGGTAGTATAGCAGAGTGGATGTTTTCCTTGCACATGGTTGACCCGGGTTTGATCTCCAGTGTCACATATAGTCCCTTAAGCAACATCAGGAGTAATTCCTGAGTGCAGAAGCAGGAATAACTCCTGATCCTCGATGGGTGTGACCCAAAAAGCCAAGTAAATGAGAGAGAGAGAGAGAGAGAGAGAGAGAGAGAGAGAGAGAGAGAGAGAGAGAGAGAGAGAGAGAGAGAGAGAGAGAGAAGAGGAGAGAGAGAGAGAAGAGAGAGAAAAGTTCTAGTGGTTGGGGTTTGTGTGTGATAAGATAATGAAACAGCATCCAGTGGATGAAATACAAGGATTAGCTCTTAAAATGGTGGTGTTATGTAATCCTCATTGTTAGAGGGAAACATTTATTCCTGCTTCCCAAATTTCCACTTCATTCCCTAGCAGAGGAACCTTTGGAAGTAGTATCTTGGGCTTCTCAAACCTGTCCCTAATGTAACTTTTTCTTCAGGAGGAATTTAGAAGAGCTGCTAAGTTTCAAAGAAGGAAAGGCAGATGCTATTCCTTCCCCAGGAGGCATGTGCTTCACCCAGGGGCTCCTGTCGCTCTTCCCCCTGCTCTGTATTGATGGGTACTTTACCTGCTGTCCTGTCTCTCTGACCCCATCCTCAGGGTCTCACATTGAACCACACACCTGTCTGGCAGAGAATCACTGGGGATGGGTCTCTGGGTCTTCTGAGCACTGTTTTGGAGACATCCCCTGATTTCACCCCTTTCCCCCTTCCCCAAATATGCAGAAATCCAGAACTGTCAGGATTGAGCTCAATGCATGCAGGCAGCACTGGGGATTGAATTGAAGGACTTATATTTGCAAGGGAGGCACCAGTGAGCCATCCCTTTGCCATGTTTGAGTATTTTAAAATAATAAAGTCTCAGGGACTGTTTCCTCCTTCTTTTCTTATAGAAATGGCTAGAATCTTAATTTTTGTGTACTATTCTATAAACACTTAAAGAAGTTTTTAAAAAACAGTATTTTACACTCATGGAAAGATAAATATGTCATTTTAAAACAATATATATATACTATCTATCATTTTCAATGCTTTATTATGCTCAATGGTATTTTGATATCTATGTGGGGATATTTTGGTGGCGGTGGGACAAGTGGTGCACAGGAGATCCAGGGTCCTGCTGGCACCTCTCCGTCAATCCGGTGGTCGGTTCAGTACAAAGACCTGAGGAGCACTGTTGCTCGGGCCCTGTGGTTTCAGGGATGCCAGGATCATCCTGGCAATGCTCCAGGGCCTCCAATCCCACATCAAGCAGTGCTCAGAGGTCTTCAGGACTTCCTCTTGGTGACGCTATGGGGATCATGTGGTGCAGGAATCAACCCAAGTCAGGAACATGCCAGGCATTTGTCCTACCACTATCTCCCAGCCCCCAAGGCAATAGATGTATACTTTAATGTTCATTTTAGATAGGACCTTTATTTTAACTATATTTTCTTATTTTTTTGTAACTTGCATGTGAGAACACTATTGCTTTGGAGTTGAGGAAACTTTCTGTACTCATTTATTAGTTCTAATAGCCTATGGATTCTCTTGAATTTCTTCTCATGAGCAAATAAGAATAGGCAAGCATTTACAAAATGTTCATATTTCCTTATATGATCTATTACTTTGCAGAATAAAAAGCTCCTAGAATATCTGACTTCTAAAATAGGACCAGCATCTATAAGAATATATTCCAGTGCAGATACTCAGGAAGGGCCTATTATTCTGAATGCTTTTCAAGAAACATAGTTATAGCCATATTCTTTTCTTGCTGTGTTGCCCAGACTTTATTCTTGAAGATGGTGTGGTATGGCTTCAAATGAAACAACTAGTCCAAGCAATTTTAAACCAATGGGTCACTTTTTTCAAGAACATATTATTACCCCACTTAAGAATATCTGTAATTTTATAAAACTTTATGGACTTTTTTGAGAAATAGCTTTTAGGTTTAGGAATTTCCTAGTCATGTTTTTGTGTGAATGGATTGAAACAAAAATCCTTTTGTTGTTTATCAGTAAAGCGAGTTGGTGAGGAGCTGTGAATTCAACATCTGTTTCTATTGAGGAGAAATGTAAAGAATCACATAGTGAAAATCAAGGTCAAAGACCCATTATCTTTAAGGCCATTATTATGAAAACCTAGTGCTAGGCATAAAGAGTAGTTTTCTTAGAACTTTCTATAAAGCCTGGGAAAGCATAATCTCGTTTCCATGTGAACGGGAAATCAAAGTTTGAACTATGTGTCCTTTATTTTGAACCAGCATTGTTAAAGGACATTTTACCAAAATCAAACCCTACTTAGTAGAAGACATTATCAGGTTGACTTTATGTGTCAGTTAGTGTTCTTTGGCTTCAAGCATGATTAACTAGATAACTAGAGCAAAATAAATAAATAAAAATAAAGCTACTGAAAATAACTAGAGCAAAAAAAATAAAGTTATTGGCAATATTCTACAAAGTTAAGAGTCAGACGTCTCAGGAAGGAAAGGGAGGAGGCAGCCCTGTAAATCTGGGTAACTTTCGGATAAATGCCCAGAAGTGGAATTGCTGGGTCATATGGAAGCTTAATTCTTAGTTTTTTGAGACGCGTCAGTACTGTTTTCCAGAGAGGTTGTACAGGTCAACATCCCACCAACAATATATGAGGGCTCCTTTTCTCCCACATTCCTGCCAAGTCTGGTTGTTTTTGTTTGCCTCTGTTGTCTTTACATATAAAGCAGGTAAATGTACAAACTACAAAGAGTTGTACCTCCTGGGTTCAATCCCTGATTTCTCTACTTACTGGATGATCCATATCCCCTTAAATGTAACTGCAATAACTATCTAATGTTGCTACATACTGTTCTGATTTTCTCTCCTTCTTGTGTTTATTGAAATACTCAAACATGAATTACCCCTATTTCCTTACAGTAGCACCGCAGCACTGTCGTCCCATTGCTCATCAATTTGCTCAAGCGGGCACCAGTAACGTCTCCATTGTGAGACTTGTTACTGTTTTTGGCATATCCAATATACCCCGGGTAGCTTGCCAGGCTCTGCCATGTAGGTGGGATACTCTTGGCAGCTTGCCAGGCTCTCTGAGAGGGATGGAGGAATCGAACCTGGATTGGCCACGTGCAAGGCAAATGCCCTATCCACTGTGCTATCGTTTTTTGTTTTTTGTTTTTTTGTGGGTGTGGAGGTCACACTCAATAATTCAGGGCTTACTGTTGGCTCTGTCTGTGCTCAGGGATCACTACTGGCAGGCTCAGGGGACATTATGGATTGCCAGGGATTGAACATGAGTTGGCCACATGCAAGGCAGTGGCACCCTACCAGCTATAGTATTGCTCTAGCTCCTCTTAGCAACAAAATATCTAGAAAAAAAAAAGCCCTCCTTCGTCAGCCCACACAAATCACCTAAAAATAAATCCTTTAACACAACTCTCTTTTTAAATAACCCACAGTTTTCCACGCTTCTCGTTCTCCCTCTTTTTAATGATTAGGAACCCAAACTTGTTCAATTATAGTGTGTAGACTTCAGCCAGAGGGTAATGGCACCATCATATGTTTCAGAATTTTAGAGACCAATTAATTGCACCCTGAATACAATTGTCATCTACATAGTCTTACAGAAAGTAACATCTACATGACTGAGTTTCCACATTTGTAAAACTATTATAGTTCCTTTATCATTGGCATTTATGAGGATTAGTGTGTAAAAAGATTTACACAGTGCATGGTTCGTAGAAGTCAGTAAGTATTGTCTATTCTTGTTGCCTCAAAGTTATATAATTATTTTCCTCAGAAAATGACATGCTAATCTTAGATTTGTTTTTCATTTTGTTTGTAAAGATAGATAGGATTTTATTAATTTTGTTCCATAATTCTTCCAAAGTAAGTAAACTGGGATTTCAAGGTATGCCTATGAATGTATGCGTGCATGTATTTGATGAGGGGATGAGTAGAGCCTAACATTTGTTGACTTTAATACCAAACATTTTGCTGGGTTATATTTTATAATAAACAGATGATTAAAGACGCTATATAAAAATGTTGAGACTAGATATGAAAATTTCCCACAAATTTGCAAACAATTTTTTTTTTTTAAATAAGAGGCCATTGAGTCTCTTCCTGAGGAATTTGAGTCTGATTTAATCTAAGCAAGGATTTAGATTTAATTTTCCTGCTTGGGGTAGGTAAATTCGCTGCCAAAGACATGACCTTCAATTCCCTTCTCCCCGCCCCCATAAGGAATGTCTCTTAGACAGCCTGCAAAACAAATTCAACTCACATAAGATTATAAATCAAGTTAGGATATGAAATCACATATGCCACTTACTGGCTCCATCGAAGTTTGACAGCAGAATTTAGGTTGCAACAAGCTTCAAGATATCAAAGAAGACCTTTTATTTTTATGGTCTGAAATGACTGAATGATTAAAATTGCTCTTTAATAATTAAACATGCCATCTGTAAAAGAGTGTGACCTTTGACCCGGGGTCTCACAGGCTGCTCTAGAATTTCTGCAGTTGGCATATATTGGTATCAGAGATCCATTGCTATTCTTTCTTTGAAATATTAGAGGAGCAGATTTAGAGCAGCTGTTTTTGTGCTGCCAGATTTCATTGAAATATGGGATTTAAAAGCTCTTGGCTTGTCATTTTGAATTAGCTTACCTTAATCACAAATCTTACCATAATATAATTCAACTGGTGCCTGAAACTCAATATAGCAGGACATTTTCTTTTTTTTTTTTTTTTTTTTTTTTGCTTTTTGGGTCACACCCAGCGATGCCCAGGGGTTACTCCTGGCTTTGCACTCAAGAATTACTCCTGGCAGTGCTTGGGGGACCATATGGGATGCCGGGGATCGAACCCGGGTCGGCCGCGTGCAAGGCAAACGCCCTCCCCGCTGTGCTATCGCTCCGGCCCCATAGCAGGACATTTTCTGAATATGGCAGTAACAGCAATAACCAGCCAGAATGTATGTTTTCCACTGAAATGTATTTTTGCTACATGCACTCTCAAAAATGTCTACTAGATTTTTAAACATACCTTCTTCTAGAACAATAAAATACCCAGAAAACAGTCTCCATCATGCTTTCTTTCCCCTGGTTGTATATAAAAGGGACTGTGACATTTAGAGAATTCTCTGCTCTACTTCTGCAATGCCACTGAAAAACTGATGCAACCCTGCCATTGAGCCAACTGCAGCAATTAAACAGCAAGAGATTCGTCTGCTTGCATGTTTCTCGTATCAAACAACCTCCATAGCTCAAAGATGGAAGGTACAGGGGTCAGAACAATAGATTATCAGCTACCATAGACAATTGAAGGAAGAGGGCATGCACACTGGTTTTAAGTGTTCGCTAATTAATGTGCAGTGTACTGGAAATACTTTGTCTTGCTGAGTAATTGTTAAAGTTCTGCAATTAAACTGCACTTGCTCTAAATGTTGACATTAGTGCTTCATTTGGAGATAGTCAATTTCTTCTATTTTTTTTAAAAAATGTGGACTTTTAAATTCAGAAGTAAAAATGAAGTAATACTAGAGGAACCGAGAGATAGTACAGCAGTTAAGGCACATGCCTAACATGCACACGACCCTGATTTTATCTCTGGCAACAAATGGTCCCCTGAGTATCACTGGGTACAGCCCTGAATATTGCAGAGCGCTGCTGGATGTGATCATCCCTGACATGGCCTCAGTACTTCTCATCACGACCGGGCCTGAGAAGCACTGCATCCTTAGGCCTCTGCATGAACCACTGGCCACATGACCATGAGTTGCCTGTGGAGCCCCTAAGCCTCCTAATTATTGCTTGGGAGGGCCCTTTCACCAAATACTATATTGCTGTTTTTATTTTCTTTCATTTAAAATTTTTGGGCCACACCCAGTGTGCTTCAGACTTACTCCTGACTCTGCACTCAGGGATTATCCCTGCTGGTTTTAATGGGGTGCCAGGGATCAAACACAGGTCAGCCACATGAAAGGTAAATGCTCTTCCCACTGTACTCTTGCTTCTGCCCTTGCTGTTTTTATTTTGTTAATTTTTTTTTTGTGTGTGTTTATTTTAAAAACAAAACCTGGGGGAAACTCTTTGAACTTGCTATTTGAATTATTTGTTATAAAAAATTACAACTGGGAATTAGAAAAAAGTATTGTTTCCTTTACTAGTGCATTTGTTGTATTCAGGACAGAATTCATTGGGCATTAAGACATAACATAAAATAAAATACATTTGCCCCTTTCCACCTCCCAGAAAACATTTAATCCATTGGAACAGATAATGAGTTTTTAATTATTTGTTTATATATTAAGAAATATTTACTTTGGGGAATCTCTTCTACAGTGTACACTGGAATACTTGCCACCACAAATGAAAATGAATTATATCAGTAAATAAGAATAAATAAATAAGACATTTAAGTTCTCAATCTTGGATCTCTAGGGGTAGCCAACTGTGTAAAGCAATGTTCATGATACAGAGTTTATGTAAATATGTGTATACACATTTATGTAAAGATGTATATACTTATAAAACAGGATAGGGAAGTTCATTTTGTGAAAGAAAGCATATTTAATTAGGGCGGGAATGGTAGCTCAATGGGTGAGAGCAAATAAATGCTTTGCATATAGGTGGCTCAGGTTTGATCCCCACCATCTCATGGTCTCCTGGGCATGACCAGGAACAAACCCAAGCATCTCCAGTTATGACCCCACAAAATGCTGGTTACTCACTAACTAACCCTCCAAATACATTTCCCACCTCTCTTTATCCTACCCCGACTGCTGCATATTTCTCTGAGTTTGTTTGACTCTCTTTCTTTGGGAATATAGATGAATACAAGGGAGGTTGAGGTATTTCATTTTTATTTTTTTGTGCAGGGTGGGGGGGTGTCACACCTGGCAGTGCATGGCAGGGGGTGGTATTCCTGGCTCTGCACTCAGGAATTACTTCTACTCAGGGGACCAAATGGGATGGCAGGGATAGAACCAAGTTCAGCTGCATGCAAAAGTGGCAGTTTCACTGTATTACCTGTAATATTTCAGAGTGGCTATTATTATTATTATTATTGAATTGCTGTGAGGAACATGGTTCCAAAGTTGTTCATGATTGGGTTTCAGTCATACAATGGTCTATCACCATCCCTTCACCAGTGTACATTTCCTCCACACTAATGTCCCCAGTTTTCCTCCCGCTCCCCTCCCCGCAGCCTGCCTGTATAGCAGGCACTTTTCTTCAAACTTCATTATTTTTGACTAGGTCTGAGCAAATTCTGATGAAAAACATGCCATTTCTCAGCAGCCACGCGGTGAGAGCCACCCTCTAAGACCCCTCCACCAGGAGGTAGGACTTTCTTTAGTGACGTAGCCTGTAGGTGATCCTGGGAGGGGAGGTGTTCCCGGCGCGCCTTCCGCCCAGAGATGAACCAAGAGCCGAGGCACGAGAAGCAGAGCCTCCCGCCTACTGACTGTGATCCTGAGGTCTCCTAACCCATTTTGGCACCAGAGCAGATTCTTGCAGCCATGCATTTTGACTGTGAACTGAGCTAAAATATTAGAAACCCAAAAGCGCGCGGCCGCAATAGCGGCCACGCGGACTCAAAGCCTTCACTTTTACCAAGGAAGAGAAATTATTAGATGATGCTTATTCAGCAGGCCTGATTGTTGGGGAAAATTTCCAATCAACAATAGTGATTTCTGTATGGAAATATGAAATGTACTCAAAATATAGAGAGAATAATGGGAATATCATCAGCTACTTAGATGGGGGGTGGGGTGGGAGGGGGGTGTATTGGGGTTCTTGGTGGTGGAACTGGTGCACTGGTGAAGGGATGGTGGTTTAATCAGTATTTGACTGTGACTTAAACCTGAAAAAAAAAAACATGCCATTTCTGTCATCACCAGCAGATGGCATTAGCAGTCATATCTCTTTTTTTTCTGATCATTATTTTTAGTCTGTTACCTATATTTCTCTATTTTAAACATATTTTGAAAATAATAACCCTGTCCACATCATATACACAAAATCAATGAAAATATTAGAAAGGCATTTTTAATAGGTAAACATTTCAGTAAGAGTAAGGGAGATTTGGAAAAATGAAAAGTAGAGACAAAAAGAACAAATGTGCATATACATAAGAACTGAAAATTTTTTTGACAGGAATAACTCTGAGGGACAAAGAATGAATTGTACAATGCCTGATTGCATGGACTGTTTTTGGGGTGGGGGCACATCTGGTGGTGCTCAGGGCTTACTCCTGGCTCTGTGCTTAGGGATTATTCCTGGCAGGCTCAGGGAACCATGTGGGGTATCAGGTATAGAACCAGGCTATCCGCATGCAAGGCAAACACCCTACCTCCTATACTATTGCTGTGGCCCTTGTTACGGACTTAACAATCTCCCAGCATTCATATATTGAAGCTCTAGGTTGCAGTGTGACTGTATTGGAGATAGGGCCATTGAGGAGCTGATTGATTTTTTTTTTTTGCACTTGTATGTTTATTGCAGCATTATTTTCTTTCTTTTTTTTTAAATTTTATTGAATCACCGTGAGATAGTTGCAAGCTTTCATGTTTGGGTTACAATCTCACAATGATCAAATACCCATTCCTCCACCAGTGCACATTCCCCACAACGAATATCCGGGGTATATCTTGCCTTTCCCACCTCCCCCTGCCTCTATGACAGACAATACTCCCCATACTCTCTCTCTACTTTTGGGCATTATAGCTTGCAACACAGACACTGGGAGGTCATCGTGTTCAGTCCATTATCTACTTTCGGCAATGCATCTCCCATCCCAACTGGTTCCTTCAGCCATCATTTTCTTAGTGATCCCTTCTCTATTCTATCTGCCTTCTCCCCTCTGCTCATGAAGCAGACTTCCAGCTATGGGGCAATCACCCTGGCCCTTGTATCTACTGTCCTTGGGTCTCAGCCTCATATGATGGAGGAGCTGATTAAATTAAGTGGGATCATGAGGACGCCCAGAGGAAAGACCATATAAGGATACCACAGGAAGGCAGCCGTTTGCAGAATCTCCTCAGAAGAAACCAACCCTGTCAGTACCCTGAGATTGGACCTGTAGCTTCTAGGACTATAAAGTAATAACCTGTTGGTTAAGGGTTAAGTCTCTGGGCTGTGTTATTTTGTTATGGTGGCACAAGCTAACTCTTCTTACCAACAATAAGCGATAATCCATGAGTGGTTAGGATAGGTATCAGAGGCAATGAAAAATGTTTATTGAGTGAATAGCTAAAGGATCATAATATCAAATGCCTGTCAGTACTAAGAAATAACTAGAGAATTATTCTAAAAGTTCAAATGAGGAATGATTTTGAGATTTCTCTCTTGGATGAATGGTATTGATGCTATGAATCAATTTTAAAGGAAAGGTAACAGACAAATTTGATGGGGAAGATAAGTCTGACTTTAGGAACTCTGGGATTTGGGAGTTTGAAGGACATTGAAATAACTCAATATAAAGCAGAACTAAAGTGATGAATGATTAGAGGCTGAAGATTCATTTAACAATATTTATTGGGTTTGTACTATCTGTTGACACTATTCTAATGGTTGGGTTATACTAATAAAGTAGCACAGTAGCACGGTCATCCTGTTGTTCACCGATTTGCTTGAGCAGGCACCAGTAACGTCTCCATTGTGAGACTTGTTACTGTTTTTGGCATATCGAATACACCATGGGTAGCTTGCCACGCTCTTCTGTGTGGGCAGGATATTCTCGGTAGCTTGCCGGGCTCTCCAAGAGGGACGGAGGAATCTTGAGACAAAAATTCCTACACTATGGGTTTATAATCTAGAGTAAGTTATAATCTAGCTAAAAAGAAAAAATGTCATGGCATAAGTAAATTATAATGATTTTGGAAGATAACAATTTCTGGAACAATAGCACTGTAGCACTGTCATCCTGTTATTCATTGATTTGCTCAAGCGGGCACCAGTGACATCTCCATTGTGAGACTTGTTACTGTTTTTGGCATGTTGAATACGCCACGGCACAGTTAGCTCGCCAGGCTCTGCCGTGCAGGAGGGATACTCGGTATCCCTTGCCAGGTTCTCCGAGAGGGATTGAGGAATCAAACCCGGGTCAACTGAGTGAATTAATAAAATAAATAAATAAGAAAGAAATGCCCAGGCGTGCACCCCCAGAGCCAGATGAAGCGATAGAATGGGTCCTGTTCTGGAACAATAGAGCATCTGAAAGGGTTGTATGAGGAAGCGCCTATAAGAGGAAGTGCAGGTTGCCATATTTTCTGAGGTGTTTCATGTTAGGTGTTTCATCTTCATTAAGAAGATTCCATTTAAGAAAAGAGTTCAAAGAGCTGAGTGATTTATCCAGGAGACTAGCTGAAGGAAATGTACTCTAGGAAGATAAAATAGTCACAACGAAGGCACTGAGGTGACAGCATGCTTGAGTTTTTTTTTTTTTTCCAATCACTGTGAGCAACACTTACAAAGCTTTCATGTTTGAGTATCGGTCATAAAGTGATCAAACACTCATCCCTCCACCAGTGCACATTTTCCATCACCAATGTCCTAGTACTCCCCAGTCCCATCCCACTCCTCCTCCTGCCTTGTGGCAGACATTTCCCCCATACTGTCTCTTACTTTTGGGCATTATGGTTTGCAATACAGTTACTGAGAGGCTATCATGTTTGGTCCTTTATCTACTTTGAGCATATATCTCCCATCTCGAACTATCCCTTCAACCATCATTGACTTAGTGATCCCTTCACTATTCCAGCTGCCTTCTTCCCCAACTCATGAGGCAGTGCTTGAGATTTGTGAGAAATAGCAAAGATGCAGCATGGCTGTAGAGGATAGTTATTGGAGATGATGGCGGAGAGTAAGGTGGAGAAGTGTCAGATCACACAGGTATCGGCCTTTTACTATTACTTTGAGTAAAACGGAAGTTTCTGAACACAAATGTTTCCAGGTTGGACTTTTATAGAAATAAATCCTGTATACAAGTAAGCTTTGAGAATAGAATAGGGCAAGGTGGGAGCAGAGAGACCAAGTAGGAGGGTATTGTAGTAACAAAAGCGGAGGGACACATTTTCCAATTTAAAACTAGAGGCTATTTACTTAAAAATTGTATGTGGAATATCAGAGAATACAAAGAGTCAAGAATGACTGCAACACATGCAAAAAAATGGGCGTAGACCTTGACCTGACACCATGCACAAAAGACAGATCAAAATGGATTAAAGACCTAAACATTAGACCACAAACCATAAGGTACATTGAAGACAAGGTCGGCAAAACCCTCCACGATATTGAAGATAAAGGTATCTTCAAAGGTGACACAGAACTAAGCAATCTAGTAAAAACAGAGATCAACAAATGGGACTACATTAAACTAAAAAGCTTCTGCACCACAAAAGATACAGTGACCAGAATACAAAGACTATCCATAGAATGGGAAAGGATATTTACACAATACCCATCAGATAAGGGGTTGATATCAATGGTATATAAAGCACTGGTTGAACTCTACAAGAATAAAACATCCAACCCCATCAAAAAATGGGGCGAAGAAATGAACAGAAACTTTACCAAAGAAGAAATACGAATGGCCAAAAGGCACATGAAAAAGTGCTCTACATCACTAATCATCAGAGAGATGCAGATCAAAACAACCACAAGATACCACCTCACACCACAGAGACTAGCACACATCCAAAAGAACAAAAGCAACCGCTGTTGGAGAGGATGTGGGGAGAAAGGGACCCTTCTACACTGCTGGTGGGAATGCCGACTGGTTCAGCCCTTCTGGAAAACAATATGGACGATTCTCAAAAAATTAGAAATTGAGCTCCCATTTGACTCAGCAATACCACTGCTGGGAATATATCCCAGAGAGGCAAAAAAGTATAATCGAAATGGCATCTGCACATGTATGTTCATCGCAGCACTGTTTACCATAGCCAGAATCTGGAAAAAACCCGAATGCCCTAGAACGGATGACTGGTTGAGGAAACTTTGGTACATCTATACAATGGAATACTATGCAGCTGTTAGAAAAAAGGAGGTCACAAATTTTTTATTTAAGTGGATCGGCATGAAAAGTTTCATGCTAAGTGAAATGAGTCAGAAAGAGAGAGACAGACATAGAAAGATTGTACTCATCTATGACATATAGAATAACAGAGTGGGAGACTAACACCCAAGAATTGTAGAAACAACTACCAGGAGGTTGACTCCATGGCTAGGAGGCTGGCCTCACATTCTGGGGAAAGGGCAACTCAGAGAAGGGATCACCAACTATAATGTAGTCGAAGGCCATGTGGGAGAAGGGAGTTGCGGGCTGAATGAGGGCTAGAGACTGAGCACAGTGGCCACTCAACACCTTTATTGCAAACCACAACAGCTAATTAGAGGGAGAGAACAGAAGGGAATGCCCTGCCACAGTGACAGGGTGGGGTGGGGGGAGATGGGATTGGGGAGGATGGGAGGGATGCTGGGTTTACTGGTGGTGGAGTATGGGCACTGGTGAAGGGATGGGTTCCCGAACTTTGTATGGGGGAAGCATAAGCACAGATGTGTATAAATCCGTAACTGTACCCTCATGGTGATTCATTAATTAAAAATAAATAAATTTATTATTAAAAAAAAAGAATGACTGCAACATTTTGGGACTGAAAGACAAACAATAGCATAATGGGTGGAAGGATCATAAGTTTTGAAAATGTGGAGATATGTTTGGTTGACATCCATTTGAAGATGTTGAACAGGTGTTTTTTTCATTTTGATATATTTGACTGATATTTTAAGAGTAAAGATACATATATATTATCTTGAATATAAATTTAGGAGTTTGCTACATATGGATGATATTTAAAGGCGTGTCACTGATGAGATTACTGGGGCATAGGTTAATCTAGAGGTTTCAAGTCTAATGGGAAGTAACATCATTTCCCCAACTTTCTGCCTGAGATAGGATTCTGTAATCATTATAACAGCATCAGAGGCTCAGAGCTGATGAGAAACACATTTAGATCAGAGTGGGAATCGATAGGCAGAGCAGAGTAATGCTGGGGTGGATTAAATGTTCTGGCCTCTTAACTCTCTTGCCATGGAAATGAAAAATCCCGTTATAACAACAATCATAATCCTCTGTTCAATTTTGTTATCATTGTATCTGGAGAACTTTTGTATATTTTATGCATGTGTAAATATGTACAATCATATATGGCATTTTGTATATAGATCTATAGAAAGAACAGGCATGATTTATGAGCAAAAGCAGAGTTAAACAGGATTTGTAGACTTGCATATCTCCCTTCCTCACTGCACCTATTCAAGTGCCAAGACCTTTTGTTTAAGAACACTAATCACAAATCTGTTATCACCAGTTTTCCTTCCTCAGAGGAGTTTGATATGTTGCTGTCAAGGAATACTAAAGGAAAATATAATTCCAACTGACTTACGCAAACTAGAACTTTATTGGCTCTGATAACAGAACAATTTGACTCCAGGGACAATTTGATCCAGTGTCCAGATGGATCAGCAGTTTCTCCTTCTGAAATGATTATGTTTTCATAATGCTTCGAGAAGTAGAAATCAAGACAGAATTGTGCAAGATGAATATTTGAATCTCAGTATACCAATGCCAACTCAGGCCTCATGCCCCAAAGTTCTGAAAACATCAACCATTTCTTTTCTTTTCAATGTACACTTTTAATAAGTAGTTGTAAATTACTTTGGGGGAGTACTGGGAGAATCACTCCAGTATTTATAGGCTGCATTGTTGTGAAGTACCTTCCGGAGTTTGCATAGCTCTTCAGTTAATGAATACTGAATCTGAAAATTGACTCACATTTGGGAACTGAGAAGGGAACATGGTCTCTTATAGGGGTCAGAGCCCTCAATCTCCTGCTCCTCCTTTTTGCCCTTTTCTGGCTGTGGATATTAAGCAGCACACTTGCTGACTACCTCTCTTGGTAGTCCCTAGAGATATCATACTCTGTTCTCCCTCTCTATACTCCCTCCCTGTATTTCCCGCCCTTTTGATTTTAGCAGATGTTATGGTAATTGTATTAGAAGTTCCAGCTTCTTCTGTTTAAGCAACACCGCTTGATGATTGTAACTTTAAGAACCCATTATTCCTATTGGATTTAGCAATCCAATTCAATCTCATGACTTCTTCTGTCAGTCATGCCCTATACTGGAGAGTCATCATTTCTTTACTAGGATGCTCATGCTTGGTGAATGGTGTTATCATTGGACCCTTTCCTGGTATTTTACTTTTTATTCCTACCTCTTTCTTCTGCCTAGAAAACACAGGCACTGCCATTTTCCTCATTATTGGGTATGACTTTCTTTAGGATTTTAAAATAATTAGTTTGTTCCATCTCCTGGGTTTTGTCAGGGTTTTTAATCTATGTCCTATAAAAGTACACCCGTGATGATAAAAATTTCCTTATACAAAAGACACAATGGTATTTTCCCCTACATATCTTCACTAGAAATATATATTAATTTTGTAATAAAATATCTACATTTCTTCACTAGAAGTATATATTAATTTTATAAGAAAAATGTTATAATACTAGATCATTATTACTTTAATTTACATTTTCCTAGGTAAACATACTAGTAACAAACACAAATGAAAAATATTTTTCATTTATTGACTATTTGAATTTACTTTTCAGAACTTGTGCTTCACATCCTTAATCTTTTTACTCTTGTTTATGAGAGAAGTTTTCATAATTTCGCTTAAAACACTCAATTTTTTTACTCTGCAAGGAATGTAAAATAAGTGCAAGGAAAAAGCAACCGATAACGTCATACATCTTCCCTTTTCCTTATTATCATCACTAGAGCCAAAGTCACACAGTCTAGACCAATATGACAGGAAAACTGTAGAACAACTCCATTACCCACATTTGAGAAATAAAATAAGGGACAAGATCCAGGATTTCCAGAGTTCTGAGAGTCTTGATCTCACTCACACTAATATTTTTTCCTGTGGTGTGATAGATGGAGGTTCATTGATATCTGATGAAAGGCGGCTCAGAAAGATTTTAGATGCTACCCAATGATGGAAATGAGAATTTGCATCTCTCTTCAAAATGGTTTAATCCTCCCCCCACACACACAAAAAGAGTGTCATTAGGTGAGGTTGGTCTAGTCCAGTGGTCAACCCCAGCCCAGAGCACGCCAGGCTTGCATTCCAAATATTCTGTGTTCTAAATGGAATATTAGGGTCCTAAGATTCTATGAGTCATGCTGGGATAAAGGGAAATGAAAGGGTTTGCTTCAGAACCTGGGGCTGCCATGGCTCATGGTCCCTGAACTGGAACTTAAGACCTGCCACAGCCCCATTAGCCAGGAATCAGAGGGGCCCAGGGCAGTGACACCATGTGCTGGCTAAGGGCTTGGAGCCAGATCCTCCTGCCAGTTTTCCTGTGCTGCTTTCTCATCCAACTGCTTACCAGCCTTTCAGAGAATGGGATTGCCCAGAAGTCTGGCCAGAGAAGCAAGCCATTACCAATATCTGTAGCATCTGGTAAGCCCATCCTGAACTTCAAGACTGGTACTCACACTCTCCACTACAGATGTGTTTCATTTTGGTTGTGATTCCTTGACCTGTGTGACTTGTTTGCTTAAAGTTGCCATTTGTTGTTCAGAAGACAATTTTAAATGTTTTTGGAGAGAGAGAGAGAGAGAGAGAGAGAGAGAGAGAGAGAGAGAGAGAGAGAGAATTTGAAATTCAGCTAAATTTGTCTGAATCATATCCTTTATGTGAAATGTATAGTAAGTTGAAACAATTCTAATTTGAGAATATATACATCCACACCCCTCACTTTTTGCATGATTGATAACCCCCCAATTTTATGCTGCAAAGAAGTTGTTGGATTTTACTCTAAGACACTGTTCATAGTCTTACTATTTTAAGGTTTGTTAATATAGTTAATGTTAACCTACTTAATATAGGTCTTATCTTTTTTAAAATTAGAGTTATTGTGTATGTTTCAGGAGTGTTTTTTTGAGTTGTTGCATCCTTTTACCATCAAAATAACAGAAATCTCTCCACCATAATCTATTGGGCCTCCTCTCATTGCCAGCTCCCCCAACCCCTCCACCCGCCGCCATGCTCTGCCACTTTTATAGTCTCAGTTTGATTTTTCAAGGATTAGTTTCATTTTGTTTTATTCAGTTCCCAGATTTGTTGCTTTATATAACTTAAGTCTTATCTAAGAAGCAAATACTTTGGTTTGGAGATTTCCTTTAGTATTAATGACCTTCCCCACACCTCCAACTAAAGAAATGAAATATTGTCATACTGAGTTCATTTCATGAATCTGGAAATAAGAACTTTAATAAGAATTGTGTAAATATAATAAAAACAGGATTTCAATTACTTGGACAGTGTGCTGTAAGGCCCCAAGACCATGCACCGTAGCACAGTCATCCCATTGTTCATCGATTTTCGAGTGGGCACCAGTAACATCTCCATTGTGAGACTTGTTGTTACTGTTTTGGTATGTCGAATATGCCACGGGTAGCTTGCCAGGCTCTGCCGTGTGGGCGGGATACTCTCAGTAGCTTGCCGGGCTCTTTGAGAGGGACAGAGGAATCGAACCCAGGTCAGCCACGTGCAGGGCAAATGCCCTACCCTCTGTGTGATAAAAGTTAATAATACAGAATAATTTCTGTTGTCTGGGTTTTAGAAACTAAAAGAATGATAGTATCCTAAATCCATCTCTGTCACTAAACCCAAAATCAGAACTCTCAACTTTTCACTCAATGAGACTCTTTGAGAGAGTTTGTATGGTAAATAGCTGAATCAAAAGGTCTCAATTGTACTTTTGGTTTAATCCTTTTCATAGATTTCTTTCTCTTTCAACCTCTTGATTATTTCCATACATTCTCCAGGACAACTTGCTGTGCTAATACTATTCCTACCATGGTTGCTCTATAAATAGTGTTCCTTAGAAAATGGGAGTTTTTCTGGGCTTTTTCAAAAGATTGTAATAATGTGGATAAAATATAAAAAGAGAGCCGACCATCTGCTTGCTGCTTTGCCATCCCAGGTGAGGTCAGCCTTTGGCTAATACCACTGGGCCTATTTTGGAATGAGAGGCAGAGCCTCTTTCTTCTGGGTGGGTCTCCACACTCGACTGCTCCATGTAAAATGCTCACATCACAGTTCCTGCCTGACCTTCTGTTTGCCGCTCCACCATCCCAAAGAAGAGAATCTTCAGCTTAAATCCTCAGTATCTTCCAGGGTGAGTAACTACAAAGACTCACCCCTCCACCACAAGAAGAGCACTAGAAAACTAATGGGGGAAACATGGAGAAAGTCACCAGGCTCAGTGAACAAAAGCAATATCATCAAAGACAAAAGCAGCACCAGTATAGCCTCAGACAGCGTCTTTAGTGACACTATGATGAGGATGGTCTCCGAGTTCAAAGAAACCATAGCAAAGCACAAGAAAGTATGAGAGTTGAAGTGAAAAAAAAAAGCTACTATAGTCAGAAATGAAAGAATGTGGTAGTGGTATGAAAAAAAAAAGTCAATAGAAGTTCTGAACATCAGAATAACAGATGCTGAGCACAAGATCAAGGAGCTCCAAGATGAGAAGAATAAAAAATGCTAGGAAACAGCGGAAGGTAGAAATAGGCTGAAAATAAATGAAAAGCATACCAGACAACTCTGGGATGAGTTCAAGAGGAACAAAGTGCAAATTATTGGAGTTCCTAAAGAACAGGAAACAACTGTGATGAAGAAACATTAAAGAAATCATAGATAACAGCTTCCCAGAGTTGAGGATTACACACACCCAGAACCAGGAGACCTGAAGGGTCCTGGTGAAAATAGACCCAATTTAGGAAAATTCCAAAATGAATTGTATTCAAAAGGACAAACTCCAAAGATAGAATATTGAATGTAGCAAAGATCAAAAAAGAAAGTTATATTCAAAGGAAAGCCCATTAGATGTACAGCAGATCTATCAAATGAGACCCTAGGAGCCAGAAGAATATGGAAAGAAACAGTACAAAAACTCAACAAAATGAACACCTCGCTAAGAACACTCTATCCAACTAGACTATTATTCAGAACTGAAGGAACCATATAGGGCTTTGTGGACAAGCAACAGCTTAGGAAATTCATAACCTTGAAACCAGTTTTACAAGAAGCGTAAAAGAACTCTTTTAAAGAGCAGAAGAAGCTTCCCATCATTTGACATTGAGTATGGCACTCACTAATGGTGTATATGTCTGACCTCTACTAGATTAAGAAAGGTAAAAACCATATAGCAATTCATCATCACAAATTGACTTTTATTGATTTATTTTCTGATAGGTATATTTGCCATTCCTTTAAGTTTTATTGGGCCAAGTAATATGAAATAAATTTGTTACATGCCTGCCAAGGGAGTAGGCTAAGGGGTGGAAGAGAACCTGGGGACACAGGTGGTGAGATTGGCGTTGGAATGTTGTATGCCTCAAAAAACTCTATTATAAGTAACTTTGTAAGTCATGGAGTCTCAATAAACATTCTTGGGGGAAAAAAAGAGAATGAATAAAGACATCCAGAATCATACGTAATAATCTGATGTCCAAAGACTAACACTCAGCTGTGTTCAGGGCATACTCCTGGCTTTGCAATCAGGAATCATTCCTTGGCAGGCTTGGGGGACAAGATGTGGTGCGGGGATTGAACCTGTGTTGGCCGCATGCAAGGCAAGTGCCCTATCTGCCGTACTATCACTAGGGATCCAAGACTGAAGTTTCTTTTAAAAAATTTTGAGTATCTTTACTTTTTAAGTGAATTACCATGAAATACACAGTTACAAAGCTGTTTGTGATTGGGTTTCATTAATGCAATATTTCAACATCCATCTCTTCACCAGTGTACATTTCCCACCACTATTGTCCTCAATTCCTCCCTCCCCTCATCCCACCTACTTTTATCTCAGGCATTTCTCTCTCTCTCTCTCTCTCTCTCTCTCTCTCTCTCTCTCTCCTTCTCTCTCTCCCTCTCCCCTTCTGTCTTTCTCTCTCTCCGTCTCTCTCTCTCTCTCTCTCTCTCTCTCTCTCTCTCTCATCCAGAGGGATCATTTGCAACTGTTATTGTCATAGTATTCCCTTCCCAAGACTGTAGCACTGACGTCCCATTGTTCATCAATTTGCTCGAGTGGGCACCAGTAACATTTCTATTGTGAGATTTGTTGTTACTGTTTTTGGCATATCCAATATGCCAGGAGTAGCTTGCCAGGCTCTGCTATTCGGGCAGGGTACTCTTGGTAGCTTGCTGGGCTCTCCGAGAGGGACAGGAATCAAACCCAGGTTGGCTGTGTGCACTGTGCTATCTCTCCAATCCTTTCCCAGGACTAAAGTTTTAAATTTTAGCTTGCTTGTTTATAGCACTGACTAGTACTGATCAGTGTTTCTGAGGAAGCAGTTCATGTTTTGAGAAATAACTTGATTCAATCATCATTGTCCGTCCGGGTCCTTCTCTGAGTTTTTGTTTCTGAGCCTGAGGAAGTTTCCCCTCTCTTCTTATGTTTAATAATTTACTAATAAGCCTTTCTATTTAATAAGGATATAGTTTCTTAGATAATGACTTCTGAAATTATGAAATGTATTCTAACTCCTCGCTGAGATCTTCACCGCCAATACCCCTGCTAGTGCTCTGAGTTATCAGTAGACTTTTCCCACAGGCAACCAATAGGACTTTGAGAATGATCAAAAAAAGCAGGTAGCTTTAGTGGGCAGGGATTTTAACCTCTGTCATTCATATGCACTTGGGATTAATAACCAATATTCCAAGAAGTTATAATTTACATTTAATGAAACTTTGGGTTAAGAATCTTCTTTTCCAATTTCTAAGCAATGGATTCCCCTCAGTTTCATTCCTTCTGCTGCTGCCGCTGCTGCTGAGCTGATCAGGGCTGCATACATACTTGCTTGTGGTGCTTACACATTAGGTTTTGCTCACTAGGGATCCTATACTTTTCTCATGGTCTTTTACACTGTGATAAAGCCATAAATTGTACATGCAGAGGCACCAGGGATTAAACTAAGTTGCATGTGTACCTGACAGGCTAGTGTTCCTCACTTCTGTTCCCCTCTACTGAAGAAATTTATGTTGTGCTCAAACATAGAGATCTTTGAACAATGATAATAAATAGGCACATAAGGACATAAATGCAATATTTCATTGTTGCACAAAAATAATATGCATTTTTTTTCTTTTTGATTCATACCCAGCGATGCTCAGGGGTCACTCATGGCTCTGCACTCAGGAATTACCCCTGGCCATGCACAGGGGACCATATGCGATGCTGGGAATCGAATTTGGGTCGGCCGCGTGCAAGGCAAACGCCCTACCCGCTGTGCTATCACTCCAGCCCCAATATGCATTATTTTTAAGGTATAAAATGGAAGCTATAGAAATAACTATAGAAAGAAAATTCTGGAACAGAATAGAAAAGTCGTGTAACAACATTCCAAATGCTGCTGTTACCTCTTAGTAATATAAACTAGTAAGTCACTAAGTTTCAAGGATTTTCAGTAATACTCCAAGATCTAGAGAGTTGGGTAAATTTACGTTTCCTCACCTTGTTTGAAGATGAACAGTGCAAAAGTTGTTACAGATGAGAGACCAGAACAATATAGTGGGTAGGGGTCTTGCCTTGCATGCAACTGACCCAGATTTGATCTCTGGCACACCCAAGCTCCTCCAAGAGAGCACAGAGTCAGGATAAGGCCCTTAGTACCACTGATTGTGTCCTCAAAACAAACAAACAAACGTTACAGATAAGAAATGAGGAAAACAGAGACATGCAACAGCAGAATCTAACAACATCATTTTGGGGGGTACAGTGCCACCAGCAGGACAACCTGTACCTGCGGGGCAAGTGCATCAGCAGCCTGATGGTGCCATCAGACTTCCTGATATCCCAAAATTGCCGTTTTGCCTTTGGCTGGACCCCAACAACTTGGGTCCAAGTTCACCAAGAAATTAAATGGCCAAAATTTAGGTATGTGGGAGCCACATCCACAAACCAGCTTTGGCTCAACTACACAAGCTCATTTATTGACCTTATTTCAGAGACCCATAAATCTTGAAAGAGTTCAAAAGCCGCAGTTAGGGCTGGTGGCAAGGCACGCTTTGGAAAAGCAGGCATGCCCTGCAGGGCATAAGCCAATAGTTTATTTCTCTGGAAAACATGGAAACAAGGACCATGATCCAGAGACATAAAGAATCTCTGAACCAAGCAGCTCACTGCAGAGATGCCTCCAGACTTTAAGCCAGGCCACCTTCACCAGGGTGTTTCAGATGGGAACAGGCGTCATCCCTCCACCTGCCCCCTAAAAACGTCAGCGGCCACCAACTAGCAGAACCCAATGAGAAGTGCAGGTACGTGGGTCCAGTGACAGCCAACTCCAGGCCTCAAGAGATAGGGGATGAGCTGAGCCCTCTCATCCCTCGTCCCAGTGGGACCTTGGAGGTCATGCCCACAAACTACCTCCAGATGCTACTTGAGCTCCTTAATGGCCATGATAAAGAGAAACACAAAAGAATCTCCGAATGGAACAGTTTGCTGCAGAGATGCCTCTGGACTTTAAGCCAGGTTGACTTCACTGAGGTTTCTCAGACACGAGCAGACATCATCCCTTCACCGCTCCCTAAAATCCCCGGCAGTCACCAACTTCCAGCACCCAATGAGAAGTGCAGGTACGTGGGTTTAGTGACGGCAAACTCCAGGCCTCAGCGGATAGGGGATGGGCCGGTCCTTCTCATCTCCCCATTCCCACGGGACCCTGGAGGTCATGCCCACGAGGTGCCTCTGGGCATGACCTTAATTTACATTTTCCTGCTACTCAAGCTCCTTAACGGCTTGAGTTAAGGACTCAAAGACACACAAAAGAATCTCCAACCAAGCACCTTGATGCAGAGATTTCTCCAGACTAATTATATAAAATTTTAGAATTCCAGGAGAACGTGGCTGCGACATCTTATGCTATCCATAACAAGCAATACAAAAGAGTATGGGTGAGATTGTCTGCTATAGAGGCAGGGCTCGAAGGGGTGGGATGGGGTGGATACTGGGGAACTTGGTAGTGGGAGATGTGCACTGGTGCAGGGTTGGGTGATCAATCAATCATGATCAAACCTGTTTGAAACTCAAACAGGAAAGCTTTGTAACTGTATCTCACTGGGGAATAATAATAATAAAAACAATAAAATAAAATTAACATTCTGAATAAAAAAAAGTAATGTGGAGTTTATGCCCAATTAAATCAGCTTAACCAATGGCTGAATAAATAGCACTACTCTTACATTATTTAGAAAAATAATTTTGTGACAAATGTGAAACACTAACAGGAAAAAAAGTACATTCAAAACCACATAGATTCCTTTTACATACCTATAGAATAAATTAACAGGTTAAGTAAATAAATTTAAAGTATAGAGAATTGTAATAAAACATTATTTCCACTCTTCATTTTTTATTTTTAGTTGTTCTTGAAAAAAATATGCCCTTATATGCTGTAGAATTAGATTGCCTGATTCCTTTGTTCTGTTTTTCATATTAATTTTCAATTGCAATTGTGTTATTATCATATCAGTTTATCAATGTGTGGTATACCTAGATATTTGAATTTGTGATCCATCACAAGACTAAAGGATAAAGAGTGGGCTTTGATATAGACATAGATAGAGAAAGGGTACCCATCAGCATGATCACTGAATGCTGTTTTAATTTACATTTTCCTGATGATGTGATGGAAAGAGTATCATTTCATATACCTATTGGCCATCTATCTGTCTAATTTGTAATTTTTTGGAAGAGTATAGTGATTGGTCTAAAATAATCTTATTCTATCTCCTTGGTCTAAGTTTGTGTTTCTCAATCATGTTTCATATTGTTCCCTGTAAGTCCCCAGGATATTCCAATGGGGACACAGGGTAAAACTGCATAAAGGAGGAGCCATGACATGAGATTAGGGGACCAACTGGGAGGCCACAGGGGTCACAGGAAGGGAACCAGATTGGAAATGGGTGGAGGTTTGGGGCATTTTCAGGAAAAATTGAGAAATATTGCTCTAACTGAGTGGTCTGACATGATCCAATGCAGTTCAGGATATGCAACCTAATTCATTCTGGGACAAGAGTTTGTGCAGAAGATGAGATATAAAGCTGTGTATAAAACTGAGGAGAGAGCACTGCTGCAAAGAAAGGGTGGGTTGTATTTCTCAGGAGAAGAGAAAACTGGTAGAGGGCAAAACAGGAAATTATTTCTCCTTACATCCATGTTCTGCTCTTAGCAAGTGAAAGCGAATGTGCAAATTTTATTCTTTTGATGTTAGTTTCCATGTCAGATGGGGATGATAAATAATAACCACCTCTGAGGAATAAGGATTGGCTATAATTATTTACAATAAACATTTTAATTTAAAATTTTTTAAATAAGTTGTTCACAATAATTAGTTGCATTCATTATTGACATCAATCACCACCATCACACCACCAATAAAAACCAGCTTGGTATCATATTAATAGCTGATCTGATATATTGAGGGAGTTTTACTCCTGAAATAATCAACACAACTCTAGTTTAATCATGAGAAAATATTTAAAAAAATAAATTGAGGTTCAAAATATTTGACCAGTGTCCTATAAACAAAAAAGTGTTAAGAAACTATTGTGGACCGAAAGAAATGCTGTGACTAAATATAATAGGTATCCAAGATAGGAATAGAAAAAGAACATTAGTATAAAATTAGTATAAATAATAGTATTACTATTTAAATGATTATTTAACCAGGAATATATTGGAAAAACCATGCTGAATAACACAGGAGTTATTAGAATCACTGTATCACTGTCATTTTGTTGTTCACCAGTTTGTTTGAACGGGTGCTAGTACGTCTCCATTCATCTTAACCCTGAGATTTTAGCAGCCTCTCTTTACTCATCCTTCCCAACTGTGCTGCATTGGAGGCTCTTTCAGGGTCAGGGGAATGAGACCCATCATTGTTATTGTTTTTGGCATATCGAATATGCCACAGGAAGCTTGCCAGGCTCTGCTGTGCGGCAGGATACTCTGGGTAGCTTGACAGGTTCTTTGAGAGGTAGAACTAGACAATAAGAGGCTGCACAGCCACAAATGCGGAAGCTTGGTTTTACAGTCTCTGGATTGGTCGTTGATGAGATTACACAGCACCAAGGGCAGTTTGTGGGTGTGACTGCTTAGCTACTGGAAAAACGGGGATCTGGGTGGAGGAGGCCCAGTCCCGATCCGAGCAGGCTTGGAGATCTCAGCCCTGGGTCCCACACACCTGGGCTCCTTTGCTGGTTCCTTCATGCGTGAGGCTCGTCCGAGCATATGGAGAGTTGTCAAGACATGGCTGTGGCTGGGTTCTGGAGGCCTTTGGCTCTGCTCAGGGCGGAGAGGGAAACTCAACCCAGCCCCTCCAAGGGGCCCCGGTGAAGACAGCCAGTAAAAGTAAAAGAATAGTGTTTTAAAATTTACCATGATATTGCCTATTAGTTTTTATTATTATTGTTTAAAAGTTATATTTTGGACAAACTTGGATACCCAAAACTAAATGGTGTCGTTTAATATTTTTCCAAGATATGGGAGAAATTAGAGATTGAATTTAAATACCATTGGGAAAAGTGCCTAGATGTAAGAAAATTAGAAGGGGCTGGAGCAATAGCACAGCGGGTAGGGTGTTTGCCTTGCACGCGACCGACCCGGGTTCGATTCCCAGAACCCCATATGGTCCCCTAAGCATGGCCAGGGGTAATTCCTGAGAGCCAGGAGTGACCGCAGTGCATTGCCAGGTGTGACCCAAAAAGCAAAAAAAAAAAAAAAAAAAAAGAAAATTAGAAAATAAAATTCTTGCGTATGGTTAAATATTTCATGAAATGGGAATGACTGAATGAAGAACACTTTTAATATAGAGTGATAGATAGGCTTTGTATTTAATATTTGTGCTTAATCTTTTATAGATTGTCTGGCAAATAACAAGTGTACTTCGTGCACAAGTGATAAAAGAGTAAGTTAACTTTCATATGAGGAAATGGTGGGGAATGACAGAGACAAACTTTACAGTGTAATATAAAGATATATTCATACATTGTTTTGAGCATGTTTTTAATAATGGGAATGATTATTAGCAGTTATTAAATGTATACTTTTGTATTCCAAGCAATATAAATTTATCACAAACTTTTAGAAAATTATACTTTAAAACAAAGCAGTCTTTTAAAAGTTCTGATAATTGGTTTACAAGACTATGGGTTTGAGTGTTGGAACATTATATGACTGAAACCCACTCATTAACAACTTTGTAACTGTGTATTTCTCTTTGATTCAATTTCAAGAAAAGACTTTATGTGTTTCAGGAAAAGTTTCACACAAATTTAAAACGTATGTTACCACACCATGGCCACCACCAAAGCACAGTATTATAGTCCATTGGATATAGTATTTATAAACATATAATAAAGATATAAAATAGTCGTACACATACATATGATGAAATGATTATCAGAATAAAATCAATTAATATATTATTTGCATAATAATAATTTATTGTGTAGGTATCACTGTATCACTGTCATCCCGTTGTTCGTCGATTTACTTGAGCGGGCAACAGTAATGTATTTATTACACTCAGCCCTGAGATTTTTGCAGCCTCTCCTTACTCATCTTTCCCAACAATTGGAGGCTCTTACAGGGTCAGGGGAATGAGACCTATCATTACAGTTTTTGGCATATCGAATATTCCACGGGTAGCTTGCCAGGCTCTGCCCCAGGTGGGATACTCTTAGTAGCTTGCTGGGCTCTCTGAGCGGTATGTATATATCTGTACCGTATTTTGGATATCAATACACCACGGGGAGCTTGCCAGGCTCTTCCAAGTGGGCAATAGACTCTCGGTAGCTTGTCAGGTACTCTAAGAGGGAGAACTAGGCTATTAGATGTCACACGGCCGCATTGCAGCCGCACTTCCGGGAGCTTGGTTTTATAGTCTGAGCATGGCTGTGGCTGGGTTCCTGAGGTCCTCAACTGTTGAGGCTCTGCTGGGGTTGGCGGAGGGAAGTGCAACCCATCCCCTCTGAGGGACCCCAGTGAAGACAGCCAGGCTCAGGGGCAAGAGACTGTGTAAGAGACTGTGTTGCTCTCTTCCGGGAGCTTGGTTTTATAGTCTCTGGATGTAGGCCATTGATGGGATTACACGGCACCGGCGACAGTCTCTGGGTGTGACTGCCTAGCTACTGGAAAATGGGGGATCTGGGTAGAAGAGGCCTAGTCCCAATCTGAGCAGCCTTGGAGTTCTTGGCCCTGGGTCCCACACACCTGGGTTCCTCTGCCAGCTCCGCCATGTGTGAGGCTTGTCTGAACATGTGGAGAGTTGTCTTACCCATTGTTTAGGTAAAAACATTAAAACTATACTTTCACATTGATGTCCTTTACTTTTGAGTTATAACATTGCATTATAACATAAATTTCAGGCATACATTATTACGGATCCATATCTGAAAGTCCAATTTTATATTTTACCATACAATTGACCTTTTATTTTATTTATTGAATCACTATGGGAGACAGCTACAAGTTTTCATGTTTGAGTTTCAATCATACAATGATCAAACACCCATCCCTCCACCAGTGCACATTCTCCACCATCAATGTCCTCAGAATACCCTCCCCCCATTTCCACCCCTCCCCCTGCCTCCATGGCAGACAATTTCCCCCATACTCTCACTCAACTTTTGGGCACTATGGTTTGCAATACAGACACTGAGAGGTTATCATGTTCTGTCCTTTATCTACTTTTAGCATACATCTCCCATCCCGAATGATATATCCAACCATCATTTTCTTAGTGATCCTTTTCTATTCCAGCTGCCTTCTCCCCCAGCTCTTGAGACAGGTTTCCAACTATGGGGCAATATTCCTGGCCCTTGTGTATACTGTCCTTGGGTGTCAATCTCACATTATGTTATTTTATATTCCACAAATTAGTGTAGTCCTTCTATGTCTGTCCCTCTCTTTTTTTTTAAATTTATTTATTTTTAATTAGAGAATCACCGTGAGGGTACAGTTACAGATTTATACACTTTTGTGCTTATACTTCCCTCATACAAAGTTCGGGAACCCATCCCTTCACCAGTGTCCATTCTCCACCACCAGTAAACCCAGCATCCCTCCCACCCTCCCCAATCCCATCTCCCCCCCGCCCCACACTGCCACTGTGGCAGGGCATTCCTTTCTGTTCTCCTTCTCTTTATAGCTTCTACGGCCCGCAATAAAGGTGTTGAGTGGCCACTGTGCTCAGTCTCTAGCCCTCATTCAGCCCGCAACTCCCTTCCCCCGCATGGCCTTCGACTACATTACAATTGGTGATCGCTTCTCTGAGTTGCCCTTTCCCCAGAATGTGAGGCCAGCCTCGAAGCCATGGAGTCAACCTCCTGGTACTTATTTCTAAGTTCTTGGGTGTTAGTCTCCCACTCTGTTATTCTATATACCATAGATGAGTGCAATCTTTCTATGTCTGTCTCTCTCTTTCTGACTCATTTCACTCAGCATGAAACTTTTCATGCCCATCCACTTAACTACAAAATTCATGACCTCCTTTTTTCTAACAGCTGCATAGTATTCCATTGTATAGATGTACCAAAGTTTCCTCAACCAGTCATCCGTTCTAGGGCATTCGGGTTTTTTCCAGATTCTGGCTATTGTAAACAGTGCTGCGATGAACATACATGTGCAGATGCCATTTCGATTATACTTTTTTGCCTCTCTGGGATATATTCCCAGCAGTGGTATTGCTGGGTCAAATTGTCCCTCTCTTTTTGACTCATTTCACTTAGCATGATACTCTCTATGTCTATCCACTTATAAGCAAATTTCATGACTTCATCTCCCCTTACATAGGATTCCATTGTGTAGATGTACCAAAGTTTTTTTTAACTAGTCATCTGTGACTTGACCTTTTTTACCTAATTTATCCAGCTCAAGTCTCCTCTACTTCTGATATTTACTGATTTGGTCTTACACTTGCAAAGATTTTTAAAAATTATTTAAAATAGCTCATTTGTTAGTTTTGTTTTCTTGTATAACACATATGAGTAAAGTAATGTGATTTGTGTATGTCTTTCTGACTTACTTTACTAAGTATAAAACTTTCTAGGTCTATCCATGTAATTGCAGATGGTAGGATTTCATCTTTTTTTTCAAATTGGAATAATAAAGGTTTAAAAGACTACATATTTTAGGGGTACAATTTCACCTCTTTTCTATTTAAAAATTTTTTTAAAGAGTTATTTGGTGGTGCTGGGTATTAAACCCAGAGCCTCACACATGGAGCATAAGCCCTGCACTATTGAACTACATACATGCCTTGCTCTTATCCCTCTCCAAAAATATGTTTTCACAACAAACTGACTACCAGAGTATCAATGTTTTTCCATCATAGTCTATTAATCTCTCTCTTCTTTTTGCACCCCCCTCCACCCACTTATAACTTCAGTTCTGTGGTCAGAGTTTAAGGATTTTATTTTCATTTATCTTTGTCTGTGTTCTCACTGTGTTTCTTTACCGCATATAATTTGTCTTTTTCTGATTTATTTAGCTTAGCATAAGTCCTTTTAGTTCCAACCATTTTATAAAAGAAGGCAAAACTTCATTTTTTCCTTATAGCTGAGAATATACACCGCATCATCTTTATCTGCTCATCTGTAGTGCTCTGGGTTTGTTTCCATAACTTAGATGTGGTAAATAGAACTGCGGTGAACATAGTTGGGTATATATCTTGTTGTATTTGTGGTTTGCATTCTTTGACTAAATATCTAGGAGTCGAATTACTGTGTCATTTGGCATATTTTTTGAAAAGTACTTGATGAAACTCCACACTAATTTACATTCTCACCAATGGTATATGAAGGCTCCTTTTACTCCACATCACCAACATGTGTTGCTTCTACTCTCTTTGAATTTAACCATCTTCACAGGTGTGAAGTGATAGCTCTTGTTTTGATTTACATCTTGCTGATTAAGTAATCATGAGCAATTTTTCATGTGCCTCAGAATAAAATGATCTTTGGATTTGAAAAAAATTTACGACTCAAGTATTTTTTTTAAGTCAAGATGAAGACAAGCTCTTTAAGATAATGTAGATTTTATTCCATAAAGACTGAAAAGAACTAATCTCTGTTCTTTAACTACAAAGTAGCTAAAGGCCCCTTCCTCAGATTAGATAGCAGATGTCACTATTTTTCCTGGAAAGACATAGGCTGGGGACAGTTTAGAAACTAAGGACATTGGTGTGGAGGGAAGTGGAGACTGGTGAAGGATTGGTGTTGGAATATTGTATACCTAAAACTCAGTCATGAGTGATTCCAAAATTTTTTTTTAACTCAAGTCTATAATATATAAAGTATGGTGAGTTATTGAAAAAAAAACTTGGGTGAGAGTAGTAATGCTTTAAGTGTAGAAGGAAATGGTGCTTATTTACTCCACAAAGAGCTTTGATGTCACCTTCACAGAACCATTTTATTCTAATAGGTATTGGAAAACTGACAACGCCAAAGGAAGAAACTCCAAAATTGCTAGTTTGAAAAGTGCATTCTAGTATTTGATATCTAGAACAGTAATCTGGATGTATATATCAATCGATCTAACATACATATAGATAAATCTATATGTCTATATCTATATAGAGCTACCTATGTGTAGTGCAGTGAGAGTTTTCTTTAAAATATTACAGGTGTAGTGGTTGAAGAGAGAGTAGAGTGGGGTTCCCTGGCAGCCCATATAGTTCCCTGAGTCCCACCAGGAATGATTCCTGAGAGCAGAGTGAGAAGTAAATCTTGAGAATTATATTTTTAGATATCTTTTCTCCCAATAGAAAAAGAATGCTGGTTTTGGCGTCAAAGAGCTAGAGCACAAGCTTTACAGGGTTTGACCCTGATCTCAATCCCCAGCACTCGTGGCCCCTGCAGCACCACTAGCTGAAGTTCTGTTGGCACTCTGAGGATGATCCTAAGGCAGGGAGGTTAACTCAAAATAGATTCAAGACTTGGATGCTAGACCTCAAACCATAAAATATCACTTGTATCGCTTGTCGTCCCGTTGATCTTCAATTTGCTCGAGCAGGCGCCAGTAACATCTCCATTTGTCCCTGTCACGTGCTAGTGCAGCCCAATGATATCTGCTTGCTCCAGGAACAGGAAGAGCCTCAAATCGTTCATTCAGGGATTTGATGAAGAAATTTGACCATCTAGTTGGTGGGCGGCCACGAGGTCACCTGACATCCCGTTGAATCCAGTTGGTAACAGCTCTAGTCCAGCGGTCGTCTCTGAATCGCATTACATGACCAGCCCATCTGATTTTTGATGCCTTGGCAAATGAGACAGAGTCCCTGATTCTTGAATGTCAACGGAGGTCAGAACTCTGGATTCCTTCTCTCACTTGAGTGAGACATGATACTCCTAGCATAGCTCTTTCGATTCCTCTTTGGGATACCCTAGTAGCATTCTCATTCTGTTTGTGTAGGGCCCAGGTCTTTGAGGCATATTTAGTGCAGGAGGAAGGGTGGAATCTAAAAGATGTGCCCAGAGTCGGAGGTTCTTCGTCCTCTTAACCACTTCTTCAACGCTCTTGAAGGCATAAAATATATTGACTGAGTACATAAGCGTAAAATACATAAGCGTAAAATACATAAAGACACATAAGGCAAAACACTCCAGTGTACTGGCTTCTGCAGTTCTTTGGGGATTAAACTCCAATAGCAAGGAAAGCCAAAACAAAAATAAACATCAGACATCAAATTTTAAAATTCTACACAGTGAAAGAAGCTATAATTGGTGAGAAAGAAGACATCATACTTAATGGGACAAAGTATTTGTACACTATACATCTAACAGGAGACTATGAGATACGTAATGAATTCACAAAACCCGCAACAAAAATTCAACCTCATTTAAAAAATGGGCTGAATTGAACAAATGTATCCAATGGACTCCATATATTTATATATAGGTCACTGTCACTGTCATCCCATTGCTTATCAATTTGTTCGAGCGGGCACCAGTAGCGTCTCTCATTGTGAGACTTATTTGTTACTGTTTTTGGCATATCCAATACGCCATGGGTAGCTTGCCAGGCTCTGCTGTGGGGGCATGATACTCTTGGTAGCTTGCTGGGCTCTCCGAGAGAGGAGGAGGAATCGAACACGGGTCGGCCGCATGAAAGGAGAACGCCCTACCACTGTGTTATCGCTCCAGCCCTATATATAGGTACATATATATATATATATATATATATACATATATATAATTTTAATTAGTAATTCCAACTGCAAGTGAGAACTTTCCATTCAGAATTCAATTGTATTGAATTATAACTTTCTAATACTTTTTATAACTTTATACTTGTATATATACACTTGTATATATTTTTATGTACTTGTATAACTTTCACTATATAATTTGCAATAAATAATTGGTAAATGCTTTTTATGTCTCTTCAATGTCCTTGTTCAATAGCACATTTAATTTTTTTGTTTTTTTTACATTTAATTTTTTGCCAGTCTGATTATAAAGCCATTTATTTTACACAGTGTTAACAGAATGTTACAATTATGTAACTTTTCTCTTTCTGCATTTAAATTTCATTTTATTAATCAATTAATTTTGGGTCTCAGGAAGCTCAGGGGTGCCTCCTGGAGAATCTCAGCCAGTTTGTCTGGGGATTTAGTGTTAGGGCCTGAGGATGCCATGATGCTCAAGCTCTGAAGTGCCAGGGATTACCTGGGCTACCCCAGTGGTGCTCAGGGACCACAAACAGAGGTGTTCAGGGGAGGGCTACTCTTGGTGATGCTTGAGGAACCATGTGGTTCAAACCTTGGATGGTAACATGCAAGGATGTGCTATAACACCTAAACAGGCATTGAGAGTAAGTGCATTTCCTTTCCTTCCTCCCTCCCTTCCTCCTTCCCTACCTCCCTCTCTTTCTTTTTTCCTTCCTCCTTTTCAGTACTTAAATTTGAACCCAGGGCCTCAAACATATAAATAAAGAGTTCAATCACTGAGTTACATTCCTAGCCCCACATTTTAATTTAATAGTTTCTTACAAAGCTGTAGTGAGAGTACAACAGACAGGGCATTTGCCTTGCATGTACCCAATCTGGATTTGACTTCCACACAACATATTGTCCCTTGAGCACCACCAAGAGAGATTCCAGGAACAAGCCCTCAGCACTGCCAGGTATGACCCAAAACCAAAAATAATTTGCTTATAAAATCTTGTTTTGATCTCTATATAAGTTTACTGAGTATAGTCTGACAATACTCTATTTTTACTCGAAATATTATATTTCTCTATTTTTCTTTTTTTTTGAAAGATTTCACCATTTATTGCGTGGAGGGAAAAGATTCAAAACACAAGGATCCAGATAATTAGATTATTAGATCTGAATCCACTAAAATGTTGCTTATTGAGCAAACCAATTTATTGAGAAAACTATATTGAACAAAATTCAAGAATTTGGAGTAGTCAGGCCAGAGAGCGAGCACAAAGCACTGGAGCACATGTCTGGCATGCAGAGGCCTTGGGCTCTATTCCCAGCACTGAGCATTCTTTTTGCACAGAGGCCCTATAGGCCTGAGCAGCACCAGGCCATGGATTGACAAGTGTTCTCTTGGCTCCCTGAGCACTGCTGGGAAGACCCTAAAAGGTATAAGAGAAATTCAGAGTATTTCTCTATTTTTCACGTGGAACACTATTAGTTATCATTTAAAAATGTTTCACCGTAAGGGTGCCTCAAATGAAAACAAATTATAAATATAAAATAAAAGTAAATAGCAAATTTTAGCTGTTTTCTTAAGTGACTATCATTCGCTTAGGAATCTGAGATTGTGTTGGTTCAATAAGGGTCATCTGTCTTAGCTAAAAGGAAAAATCCATGAAATTTGTTTAAAGTTACACATTCTCAGGGATGTTGAATATATTTTACTGTTCCTCTGGGTAATGCAAAATTTTTTTCTGAAGACTTTTCTAACTTCAGGTTCATGTTAAGGTCTGAGAAATATCATTTGTGGTAAGTGATAGAAGCTCACTGAAACTAATAAAATAAAAATAATCTGTTTTTTATAAAAATAATACGAAATTGAGATGTCCTGGGGTGACCTCCGTTTTAACATATAGTTGCATCTGAAAAGACATTATTTCCATTTTGATTCCCTCTTTTCATCTAACTAGTTCTGCCTCCTCCTGTGTATTGATCTCATTTTCTTCTGTGGCAAATAGACATTTTACATATAGCTGGGAAAGAGGTTGGTTACCAGCAGATCACTTTCAATGAAAGTAGACTCGGACCAAACATGATGGCCTCTCAGTATTTGTATTGTATACCATAATACCCATAAGAAGAGAGAGGAGTAAGAGGGCAATTGTCTGCCATAGAGGCAGGGGGAGGGGTGAGTCTGGAGTGGGGGAGGGATACTGGGGACATTGGAGGTAGATAATGTACACTGGTGGAGGGATGGGTGTTCAATCATTTTCTGACTGAAACTCGAAAGTTTTGTAACTGTAGCTCATGGTGATTTAATAAGAAAGAAATAAAGAAAGAAAGAAAGAAAGAAAGAAAGAAAGAAAGAAAGAAAGAAAGAAAGAAAGAAAGAAAAGAAAGAAGGAAAGAAAGAAAGAGGTGAAAAGGTAAAAAATAAAGAGAGAGAAAAGATGGGTTTGTGCTATTGGCAGAAAATAGTTATTGACATTGGGGCTTGGGTGTGTAGTCCTGGTAAAGGGAGTGGGGCAGGCCAAACAGTGTATCAATTACAAATAATAATATAATGATGAAGATGGTGGTGGATATTTGTACAATATTGAACTAGTAATAAAATGTCTGGGATTGTAGACATTATATTTGGACACTGCTCTTTTCTTTCTTTTATAATACAGTGTTTTTGGTGCAGTGAAGAAAAATCTTGTGAAAAATTTAGTTTTCCATTCTTTGACTGTGGATTAAGTTCTATATTTTGGTTAAACTGTAGAGGTAAGTTGTCTTTATTTGAATTTTTTGTATTTTTTTTCAGGTGACTTGCAAATGCTAGTGATTTGTAATGAAACATTACAAATGAAGTCATTTATTTAAAAAAAAAATCCTGCTGCAAGTCTGTTCATTGGTGTTTGCCCTTGATGCAACTTTATTGGCTGTTTCTAGTCACTGTTGGTTCAACTGAAGTCACTGTTAACTTTTATGAGTGAATTAGCATACTAGTTGTTAAATACTTTAAATTTTGTGTATGGAATTTTCTGATGTATGATAACCATAATTCAGTGAAAGGAAGATTTGTGTTCTCATAGTTTTTAAGGAAGTCCAGGAATTTCTTAAATGTTAATTCTGGGTCTAGAATGATAATACATTTATATTGCATGCTGACCCACGCTCGATTCCAAGCACCCCGTATGGTCCCTGAGCCTTCCAGGAGTAATCCCTGAACACAGACCCTAAGTAGGAGTAAGCCCTCAGTTTCAGCAAGGACCCACTGAACTCAATAGTGTGACTATGATTTATATTTCCTTAGAAGATGCATTCAATGCGGAGAATTGACATTCAGAAGAATGACTAACTAGAACTAATTGCACAAATCTCACTCTTCAAAGAATCTTAACATTTGTGCTGTGTTTTGGTACAGCAGGGAACATACCAAGTCAGGGAAATGTACTAAAACATTTTTAGAAGTTTATAGAAGAAAGCTGAAAGAAAAAGCTGTCCAGGTGAAAAACTATATGAATAAAACCTAAAACCAGTTATCTGTTATTTTTTTAACTGAGTGAAAAAAAAAACATGAAAATTTGCCCTTTGGACCCTTAATTCTTCAGTTATCATTATGTATTTAAACAATAAGTAAAAAGATAAAGATAAGAATTCCTGGGGAGCGGGTGTGGAGGAAAAAGATAAGAATTGTTTGTAGTGAATAACTGATGAACAGTGCATCATGTATTTAGTATTCCTTTCTTGTTATTGGCATAATAATATGATAAATTCTATATTACTGAGTTAGGGCGTGGAGATTTATTTTACAAGTGCCAGAAATCTGCTTTTCCTGTATACGTTGGTTATCTTTTTGTTTAGGAACTACTGAAATTCAAACAACAAATAATTTCCTGGTACTTGTAGGTATCTTCATGGAAACAGTAAGCAAAAGGGTCTGCTAATTTATTTGGTGAGGTATTGCCTGGAATGAGTTTAGAGATAAAGAAAAGATTAGGTCAGTGACCTAATAGTTCACCAATTTGTAGATAAAGCGCACTAGTCATTTTGGAACCCAGATTTTTTTCATTGTCATTGTACTTTAGTCATCATCCCATTGATTGTCGAATTTCTCGAGTGGTCTCAGTAACGTCTCCATTTGTCCTAACCCTGAGATTTTAGAAGCCTCTCTTTACTTGTCTTTTCCAATAGAAAAGAGCATTGGAGGCTCTTTCAGGGTCAGGGGAATGAGACTCATCATTGTTACTGGTTTTGGCATATGAATATGCCTTGGGGAGTTGGGGAGGCTCTCCTATGTGGGCAGGAAACTCTCGGTAGCTAGCCAGGTTCTCCCAGAGGGAGATAAGATGTCATGCTTCCGGGAGCTTGGTTTTATAGTCTCTGGATGTTGGCCATTGGTGGGATTACACGGCGCTGGGGGCAGTCCCTGGGTGTGACCGCCTAGCTACTGGAAAATAGGGAATCTGAGCGGAAGAGGCCCAGTCCCTATCCCAGCAGGCTTGGAGGTCTCATCCCCGAATCCCACACACCTAGGTTCCTCTGCCGGTTGCCTCATGCATGAGGCTTGTCCGAATGTGTGGAGAGGGGCCTTGAGCATGGTTGTGGCTAGGCTCCGGAGGTCTTCAGCCGTGGGAGCTCTGCTCAGGGCGGAGAGGGAAATTGAAGCCCACCCACTTCGAGGGGCCCCAGGGAAGACAGCCAGGCATGGGGGCAAGAGACTATCTGCGTTGCTCTCTTCCAGGAGCTTGGTTTTATAGTCTTATGTACTTTAATAGTGACAGTTTTATTGGTGTAAGTCATGTATATTATTGTATTATTTTCAATAATGAATTTTGAATTTTCATGTAAGAATCAATGCATAAAATTAGAAAATGGTAAGAAATTATTAATCTTAAGTTAACTTAAATTGTATTTCTTTTCTTATATTTCAGTTGACATGTTTGGATTCCTGATGATTCTACTTATCATAATAATCCTTATAACCATCACGTGGTGTTGCTGTGCCACTCATTATCTGGTTCAACAGGAGTATGTCTGTTTGATCTTTAGTAAGAATGCACTTTTGGGCCAAATAATTGAAAAGGATGCTAAGCTTTAGGGAATTTCTACCATTTTATATTTTAAAAATGTATATTACAACAGGAAAATGTTTTAAAAGTACAAAAGTTATAACATGAAAAGTAAACCTTGATGATATATTTGAACAGGGTGTTGGCATTTGCTTTTCATGATTAACTATAGATGTTGTCCATTAATTCCCTATCATGAAAGTTAAAATTTTTCTTTTATTATCTATATTTTTATCACTTGGCTGATAGTGACTATCTCATTTTATTTTTAATTTAAGATATTGCTGTTTTTTCTTTTTCGGGGGGGTCGGGGGGTCACACCCAGTGATTCATTCACAGGGGTTACTCCTGGCTCTGCACTCAGGAATCACCCCTGGCGGTGCTCAGGGGACCATATGGAATGCTGGGAATTGAACCTGGGTCAGCCGCGTGCAAGGCAAATGCCCTACCTGCTGTGCTATTGCTCCAGCCCCCAAGATATTGTATTTTTTATTGTGTTTTGGTGCCACTCAGGATGTGTTCCAGGATCACTCCTGGCTCTGTGTTCAGGTATCACTCCTAGTAGGCTCAGGGTACCATATGCAGTGCCAGGAACTGAAGCCAGATTTGCTGCATTCAAGGCAAGAACCTTGACCACAGTACTATTTCTCTGGCCTGTAAGCTATTGTATTTTATTATTAGCTCTTAAACTACTGTGTTCTCTGTTGTTTATATTTTTGGTTTTGTTTGTGTGTGGGGTACTTCCCAAGCAGTACTCAGATGCTTGGGGACCCCATGCATCATTCTCATCAACTGACAGTTTAATACAAGAGCTAGAGGATGTTATGCTGCCATGGCATTATGGGATACCTGAGTCGGCCTGGAGGAGCGCTGGACCTCTAGTACTAAACCTGGATATAGTGGGAAGTGGAGGTGAAGGGGCCATGGGTTGCTGGAAATTGAACCCAGATAAGGCACATGCTAGGTATATGACTTAAATTCTGTGCTGTCTCCAAGCTTCTTACGTATCTTTTGGACTTTGAATAATATGCTTAATTCTATCTATCTATCTATCTATCTATCTATCTATCTATCTATCTATCTATCTATATATCCTTCTGTTACTAAAATAAGAAAATTTTGGGTACTATACTTCTCTTCTCCTTTAGTCTCCCAATGCAAACTTCCTCACTCATTTGACCTAGTCAAGTGTATAATATTTACATCCTGTATAGAACTGTATTTATACCTTGAAATAATTTATATTTTGTATATAAAATCATAAACTAATGCATTGATAAAATTTATTTTGATTGTATAAATATTGTGCTATAAAAGACCAAACAAGAAATAGGAAATGTTACTCTGTCTCTAATCTGTAGTGCTTGAAAAGGATAAATAGATTGATCAAATAGATTCTCTTTTTTTATTCTCCATTCCCAAAATCTTGCTGCATTTCAGGTAGTTTTATGTTTATATTGTGATTTTCCCATGTACTATTTGCATTTTCTAAAGTTTTTAGTTGCATTCAAATAGGTGTTTTTGTCAAGAGGGACACATATATCATTTTTTCATCATTATGATCATTAGTAACATATATTCATTTTCTAGACTTTCTTCTAAAAGTCATTTAGTATTTTCTTAGAAAAATAATACTAAGGCCACCCGGAAAAGCGCCCCCCGCGCCCCGTGCCCGCCCGCGGCAGCGGGACAGCTCGGAGCACCCCAGCCCCGCCGGGCAGGTCCCAGTCATTCGCCCACCGCGCCTGAGGGGCGTGTCCTCAAAAGTGGGCGTGGCCTCTTTCCAGAGCACAGGCCGCTAACGCGGCTGCAGATATTTTTCTTAACATTCCATGCATTGTCCTTAGCCAAAATTGATAGAACCCATTCCTCCGAAGAACTCCCTGATCATCTTAGTTACTATATGTTAATACTCAACTAACCTAGCCTATCCTAACTTCATGAAAACTGTCAATGAAAACATCAACTTGCACACAAAAGTCCTTTGTCAAAAGAGCATAGCCCAAAATCTCCAGTTGAGGTTCCTTTCAAGGTAACGAGAGCTCCAGATAGTAAAGCCCATAACAACATGAAGAAACAGAGAAAATCCCCACCACCAGGAGAGAGCCAAGAAAATATCTCACTAACCTCAGCAGTGACCCCCCAGAAATACACCCTCTTCTCAGATAAAGATTTCAGAGAGGAAATTGTGAGGATGGTTCACGAACTCAAAGTAACTGTGGAACGAACATCCAATAAATTAAGGGAGGATATGGATGCAGCGTTGGAACGCTCCACCAAGATAATCCAGGAAGAAATGAGAGCAGAAATTTCAAAGCTACGAACAGAAGTCACACAACTAAAAGAATCAGTAGATGAAATGAAAAACTCCGTAGGGGCCCTCAATAGTAGAATGACTACAGCCGAAGACAGAATCAGTGAGCTTGAAGATGAGCTGCACAAAGCATATAGACAACAGCAAATAATGGCAAAAGACCTCAAAATGGCTCTAGAGCGAGTTAGAGTCCTAGGGGATGACCTCAGGAGAAACAGCATAAGAATCATGGGAGTGCCGGAACCACACGGAACCAATCCCAATGAAAAAAACACCATTAAAGACATCATTGCTAAAAAATTCCCAGAGCTAGAGAATGCGGACATCCAGATACAAGGAGTCTGAAGGGTGCCAGCTAAAAGGGACCCAAATAGAAAATCCCCAAGGCATATCATAGTCAGAATGATGGATGCCGTGGATAGAGACACAATACTGCAAGCAGCAAGATCAAAGAAGGAGATCATATACAAAGGCGCACCCCTTAGATTCACAGCAGACCTATGAGAAGAAACCCTCCAAGCCCGAAGACAATGGTGGGATATAGTTAAAAAACTTCATGAAATGAATACCTCACCAAGAATACTCTACCCGGCTAAACTCTCAGTTAAACTTGAAGGAACCATACACTATTTCAAGGACAAGCAACAGCTCAGGAACTTCATAGACTCAAGACCTAATTTAAAAGAAGGACTCAAAGGGCTACTATAAGACAAGGAAAAAGACCTATAAGAACAACAAACCCTACAGAAAAATGGCACAAAATCCCATGAAAATAATTTCTCTTAATGTTAACGGGCAAAATGCACCAATCAAGAGGCACAGAGTGGCAAAATGGATTCGGAAACTAAACCCAACTTTCTGCTGCCTACAAGAAACACATCTGAATAGCCAGAACAAACACAGACTAAAAATCAAAGGATGGAAAACAATCCTGCAAGCAAACAGCTCCCTCAAAAAAAAAGCGGGGGTGGCCATACTAGTATCCGATCACATTGATTTCAGGCTGAAAAAGATCAGAAGGGACAGCAAAGTTCATTTTATATTCATCAAGGGATATGTACAACAGGAAGAAATCACACTCCTAAATGTATACGCACCTAATGAACAACCAGCTAAATACTTAAAAGAACTCCTAATAGAATTTAAGGAGGACATAACTAGAACCACAATAGTAGTTGGAGATTTCAACACTGCCTTATCACCTCTGGATAGATCGACAAGAACAACACTCAGCAAGGAAACGATGGCCCTGAAGGAAGAAATGGAGGAGACAGGGCTAATAGACCTATACAGGGCTATATACCCCAAAAAGAAAGAATACACATTCTTTTCCAGCGCACACGGAACGTTTTCCAAAATAGACCATGTTCTGGGCCACAAATTATACCTTAATAGAATTGGGAAGATAGAAATTGTATCAACTATCTTCTCAGACCATGATGCACTGAAGATGGAAGTTAATCACGCACAGACGCGGAGAACCAAATCAAACACTTGGAAATTAAACAACTCACTATTGAACAATGAGTGGGTCACGGAGGAAATCAAGGAAGAAATCAAGAGATACCTCGAAACAAATGAGAATGAAGACACAAGCTACCAGAACCTATGGGACGCAGCTAAAGCTGTGTTAAGGGGAAAATTTATAGCTCTGCAAGCCTTCCTCAGAAAGGAAGAAAGGGCCTATATAGATAGCTTGACTTCGCAGCTCAAGATCTTAGAAGAGGACCAGCAAAAGGAACCCAAACCAGATCGAAGGAAAGAAATAATAAAACTTAGAGCAGAAATTAACGATATGGAAACCCGAAAAACAATCCACAAGATCAATGAAACAAAGAGCTGGTTCTTCGAGAAAATAAATAAGATTGATAAACCGCTAGCAAGACTCACAAAGAATGAAAGAGAGAAAACCCTAATAAACCGAATCAGAAATGAAAAGGGGGACATCACAACAGAAACCAAGGAGATTCAAAGGATCATCAGAGACTACTTTGAAAGTCTGTATGCCACGAAACAAGAGAACCTAAAAGAAATGGATGAATTCCTTGACTCCTACAATCTCCCAAGACTGAGCCAAGAAGACGTGAAATACCTGAATAGGCCCATAAATTTCAAGGAAATCGAAACTGTAATCAAAAGTCTCCCCAAAAATAAAAGCCCAGGTCCAGACGGATTCACTGGCGAATTCTTCCAAACTTTTTTTTTTTTTTTTTTGCTTTTTGGGTCACACCTGGTGATGCACAGGGGTTACTCCTTGCTTTGTACTCAGGAATTACCCCTGGCTGTGCTCAGGGGACCATATGGGATGCTGGGATTTGAACCCGGGTTGGCCGCGTGCAAGGCAAACGCCCTACCCGCTGTGCTATCTCTCCAGCCCCCAATTCTTCCAAATATTTAAAGAAGACTTGTTGCCAGTTCTCCTCAAGCTTTTCCAGGAAATCGAAAAGACAGGAACCCTTCTGAACAGTTTCTACGAGGCACATATCTCCCTAATACCAAAAGCAAACAAAGACACCACTAACAAAGAAAACTATAGACCAATATCCTTGATGAACACCGATGCGAAGATTCTCAACAAAATACTAGCAAATAGAATCCAACAACTCATCAAAAAGATCATACACCATGACCAAGTGGGATTCATCCGAGGGATGCAAGGATGGTTTAACATTCGGAAATCAATCAACATAATCCATCACATCAACAAAAGTAAAGATAAAAACCATATGATCATATCCATATATGCAGAAAAAGCATTTGACAAGATCCAACACCCATTCATGATAAAAACTCTCACCAAAATGGGTTTTGGAGGAACTTTTCTCAAGATAGTCAAAGCCATCTACCACGAACCTATGGCAAGCATTATCATCAATGGAGAAAAACTAAGGGCTTTTCCTCTAAGATCGGGGACAAGACAAGGATGTCCACTCTCACCACTTCTCTTTAATATAGTACTGGAAGTATTAGCAATAGCCATCAGGCAAGAAAAAGATATTAAGGGGATTCAGATTGGAAAGGAAGAAATCAAGCTCTCACTATTCGCAGACGATATGATACTATACCTAGAGAAGCCTAAAAGCTCTAGTAAGAAACTCTTAGAAACAATTGGCCTGTATAGTAAAGTTGCAGGCTATTAAATCATTACTCAAAAATCCATGGCCTTCCTATATGCAAACAATGAGACAGAGGAAAGGGACAAGAAAAAAGCAATCCTGTTCACAATTGTGCCCCAGAAAATCAAATACCTTGGAATCAGCTTAACTAAAGAAGTAAAGGACCTCTACAAAGAAAACTATAAAACGCTACTTCATGAAATAAAAGAGGACATGAGGAAATGGAAAAATATCCCCTGCTCATGGATAGGGAGAATAAACATTGTCAAAATGGCAATACTCCCCAAAGCATTATACAGATTTAACGCGATCCCTATAGGGATACCCATGGCATTCTTCAAAGAAACGGAGCAAGCAATCCTGAAATTTATATGGAACAATAAACGCCCACGGATAGCTAAAACAATTCTTGGGAAGAAGATGATGGGAGGCATCACCCTCCCCAACCTTAAACTCTACTACAAAGCAGTAACAATTAAAACAGCATGGTACTGGAACAAAAGCAGAACTGCAGACCAATGGAACAGGGTGGAATATCCCCACACACAATCTCAAATGTATGATCATCTAATCTTTGATAAAGGTGCAAGAGATGTGAAGTGGAGCAAGGAAAGTCTCTTTAACAAATGGTGCTGGCACAACTGGACAACCACATGCAAAAAAATGGGCTTAGAACTCGATCTGACACCATGCACAAAAGTCAGATCAAAATGGATTAAAGACCTCAACATCAGACCACAAACCATAAGGTACATTGAAGACAAGGTAGGCAAAACCCTCCAGGATATTGAAGATAAAGCTATCTTCAAAGATGACACGGAACTAAGCAGTCTAGTAAAAACAGAGATCAACAAATGGGACTACATTAAACTAAAAAGCTTCTGCACCGCAAAAGATACAGCAACCAGAATACAAAGACTATCTACAGAATGGGAAAGGATATTTACACAATACCCATCAGATAAGGGGTTGATATCAAGGGTATATAAAGCACTGGTTGAACTCTACAAGAAGAAAACATCCAACCCCATCAAAAAATGGGGCGAAGAAATGAACAGAAACTTTACCAAGGAAGAGATACGAATGGCCAAAAGACACATGAAAAAGTGCTCTACATCACTAATCATCAGAGAGATGCAGATCAAAACAACCTTGAGATACCACCTCACACCACAGAGGCTGGCACACATCCAAAAGAACAAAAGCAACCGCTGTTGGAGAGGATGTGGGGAGAAAGGGACCCTTCTACACTGCTGGTGGGAATGTCGGCTAGTTCAGCCCTTTTGGAAAACAATATAGACGATTCTCAAAAAACTAGAGGTTGAGCTCCCATTTGACCCAGCAATACCACTGCTGGGAATATATCCCAGAAATGCCAAAAAGTATAGTCGAAATGACATCTGCACTTATATGTTCATAGCAGCACTGTTTACAATAGCCAGAATCTGGAAAAAACCCGAGTGCCCTAGAACAGATGACTGGTTGAAGAAACTCTGGTACATCTATACAATGGAATACTATGGAGCTGTTAGAAAGAATGAGGTCATGACGTTTGCATATAAGTGGATCAGCATGGAAAGTATTATGCTAAGTGAAATGAGTCAGAAAGAGAGAGACAGACATAGGAAGATTGCACTCATCTGTGGACTATAGAATAATAGACTATAAGACTAAGACCCAAGAATAGTAGAAATAAGTACCAGGAGGTTGTCTCCATGGCTTGGAGGCTGGTCTCTCATTCTGGGCAACTCAGAGAAGGGAACACCAAGTAAAATGTGGTTGGAGGTCATGTGGGGGAAAGATGATGCGGGCCCAATATAGACTAGAGATTGAACACAATGGCCACTCAACACCTTTATTGCAAACCACAACACCTAATTAGAGAGAGAGAACAAAAGGGAATACCCTTCCATAGTGGCAGTGTGGGGTGGGGAGAGACAGGACTGGGGAGGGTGTGAGGGATGTTGGGTTTACTGGTGGTGGAGAATGGGCACTGGTGAAGGGATGGGTTATCAAACTTTGTAAGGGAGAAACATGAGCACAAAAATGTATAAATCTGTAACTGTACCCTCACGTAGACTCACTAATTAAAAATAAACTATTAAATAAAAAAATTTAAAAAAAGAATAAAAAAATTTAAAAAAAATTACAAATGAATAAAGGCAGCAATGTGAAAAAAAAGAAAAATCATACTAAGTTCTAATTTACAGTAATTTCTACTAAACTACTCTAAATTAGAGCAGTAATTTTCTTCTCAATGTCAGATTTACTGTTTAAATTTACAGACGTTTTTCCCACTTTCTCTTAGAAGAATTTTTTGAGACCCCTATCTCTTTCTTTGTAGGATTTTTTTCTTTTCCTTTTGGTGCTAGAGTAAATACTTTTTCAAAAGCTAGATTCATAAAAGGAATGGGGATTGTTTTTGTAGTTCCTAGATATCAAGAGATTTGTTTTACTTCATTTTCCTTCAATTCAACATGGTATTATTTTCTTAATTGTTTTTGTGAACCTCCCAGAAGGACACATAGGCAGATTGAAATACTCATAAGGGAAAAACGCATACTAATAGATCCTTCTGTAAATAAAATGTATATGTAAAATAATAATAGTTGGCTAAAGGTTTCTTTATTAAAGTCCTCCTCTTTTTCTAGGACTTTGTATTTTTCTGGCTTTAGAAGAAAAGAGATTTACATCTTTTCTTCTTAACATATAAAGGAAAGGATAAGATGGAAGACAATTCCTTTTTCTTTATCTCTAGAACAAAATATAGCAAAAAGAATAACGGTACATATATGACAGGATGCGGTGAATAACCTGTTGTTTTTGCTTTTTTATGTTTACTTTTCATGATCCTAGCATCATAAAAAGTGTTATGCTTATTAATAAGTCTTTCTTTCCTCCTTTCTTTCTCTCTTGCTTTCTTTCTCTCCTTCCTTCCTTCCTTCCTTCCTTCCTTCCTTCCTTCCTTCCTTCCTTCCTTCCTTCCTTCCTTCCTTCCTTCCTTCCTTCCTTCCTTCCTTCCTTCCTTCCTTCCTTCCTTCTTTCTTTCTTTCTTTCTTTCTTTCTTTCTTTCTTTCTTTCTTTTTCTTTCTCTCTTTCTTTCTCTTTTTTCTTTCTTTCTTTCTCTCTTTCTTTCTTTCCTTCCTTCTTTCTTCTTTTGGGGTCACACCTTGCAGTTCTCAGGGCTTACTCCTGGTTCTGTGCTCAGGGATCAGTCCTGGTGGTTCTCAGGGGATGGCATGCTGAGGATCAAATCCAGGTTGGCCTGTGCAAAGCAAGCTCTCTACCCTCTATATTCTTGTTCTGACACCAAATCCCTCTTTTTCATCTATTTCTGTAGAAATTTTTGAGTATTCTTAAGCAATAATACTTTTTGAGTATTCTTAAGCAATAATGCTTCCTAGGCAGTATTATTATCATTATTGATATGGTCAATTAAGATAAATTCTTTGCCTTTGTTTAGTTTTATTATACTAAGGGGACATAAACCTTTAAACAACAATTGTTAATCATATTGCTAATTGATTGGTTTTTAAATAATTTTGCATTCATTTTAATTGTGTCCTTCATCAAGCTCTTTAATTCTTTGGATATATTTTTTTAAATGGGAGAATTGATAATGTAAACACCAACAAAACATTGCATAAATATATAATAAAATCAAATGATTCTAATTATAATCATCTAATATTTCTAATTATTACTGTTCTAAATATAAACCTTGCTAATTAATTCTAAATTTGTTGTTTTGTACAGAGCTCAACTCTTTGTTCATCGATCACCATACAGTTTTGGTCCAAGCAATTATGGCAAGTCTTTTAAATTATTTAAATCCAATTCTTCAAGTAACTTAGAGCTGAAGTTACCCATCCTTTACTCATTACAAGCATCGGCATTACAGTATGAGTAGAAAACATGACAGTATATTATATTGTTCCCATTTCTAAGACATTTTCTTGTATCCTAAATAGCTAGTATAGGATGGGTCAAACCACACTATTGATAGAAAATAAAATTTTCCCATCTGTGTTGGCTAGAAGTAGCTTCCATTGTTCCACAGTTCCTAGGAGGGTTTCACATTCCTTTCCCAAATCTGAATCCTGGAACCCTAACTGAGTCAAAACCTCAATTTCCCTTACCCAGCACTACCCTCACCCTCCCCTTTAATTAACCATGATCCACCTATTCACTTAGGTAACTTTAGGTAACTGCACCAAATGTTTTTTAGATCAGGACAATATAACCAAAGTTTATATATATACATATATACATACATACATACATACATACATACATACATATATGAATATATATACTGCAAGGGAGCCCCCAAGTTTAAATCCTAGTAGTGCATGGTCCCCTGAGCACTGCCAGGTATAGCCATGGCAGCCAATATTTCCTACAGCAGATTGGGCTAAGAAAAATGCTTTGAAAAGAGCACAAGGATTAACTAATAAATTAATTGGTGTTTGTAAAAGTTATTTTAGTTGGAAGTGGTTGCCCTTCATAGATGAAGGACAATTAAATACTAGTTTCATTGTAGGAAATAATACCTTCAGATTCACAGACAAGTATTTTGTTTGTCCAGAAAAATCTCTTGATCAAGGGATATGCTTACATTAAGGAGTTAAATAAATAAGATTATTTGAAAGGAATTGAAAAGAAGATGGAAACGTGGGGGCTGGAGCGATAGCACAGCAGGTAGGGTGTTTGCCTTGCACGAAGCCGACCCGGGTTCAATTCCCAGCATCCCATATGGTTCCCTGAGCAATGCCAGGGGTGATTCCTGAATGCAGAGCCAGGAGTAACCCCTGAGCATCGCCAGGTATGACCCAAAAAGCAAAAAAAAAAAAAAAAGAAAAAAAGAAGATGGAAAAGTGGGGGACAGTGGTACCAATACATTTCAAAATAGGAAACCTTGAGTATAGAGGGAAAGACCCATGAGTGTCCAACTTGGGAAGTTACCAGTAACCTGTTTGCCTTATAACCTTATGAGTGTTTGTTCACATATGGAATACATAGATTTGTGGAAAAGGAAATAATCGACTAAAAAATTATATGTCCTGTATTGTTTAACCACAATGCTCTTTACCCACAGTATTTTCTTGGAGGGATGTTTGTATTGTCTTGATCTAAACTTCTATAAAAATAAATTTGGGAGATAATATTTTAGAACTAGGTATTTATTGAACATCCATAGGTTTTTTTGTAACTAGGAACAGATAGTTTTGTGTCATTGTTATTGCTAAATGCTTGCCCTTTCTTCTATGTCAAATTGATACCCAAGTTGTTAATACCTAAGTCATTTGAGTGCTAAATATTAAACATCTATCTAGCATCTCTAGAATATTTTCAGAATAGAAATAATTTAAATACAAACAGTTTAAATGTTTAACACTTAAAAAATAGTTAAGGAACTGTACAGATAATACCGTGGGTAGGGGGTTTGCCTTGCATGCTCTCACCCCAAGTTCCATCCCTGGCATCCCATATGGTCCCCCAAGCCCACCAGTAGTGATTCCCTGAGAGCATAGCCAGGAGTAACTCCTAAGTATCTCTGGATATAACTCCACAATAAACAATGCCCTAAAAATGAGTTAAGTCATTGTTAGTTTTATTAGAAAGACTTATAAAACATAAAATGTTTGAGTTTTGAATTTTTGAATTTTTTTCTCTTGCAGACACTGCTGAGTAGAAAACTTAAAAGTCCAGAGACTTCTTCAATGGTTAGTTTCAAATCAAATTTATGAATTTTTTCCATTAGATGCATATACGTTTAGAAGTGTGAGTTCTTTCTCATGTACAGTCTCCTTGATCATTAATAAATGACCTTCAATGTCTCTCATAACCTTCTTCAGCCTGAAGTCTATGTCATCTGATACTAATATGCCTACCCTTTCCTTTTTGAGAAGGTTGTTTGCTTGAAGAGCTGTCTTTCAACTTGTGACTTTGAGTCTGTATTTTCTCTGTCTGTTCAAACGTGTTTCTTGCAGGCAGAAGAGTGTTGAGTTCAATTTTCTAATCAATCCTGCCACTCTGTGTCTCTTAATTGGTGCATTTAGCCCATTGACATTGAGTGAGATCATTGTAATGGGGTTTTGTGCTGTGTTTTGGTAAGAGTTTGGAGTGTTTATGGGACTTGTCTTAAGGTAACCTGTTTAGTCCTCCTTGTAATAGTTTGAGTCTATGAAGTTCCTGAGTTGTTGTTTATGTTTGAAGTTGTGAATTGTTCCTTCAAATCCAAATGAATTTGATGGGGTAAAGTATTCTTTGGGAAGTGTACATTTGAGTATTTTCACTGTTTCCCACCACTTTGGGTCTGGAGGATTTCATCTGATAAGTCTGCTGTAAATCTTAAATATGCTCCTTTGTATATAATTTCCTCCTTGATCTTGATGCTTTCAGTATTCTATCTCTATGATTTTTTTTTTTTTGTTCTGGTTAATTTCTTTTAGCTGGTACCTTTCGGGTCTTCTGGATCTCAGGCATGCACTCTTCAGCTCTGGGAACTTCTCAGCAATGATCACTTTTACTATTGCTTCTTCATCAGGGCTGTCTTCCTGTCTCATGGGACTCTGATAATTCTTATGTTGTTCCTCGTCAATTCTTCCCAAAGTTCTATTATCTGTTTGTTTACTTTGAGATTCTTTTCCATCGTCTGCTATTGTCTTGAGATTTTCTGCATCTCGTTTTGGGTGAGGACTGATTCTGTCCTCAGCAACTCTTGCTCTGCTACTGAGGTCTTTAAGCAAATTATTTTTAATTTCACCTACCAGGTTTTTCAGATCTGCCATCTCTGTTTGTACTTTTGTTTGCACTTTCTTCATTTCTGTTCTCATATCCTCTTGTATTTTATTGATTGTGTTCAAAGATTTCTTTGAACTTCTTATACATCATCAACAATTCTTTTCTAAATTCTTTATCAGAGAGGTTATATAGCTCATTAAGTCATCTGGGCTAGCTTTTTCACTCACTAAATCTGGTGGGTTTCTTCATTGCTTTGCCATTGCGACCTTTGCAGCCTGGAGTTATTTTTTGTGTGTCGTTGAGTGAGTATGTACCTGCAGTTGGGCCAGAGTGATCAATGTCTTTGTACATTTATGTGAGTTATGAGGAGGTAAAGACCTTTGCTCCCAGGTGGGTCGTGATCTTTACCTGGGGGCAAAATGGTGATCCTGAGTATAATCCAATGTCCCTGACTCTTGGCCTTTCTTCAAGTTTCCAACACTGGGGCTCTGATTTATGGTTTTTGGTTTGAAATTCATGGAATTTTGGAGCCCTCTTTATGTATGTATGTGTGTATGTATGTATATATGTATGTGTGTATGTATGTATGTATGTGTGTGTGTATGTATGTATGTATGTATGTATGGTTTTACTCTCCCGGACGTTGTAGCTGAGGTGCCCAAGGGCGGTGGGCCCCGAGGGGCTGGACAGCAATGCAGGGGCTGTGGTGGGTGAGGGTGCAGGACCGAGAGACCCCAGATGCGTGCCTCTCTGTGCCATGGCGGGTGAGTCCAGCCACACAAAGTAAAGAGAGGCTGCTAAAATCTCAGGGCTAGGACAAATGGAGTCATTACTGGTGCTGCTAGAGCAAATTGATGAACAACGGGATGACAGTGATACAGTGATTTATGGTTTTGTTTTTGATTTTGGGCCACACACACCTAGAAATGCTCAGGCTGTTCTCCTGGCTTTGCCTTCAAAGGATCATTTCTGACAGACTTGAGAGATCGTATGGGATGCAGGGAATAGACCTCTGGTTGACTGCTTGCAAAACAAGCAATCTACCTGCTTTACTATCTCTCCAGCCTCTGGGTCCTCTTAAAAAAGTTTTTTTTTATTTCTTTCATTAGTTTTACAAAAATATTTTACTGTGATAATATACATTTGCAAATACTTGAAAAGCCTAAGGAAAAGGAGGACTCCTAAAACTTAAGTTAAACTACACATATGTACATTCTATTAACTAGTTTAAAAACTAAGAACACTAATTTGGGTCTGACTTCTTCCAGAAGTCCTGAGGATGTGGGGCTGCTTGGTCCTTGTGGTGCCAGGGATTACCTACACCATCCTGGAAGTGCTTGGGGGCTTCCAGGGCCACACCCTATGGTGCTTGGGAGACCATGTGGTGCCAGAGATCTGTCAGGGCTGGCCACATGCAAGGTCTGCACCTTAATCCTGTACTATCTCTCTGCCCCCCAGAAGACACATTTTTGGCATTTGATTAAGAATGACTATCTCATACTTTGACAACATAAGTTTGTTCGGAATCCCAAATTTCAAAAATGTAGTTTGATCAGGTGCAGTTTTTTTCCAAAAGTTTGGAGTGCATGCCTGGTTTATAAGAGGCACCAAGTTCAAACGCCAGCACTGCATGCCCCCACAACACAGCCGGGCATGGCCTTGGTAGCACCCAGCACCTCTGGGCCTGAGCAGCACTAAAAACTGTTCTGAGCATTAAACTGTCTTGCCTTTTCAACCACCCAAGTATTGCTGTGAATGGCTTCTGGGTCCTCTAAGCACTGCATTGGGAGCACCCTGAAAGGGTCCAGAATCAAATAAATTCACTTTGCAAATAAGAACCCCAGGCCGTACCTTAAAAAAACATATTGAACCTAGTATTCTGACTATGGGGAACTTTACCTAAAAAAATAACTTGAAATAGCTTTGTGCTTTAAACATTTAGCTATGTAGGTTATTTTGAATTAATAATGTCATATAGTTTAAGATTTAGTTCTAATTTTATCATTTTCTAAAATGGCTAGCCAGTTGTTCTGATACATTTTATTGGGTGAAAAAAAAACTGTCTTTTGGGCTGAAGTGATAGTACAGTAGGTAAAGTTCATGCCTTGCACTGGGCCAACCCAGCTTTGATCCTAGGTATTTCTTATGAGACCACCAGGAGTGATTCCCGAGTGCAGAACCAGAAGTAACCCCTGAGCACTTCGAGATGTGCCCTTCCTTCCATATATATACACACACATATATATACAACAACCCATAATTAAAATGACATTTTTTAAATTTTATTTTATTTTATTTTTTGCTTTTTGGGTCACACCCAGCGATGCTCAGCGGTCACTCCTGGCTCTGCACTCAGGAATTACCCCTGGCCGTGCTCAGGGGACCATATGGGTTGCTGGGAATCGAATCCGGGTTGGCCGCGTGCAAGGCAAATGCCCTACCTGCTATGCTATCACTCCAGCCCTAAAATGACATTTTTTTTTTGGTTTGGGGGTCACACCTGGCGATGCTCAGGGGTTACTCCTGGCTCTGCACTCAGGAATTACTCCTGGCGGTGCTCAGGGGACCATATGGGATGCTGGGATTTGAACCCGGGTCGGCCGCGTGCAAGGCAAACGCCCTACCCGCTATGCTATCACTCCAGCCCCCTAAAATGACATTTTTTAAGAAACATCTTTTTCTTTGCCTTTCCCTTCCCTTTCCTCCCCCATTCCTCCTCTTTCACATGCGTGTTGTGCGTGCATGTGTGTGTTGTGCCTGTGTGTGTGTGTGTATGTGTTTGTATTTCGGTTTGCGTCTGCACCCAGCTATATTTAGGCTTACTCCTGGATTACTTACTCAGGGATCACTCCTGGCTGATCCTGCTTAGGGGGCACCATTAGTGGTGCTGAATCTCTAACTAGAGGAAGCCATATGCATGGCAAGCGCTTACCATTTATACTATCTCTGTAGGCCCAAGGTATTTAATTTTGAACAAAATGCTATTACAGGGGCTGGGAGATAACACAAAGGGCAAGGGCTCTTATTTCTCATGAAAAAACCCTGGGTTCAATCCCTGGCATCACATAATCCCCTGAACAACACCAGAAGGAACCCAAAGCATTGAGTCAGGAGTAACCTATGAGCACTGCTGAGTGTGTTCAGAAAAAAAAACAAACAAAACAACAAAAATGCTGTTTCAGGGAAAAAATATTACTGCAGAAGAGCTTTCATTGTCAATTACCACTGAATAAATGTAGAAATACCATTAAGCACATAAGGTTAAAAAAAGACAATTCTTCATTCCATTTGGTTAGTCTTTTAAAAATGAAACAGTGAAACATTTAAAAAAATTAGACCTGTTATTATATAGGATCTAAGGAAATTACCTTGCAAATGACCAATAGCCGGGAGTAGGCCTTGAGCACTGCTGGATGTAGCCCACCACCAACACCCTCAAGCCTCCTCCCCACAATCCATAAAAACCTAAATAATCAGATATTGTTGCTTTCCTTTGAGTTTATCTCACCCCATGTACTTTCCTCTTCTTTCCAGGTTCTTATCTAAAGGTGGAAGTAATGGGTGTTTCTTCAGTAAAGGACAGAATTTCAACTGCTCACTGATAGTTTGTGTGTTATTTTGGCTAAGTTATCCATCTATGTTTTAGTTTTTGCATTTTAAAATCAGGGAGATACAAAATTGCTTGTTGACTTGGGATGGAGTGTGTGTTTTGCATGCAGGGGACCCTGATTTATCTCCATCCCTGCATGGTTACCAGAGTACTTCCAGGAGCATTCCCCAGGTACTGAGCCAGGACTTGCAGCTGAACATTTCTGGGTATGGCCTCTCAAATAAAAGTAACTTATTTACATAGTTATGATGATACAATAAGAAAACATGGGTAAAGTACTTATAATAATACTTAATATACAGTAAGCACTTAGTAAATAATAGTTGTAACTTTACAATTTCTGGCATATAGTAGGGGGCCTTAAAATAATACAATAAAATTGAGTAAGTGATGAGTTGATTTTGGTCTGATTTAAAAATGATGGTTAGGGAAAAATAGATGAACATACAACATACAATAAAAATGCACAATATAAATAAATTATATAAACATTTATTGAAAGTTTACTTTGTGCCTGGCATTGAGACTACAATGTGAGCAAGATATATAATACCAGGATGAAAGGGGAGATGATGGTCAAAGATTTTAAACTTCTTGTTAAAAGACAAACAAGTTTTTAGGAGACTATATATAGCATGTGGTTTTAGCTAATAACATTGCATTATATACTTGCAAGTGGCTGAGGGTAGATCTAAATTGTTTTTACCAAAAGAAAAATGTTATTTATGCAACATAATAGAGGTTTTTTGCCAATACCACAGTGGGAATATTTTGCAATATATAATGTACCTTAAACATATACAATATTGTATGTTAATTGTATCTCAATAAAGCTGAAGAAAAATATAATTCCTGCCATCAAAAAATTGGTATTGCTGTCTGGAAACAAACAAATGAGCAAGGAAAATGAAAAATAATTAGAAACTTTGACACTGAGGCTAGAGGTAAAGTACTTGCTTGACATGCAGGCAACCCTGGTTACATTACATGGGTTCTCCTGAGCAGAGAGCCAGGAGCAAGTCCTGAGTACCACCAGTTGTGATCCCCAAACCAAAATCAATCAACCAAACAACAAATTGTGACATTGTCATCTCTGAGCTCTCACACTGAACTGCGAATATATTCCATCAAGTATCACCAGGAGGCGGCTGGAGTGATAGCACAGTGGGTAGGGCGTTTGCCTTGCACACAGCTGACCGGGTTCGATTCCCAGCATCCCATATGGTTCCCTGAGCACGGCCAGAAGTAATTCCTGAGTGCATGAGCCAGGAGTAACCCCTGTGCATCGCCAGGTGTGACCCCCCCCCCAAAGAAAAAAGAATCATCAAGAAGGCCCCCTAGGGATCTTGACCACTGCTTGGGAGTCCCCTCCTCTCCAAAATAATATGACAGTGTTGGAAAAGAAAAATAAATAATTGAAATTGGGTGTGGGGGAGGATATTGAGATATATACAAATGTTCTGGGCAGAATGGGATTTAAGCAAAGACCAAAATATACTAAGAGGACTGGAGAGCTAGTACGGGCACTTGTTTTGCATGCAGCTGGTCCTGTTTTGATTCCCAGCAACCACGTATGGTTTCCAGAACACTGCCTCATGTGTGGTCTAATATCTGCCCCACCTCACCCCCAGAAAAACAAAAGACAAAATCCCAAATCTAAAGAAAGTGTGGTAAGAAGTCAGGCAGGAACATAACGAGGGAAGGAACATACAAGAAGGTGCTGGGATGCTTTGGGTTTGGAGAAACTGAAATTCAGTGTGACTGGAGTGAGCATGTGTTTGAGTTGCAGAAATAGTGCTGGGATCAGATTATATGGTGAGTTTCGAAAGACTTTGGGTTATGCCAGACTTCAATAAGAGAATTGTCGACCAGGTTTTTAATTAGTAAAATATAGAGAAATATTTGGGAGTAGGCATTTAAGATGGATAAAAAAAGATGTGGTGAGGCTGGAGCCATAGTACAGCAGGTAGGGCGTCTGCCTTGCACACGAGGCTGACACAGGTTCAATCCCCAGCATCCCATAAGGTCCCCCAAGCACCACCAGGAGTGATTCCTGAGTGCAGCGCCAGGATTAACCCCTGAGTATCGCTGGGTGTGACCCAAAAAACAAAAAAGAAAATAAAGAAAAAGAAAAAGACGTGGCATTAGACTAACAATAGTGTTGTACGGGAAAGTCTGTCAAGTGGAAGAGTTGCACTGGGGACTGTGAGAACTGTTCTCCTTCCAGGTCCCCTTCAGCAGAGCAGCGGTTGCTGACAGGAATGGACTCTGACAAGATTTTTTTTCTTAGCAGATGACAACTCAGGCCAATATGGTGACATTTTGGGAATATATGGTTTGTTCTCTGCCAAATCTAACATTTCCTGGGAATATTTGTGGTGAGTGAGCTCTCTGACCTTAATACAGAGTGGGCAAAGGCTGTCCTTCATGAATGTTCAAGGCTACCTCTTTCATGTTGGCAGAATAAAATAAGTCATGCATGTTAGTTTGGGTAATTGAAGAGGCTTTTCATTTCCATTTGACCCTGGTGTGTGACTAACGTGGGTTGATTACCATTATTACCTGTGTACAGTTCTTCAAGGGATAGATAATGAGCTGGAAAACAGTGTATTTTATAAGAATTGGCTAGTGGCTTTGAACTTTCTTGTCTAAATGTGAAACCTGAGAGTTTCCATTGTATTTTGTTTCTAATGATATAATGTATCCCTTTTCTTTTAGGCTTCCTCCAGGATATTTATCATCCTTACAGACTCTTTGAGATTGAATGAGGGATGAACTACAAAATCCCCTTGTGTAAATTCTGTTGAACATTTTTGTAGAGTATTAAATTCACATTATGGATCATGTAGTAATTTGAGATGATAAGGATTGAGAAAGCTCTTGCTCTTGAAACAGCTTTTATGGTTAAATTTTAGAATACTTGAATAAAATCCTTCTTAGTTTTACAATCTTACTTTTATTCCCTTTGAGCTTGAAGTGGACGAAGATGCTTATGCACCTGACATATGGAACAAAAATTAGAAACTATAATCTAGGAGTATAATTAACTTTAGAATTTTATAATCAAGTGTTACCAGACAATAAATACTCTAATTCTAATTTTTCTCGAATTTTACATTTCTTGAATATTGCAAAAAAAGTCCCACTAATCTTTTCTTACAATGGTAAATTTAAGGTAATGATGGACATCACTGGGATCTGTGTTGATGAAACTTTGAATAAATTAGTGACAATACTTATTTTATGCTGGGGCAGCTTTTTTTTTTTAAAAAAAGATTTTATTCATTGAGGCTGGAGTGATAGCACAGCGGGTAGGGGCATTTACCTTGCACACGGCCAACCCGGGTTCGATTTCCAGCATCCCTTATGGTCCCCTGAGCACCACCAGGAGTAATTCCGGAGTGCATGAGCCAGGAGTAAGCCCTGTGCAACGCTGGGGTGTGACCCAAAACGCAAAGAAAAAAAAAGATTTTACTTATTTATTATTTTTGTTCTTTGGGGTCACACCTGGCGATGCTCAGGGGTTGCTTCTGGTTCTGCACTCAGGAATCAGTCCTGGCATTGCTCAGGGGACCATACGGAATGCCAGGGATCGAACCCAGGTTTGCCATGTGCAAGGCAAATGCTTTACCTGCTGTACTATCTCTCCAATCCATGCTGAGGCAGTTTTTAAAAAGTGTGAGGACTAAAATATTTATGAGAAATACTAGAGAACTTTCTTGTTTGGGGGCCACCCCCAGTAGTGCTCAAGGCTTACTTCTGGCTCTGCAATCAGGGATCAATCCTGGTGTGGTTTGGAGGATGTAGGGGTGCCGGGGAATGGAACCAGATTGGCTGCATGCAAGGCAAGCACCCTACCTGATACACTATTGATTTACTATCTCCTCCTTTCTCACTAGAGGATTTTTAATAGAACAGAATTAGAACAATACTGTTATTTGCTTGGGGTTTTATTGTTTTGTTGTTGTTGTTGTGTGTTTTGGTTTTGTTTTGAGCCCAACATGGGGCAATACTCAGATCATATGGTGCTGGGGCTCAAACTGGGCCTCTGATATTCAAAACATGTGTTTAGTCCTTCAAGTCATCTCTCTGGCCCTCAGTACTGTTCTGATACACTTAATAACAAGTGTGTCACCACCTTTAAAAAAATTTCAACTTGTTAGACAAAATTTGGAAAAAGAAGCTGTACCATTTAATTTTATGCTGTTGCTATTTGCAATTACTTGGGGGAAAGTCTTTTAAGCAATCCTTGGGGACCTAGGATCCAATCCTGACAATACACTTTCAAACAATATACTGTTATTCAGAGGGCCATGCGATGCTGGGGTTAGTCCAGGATCCCATACATGCAAAGGATATGCCTTTGACCCCTGTGCTATCTTTCTAGTCTTTTTGCATTTTCTTTTATATAAAAATATAATGTAGCTTCTTTTGAACATTGGGAGTCATATAATATCAAAAATTATGAAGAAAATGATCCATTGTCATAATGAAGATAAATAAAGTTTGATTCTGTATATGTCTAGAAGTTTGACTTTAAAGATAAACTGGAATTTTAAGCTAGAAAAAAAATAGTCTAAATTTAAAAGGAAAATTGTACATAACCTCAGAAAGATATATCTTACACCAGATAAAAGATTGATTATTATGTAGGAAGAAAATTATAACTATCATTTATATAGTTATAGTTATAAGAAAATTATGACTATAACTAAAGACTACATAACTGCAGAAATAAGCAATCTCTTACGTTCCACCCAAATCAAGAATGTTGGTGTCTTTTCCTCATGAAGTGATAAATCACTTAGTCAACTGAGGCAAGATCTCTCCTATCTGTATCAAGTTGTCTTTTTTCCACTCCAACTTGTTTCTTGGAATTTGCACTTATGTTGTCCTTCTCACATCACATACTGGCTTTATTGAGCTATAGTTGACAAATAAAATTGTATATGCTGGGACAGCAGGTAGGGCATTTGCCTTGCACTCGGCCGACCTGGTTTCGATTCCTCTGTCCCTCTCTGAGAGCCTGGCAAGCTACCGAGTATCCCACCCGCATGGCAGACCCTGGCAAGCTGCCCGTGCTGTATTCGATATGCCAAAAACAGTAACAACAGGTCTCACAATGGAGACGTTACTGGTCTCGAGAAAATCGAACAATGGGATGACAGTGCTACAGTGCTACATGCTGGGACCAGTGCAGGACTCTCACCTTGCATGTGGCTGACCCATGTTCAATCTGGCATCCCATATAGTCCCCTGAGTACTACCATGAGTGATTTCTGAGTGCAGAGTCAGTAGAAATCCCTGAGCATGACCGGTGTGACCTCAAAACAAAATAATGTGTATGCTTTAAGCATACAGCATGATAGTTTCATATATATATATATGTGTATATATATATGTGTCTGTGTATATATATATGTGTGTGCATATATATACATTTATATATATTTATATATATTTCCATTGTGGAAATTACCAAAATCAGGCAAATCGATGTGCTTATAATCTCACGTAATTCATATATTTCCCCTTTTGATATAGTGAGAATGCTTAAGAAAAATTTAAATGTAGAAGTTAATATGGTATTATTAAGTATAAATGCCTTGCTATACAGTATGTCCTCAGGTTTTATTTATCTATGACTATGACTGACCTATTGGACCTACCTGCCTCCATTTCCTCTCTCTTGGTAAATTGTTTCTGTAACTGAGTATGGCTTATTTATTTATTTATTTATTTATTTCAGATTCCACATAAGAGTAAGATTAGACTATCTCTGTCCTTGTTTTATTTTGCATAATGTCTCCCAGGTTCATTCATGTTACAGTTGACAGAATTTATCTCTCATGATTTGAATACTATGCCATTGTATATATGGTCGTTAGAGTGGATATTGAACCCTCCTGTTGAAGTAGGAGTATATCTTTTAGAGCTCTGCACTTACCATTATCTATTCCTTTGGGTGAGGCAGGAGGGGTGAATTCTCACTGAACACACAGATACACCCAGTGCAGTTCTTGAAGTTTATATTTGCCTTGTGAGCTCACTCAGACTCATGCCTCAGTTGGAAATAGTGTTGGCACTAAAATTGAGTGAACAGACACATGGGTACTAGGAAATTCAAGTTTATTAAACTTGACACAGACTGAAGCTTATTTGCATAATTCCAGGTACAGGTGGAGTAATTATGCGTATAAAAATTAGGAAAAATAAACAGAAGGCGAATCTGCTTGACTACAAGATAACTATTGCTAGTTTTAAATATATTTAAATATATTCTTAAATGGAGACATGCCTCAAAAGCATGGTAACTTTTAGAATATAAAAAAAACCTCTTTTTAGAGAGACAGACATAGAAATATTGCACTCATCTGTGGAATATAGAATAACAGAGTAGGAGACTAACACCCAAGAATAGTAGAAATAAGTACCAGGAGGTTGACTCCATGGTTTGGAGGCTGGCCTCACATTCTGGGGAGAGGGCAACTCAGAGAAGGGATCACCACGTATAATGTGGTCGGAGGCCATGCAGGGGAAGGGTGATGTGGGCCGAATACAGACTAGAGACTGAACACAGTGGCCACTCAACACCTTTATTGCAAACCACAACATCTAATTAAAGAGAGAGAACAGAAGGGAATACCTGCCACAGTGGCAGGGTGGGGTGGGGGGAGATGGGATTGGGGAGGGTAGGAGGGATGCTGGGTTTACTGGTGGTGGAGAATGGGCACTGGTGAAGGGATGGGTTCTCGAACTTTGTATGAGGGAAACATGAGCACAAAATGTATAAATCTGTAACTGTACCCTCACGGTGATTCACTAATTAAAAATAAATGAATTAAAAAAAAAGAAATGACAGCTCCTATATAACACATTTCTACAAGAATTAAAAAAAAAACCCTCTTTTTTCTTTTCTTTTCTTTTCTTTTCTTTTTTTTTTTTTTTGGAGCTGCACACCTGGTGGTGCTTAAGGGCTACCTCCTGACTCTGTGTTTGTGGTGTGTGTGTGTGTGTGTGTTTGTGTGTGTGTGTGTATGTGTGTGTGTGTGTGTGTGTGTGAGAGAGAGAGAGAGAGAGAGAGAGAGAGAGAGAGATGGAAGAGAGAGAGAGAGAAATAGAGATCACAGTACTGAGGATCAAACCATGGTCAGCCTCATGAAAGCTAAGTACCTTAACTTCTGTATTTTTCTGTGTTTTTCTGGCCTCCTTCCCACACCACAAACGATCTATTTTGTTTTAATTCTCTCTAAATGAGCATATTCATAAACCTTTGAAAATCTCATTAATTGATGTCTTTGGGGGATTTTATTTTTTAATCCTTTTACCATAACAAATTCCAAATTAGCTTCTTAGTTCAAAACAATTCAATATAGACAATATTATCTTCTTTAGAATGTCATGTCACCTCTAATAAATTATGAAAAACTCCTCCTTTAATTATATCGACAATATGAGCATAGCTTTTGATTTAGAATTATCTGAAAAGGACTTAGACAAATAAACAATGCTGGAAATAATAAAATTTTTAGCCATCTTAAATTTATTTGATAATAATTTCAAAATATTTTTTGTTAATTTATTATGGACTCAAATTCATTTTAGACACTACACATTTATGTTTACACAAAGCAGTTAGTTATTTTTCCAATAATTTATTTTACATAATCAGATTGAGTATTTCTCAATATATTGTAATTTCAAAATATACAATATCATACCTAAAAATTCATAATTTTGGAGTTTTGTGTTAAATGGAATTATGAATAATCTCATCCTATGTTCTGTTTGACTTTATGATTCATCATCTATTAGGGGATCTTAAAGTGCAACTTGGCTATTTTTGAAGAATAACAATTTGAGATGAGGGAAATTGAGAGTATAGCAATAAGGTCTGGCGATAGCTTTCCCAGGAGATCTCTTATACAAAAGCGATGAAGATTTGCCTATCACTGCACAGAGAGTGCTGACATTCTTGCTTCTAACAGGATAGCAGTTATCTTTTGCACCTGCTCCATTACATGAATGGTTGTCATGTATTCCAACAAAAGAGATGGAAAGCTGTCACTATGACTTAAGAAATATGCAATGGCATAGGAAAAAGCAAAATATTTTGAGCGAGTAGAATTTATTTTTCTTGCGTCATTATGCTTATTTTTTTCAGTGATTTTTTGGTTATGTTTAATAGTATTCATTTTTTCCCATTTAGCTTAAAATTACAACTTCATTACTATAGAAAGTTCTTTGAATTATTAAAGAGACCCTGTGTATGTGCTTTCAGAATAAAATGTATATTTATGATTACTGAATTGTCAGAGGCATGTAACCAAATGGAACACCTAGATAAAATATAAATGCATGGCTGGAGAAATAGTACGGTTTGCATTGCATGTAGCTAACCTAGGTTCAATTCCTAGCACCACTCATGGCCCCCAAACACTGTAGTGGATGATATCTGAGCACAGAGCCAGGAGTAAGCCCTGAGCACAACAGGATGTGTTTAACAAAAAGCTACAATAACAAAAAAGAATGTAAATGCAATTTTTACAAGTATATTATAACACATAATATTTTAAATTGACAAAGTTAAAACTTATTTCTAAAAGTAAGTAAAGTAATGGAATAATATGCGCATTGAAACCAATGTGCATATTGTAGACTTTAGAGATATAGCCTTTATGTATTTTTATTTTTATTTTATCTTTTCTGCGATTTTTATACATTTTATTTTCATAAAGTAGTTCACAATAGTTCATTACAGATAATATTCAAACACCCACCCCACCATGAGCATCTTCCCACCGCAATAAGAGGGAAGTGTGTGAAGGTTGTTGTATTTCACTCTGGATTCACTTAAGCCCGTATATAAGAGAATACAAGAAGTATGTTAAAACCAAACAAATGTGTGCTACTTTAGGTGGGCTAGAGTGTAAGAAGTCCAAGAAATACTGCATTGGTATTTTGGGTGCCAGGGTTCTGCTTGGAGCGGGGAGGGAAATTCAACCTACCCCCTTCTGAGGTGCCCTAGTAAAGACAGCTTGGAGTCGGGTCAGTAGATTCTGCATTGGGGACAGTTTGTGGGTGTGACTGCCAAGCTACTGGAAAACTGGGGATCTAGATGAAGGAGGCCCAGTCCTGATCCAAGCAGGCTTGGAGATCTCAGCCACAGATCCCTCATACCTGGGTTCCTCTGCCGATTCCTTCATGGGTGAAGCTCCTCCGAGCATGTTGAGAGTGGCCTTGAAAATGGCGGCAGCTGGATTCTGGGGGTTTTCAGCTGCCTGGGTTCTGCTTGGAGCAGGGAAGGAAACTCTACCTGCCCCCCTTCGAGGTGCCTCAGTGAAGACAGCCTGGCATTGGATCAGGAGATTCTGTGTCGCTCTCTTCCGGGAGCTTAAGTATTTTTAAATATTGAAATTCTTTTGTTCTTTCACCACACTCAATCCTAAGTGTTACTGGTTGGAGAAATACTGCAGTGGGTGCAGGGTTCCTTTTCCAGCATGCTATATTGTCCCCTGTGAATCGTCGAGAATGATTCCTGAGTGCAGAGCTGGGGAGTTACCCCTGCATCTGTATATTCCTGGCAGGTATTTTCTCAGCTGGCATTTTACGTCCCGATTTCTTCTGCATATATGTATTCCCAGCAGGTATTGTATTACCTGGTATTTCACATCGTGATTTTTCTAAGTACTACAGGTATTAAAGTACTAAGAGGCCGGGTACTAAGAGGCCATCATGTTTGGTCCATAGTCTACTTTTAGCACACATTTACCATCCCGAGCGAGCCCTACAGCCGTCATTCACTAAGTTGTCCCTTCTCTATCCCATCTAAGCTTCCCCCCCAGCATGTGAGACAGGCTTCCAAGTTGTGGAGCTATCCTCCTAGCCCTTATCTCTACTGTTCTTAGGTGCTAGTCTCCTATTATGTTACTTTGTATTCCACAAATGCGAGAAGTCATCCTATATCTGTCCTATTCTTTCTGACTCATTTCACTTAGCATGATACTCTCCATGTCCATCCACTTACATGCAAATTTCATGAATTTATCCTTTCTAACAGCTGCATAGTATTCCATTGTGTAGATGTACCGAAGTTTCTTTAACCGGTCATCTGTTCTCGGGCACTTGGGTTGTTTCCAGATTCTGGCTGTTGTAAATAGTGCTGCAATAAATATACAAGTTCAGATATCATTTCTACTGTGCTTTTTTGCATCCATGTTTATGAAGGCCTGTAATTTTCTTTTTTTGTGGTGTCTCAGTTTGCTTTTGGTATTAGGGTAATATGTGCCTCCTAGAAACTGGGGTAGTTTCTGTTTCTTCAATTTCCTGGAATAGCTTGAAAAGGACTGGCAATATGTCCTCTTTAAAAGTTTGGAAGGGCTGGAGCAATAGCACGGTGGGTAGGGCATTTGCCTTGTATGTGGCCGATCTGGGTTCAATTCCCAGCATCCCATATGGTCCCTTGAGCACCACCAGGGGTAATTCCTGAGTGCAGAGCCAGGAGTAATCCCTGTGCATCGTCAGGTGTGACCCAAAAAGCATAAATAAATAAATAAATAAAAATAAAAGTTTGGAAGAACTCGCTTAGTGAATTCATCTGGACCTGGACTTTTGTTTTGAGGAAGACTTTTGATTACTGTTTCAATTTCCTTGATAGTAATAGGTTTATTCAGGTATTCCAAATCTTCTTGGCTCAGCCTTGGGAGGTTATAGGAATCCAGGAATTTATCTATTTCTTCTAGGTTCGCTTGTTCTGTGGCACACAGACTTTCAAATAATCTCCAATGATCTTTTGAATTTCTTTTGTTTCTCTTGTGATGTCCCCCTTTTCATTTCTGATTCAGTTTCCATTCCTTGAGTCTTGCTATTGATTTATCAATCTTATTTATTTTCTCAAGAACAAGCTCTTGGTTTCATTGATCTTTTGGATTGCTTGTTGGCTTTCCATGTCATTAATTTCTGCTCTAAGTTTTATTATTTCCCTCCTCTTCCTTGGTTTGGGTTCCTTTTGTTGGTCCTTTTCTAAGATCTTGAGCTGTGAAGTCAAATTACTTATGTGAGCCCTTTTTTTCATCCAGAGAAATGTTTGCAGAGCTATAAATTTTCCCCTTAACACTGTTTTATCTGTGTCCCAGAGCTTCTGGTAGCTTGTGTCTTCATTCTTATTTGTTTCCATGTATCACTTGTCATCCCGTTGCTCATTGATTTGCTTGAGCAGCGCCAGCAATGTCTCCATTCGTCCCTGTCACATGCCAGTGTAGCCCAATGGCGTCTGCTTGCTCCAGGAACGCGAAGAGCCTCAAACCATTCATTCAGGGTCTTGATGATGAAGTCCAACCATCTCATAGGTGGGCCTTTTGACCTCCCATGAAATCCAATCGGTAACAGCTCTAGTCCAGCAGTCGTCTCTAAATCACATTACATGTCTGGCCCATGTGATTTTTGACGCCTTGGCAAATGAGACAGCGTCCCTGATTCTCGATTGTTGACTTCGGAACTCTGTATTCCTTCTCTCACTTGAGTGAAACATGATACTCCAAGCATAGACCTTTCAATTCTTCTTTGGGATATCCGAATAGCATTCTCATACTATTTTCGTAGGGTCCAGGTCTCTGAGGTGTATGTTAGTGCAGGAAGAATGATGGAGTAAAAAAGATGTGCCTGGAGCCGGAGGTTCTTCTTCCTCTTAAAAACTTCTTTGACATACTCTTTCTCCTGCGAAGCTCTGGTGTCAAGTCGTTCGTCATGTTGAGTTCTCAACCCAGGTACATGTAACTGCTGCATTCGAAGATGTTTGTTCTCTTGAGAGCAAATGGAACGTCATGTTTTCTTGTGTCTTTTGATTTCTTTCTTGATTTCCTCCCTGATCAACTCATTGCTCAACATTGAGCTAATTTCCAGGTGTTTGATTTAATTCTCTGTTTCTGTGTGTGCTTAACTTCTATCACTGTCTGTAAAAAACAAGTCTGCCGGGCGGGGGCAGGGGAAGTCGACTGGGAAGCCCCTATCTTCAGTAAAAGCTTTTATTATTTTGAAAGAATGCATATATTTGAAAGTACTGGTAACCCTTGAAACACTGAAATATTACATATTTATTGTCTTTCTGAGCTGCTTGTATCCCTGCTGAGCCTCGAAGTAAACAGCAAAAGCAAGCAAACAAAAACAAAGACAAAAAACAAAAACCCAAACCAAAAATACATTTGTCTAAAATCACTCAAGAATGAGCTTATTGATTAGTTTTATTCATTTTTGTTTGTTTGGGGGCCACATCCAGCTGTGCTCAGGACTTACTCCTGGCTCTGCACTCAGAGATCACTCCTGGTGGGGCACCAGGGATTGAACCTGGGTCAATTGCTTGCAGCAGCCTATCACTGTACTACCTAACTCCATGAGGTTAGTGTTTAGAAAACACTTTGCCCTATTGTAAAATTGAATAATGAGGAAGAAAACCAACTGGCCTCCCTCCCTCCTCCCTCCCTCCCTCCCTCCCTCCCTCCCTCCCTCCCTCCCTCCCTCCCTCCCTCCCTCCCTCCCTCCCTCCCTCCCTTCCTTCCTTCCTTCCTTCCTTCCTTCCTTCCTTCCTTCCTTCCTTCCTTCCTTCCTTCCTTCCTTCCTTCCTTCCTTCCTTCCTCTCTCTCTCCTCCCTCCCTCCTTAATTCTTTCCTTCCTTTCTTTCTTCCTTCTTTCCTCCTCCTTCCTTCCTCCTTTCTCCCCCCTCTCTCCCTCCCTTCCTTCACTTCTCAGTCCATAGATAGTAATGCTCCCTTCCTTCCTTCCTTCGTTTTTCAGGCCATAGATAGTAATACTCCAGGGCTACCCCTGACTCTGCTTGGAGATCATTCCTAGTGCTTCTCAGACCATGCAGTGCTGAGGATCAAACCTGGGCTTCCTGCATGCAAAACACATATCTAGATGGTTAAACTATCCTTCTGCCACAGCGAATGCCATCTTAATGGGACACCAGAATGGAAACAGAAAAACCGTGGTTGTTTTAAAAGGTAAGGATAGATTTGCTTTTTATTGTCTTTTTATTTGGCTTAAACAATTCTAATGATTTTCAGCTTAACAGTTTATTTGGTTCATCACTGAAAAATCCCAAAGCACATTTGATGAGTTTATGGGCAGCCTTCTAGACATCTGGAAATCAACTACTAAAACATAAAATCTTAGGGAATTAGGTTCAATTTTATTTATTTATTTACTTATTTAAAAGGTGTTTTAAATTTTTATTTATTTATATATTTTATTGAATCACTGTGAGATCGACCCTTACAAAGCTGTTCATGATTAGGTCAGTCATACAGTGTTCCAACACTCATCACTTCACCAGTATACATTTCCTTTTCGCTTTTGGGACAACTGCTGGCAGTGCTCAGGAACTATTCTCAACTGTGTGCTGAGGGGTCACCTCTGGCTATGCTCAGGGGACAATGTGGTTTCAGGGAAGCATGCAGTCAGCCCTTTGAGCAGTTTTTTTGGTCCTAAGTTAAATGTATGTGTATTTGTTGGCTGTTTTTGACTGATATGGTTTGTTTTTTGGCGTCCCTGTGGGCCACTCTTCATAGTTCTTGACCAATTGGGTTGGAAGAGAATGAAGAGCTCGTAATTACCTGGACTACCTCAGCAGTACTCCAAGGCAGTGCTCACGAACCTCCAGGGCTATGTTCTTGAGTTTTTCAGGACAATATGATGATGGGGTTTGAACTGGAGGTGGACACATGCAATGCATGTGTATTAACCCTTGTACCTCGTACCTCTCCCCGACTCCTTAAGTTTCATTTTAAAAAATGGCTTTGTGCCCAGTGTTCTATACTAAAAACATTTTCTTTTTCTTTTCTTTGCCACAGCCTCTAGTACTCAGGTGCTAGTGATCTCTGGCAATACTTATTAAATACTTATTTTTTAAAAATATGGTACTAGGGGTTTGAACCTGGCTTGGTCTAGGCAAGGCAAGGCCTTAACCACTGTCATTGTCTCTCTAGATCAAAACTAGTAATTTTTATTTGTTTGTTTTGGAGCCAACACCTGGTGATGCTCACATATTATTCCTGGTTCTGTGCTCAGGAATTGTTACTAGTGATACTCAGGGAGCCACATGGATTGACCAAGATTTAGCTGGGGTCTGTTGCATGCAAGGCAAAAATATCTTAACCCTTATACTATGTCTCTGACCTCTAATGTCATTTTTTTAAGAATTAATTTTATTACAGTTTAGGTAACCTGGTACAATAGTATCAGTGGTTATGATACTAATATATAAAGTTACTGCATTCCCCACCACTCAAAATGCCAACATTTGTTTTAAATATTATTTTTCCATAAAGAGGGCAAAAGAACAAAACATTCTTGATTCAAAATACTTACTCAAATGCTTCCTATTCTCTGCAATTGTCTACTAAAAGAATCCTGGCAAAGTTCCTCCCCAAAAGTCCTTAGCATTCTGTAATCTTCCATATTTTGATTTCTAGCACTAAAGGGAAAAAAAGCTATAATTGCTCAGTAGGAAGAATCATTTAAATATTCTAAGAAATGGATTCTAACAAGTGTTGACATTATTTATTATATGCTAGTTAGTATATACTTTTGAAATATACATACATTTTATTTGTTTTTAGAAGTTTTATTTTTATCAATTTATCATTGCTTTACAATATTATGGCATACCCAGGTTTATCTTTACACCTCTCTCTATGCATGGCAGTCACTAAACCCACTACCACATCTTTTGCTCGTTCCACCCATACCATCTTGGTAACTATTTCGTTTTCATCGAATCTAGAGTTTGACATTTTTTTAAACCTGTTTATGTGCCTTAGCGTTTTTCTTTGGGGTGCTGGAGGTGCTCAGGAAATATTCCTGACTCTATGCCCAGGGATCATCATTCCTAAGGGTGCTCAGGAGACCATATAGGACCGGTGATTGAACCTGGGCTGGCTGCGTGCAAGGCAAGTTTCCTCTTGGTTGTATTATTGCTCTGGCCCACTGCCTTAGTTATATAAGAGCAAAACCCTTCCGTAATTTCTTTCACTTCCTCACTTATTTTTATTTGTTTATGGGCCACATTTGTCTCTGCTCATGGATTACTACTGCTTGGCACTCACGGCTCATTTGGGTGGGCTCAGGGGACTAATATGGAATGCCGGGGATGGAACCCAGGTTGGCCATGTGTAAGGCACGCACTCTATTCTCTGTGCAATCAATCCAGCCCTTTCTAATTTTTAGCATAATTACCTTAAATATCATTGTCACAATTTTATCTTCTTTGGTGGCAGAGAAATATTTTCCCACTGAGTACACATTCCATAACTTCTTTATTTAGTCACCATGTGGGCATTTAAGTTGTTTCTGTATTCAGGTTATTGTGAACAGAACTCTGTAAACATAGAGGTACTGTATCCTTTTGAATTAATGTTTTCATATATTTGGGATAAATACTAGGAAAGGTATTGCTGGATCATATGATCTTTTCAGTTTTTATTAAGATGTACCATTTTTTCATGGACTGTATCATTTACATTCCCACCAGTGGTTTCTCAGAGTTCCCTTTTTCTCACATTTTCACGAACCCTTACTGTTTTGAATCTGTTTTGCTGTAGCCATTCTCATTGCTATAAAGCGCCCTCTTGTTGTTTTGAAAGAATGTTACTTTTGCCATATTTTTCCTTTGGGGAGAAAAAAGTCAATTTGAAATGTCATTAGCTTATGTAGAACAATTATTAGCTTATGTAGTACAATAATAAAATATTATATAACTTTACAAGACTAAAGACGTCATGATTATATAACTCATCAAAGGTTTTTTTGTTATTTTCCCATATCCCTTTTTCTTTATTACTTCCATTTTCCCAGTGTGATTTAGATATAGTCTAAGTTAAACAAAACATTGCATTAGTTTTAGATTTACAATATAATGATCTGATATTTGTGTATTATACAAAGTGATTACCTCAAATAAATTTAGTTAACTTCTGTCAACTCGAAAATTAAACTTTTTTTTCTCTTTTTCTTTTGGTTTTTGGGCCACACCCGAGTGTACTCAGAGCTGACTCCTGACTCTGCACTCAAGGATCACTCCTGACAATGCTTGGGAGACCTCCTGACAATGGAGGGCTCGAAATTAAACCTGGGTCTTTCAGGTGCAAGGAAAACACCCTACCCATTGCACTATCTCTCCAGATGCACCATGATATATCTTACATTCCCATAGTTTATTTTACAATTGGAAACTTTATCTTTTCACCACCTTCCCTATCTCACCCATCTCTCATCTCTATAATTGGCAGTCACCAATCTCTTCTATACATCTATTAATTCAATATTTTTATATTTCATATATATGCAGCATGTATGTTTATCTATCTGTATTATTTTCTTCACATAACGTCCTCAAGATTATTGTTGTCATGAATGTCAGGATTTTCTTTTTTATTACTGAGTAATATCCCTGTGTATGAGGGTGTTGGGAGGAAGAAGAGGAAGTGACACGTTGCTTCCATGTCTTGGCTATTGTAAATAATACTTCATTGACATTGAAGGTACACATAAGTTTTTAAATAATTTTATTTTCTTTGAATTGATTACCACAAGCAGAATTGCTGGATCATATGGATGTTCAGTTTTTAAATTTTTGAGAAATCTCCATGCTGTTTTTCATAGAGGCTATACCAAATTAATTTTTTACTAACAGTGCATAAGAATTCCCCCCCTGGGGGCCGGGGAAATAGTACAGCAGGTAGGGCATTTGTTTTACATAAGGCTGACTAGGGTTGCTCTCCAGCATCCCATATGGTACCCCGAGTCTGCCAGGAGTAATTCTTGAAGCTCTGAGCAGGAAGTAGCCTTGAGCACCACTGGCTGTGGCCCCAAACTAAAATAAAACAAAACAAAAAAATCAATAACAACAAAAAGAATTACCCATTTTTCCACATCTTTATGAATACTTATTATTTCTTGCCTTTTTGTTTTGTTTTGGGTCCATACCTGGAAGTGCTCTGGAGCTATTCCTGGTTCGTGCTTGGGGGGACCATATATAGTGCTATGGATTGAAACAGGTTGGCTGCATAAAAGGCACACACTTTATTTCCTGTGCTCTCTCTCCAGCCCTGTCTTGTTTTTTTTGAGATAACAGTTTAACGAGTATGATATGATACCTTATTTTGATTTGCTTCTATTTACTTCTATTTGCTCTAATAGTGATGTCAGCCATGCTTTCATGTGTCTGTTAGCCATTTATGTCTTCTCTAGTGAAATATCTTTCCAATTATCCTGCCAAAATTTTTATATATTGCATATTGGTGTAACCCAATGCTGTAACTCTTCTATCTCACTTTTTAGAGGACTGAAGAAATCTACTGCGTTGTCTAAGTGATAGCCCTGACTATACTCAGACTGTTTTGTCCTCTGGAGAAATAGGACAGAAAGCAGGGTGTTCGTCTTGCACTCGGCTGACCCAGATTCAATTCCTCCATCCCTCTCGGAGAGCCCAGCAAGTTACCAAAAGTATCCCGCCTGCACGGCAGAGCCTGGCAAGCTACCCGTGGCATATTAGATATGCCAAAAACAGTAACAACTCTCACAGTGGAGACGTTACTGTTGCCCGTTCAAGCAAATCTATGAGCAACGGGATGACAGTGATAACAGAGATACAGTGATATTATCTTAGGTTTTTAGTTAAAAGTTCTTTACACTCTTTGGGGTGCTTTGGGTAGGGATTTTTATTCTCTGTGTGTGTGTGTGGGTGGGTGGGTGTGTCTGTGGGTGTGTCTGTGGGTGTGTGTATGGTGCTGGGGATCAGACTCAGAACCTCACATGTGCAAAGCATTAAGCTACGTCCATGACCCAAATTTCTTATATTTAAAAAAGCTATTAACCTTCTATCAGATATATGATTTGTAACTGTTTTCTCTTATTCTGTAACTTTTTAAAAATTTTTGTTTATTGTTTCTCTCGATATGTTTTCAGTAGAATTTGTTTCCTCTTTTTGCTATTGTTCATTTCTGGGTATTATTTTCATTTTTGCTATTGTTGCCTTTACTTCCTGTACCTAGTGAAAAAAATGTCATGAAAACCAATGAAAATTTTACTGTCTATGTTTTCTCCTTTGAGTTTCATGTTTTAGGGCTTGTATTCAAGAGTGTAATCCATTTTTAGTTGATTTTTTGGTGTGATATAAGATAGGGTTCAGTATCACTCTTTTTCAGATGACTATTTAATTTTCCTAATACCATTTATTGAAGAGAAAGCGTCTTTTCTTCACTGTCTCCCCAATTTCATAAATTGACCATATATACATTAGCTTATTTCATTCTTTTCTGTTCCATTAATCGATGTGTCTGTATTTACTGCTAATATTTTATGACTTTATGTCAATGCTATTCTCTTTTATTATTGTACTATAGTACTTTGTAGTATATTTTGATGACTTCATTTTTATTATTTTTCAACATAATTTTGGCCATTTCGGTTCTTTTGTGATTCCATATGCATTTGGGAATTGTTTGGTATATTTGAGTGAAAAACTGTTATTGGACTATTGACAGAGATGGCTTTTAATCAACAGATTACTTTGATAGAACTGACATTTTAAAATATGAGCTATTCTACTCCATGACTATAGAATATCTTTTCTCTTTTTGAAAACGTTTTTATTGAATCACTGTGAGGTAGACCATTACAAAGCTGTTCATAATTGAATTTCAGTCATACACTATTCCAAACCCATGCCGCCACCAGTGTACATTTCGCAGCACCAGTGTCCCCAGGTTCCCTCCCATCACCCCCCACCTACCCCCTGCCTGCCTCTATGGAAGGTGCTTTTCTTCTTTCTCTCTCTCTCTCTCTCTCTCTCTCCCTCTCTCTCTCTCTCTCTACCTCTCTTCTTTTGGGCATTGTGGTTTGCAATATTGGAATATCTTTTTTCCTACTGTGTCATTTGATTTTTTTCATCATGTCTTACGGTTTTTAGTGTACAAGTATCTTTAACTTCCTTGGATAATTTGTTCATAGAAGCTTTATTCTTTTTGAAACAGTATAAATGGGATGTTTTCCTTAAATTCTATATTTTCTTATTTTTAGCAAATATAAACTCAAATGATTTTGTATATTAATTTTTATACACTATAAATTTGTTGAATTTTTATATAAGTTTTAACAGTTTGGAAAAAAAATTTTTTAATTCTCAGTCATATAATGATTAAACCCCCATTTCTTCACCAGTGCACATGTTCCACCACCAAGAACCCCAATATACCCCCCTCCCACACACACCCCCCACACCTGAGTGGCTAATGATCTTCACTTTATTCTCTCTATACTTTGAATACATTCAATATTTCAATAGAGAACTCACTATTATTGTTTGTGATAGTTTTCCCCCAACAATCAGGCCTGCTGAAAAGGCATCATCTAATAATTTCTTTTCATTGCTGAGAATGAAGACTCTATGAGCTCGGTTTTGGATTTCTGATATTTTAGCTCAGTTCACAGTCTAGATACATTTCTGTAAGAAGCTGCTCTGGGTGCCAAAATGGGTTAGAAGACCTCTGGGGTCATAGTCTTTAGGAGCAGAGGGTTCATTTTGCTAGTGGCAGTTCCATATCTTATCTGGGCAGAGGGCGTGCAGATAACACCCCTCCCCCGCATGATCGCCTACAAGCCACGTCGCTGCAAACTCATACCTCTAGGTTAGGAGTCTTAGGAGGTGGCTCTCGCCACATGGATGTTGCCACCACCGCCATTTTCCGTGCAGAAAAACAGGGTAGAGAGGGAAAATCCCTCCCCGGGCGACACAGGGTTGTAGCCCAGCTCACAGTCTAGATGCATTTCTGTAAGAAGTCACTGTGGGTGCCAAAATGGGTTAGAAGACCTCTTGGATCATAGTCTTTAGGAGCAGAGGTTCCTTTTCGTGCGTGGCATCTCCGGATCTTATTTGAGTGCAGCTTGGGAAAATTTATGTCTTTTTATTTTATAGAATAAAATATAGTCATCATCAAGTAGAGTTAGTGTTACTAGTTCAAGCAGCAACATTTGTTAAAGAGACCTTCATTGCTCTAGTTTAGGCATCTAGTCTCTTTGTCTGGGAGTTTATCTCTAGGTTCTCAATTCTATTCTATTGGTCTGAGAGTTTGCTTTATTTCATACCACTCAGAGGTCATCTCTGATGGTACTTGGGGGACCATAAGCATTGCAAGGGATCAGACTGGGTCACATGCAACTCCAGTACCTTAACCCTTGTAATATCTCTCCAGATCCCACCACACATTTTTTTCATTGCCGTAGCTTTATAGTATATTGTCAGGAAATGCAATGCTGACTATAAAAGAAAACATCTGTTTTTCTAAGTATTGCTTTAACTATTGGGAATATTTTATTTTTCATATAAAGTTTAGTATGAGCTGCACAGGTAGATCAATGCAAGAATAATACTTTCCAGGATCAATTCCCCTCACTGCATGGTTCCCTGAGCCCATCCAGGAGTGATTTTAAGCACCAAGCTGAGAGCAGTTTCTGAGCATCCCCAAATGTGTTTCAAAAACAATGAACAAACAAATAAAAATTAGTTGTATATGTTCCAAGTCCCTAAAGATGCCAGGAGGGTTTTTATTTTCAATGGAGATTGCTTTGAATCTGTATAATGCTTTAGATGGAATGATCATTGTGATGGTAATTCTTCCAGTCCATGAACAGAGCATGTTTCCATTCCTTTTATCTCTGTTTATCTGCCTTCAACCCCCGCTCCATTTTTTTTGAGGGGTAGAGAGTTGACCCTTGTCAGTGCTCAGAGGCTGTTCTTGGTTCTTTGCTCAGGAGGGACCCCTAGCTGTGTTCAGAGGACTGTGTGTGGTGTCGGTAATCAATCAGGGTCAGCCACAGCGCTGCAAGAGCCTTAAATCCTCACTTTCTTTCTGATTCCGTCCATTTCTTTAACTTCTATTTATGTTTTCTTTTGTGTGTGTGTGTGTGTGTGTGTGTGTGCGCGCGTGCCTAAGTTTTTCATCTCCTTACTAAGTTAATTCCCAGGTACTTTACTGGGGAAAACAATTGTAAATGAGATTTTTAAAAATCCTTTCCCTTCTGCTTCATTGTTTGCATATAAAAATGCAAGTTTTTGACACATAAGATAGTAGAGATAAGTAACAGGATTACTCCACAGCTTAGAAGCCAGCCTCACATGCTGGGGGAAAAGGCAGCTCAGATAGAGAAGGAACCACTAAGTAAACGATGCTAGGAGGGCCCGTTTGAGATGGGAGATGCAGGCTGAAAGTAGACTATAGAGCGAACATAATGGCCACATAATACCTCTACTGCAAACCAAAAGGAGAGAGAGAGCAAAAAGGAATGCCCTGCCACAGAGAGGTGGGGTGGAGGGGACAGGGTGGGGATGGTGGGAGGGATGCTGGGACTATTGGTGGTGGAAAATGGGCACTGGTGGAGGGATGGTTATTCGATCATTGAATGACCGAAATGCAAGCACGAAGGTTGTAAGTCTGTAACTGTACCTCACAGTGGTTCACTAATAAAACTTTTTTTTTAATGCAAGATTTTTGCATATTCATTTTGTAGCCTGCCACTTTACTGAATAGGTTTATTGTTACTAAAAGTTTTGGGGCAGACTCCTATGTCACTGTCACCCGTTGCTCATCCCGTTGCTCATCGATTCATTCGAGCGGGCACCAGTAACATCTCTTATTGAGAGACTTATTGTTACTGTTTTTGGCATATCCAATACGCACGGGTAGCTTGCCAGGCTCTGCCTTGCGGGCTCCATACTCTCGGTAGCTTGCCGGGCTCTCCAAGAGGGGCGGAGGAATCGAACACGGGTTGGCCGCATGAAAGGCAAAATGCCCAACCGCTGTGCTATCGCTCCAGCCCCCAGACTCCTATGGGTTTTCTAAATTTTCTATGTATAATATACCATCTGCAAATAGTTATCATTTAACTTTCCCCCCCAATTTTGATTTCTTTAATTTCTCATTCTTGTCTAATTACCTAATAAAGGACTTCTAATATTATACTGAAAAATAGTGCTCAGAGTCACTCCTGGTGGTACTTAAAAGTACTATCTGTTTCTAGGAAGTAAGCCTGGGCTTGCTGAATATAAAAACTGAACTTAGTCTGATGTGATGCTCATTCATTTGATGCCTATATATCAATGAGTATTAAGTATTCTTGATGTGTAGATCTCTTGATCATTATATAATATCCATTCCTGTCACCTTTTAAAAGTGAAGCCTGATATATGTCAAATATCTGATATAAATGGGATTAAAAGCAATTTCTCAGAAGAGAGTGATGCAGAAAGTCTCTTGCCCGCATGCCTGGCTGTCTTCCCCAGGTCCCCTTGGAGGGGATGGGCTCCAGCTTCCCTCCCCACCCCGAGCAGAACTCCCAGCGGCTGAAGACCACGGAACCTAGCTACAGCCATGCTGGAGGCCCCTCTCCACACGTTCGGACAGGCCTCATGCATGAAGGTACCGGCAGAGAAACCCAGGTGTGTGTAATCCCATCAACGGCCAACATCCAGAGAGAGACTTAAAAGCAAGCTCTCAGAAGCGCTATCTTTAGCCTTATTCTCCCTTTGGGAGAAACTGGCAAGCTTTTGAGAGTTTCCTGCCCACATGGGACAGCCTTGCAAGCTTCCCATGGTGTATTCATATGCAAAATCCAGTAACAAGCTGGATCTCATTCCCCTGACCCTGAAGAGCCCCCAGTGCAACATCGTTAGGAGGGCCGAGTCGAGATGGACTTCTAAGATCTCAGGGAAAGGACGAAATGAGATGTTACTGAGTACGCTCGAGAAATCGGTGATTAACGGGATTTCATGATTCGTAATCTGATATAAATATGGTCATCCTAGCTTTTTCAGGCTAGTATAAGACTTTAAGATTATTTCCCAGTGTTTTACTTTGAAATTGTTCATTGTGACATTCAAGTGGTTTCTCATAAGGAACAGAACTTTGGTGTTGGTTTTCTTATCCACCTTACTACTATTTGCCTTTGACTTCTAAGGTCAGGCAATTGATGTTAAGCAAAATTATTACAATAAGGAAATATGCTGTCATATGTTTATATGAATTCTAGTATTTGTATTTTTGACTTTCCATTGTTTTCTTCCCTATATACTTTGGGCTGGAGAGATAGCACAGCGGGTAGGGCATTTGCCTTGCACATGGCCGACCCAGGTTCTATTCCTTTGCCCCTCTCGGAGAGCCCAGCAATCTACCGAGAGTATCCCACCCTGATGGCAGAGCCTGACAAGGTACCTATGGTGTAATTCTATATGCCAAAAACAGTAACAAGTCTCACAACGGACACATTACTGGTGCCTGCTGGAGCAAATCGATGAACAATGGAATGACAGTGCTACAATGCTATACTTTGATATTTGCTTTTATTTAGTAATCAGGTTCTAGTTGGCTTTTTCTTACTTGTTTGTCTGAATATGTTTGTCTTGAGATTACCATGCAATTTACTTCCGAAGTTTAGAGTTCATATCCTCTCTTAAAGTCAAAGAAAATGAGCCTCATAAATTCTTTACACAAGGCGCTTTATTACTCCCATCCTTTCCCACGTTTTATGTTTTTAGTATCTTACTAGTTCCAAGTAGGGTACCTTTGTGTTTTGTAGAAGACCATTTAGTACCTCTTGCAGAGTTTACTTTTGTGGTCATGATCTTCTTTAGCAGTTGTTTATCTGTGAAGTTTTGTTACTTCTTTAAATCTGAGTGATATCATAGCTGGCTATAGTCATCTTATTCGGATGTCTGTTTCTTTTTTTTTAATTGAATCACCGTGATATACAGTTACAAATCTTTCATGTTTGAGTTTCAGTCATACAATGATCAAACACCCAACCCTTCATCAGTGTACATTTTCCACCACCAAAATCCCCAATGACCTCCCTACCCCCCATTTGAGCCCTTCCCCTGCCTGTGTGGCAGACAATTTCCACAATACTCTCTCTATATACTTTGATTACATTCAATATTTTGACACTAATCTCACCATTATTATTTGGAATTTTCCCACCACCACTCAAACCTACTGAAAAGGCAATGTTAGATAATTCATTTTGTAATGGTTATTACGAATAGCATAAGATGTCATGCGATGCATTCTTGGAATTCAAAATTTTTAGATAATTAGGGTTTGGAGAAATCTCTGCAGTGAGCTGCTTGGTTCTGAGATTCTTTTGTGTGTGTGGATGTCAGTTTTATTCAGTATGTTGCCTACAACATACCAGTTCCCTCTGGCCTGTAAGACTTCATTTGATATAGATCTGCTATGGGTATTTTTGTTTTGTTTTGTTTTTAATTAAAGAACTGTGATTTATAAAGTTGTTGATAGTTGCATTTTAGGCATATAATATTTCCATACCAATCACACCACCAGTTCTCAACTTTCCTCCACCAGTGTTCCTGTATTCCCTCCCTACCCCAATCGCTACCCCATTCCCTCCTGTCAACTTGACAAGCACATTACAAAGTTTCAGTGGTTGCAGCTTAGGTCGCATGTTTTCAGTTTTGCTGAGTCTATGTTTTGCATATATGACTAGATCATTCACCTATATCACCAGTACAAATAAAGTCCTGTTGCTGGTTCACACATTACTTTGTGTTTTCTTCTTCCGGCCTTGGTTTCTGTCCTTCTCTGTCCTTCTCCTCTCTAAACATTGGGGTCAAGGGTGATCTGCGCATTCCCCTTTTATTACAGTACATTTCCTCATCCAGTATCTGTTATATATAGAGTATACTAGGTTTTTTCCATCATAGAAGTGACCGGTAGAGGAAAAAAAGAAATTCTTGCATATTTTGAGATATAGTCAACATTTATGGTGAAAGAATTCATGCAGCAATGAGAATTTTTTATGTAATTCTCTAGAAGTGACTCTGAAAAAAGATTTTTCCAGGGCCAGAGTAATAGTATAGCAGGTACGGCATTTGTCTTGCATGCAGCTGATTTGAGCTCAAACCCCAGCAGCCCATAGGGTCCTTCAAGCAACACCAGGGGTGATTCCTGTGCACAGAGCCAGGAGTAATCCCTGAGGATCACTAGGTGTGACACAGAAACCAAACGAAATAAATAAATGAAATAAAAAAGATTTATTCTTTTTTAAAAAATTTTTTTGCTTCTTTTGGGTCATACCGGCGATGTACAGGGGTAACTCCTGGCTTTGCACTCAGGAATTACTCCCAGCAGTGCTCGGGGGACCATATGGGGTGCTGGGAATCGAATCCAGGTTCGGCCACGTGCAGGGCAAATGCCCTACCTGCTGTACTATCACTCCAAGCCCAATATTTTTTCTTTTTGTATATCTTTTTTACTGTGAAAAAATTTTGATTACCAAATTCAAAATTAAAATGTTATATTTGATAATAAGTAGAAATATAATAAATATAAATGCATGATAATAAATATAAATAAATATGAATTCATATTTAATATAAATACAAACATAAATAAACATATTTTTATAATAAAGATATATTTGATGATAAATAATAAAATTATTATAAAATATAACGATATATTATATTATATTATAATACCATAATATAATAATAAAATATAAGAAATATAAAACTATTATAAAATAATAAATTTACTTATAAGCAATTTAATAAACATTCCCCAAAGATAAAGTTATATTAATGTGATGCTTTGTAAACAGTAAGCTTAAAGTGGTATAGAGCAGAAATTAACGATATGGAAACCCGAAAAACAATACGAAAGATCAATGAGACAAAGAGCTGGTTCTTCGAGAAAATAAATAAGATTGATAAACCGCTAGCTAGACTCATAAAGAAAGAAAGAGAGAAACGCTAATAAACCAAATCAGAAATGAAAAGGGGGACATCACAACAGAAACCAAGGAGATTCAAAAGATCATCAGAGACTACTTTGAAAATCTGTATGCCACGAAACAAGAGAACCTAAAAGAAATGGACAAATTCCTTGATTCCTACAATCTCCCAAGACTGAACAAAGAAGACATGAAATACCTGAATAGGCCCATAAATATCAAGGAAATCGAAACTGTAATCAAAAGTCTCCCCCAAAACAAAAGCCCAGGTCCAGACGGATTCACTGGCGAATTCTTCCAAACATTCAAAGAAGACTTGTTGCCAGTTCTCCTCAAGCTTTTCCAGGAAATTGAAAAGACAGGAACCCTTCTGAACAGTTTCTACGAGGCACATATCTCCCTAATATCAAAAGCAAACAAAGACACCACTAACAAAGAAAACTATAGACCAATATCCTTGATGAACACCGATGTGAAGATCCTCAACAAAATACTAGCAAATAGAATCCAACAACTCATCAAAAAGATCATACACCATGATCAAGTGGGATTCATCCCGGGGATGCAAGCATGGTTTAACATTCGGAAATCAATCAACATAATCCATCATATCAACGAAAGTAAAGATAAAAACCATATGATCATATCAATAGATGCAGAGAAAGCATTTGACAAGATCCAACACCCATTCGTGATAAAAACTCTCACCAAAATGGGTTTTGGAGGAACTTTCCTCAAGATAATCAAAGCCATCTACCACGAACCTATGGCAAGCATTATCATCAATGGAGAAAAACTAAGGGCCTTTCCTCTAAGATCTGGGACTAGGCAAGGATGCCCACTCTCACCACTTCTCTTTAATATAGTACTGGAAGTATTAGCAATAGCCATCAGGCAAGAAAAAGATATTAAGGGGATTCAGATCGGAAAGGAAGAAATCAAGCTCTCACTATTCGCAGACGATATGATACTATACCTAGAGAAGCCTAAAAGCTCTAGTAAGAAACTCTTAGAAACAATTGGCCTGTATAGTAAAGTTGCAGGCTATAAAATCAGTACCCAAAAATCCATGGCCTTCCTATATGCAAACAATGAGACAGTGGAAAGGGACATGAAAAAAGCAATCCCATTCACAATTGTGCCCCAGAAAATCAAATACCTTGGAATCAGCTTAACTAAAGAAGTAAAGGACCTCTACAAAGAAAACTATAAAACGCTACTCCATGAAATAAAAGAGGACATGAGGAAATGGAAACATATCCCCTGCTCATGGATAGGGAGAATAAACATTGTCAAAATGGCAATACTCCCCAAAGCATTATACAGATTTAACGCAATCCCTATAAGGATACCCATGTCATTCTTCAAAGAAACGGATCAAGCAATCCTGAAATTTATATGGAACAATAAATGCCCACGGATAGCTAAAACAATTCTTGGGGAAAAGATTATGGGAGGCATCACGCTCCCCAACCTTAAACTCTACTACAAAGCGGTAACAATTAAAACAGCATGGTACTGGAACAAAGGCAGAGCTGAAGACCAATGGAACAGGGTGGAATATCCCTACACACAACCTCAAATGTACGATCATCTAATCTTTGATAAGGGAGCAAGAGATGTGAAGTGGAGCAAGGAAAGCCTCTTTAATAAATGGTGCTGGCACAACTGGACAACCACATGTAAAAGAATGGGCTTAGACCTCGACCTGACACCATGCACAAAAGTCAGATCAAAATGGATTAAAGACCTCAACATCAGACCACAAACCATAAGGTACATTGAAGACAAGGTCGGCAAAACCCTCCACGATATTGAAGATAAAGGTATCTTCAAAGATGACACGGAATTAAGCAATCTAGTAAAAACAGAGATCAACAAATGGGACTACATTAAACTAAAAAGCTTCTGCACCGCAAAAAATACAGCGACCAGAATACAAAGACTATCTACAGAATGGGAAAGGATATTTACACAATACCCATCAGATAAGGGGTTGATATCAATGGTATATAAAGCACTGGTTGAACTCTACAAGAAGAAAACATCCAACCCCATCAAAAAATGGGGCAAGAAATGAATAGAAACTTTCCCAAGGAAGAGATACGAATGGCAAAAAGGCACATGAAAAAGTGGTCTACATCACTAATCATCAGAGAGATGCAGATCAAAACAACCATGAGATACCACCTCACACCACAGAGACTAGCACACATCCAAAAGAACAAAAGCAACCGCTGTTGGAGAGGATGTGGCGAGAAAGGGACCCTTCTGCACTGCTGGTGGGAATGCCGACTAGTTCAGCCCTTTTGGAAAACAATATGGACGACTCTCAAAAAACTAGAGGTTGAGCTCCCATTTGACCCAGCAATATCACTGCTGGGAATATATCCCAGAGAAGCAAAAAAGTATAGTCGAAATGGCATCTGCACTTATATGTTCATCGCAGCACTGTTTACAATAGCCAGAATCTGGAAAAAACCTGAGTGCCCTAGAACAGATGACTGGTTGTCTTCAACCAGTACCTCTATACAACTTTGGTACATCTATACAATGAATACTATGCAGCTGTTAGAAAAAATGAGGTCATGAATTTTGCATATAAGTGGATCGGCATAGAAAGTATCATGCTAAGTGAAATGAGTCAGAAAGAGAGAGACAGACATAGAAAGATTGCACTCATCTGTGGAATATAGAATAATAGACTAGAAGACTAACACCCAAGAATAGTAGAAACAAGTACCAGGAGGTTGACTCCATGGCTTGGAGGCTGGTCTCTCATTCTGGGTAACTCAGAGAAGGGAACACCAAGTTAAATATGGTCGGAGGTCATGCGGGGGAAGGGTGATGTATGCCGAATGTAGACTAGAGACTGAACACAATGGCCACTCAACACCTTTATTGCAAACCACAACACCTAGTCAGACAGAGAGAACAAAAGGGAATACCCTGCCATAGTGGCAGTGTGGGGTGGGGGGGAGACGGGACTGGGGAGTGTGGGAGAGATGCTGCGTTTACTGGTGGTAGAGAATGGGCACTGGTGAAGGGATGGGTTCTCGAACTTTGTATGGAGGAAACATGAACCCAATAATGTATAAATCTGTAACTGTACCCTCACGGTGATTCACTAATTAAAAATCAATAATTTTTAAAAATATGATAATAAATATAAACAAATATGAATTAATATTAAATATAAATACAAACATAAATAAACACATTTTTATAATAAATATATATTTGATGATAAATAATAAAATTATTGTAAAATATAATGTTTATATTATATTATAATATTATAATAATAAATATAAGAAATATAAAACTATTATAAAATAATAAATTTACTTATAAGCAATTTAATAAACATTCCCCAAAGATAAAGTTATATTAATGTGATTCTTTGCAAACAGTAAGCTTAAAGTTGTATAGACTAAACAGTTTAGGGAAAGGAGAAAGGAAGAAAATGATAAGGCAGAGAAGAAAGAAGGAGGAAAAAAGGCACGGTAGAGCAAAAGACAGTAGAGAAATACTTAGGAAGCTTTTAAGATAAATAATTTCGTGTGTTCTACTCTCACGAGAGTTTGAACTCTTCATAGAAGATTCTGTTTATTACCTGCTCAATATCTATTCCCTCCTTCACACACGTGCTTGTCAGAATGACCCCATTTCATTCAAAGCGCCATCATTCTTCGTTTGGTTATGGACTGGAGAGAGATCGACTCCGTTCCCATCCCCAGAGGGTATGCTCTAACTGTTCTGGAGAATTCTGCCTATTGGCGTGCTTGTTTATAGTTCACAAGTTGCAGTTCTGAACTATCAGGAGAAATGTTCAGGAAGCTAATAGGAAAATATTTCTCACTCATAAATAAGATACAACAATTATCTTTTGCAATTGGGTAATAGTCTATCTAGTTGTGATTCCCAGAGCCCTCTTAACTTCTTTCCTATCATAAGATAAAAAAAAAATCTGTTGTAAAAGTGATACCTAGAGAGGGAGCAAAACTGAAAATTACAAAGAAGTCCTCCATGATGACCTTCAGTCACTAGATCTCCAAACCCTGAGGTTGCCACTGACTAGCCAGGTATCTTCAAATTGATGTTTAGGTCTCAGTTTCCTCAATTATAAAACGCGGATGATGGATTTTTTCACTTGATCCTTCTGGACTCCCTCAGCTCTGTACACATTCCATGCTTTTGCAATCCATAAACCATTTCACTGAACGGAATAAAAGATATGTAACTCAGAGAATGAAATCCTCTGGGTGGTCTAATGATTTTTAAAGTATAATTTCTAGGAACACAAGTTTGAAAAGTTTCCTGGGTTCAAGCTATTAAAAGATTTCCAGGCATTCTAAATTTCAAAAGCTGATGATTGCCTATAAAATGCCCAGAAGTGATACAACGTGAGAAATAATTGGCAAGCAGCTCAAGTACCTCTTGGCTGGAGCTCCCAATATTCCTGTTACTGCACTGATCACAAAAAAAAAGAAATGGTGCCTGTGTCAGGCAACCTTACCTTTCACCCATTTTTCTATGACATTATGTCTTCATATTGAAGAATTTTGCAATGTGTTGATTTTCACAAGACTGTTAATTTATAATTTCAAAATTTCATTTTAAATCTGATGAAATAGGATTGTCATTTGCACCAGAACATCACAAGGACTTTTATACTTCTTTTGCTTTCTGTGATATTTCTGCTACTACCTAATTGCTCACTTACATCTTTTAATGCTCTTTTTACCATGGCCTGTATTTTGTTTATGATGTTTCAGAACTATTTGACCTTTCAACAATTTACTTTTAATTTTATGGCAGTATATTGTAGGGATTTATTGTATTACATGGTGTGATATTAAGCTAAACCTCCAAGATTTTATACCATTTTAAAAAATTGTAACTATGATTTATAAAGTTGTTTCCAATACAGTTTCAGGCATTCAGTGTTTCAACATTAATCCCACCACCAGTGTGAACTTTCCTCCACCACTATCTCTAGTTTCCCACCCACCACCCATGCCTGACCCCTTAACAAGCACAAACAAATTTACTTCATATTGTTTATTACAACAAAAAGAAAGATAGAATGATAAAATCTGTTATTGTCAAACAATAGATCAATAAAATCAATTTGTGACAATTCTTGTATCTCACAATAGTGTTACTCAAGTCATTGTCTGAGGATTTCCTGAACTGGTTGGTGCTAGTTGAGCCTTCTGTATTTTGACTGACCTGAGTTCAGTTCTTGACATTGTAGTTGGTTCCTGAGCACTTCCAGGAGTGATCCCTGAGCACAGAGCCAGTAGTAAGCTGTGGGCACGGCCAAGTGTTGCCCCAAACAAAAATAAAATAGGTGAATAATTACTGCATGAAAGTAAAGGAAAAAAATAAATGTTTATGATGAGTTAATAAATGAAAAAGTACACAATACTTTATCATTGCTATGTCACTGTATTCCCTATGAAATTATGTTCTGAAAAAGTATATGGTTCTTTTAAGAAAATATCGAGGGTAATAAGTTATGCATGTGAATTTTTTAGTGACTATTATAGAATTAAACTTTTTAGAGTATTAGTCTAAACATAGCTGCTCTGCAGTTCTCTTTAAAATTACTTTCTCTGTACCTGTAGGGTTTGTCTGTTCTATTTCTATCACCACTCCATTCATCTTTGTCTCCAGGAGAGAGAAGGAAGAGGGTGAAAGAAAGAAATATGTTGAGTCAAGGAACAAGATAAGAGACCAAGAAACCTGACATACACACACGCACACCACACACACACACACCACACCACACGCACACCACACCACACGCACACACACAGAACACAACACACACACACCACCTACCACACACACACAACACAACACATATCACATATCCAAATAGAACTGTCCAATTTATGGAATCAGTCTCATCTGAGGCCTGAGTTCAGTTTTTACTGTTGCATCTGAGGGAGATGCCCCAGAGGATTCCAGTACATTCTTCGTTAGGGTAGTTTGAGTAGGTTTTTTGCTACTTTAAGAGAGAACTATTAACACTTTATGAAAAATGTGTCTGCTAATGAGTACAGTGATGGATTTTGAGCTCATTAAACTTTAAAGAAAATCTAAGAGGAATTTTTATTTTCACTCTGAACATATCCTGAAAAATCTATCACTGTCTTTTGAACAAGAATTTGTTCTTCATTTACTTAATAAAGGTCGATTTAAAGCAGCCACTTCTATGGTGGATAATGTGGGTGTTGTAATTTGCCACATTCTGGGATTTTAAAATGTAGAAAATTTTCTTGGAAATAATTAGATTTCAGATCAGTTGATGAAGTCCATAGTGACTCAGATTATCAGCAAACCTAAAAACATTGAGCTTATCTCTTGATTTCTTCTTGCATTTTATTTAATTATTTTTGGATTGGAGATCATATCCCATAGTGCTCAGGGGCTACTTTTGGCTCTGTGTTCAGGAGGCAGTGTGGGAGATCAAACCAGGGTCAAATGTGTAGAAAACAAGAATATTATGCCTGTTCTATCTCTCCAGCCCCACCACTTAGTTTTAACGGTTTCTTTATAGTCCAGAGGTTCCCAAATCAATTTGGCCTGCTACCACATTTCAAAAAACAATTACTGAATACTCCTCTGGAAAGCTACCTTGATTAAGTGAAAAACGGAAGCAGTGTCTCCCAAATTGTGATTGAAACTGTCACTAACCACCCCCATTATTCCAGTGTCCCCAAAGGAGAGTATAGTCCACTTTGGGAAAGACATAAATAGACTATTAAGTGATTGATTAGTGAATCAATTAATTGTTTAATGAATCAATTGAATCTTAATTGATTCTAGTACACCTTGAATTTTTTTGAGTAAAATAGAAGCACTATATATCTGACTTTTTTCTAGTTTTGATTAATGTCCTCATCCTTTTATTTTTTTAAAATATTCTTTTTGGGTTACAATAACGACACTTAATTTTTAAAAAATTCATCCACTGTGAGATACATAGTTACAGAGTTGTTTATGACTAGGTTTCCATCATACAATTTTCCAACACCTATCCCTTCACCAGTGTGTGTTTCCCACCACCAGTGTCCCCAGTTTTTTTTTTAATTGAATCACCTTGAGACAGAGCATTACAAAATTGTTCATGATTGTGTTTCAGTCATACAATGTCCCACACCTTTCCTTCCACCAGTGTAATTTCCCATCACCAGTGCCCCCAGTTTTTTTCCACCCCTTCAAGCCACCCCCACTCAGCCTCCCTCTATGGCAGGCACCTCTCTTCTCTCTTTCTCTTTCTCTCTTGCATTTTAGGCATTATGGTTTGAGATACAGATGCAGAAAGTATATCCTATATCATGTATATCCCTTTACCTGCTTTCAACACTTAGTTCTTGTTCAGAGTGATCATTTCCAAAGAGTATTGATATAGTGGGTCCTCCCCTATCTTAACTACTCTCTATCTCCCACACTATTGATGGCCCATTTCTCCTGGCATTGGGTATTAGTGTCATTTTGGTTTTTTCTTTATATCCCACAAATAAATGCAGTCATTCTATATCTGTCCTTCTCCTTCTGACTCATTTCACTCATTATGATCCAAGTTTATTCATTTAGTAGGCAAATTTCATTACCTCATTTTCCCTAACAGTTCTTTAGTATTCCATTGTGTAGATGTACCACAGTTTCTTTATCCATACATCTGTTCTCGGGCATTCAGGTTGTTTCCAACTTCTGTCCCAGTTTTTAAAACTCAACGTTACCCTCCTTCCAACGCCTCCCTTCAGTCTTCCCTGATGGCAGGCCCTTTCTCCCCTTGCCCCGCCTCCTCTTTTGGGCATTATGGTAGATAGCCCAGGTACTGAAAGATTATAATGTATATATCCTTTTATCTACTTTCAGCATTCAATTCTTGACAGTAGGATTACTTCTAAAATAAAACTAGGAATAAATTTTCCAAATGATCCGCAATTTCACTTCTTGGCATCTATTCCAAGGGTCCCAAAAATCTATATTCTGAAAAAAACATTTGCATTCCTGTGTTCATTGCAGCGCTATTCACAGTAGCCAAAATCTGGAAACTAGCCAAGAACACTGACTGGATAAAGAAACTGTGGTACAGATGGAATAGAAAAGGATAAGAATGGAATAAGAAAATATGAAATAATACAGTTTGCTGCAATGAGTGGATGGTCCTGGAGAGTATTTTTTATGTTTGTAAATTGTATTACAAAATCAACATTTGCTCATTCTGAAAGAATAAGTAGATTATAAGACAAAGTTACATATATAACACCAATAATATTATTATTTAAAAATTTTTATTAGAGTCATGAATTACAAAGTTATTGAGAGTTGCATTTTAAGCAGATAACAGTTCAACACCAATCCCTCCAGCAGTGTCAACTTTTCTCCACCACTCTTTCCAGATTCCCTCCTCATCACAAGCTCCACTCCACCTCCACCTGTCAGCTTGAGACTGAAATATTACAAAGTTCCAGTGGTTGCTGCTTAGATTTCATGTTTCCAGTTCTGTTTTGGGTATATGGCTATACTCTCACTCATTGGTATAATTGAAGCCTTGATTCCTGTTAACCCATCACTTATTGTTTTCTTCTCCCCCCCACCCCGATTTCTTTTCTTCTCTGTCTCCTCTTTAAACACTGGGGTCAAGGATGATCTAAGCATCATACTATAATACAGTATTTACTATAATACAGTATATAATACAATACATTAAATACAAATATAATACTGTATTTACTATAATACAGTCTGTATTTCACAGATAAGTGAGATCATCCTGTGTTTGTTTGCTTTCTTCTGGTTTACTTCATTCAACATGATATCTTGCAGTTTCAGTCAGGTTGCAGCAAATTGCATGATTTCATCATTCCTTGCAGCTGCATAGTATTCAATTATATATATAAAATATTACGAATATGTGATATACACCCACACACATATATATAATCCATTCATCTGTTGTTGGACATCTAGGTTGATTTCATATCTTAGCTATTGAACTGAGTGCAGCAATGAATAATAGTGTGCATATGTCCTTTTTTTTAAATAAGAATTTTATTTTATTGAATCACCATGTGGAAAATTACAATGCTTTCAGGCTTAAGTCTTAGTCATACAATGCTGAAACAACCATCCCTTCACCAGTGCCCATATCCCACCACCGAAAAAAAAACAGTACACCTCCCATCCCGCCCACCCCCGCACCCCCCCACCCCACCTTGTAACTGATAAATTTCACTTTACTTTCTATTTACTTTGGTTACATTCAATATTTCAACACAAACCTCACCATTACCGTTAGGAACACCCCACTAGAGTCAGACCTGTTGTGAAGAGAAATGAGGTCGCGCGGCCATGGTAGTGGCCGCATGGTTTTGGATTTCTGTACTTTAACAACCAAGTCCAGGGAGATTTCTTCCGGATATTGGATCATTGCTAGCTTGTAAACCCCATCTGTGGTCGTCATAATATGGCGTCCCCATGCCCTTCATCCCCGGAAAGGGACAGGTGTGCGAGAGAAATACCTTTCCCCTCCTGGGCGGGCATGGGGTCGCGGCTTAGTTCTCAGGCTGGAAACAATATGCAAGTAGCTGCCCATGTTGCAAGTGGTTCAGCTGGGTCTGGATTCACGCTCGTGCAGCTGCGGAGGGGCCGCACAGGCGTGCGGCCCCCGGGGTCACATCTTGGCAGTGGCAGGAGGGGCCGGTGCCTCCCCCATATGTCCTTTCGAGTGAGTGTTTTTATGTCCTGGTGATAGATGTCCAAAATCGGAACTGCTGGGTCACATGGCAGTTCAATTCTAAGTTTACTGAGAAGTCTTCCTACTGTTTTTCACATGGGTTGTACCAGACACCATTCCTACCACCAGAGGATAAAACTTCCTTTTTCAATACATAACTGCAATGTTTCTACTATTTTTGATATGTTTCTCTGGTGATAATTATACTGAGCATTCTTTTATGTGCCTACTGGCCATCCTCCTGTCTTCCTCTGATAAGTGTTTATTCATTTCCTCTCCTCAATTTTTGTAGGGTTTTTGAATTTCTTTTTGTTGATATTTGTATTTTATATATCATGAATATCAAATCTTTTTTTAAATTAATTTATTTTTTAATTAGTGAGTCACAGTGAGAGTACAGTTATGGATATCAAATCTTTATTTGATGTATTGACTGCAAATATCTTTTCCCCATTAAGTTTGCTATCTTTTAGTTTCAGCCATTTAATTTTTTTGACACTAGAAGCTCTATAACTTTATGTAGTCCCATTTGTTTATTTTTGATTTTTTAAATTATTTTGATTATTTCTGGTACCAGTGCTATCAGGTCATTGAAAGAACCTTTGAAGTCAAAATCTTGAAGTGTTCTGCCTATATTTTCCTCAGTGTTCTTTATAGTTTCTGGTCAGATCTTAAGATCTTTGATACACTTTGAATTTGCTTTTGTGTGCGGTGTAAGATTCAGCTTTATTTTCTTACATGTAGTTTTCCAATTTTCCCAGAACTGTTTGTTGAAGGAGTTGTATTTACTCCATTTCATGTTCTCAACTCTTTTATCAAAAATTAAATGCCCATATATATGGGGTTTGTCATAAGGTATTCAATTCTGAACCATTGATTGATCGGGTAGTGTATCTTTATTGGTTCTATAGAGTATCATGCTGAGTGAAGTCAGTAATAAGGAGAGGGACAGACACAGAACAATCTCACATATCTGCAATATAAAGAAATATAGTGAGAAAATAACAAAGGCCTAAAGGAAACAAAAGCTGAGAACTGATCTTTAGTAGTATTGATGGGGGGTGGGGAGGAGGTTGGGAGGGAATAAGCCAAGAGCCATGGAAGAGGTAGTGAATGGGTGTGAGGGATACTGAGATAGTTGTAAAGGGAAGCTGATACTCTGTTGGTGTGGTGCTAGAATGTTTTATGCATGAAATCTTGTCATTATCAGTATTGTAAATCATGGTGCCTAAAATAAAATTTTTAAAAGTTCTGTGGACCAGAGAGTCAACACAGTGAGTAAAACTCTGGTCTTGTGCATAGCCAACCAAGTTTTATCCCTGCCACCACATATGGTCCCCTGAGCACTACCAAGAAAGTTCCCTGAGCACAGAGTCAGTAATAAGCCCTGAGCGCAGCTGGATGTGGTCCAAGAGCAATAACTATATGTTCATTGCAGCACTGTTCACAATAGCCAAAATCTGGAAAGAACCAAAATGCCCTAGAACAGATAACTGGTTAAAGAAACTTTGATTCATCTACACAATGGAATACTATGTAGCTGTTAGGAGAGATGAAATCATGAAATTTGCTTCTAAATGAATAGACATGGAGAGTATCATGCTAAGTGAAATGAGTCAGAAAGAGAGGGACAGACATAGAAGGACTGCACTCATTTGTGGGGTATAGAATAACATCACATGAGATTGACACCCAAGGACAGTAGATACAAGGGCCAGGAGGGTTGCCCCATAGCTGGAAGCCTGCTTCATGAGTGGAGAGGAGAAGGCAGATGGAATATAGAAGGGATCACTAAGAAAATGATGGCTAGAGGAATCAGTCAGGATAGGAGATTTGTGCCAAAAATAGATAATGAACCAAACATGATGACCTCTCAGTGTCTGTGTTGTAAGCCATAATGACCAAAAGTAGAGAGAGAGAATATGGGGAATACTGTCTGCCATGGAGGCAGGGGGAAGGTGGGAAAGGGGGGTTATACAGGGAATATTGGTGGTGGGGAATGTGCACTGGTGGAGGGATGGGTGTTTGATCATTGTGTGATTGTAACCCAAACATGAAAGCTTTTAATTCACAGTGATTCAATAAGTTTTTTTTTTAAACTCCTCTTCTGGAAAACTCAACCTGCAATATGCAGGGAAAGGGATTCTGGGATACTTAATTTCCTGCTTAACTAAGTTGACAAAAGAACAATTCAGTACTCATTATTTTATCTATAGCTAGTTCCATTCCACATTTAGGAACGGATCCTAATGAAGTAGAAAATATAACCAGAGATTATTATATATATATGTACAGCTTTGATAGTCAAAACAGGCAAAATTTAAAATAAATTATTTTTTAAAAAGTGGAATGGTGTAATGGATTCAGGTTTTTGTACATCATTTAAAAAGTAATTTCAAATCATGTTTAATGGCATGCTTATAGTCTCATGATGTAGAATTGTTTTTAGTAGACAACTTCATTAAAGTTGCAATTCAGGGAACATATTTATAGATTTTCTTTTACCCTTCGCTATTCATTCTTCACAAAGCAAGTAGAGTTATCTTTTTAAAATGTACATAAAATAATTTATCTCCCTTACTTGAAAATCAGCATAGCCTTCCATTGCATCAAGAATAAAATGCAAACCTTTTGTACTGTCTGCAAAGATTTTCATGGTCCTGCCTTCGTTGGCTGCTCTAACTGCATCACAGATGGTTCTTTACTTGGCTCATTCAATTCCAATCCTATTGAGCTTTGGCCAGTTTCTAACATTGGCTACTATCTCTCCCACTTTAAGGTCTTGGCAGTATTGCTTTCACTTAAAATACCTTTCTCCCAGATCCTGACGGCCCGCTTCTCATTTAGATCTTGGCTGAAATGTTGCCTCCTTATAGAGGTCTTTCTCTGAACACACCATCATCTGTGACTCCCCTTCCCAACCCATCTAGCACTCATTCTCCATCTCATTGCTCTGCTCATTTTTTTTCATTAATAAAAAAATGATTTTTAGTTTGCCGTCTCTCTCACTAGAAAATAGAGCCCCCTAGTGCAGGGATTTTAGCTCTTGTTTTATTGTTTTAATCCTGGTGACTGCAACAAAGCTAAAGCACTGTTTTCACTGAATGAATACATTAACAAATGAATACAAATGAATCAATTTTATGAATGTTCTAGCATGTCATTTTCCTTTTAGAGTAATAAAGAAGTATCTGGGAGGACTGTGTCACATGAAGGGCAATTTAGATTCAGGAAGGATTTTTACATAGTGGAAGCCAGTCTCAATATCTCATGATTATCCCAGCCTGTTCCTTTTCTAAGCTAGAGGTAAGAATATCTATCCTACAAAAAAAAATGTGAGTTAAATATTTGTAAAAGTGTAAGACCTTAAGGGCCGGAGCAATAGCACAGTGGGTAGGGCGTTTGCCTTGCACGCGGCCAACCCGGGTTCGATTCCCAGCATCCCATATGGTCCCCTGAGCACCACCAGGAGTAATTCCTGAGTGCAGAGGCAGGAGGAACCCCTGTGCATCGCCGGGTGTGACCCAAAAAGCAAAAAAAATAGTGCAAGACCTTGGAAAGCATTCTCCCATATTAATCTTGTTCATGTGGCAAGTAGTGAGAAATAATCACTTTTTTGCTGTCATTACTCTATGCAAAACTCCCAGGTAGCCTGATTTCAAAGTCCCCTTGAAGACTACAGTTGCATCCCTTTTACTAGAATGATCCAATATTTTGTCACACCTCTGATTTGCTTTATTAACACCACCCACCTGGCCCCAGTTCTACTCTCCTCATGCCTCTTAGTCCTCTTGCCTCATGTCTTACTCTATTATGACAGATAGGTGAATCGCTTTTATTGGTTAATCATAAACATCTCTGTGCTTCAGATCCTCCTATCTGAGAAAATCTCAATAGAGGAATCCAAATTGCCTCTCTTTCTACAATGGTGTCTTAGTTTTAAGCTGTATTTGGAAATTGCAAAATTTTATCTCCTTTTGTCTTAGATTGTCATTATATTTCAGTCTTTAGATATTCCTTGTTCATTGGGTACTTTTAATATAAATAAAAAGGTAAGATAAAGCTGAGTGAAATAAAATCCCGAAGAGAAGTATTTTTCTCTTTTAGATCTTAGAATAGTGTGGGAGATGAATCTCTGTGTTAGTTTCTGTTAGGCATTCTCTCCGCTACATTGGTCAAGCATCATTTAGGCAGCTGACACATAATTTAGTGAACTTGGCAGAACCAAAAACAAAGGGTCATTCCTAGTCCCTCCAACGAGTTAGATATCTAGGGAAGTGGTATCATTCTTGTTAAAATAGAAAAAAAATTTAGAAAATAGACATAAAAGGTTCAGAGGAATTATACCAGTGGGTAAGGTGCTGGCCTTGTATGTTTCTGATCCAGGTTTAATCCTGGGTACCCTGTATATTCCCCTAAGTCCCACCATGATGATTCCTGACCTCAGGGCCAGGAGTAATCCCTGAGCAATACCCAAACCAGGAAAACAAAATACAAAGAAAAGCATTAAAATGAATATTAAGTTTTATTCAGAAGGTAGAATAAAATAATTTTTTTAAATAAATCTTAGAAATTTTTTTATATGAATATCTTTAACCAAATAATTAGTAAAAAGATTTTAATACCTTACTCTAACTGATGGGTTTTATTATCTCCAGTAAGTATTAACTCTAGTGAAAGCAGATTAAGTAGGCAACTTCGGGGCATATATCCTAGCATCCTGGCCTATTTAGTGCTAACAACTCTGAATTCTGTCGTAAATGAAACTCTATGTTACAGGTTCCCTTTTTTTAGATGCTGAAACTGCAGCTATTTTGTTCAGTTTTATGGTTATATAAATTTTGGTATCAGCCTCAGCAATTTTTTATGCTTTCCATGTCCCCCTGAGGGAAAGTAGGCAATCATCAGAAAGTAGTCCAGGAAAACTTTGTGTTGCTTGTTCCTAAGTACTGCTTTAAAATAAATCAGCCAATTGGACAGATTAATTTCACTTTAAAATTGTTTATTCCTACTTCAGTTGGATGCATACATTCCTAGTGTATCCTTTGTTCCCAACTCACCTCTTTCTCTTATTCTCAATACAGATAATTTCAAACTTCCTTCACTATTACTGATTTTCTCCTTGCTCTCTGAGAAAATGGCATAAAAGACAGAAGTTATCTGGAATGTATTCTCTTCATTCTCACTATAATTGTCAAAATTACTTGAACCTAAATTCAGTTTTTCATCTTTCTGTGATCATAATCTCCTTCTTCTGTCTAGAGTTTAATCACTCTGGTAGGTATCTTATAAGAAGACTCCAAAGTGGCTGGAGGCATGGTACAGAGTGGGGCAGTTGCCATGCATACGGCAGATCTGAGCTCAAATCCCTGCACAATGTATGGTCCCCACACATCACTGGAGTTACTTCTGAGCACAATGCCAGGCATATTCCCTGAGTTTGCTGAGTATGGCTCAGCCCCACAAAATAACTCCTCAAAGGTCTCCATTTAGTGGAGACCCTAATTTCTTCCCTTCTCCTTGAATGGAAACTGGATATAGCAACTTGCTCCTAATAAACGGAACACAATAATAGTAATTACTTCTGAAGTTAGATTACTGTCTCTGGCCATATTACCCTGAATGTGACTGATCCTGTGTGAGTTAGGTTACAAAAAGTGTTGGACTTGAAAAACCCATCTCTTTCTCAATGATCCTGAAGGAATCCAGTTGCTGTGTTGTGAGCTATGATATGGAAAGGAACGTGTGCTAAATAAAAACTTCGGATTACAGAACAAGGTAATAGGATTCTCTATAAAACAACCTGGGAAAAACTGAATACAGACAATAATATTATGAGCAAGTTCTGAAGATATTTCTTGCTCCCTGAGTTGAGTCATCAGATAAAACTATAGCACAAGTAAACAGTCTGACTGTAATATTTCGAGAGATCTTGAGCCAGATGCCCTCAGTTAAACTGTGCCCTTATTCCTGACCCATAGGAACTATAAGATAATAAATGTGTGCTGTTTTATGTTGCTTATTTTGGGAGAATTATTATGTAGCAATAGATTGCTATAGAAAACACAATCTTCATTTATGTTCTAAATCCTTTTCACCTGCTTCTCTTGTTTTTTACATCTTCCAAATTTTCCTACCTACTCCTTCTTTATAACCATTAAAAGTGGGGGCAAAAACTACATAAAAGAAAAAATAAAATTTTTTTCAGCAAGAGTATTTTTTCATCTTTCTCCTTTAAAGCTAAAAATTTTGAATTATTTACATCTATCTAAGTTGCTATTGCTATATTTCTTATCTAGCTGGTTTCCTACCACCCATTCCATTACTGTGTTATATTCAGCCTCATCAGTTCCACAAAACATTCAACAATGTCTTCTTCAGTGAGTCTTCACTTGATTTTTTTTGCATTATTCAATATTCCTCGGGCTGGAGCCATAGCACAACGGGTAGGGTGTTTGCCTTGCAGCCAACCCGGGTTTGATTCCTCCGCCCCTCTCGGAGAGTCCGGCAAACTACCGAGAGTATCCCACCCGCACAGCAGTGCCTGGCAAGCTAACTGTGGTGTATTCAATATGCCAAAAACAGTAATAACAAGTCTCAAAATGGAGACTTACTGGTGCCCGCTTAAGCAAATCGATGAGCAATGGGATGACAGTGATACTGTGACAGTGATTCAATATTCTACATCATTCACAAATATTTCCCTCTTTCCTATAAATTAAATTACACTATATCCCCGGCTTTTCTCCTTTTTTTTTTTTAAAGGACATTGCATTTCTGTCTTTTTTGCTGGATCTTGTTTACGTTGTCCTTAAAGATTGCAATTTTCAGAATTTAGACCCAGATTGTATGCATTTCTCAATCTAAACACTGTTTTTAGTCAATCTCATTTCCATACAAATTCCCAGATTGATATTCTCAGTTCCTCCTTAAAATTTAGATGCATATTCAACAATTCCTTTCAGCAAAAATAGAACTACACATATAATTACCTTCCACTACCATCGATCTCTTCTTTTCCTTATCTCTTTAACATAGCAAATATCATTACCACCTGGCCATTTATCTCCAAGTTTGAAGAGAAGTCAACTTGATTCCTTACTATCATAGAATCAATTATTTACTTTCTCTTTCCTTAATAATTAACAGTTCTGTCCTTCTCGTAGATGCCACAACTGTGGCCCAGAACACCATCATCTCTTTCTTGGATATCTGTAATAGCCTTCTAGCAAGTTTTCAATACATTATTCTCCTTCAGTCTATAGCATAATTTCAGACCACTTTCAAAATGTCAACTGTTCGAGGCTGGAGTGATAGTATAGTGAGTAGGGATGGCCCAGGGTTTGATCCCCAGGACCCCATATGGTCTCCTGTGCTTTTTAGGAGTGATCCCTGAGGGCAGAGCTAAAAGTAAACACCACTGTGTGACCCCCAAAGCAACCAAACCAAAGCAAAATTGTAAATTTGTTTCTAATTTTTCAATATTTTCCTCTTACACTTAAATAAAGTTAAAATTTTATGTCAGAATATGTTGGTAGTAGCATGGTAGCATTGTCATCCCATTGTTCATCAATTTGCTCGAGTGGGCACCAGTAATGTCTCCATTGTGAGATTTGTTGTTACTGTTTTGGGTGTATCGAATACACCACGGGTAGCTTGCCAGGCTCTGCCGTGCATGTTGGTAGTATGAACATTTAATTTATCATCTTAATGGGGCACTTGGAAGAGTTGTTAATATAGTTGTGTACAATGCAATATTATGCAGCTATAAGAAAAGATAAAATCATACAGTTCACTTCAACATCGATGGAGCTGAAGAGTCTCATGTTCAGCAAAATATGTTAAAAGGAGAAAGACATGTATCAGGTGATCTTACTCATTTGTGGTATATAGAGAAACATGACAAGGGAAAAGTGTTGAATTATGATAAACTTTTTACCTTGGATTGCAAAACTCAGATTATCAAGCAGTGGTGGCAGGGGTGGGGTGGGGGAATAAAGAAGCAGATGAGAAGTGACATAGAGATAGTGGTGGAGGTTATTCAAGACTTACTCCTGGTTCTGTGCTCAGGGATAACTTCAGGTGGTTCTCAGGGGACCATATGTGGTGCCAGGGATCAAACTGGGATTGGCTACATGCAATGCACGCATTTTAACCCCTGTGCTATCTCTTCAACCCCAGGGATTTTTTTTTCTTTTTGGTATTAAGGTCTTAAGCTCTCACCCCCAGAGTCCAGGGACATTGCTCAAGAGGCTAGAGCACATGCTTGCATATATGAGCCCTGGGCTTGATATCTATTGCCACATGGGCTCCCAGAACCACCCTAAGTGCCTCGCCCTCAAAATCTCACATCCAAATATTGGACTTAGTCTGAAGTGGGCCCAAGAAATGCTTCTAATTTTTTTTTTTTTACAATGTGATTCTAGTTTGAAGCTGGGCTTGTATATAATATTTAAAAGCAGTGCTCTCCAGTCCAACATGCAATTATGGAAATAGTGTTTTCTTTGATGGGATAGCTGATAATTTCACATAATTATTAAGAGTTAGAAAAAAGGGGCTGGAGAGATAGCACAGCGTGTAAGGCGTTTACCTTGTGCGTGGCTGACCCAGGTTCGATTCCCAGAATCCCATATGGTCCCCTGAGCACCGCCAGGGGTAATTCCTGAGTGCAGAGCCAGGAGTGACCCCTATGCATCGCTGGGTGTAACCCAAAAAGAAAAAAAAAAAGAAAAAAAAAGAGTTAGGAAAAATAGTGCCACTGAAAAGTGAATGTTTACTTTAAATTTGCACAGCGGGTAGCGCGTTTGCCTTGCACATGGCTGACTTGGATTTGATTCCTCCATCCCTTAGGAGAGCCCGGCAAGCTACTGAGAGTATCCTGCCTGCACGGCAGAGCCTGGCAAGCTACCCGTGGCATATTAGATATACCAAAAACAGTAACAAGTCTCACAATGGAGATGTTACTGGTGCCCACTCGAGCAAATCGATGAGCAACCGGATGACAGTGACAGTGACAGTGATTATTTTACAGACTTACAACTTAAGGTCAAACAACAGTGTTTCATATAACACAAACTTTGTTACATTTAAAACAAACACATGCAAAATGTGGTTGTTGGTCATGTGGGGGAAAGATGATGCGGGCCAAATATAGACTAGAGACTGAACGCAATGGCCACTCAACACCTTTATTGCAAACCACAACACCTAACCAGAGAGAGAGAACAAAAGGGAATTCCCTGCCATAGTGGCAGGGTGGGGTGGGGGGAGACGGGACTGGGAGGGGGGGTGGGATGTTGGGTTTACTGGTGGTGGAGAATGGGCACTGGTGAAGGGATGGGTTATCAAACTCTGTAAGGGAGAAACATGAGCACAAAAATGTATAAATCTGTAACTGTACCCTCACGTTGACTCACTAATTAAAAATAAACTATAAAAAAAAATAAAATAAACTACAGATATTCCTTAAAAAAAAAAAAATAAAACAAACACATGCTATTCTCTCTATGATTTGCATTTCTCCTGCAGTTTCTCAGCACATTCTTTATACTTTTCACAAGTTGCTTTTTCCAGATTGTTGCACCCCCATTCAGCTTCATTGCAAATAGGCAGATAGCCTCTCCCTAAAATTCTCAAAGCAAGACTTAGGTGTTTCTTTATGAAAGACTTGGAATCTATGGAATGAAAACAGCCAGGGGCCAGAGAGATTGAGTAAGGGGTAAGGTATTTGCATCGCCTGTGGCTGACCCCTGTGTGACCTGATGTCTGGGTTATTTGACTCTGGTACTTCATAAGGTCCCCAACATCACAGGAGTCACTCCTGAGCATAGAGCCAAGAATGGCCCCTGAGCATTGTCAGGTGTGCACACCCCCAGTTCTCCCCCTCCCCCCCAAATATATAAACACTTCCTCCCTTACTTTTTCCAGAGAGTATTTTACTTTGCTAAAATGCAGTTCATCTGTCCCACATTTGAGCCTGACCTTCTGCATCTTGTCTATGTCTCCTCCAAATTCTACCTACCCAGACATCTCAACTGAGGACTGAGCCAGAAAAAAATTATTTTTCCTGTTTATTCTGGCATAAAATATGCCTCGGCTCTGTGTATATTATTATTTTTGGGTTTTTGCCTGGGAGTCCTTAAAATATTCTAATCTACAGGCTGGAGTATGGGGTTAAGGTGAATGCCTTGCATGTGATTCATTCCTGTTTGATCCAGCATATGGGTCCCCAAGCTTTTGTCAGGTGTGGTGGCTGACACCCCAGGGTAGGAGAGGCATAATAGCCTTCAGACCCTTGCATTGAACCACCAGCCCAGCTAGCTAGGGGTTTCCAGACTAATACAGGTGACTTTAGCTTTTATCTTTGCATAGTCAAAGGTCCATTAACATTTCTATCCCCACTCAAAAAGTTTCCTGCCTTTGGAGGCACTTGGTGAAATAGAAAGATGCTGCATAATTTCAAAATAGAATTAGTGTGCAAATAAAGCATCATTTTAATATAAAAGAGTTCTGCTAGTTTATTCAGCTAATAGATCAACCTTTAAGAAATTTATTGTATGGGTTGAGAGCTATTACTGTGGGTAGGGCTCTAAGAAATGCATGAGCCTGACGTTGGTTCTATCCTGTCATTACATATGCTCCCTCGGTCATCATATAAGTCTGTTGAGCACCACCACAGGTGATGCCTGAGCACAGAACCAGGGGTAATCCCTAAGTATAGCCGTATATAACCGAAAGTCCAAACTGCATAAAAAAAATTCCTATGTGTGATAGACTTAAAAATATACATTAGTAATCATTGTGTGTGCTTGTAATATGAGTATAAAGGATGACAGAAGGACAGTGATACAGTTCATGTGAGGCCTTGGTTTCAATCCCTGGCATCATACACATATCAACACACACACACACACACACACACACACACAAAACACTTGATCTCATGTGATGTGCATCTCTGTAACCTGAATATAGGGCACATTTGTGAGAAGATAAAAAAATTTAAATTTGTTCAAATAGAATGAGTCTTAGCTAAGAAGAAAAATGATAGGAAAAAACCTGAATGATAGTCCAAAAATTTTAAATTTAAATTTTTTTTTTATTGAATCACAGTGAGATACCCAGTTACAAAGCTGTTCATAATTGGGTTTCAGTCATATAGTGTTCCAAAACCTGTCCCTTCACTAGTGTACATTTCCCACCACCAGTGTCCCCACTCTCCTATCTCCTCTCCTTCAAATCTATGGCAGGCACTTTTCTTTTGTCTCTCTGTCTCTCTGACTCTCTCTCTATTTCTCTCTGTCTCTCTGTCTCTCTCTTTCTCTCTCTCTCTTTCTCTCTCTCCTCCTTTTGGGCATTATGGGATAACCCAACTTTTAAACTCATGCTTTAACTATTTTTTTTTTAAAAAACCAAGGTCATTTTATATATTATGGTTATACCGGAGAAAATTCAACAAAATTCAAAATTAAAAAAAAATCTTATCTAAAGCTAAGAGACTTGTTTAACTAGAAGTATATGCTTTTAATAACTGAAAATTAAAAGACAGTTCTATATTTTAAATTATTTGAGGACAACAGATATTAATTAGTAATTTCATTGCAAAACTTAATTGTATAATGCGAGAATGTTTAAACTGATTTAGAGATCATCTGTAAATATATTTATTTATTTATTTTGATTTTTGGGTCACACCCAGCGATGTTCAGGGGTTACTCCTGGCTCTGCACTCAGGAATTACTCCTGGCGGTGCTGGGGGTACCATATGGAATGCCAGGGATCGAATCTGGGTCGGCCACGTGCAAGGCAAACGCTCTACCCACTGTACTATTGTTCCGGCCCCAGTAAATATATTTATAATTTTCAAGTACTTGAGGATGTTATATGTACTTTGTAACTGTGGCTCATAAAAGTCAGTTCTTTTCTTTTAACACTTTGTTTTTTAAATGTACCACCATTCACTAAAACATGCCACCCTTGCTCCTCCCCTCAACACTCAGTTCCTTTTGGTTTCCTCAATTCTATTATTGATACCTACTGGCATATTTTAACTTTGTTTTGACTTTCCATCTAGTTTTCTTATATTTCATATATAAGTAGAGTCATCCAATATTTGTCTTTCTGGCTTATTTTGTTTCACATAATTCCCCAAATGTTTTCTAGTTTGCTGGAAATAATTTAATCATATATATGTACATATATAAAGATAAGAAGATAAGAATATGCATATAAGAAGATTTAATCTTATAGCTGAATAATATGCCATTGTTTTATGTTATAACACATCTTCTTTATCCTATTATCTATCCATGGACACTAAGGTTGTTTCCATATCTCAGCTGTTGTCATAAACATTGTAATTATAGAACTTCAAGGTAATAATTTTGTGTATATTTTTATATACTCTTAAAAGTAGAATTGCTTGTTTATATGGAAGCTTCTTTTTTTTTTTTTTTCAGAAAACTCCATACTGCTTTTCAGTATAGTTATATCAATTTACATTCCCAACCATAAGACAAGAGTTCATTTTTCTCCATATTCTTACCAATACAATTTATACATCTAATTGTTTTTTATTTCTTATTCTAGGTTTAATTTTCCATAAGTCAATAATATTAAGAACTTGGCCCAATAGTTGACTTACAATAATTCCTTATTGATGTAATTGAAGTAATTAACTACAGATTCTTAATTGACTGTTATCCCTCAAAATTATTTTATATATGTCTCCCACCTATCCATTTACCTGTCTCTACAGTTATCCAGTCATCCTTGTAAATATTTAACCCTCAAGATCAAGCCTAAGAGATTCTTTCTATTTGGTAATTGGAAAAGAAAAATTACTCAGGGAAGAATTCTAGTTCAAAGAACCAAATCTTTCCATCTAAGATTCAATAGAGTTGCATTAGATTACTCTAATTAGATCACAATAAAGTTGCTTGAGAAATCATTACAGTAGAGGCAGACTCATTTTTAACTCTGCCAGCTTTCTTCATTGTTCTCTTTGGCCATGATGGAGGAGTGCAAAGAACGTATGCTGTTTTCCCTCCAAAGCCCTATGTGTTTCTTTGGAACCACTTTTTAACAAAGTAAAAAGTTCATTCTCACCACATGTGCATGACTCACGGGGTGGGGTGGGGCATTGCTTTTGTTATTTATCCTGCAATATCACTGTATCACTGTCATCCTGTTGCTCATTGATTTGCTCAAGCGGGCACCAGTAACGTCTCCATTGTGAGACTTGTTGTTACTGTTTTTTGGCATATCAACTATGCCAGGGGGTGCTTGCCAGGCTCTGCCATGTGAGCGAGACACTCTCGGTAGCTTGCCGGGCCAAAGAGATTTTCATGAAAATGCACTGTTTTTTTAAAATTAATAAAATATGCACCTTTTGGGCCTGAGCGACAGTACAGCAGGTAGGGCGTTTGCCTTGCACACGGCCAACCTAGGTTCCTTACATGGCATCCCATATGTGCAGAGTGCAGAGCCAGGAATAACCCCTGAGCCTTGCTGGGAGGGACCCAAAAAAGTCAAACAAAAAAATGCACTTTTTAAAAATAAGATGACATCTCTAGGACTCCAGCCTGAATCATGTATTTTTTTTCTGTTTTTTTAAAATTTTTAGTTATAACCATGCAGAATGTTTAATTCTATGATTTTTAAAATTTATTTTATTGTAGGCCTTCTAAGGAGTGTTAGAAGTGTTCTCTCAGTGATACTATATGACTCCAGTGCTAGGGTAGGATGCTGCTGTACCACTTGGTCCGCAGCGCTGAATGGTGCTCAGTGTCCTTTGGCTTATAACGGTGGCGCTCAGAGGTCATGTGGTGCTAGAGATAAACTTAAGCACTTCTGCATGCAAAGCATGTTTCTCAGTCCCTTAGTTGTCTTCTCAGCCCTCTTCGATAATTTTTTCAATTTAATGTATTAATTACAATATTTATATATAATATATGTTTGTATATCTTATATATTATGTAAATATATTGTGATAAATTATAGATATAATTATATGCTTTAAATATATAATTTATAAAATAATATATTTCTAGTATATAATATAAACTATATTTTATATAATAAATTTATGGTATGTTGAATTATATAGTATATAATATATTATAAATATAAATGTATGTAAAATAAATATATAGTTATATATAAACTATAATATAATGTAATGTTTATATATAATATAATGCAATGTTGACAATGTTTGTAATTTCTGGAATTTAGCTCCGAATCTTTAAATGTGTATAGACTTACCACTTTTGCACCTCACTACTTGAAACATCATTCTATTCATTCTTTGTACTCCTTTCCCCTGGTAAGTACCATAGTTTCCTCTGTGAAGTAGCTAAGTTTTCTTGTTTACCATATTTTATTAAGCCTACAGCTTTTTTTTAATCACTGTGAGAGACAGTTACAAAGCTTTCATGATTTTCAGTCATAAAATGATCGGACACCCATCTTTCCACCAGTGTACATTTGCTACCACCAATGTCCCTAGTATCCCTCCTGCCACCCCACCCTCCCACCCTCTCCCTCTATGGCAGATAATTTCCCTCTTACTCTTTCTCTGCTTTTGGGCATTATGGTTTGCAATACAGATACTGAGAGGCCATCATGTTTTGGTCCTTTATCTACTTTCAGCACACATCTCCCATCCCATCCTGAGTGATACCTCCGTCTACAGCTTTATTAACAAGTCTATGTCAATGCTTTACACATGTGTCTTATGCCCTGGCTGCTTCTAAAACTTTCCCAAGACTTTTGTAGCTATCTCCCTATATAACACACAGTTACATCCTATCCATACTGGGAAGAAAAAGAAAAATGGGGGAGAAGGGGGAGACAATAAAATTAACTAGATGTTTTTGGTAAGATTTACTTTCTACAGTTCTAAAAATATGTGAGAATAGAGAGACTTCCAGAAAATTTGGCAACCATGTACAACAAAGACTTATACTCCTCATTAAAATTCTGGGAGGAGGGCCAGAGGTAGCATAAAGTAGAACTGTCTTTCCAATTTTTAGACAGACTGGAAAAGACACCCCACCCTGACATTCCTCAAAGTCTGCATAAGACAAAGATAAAAATTTCTACATGCTGAGGTTTAAGACTACTGAGAATTGAGTCAGTGATCTCCTAGGAGTTATTACAAAGGGATTGTCTGGAACTGGAGGGTGGATGCAGGGACATCAACTGGGCTGAGGAATTGGAGAGATAGGACAATACTTGCCTTGCAGGAGGCTGACCCCAGTTCAATCCCTGCCATCATATGTGGTCCCTGAGCACAGTCAGGAGTAGACCATAATAGGATGTGGTCCAAACTACTCCACGTAACCAAAATGAAGGCTGAGTTGAGGCTAGAGAGAACATGGAGTGAGAGGGTGGAGACAGGGAGTGAGAACTGAAAGGACGTTGAAAGATCTTGGAGTTTGCCAAGAGAAGAGATGGGAAGTCACATTGTCCAGGAACTAAAGATCACATGCCTGTAGATAGGCTGCCAACTGCTCCCCACCTCCTATGGTCAGTGGGAACCAGATAGAGAGGAGTAGGAGCCAGATGCCATAAAGCCATCATGTCTGGAGAACTTCCCTCAGTCCCAGACATCCTGAGAATGCAGAAATAGAGGAATTCTTAAAGGTTGAGTACAGATTCAAATAATGAAATGATAAAACTATAACCAGTCATGATTGACTTTGCTAAAAGAAACCCAGTATTATGATTAAAATACCAAAGCTATAATTGATAAGATTAAGTGCTTTAATTATTGTTAGAAATGGACTCTCCTAGCAAGTTAAGTTCAGCTTAGAGTAATGAAGTGTTATTTACTTACAATACTTGTGACCCTAAATTTTTTAACAAGTACATAAAATTAATTCCATGTTCTCTGTAGAAGTTTTACTGATGATTCTCTTTTCTATTCATAATACAAAATTTTTATGCTTGGCTAATATTTAATAGTTTCTAACCAATTTGTGTTTTCCATTTAGCCAAGAATTATGGACATTTACCAAGCCACCAAATATTTTCCATTAATAAAGGCTTAAAGAATTGTGTTTTGGGAGTTGGAAAGATGGCACAGTGGGGAAGGCGTTTGCCTTGCACGGGTTTGATCCCTGGCATCCCATTTGGTCCCCTGAGAACTGTCAGGAGTGATTCCTGAGCACAGATCCAGGAGTAACCCTTGAGAATTGGTGGGTGTGATGCAAAAAAAAAGCAAAAAAAATGCGTCTTGGGGATAATCCTATTTTATAAAAAAGCTACTTTTAAAAGAAGTATTTCCCATAATATCTCATCTCCTTCAGGTACATTGATATCCCCATTATAAACATCCCCCACTAGAGTGGTACATTTGTTATCATTGATGAACCTACATTACATTTTAATATCATTCAAAGTGTATAGTTTATCTTATGATTCATTCTTTGTGTTGCATACATTACATGGATTTGGAAAAGTGTACAGTAACAACTATCCATCATTATAACATCAATCGGATATTTCACTGCCTTCAGAATACTCTGTGCTCCTCCAACTCAACTGTCTTTTCACTCTAGTCCCTGAAAAGCTCTGATTTTTTTTTTTACTGTTTCCATATTGCATCCTTTTCCAGACTGTCACACAAATGGACATCACACTGTAATTTTTGAATTGGGTTTTTTAAATTGGTAAGATGCATTTCAGCTTTCTTTGGGTCACACCTGGTGATGCACAGGTTTCACTCCTGGCTCTGCACTCAGGAATTTTCCCTGGCGGTGCTCAGAGGACCATATGGAATGCTGGAATCGAACCCGGATTGGTCATGTGCAAGGCAAATGCCCTAACCACTGTGCTATCACTCCAGCCCCCCTGCAATTTAAATACTGCTAATGGTAGGGTTTCATGCATTGAAACCAGTGTCCCTTCCGTCCACCGTTATTCCAGGGTCCCATCCTATCCACCCACCCCTGTAATTAGTAAACTCAGTTCTGTAGAGCAATTCTCAGGTTCTGTTGTCTGTGACCATTGTTATTTCCTTACTATGTTTCTTTACATCCCAATATTCGTCTTTCTTCCTCTGATAGACTAAACTCAGCATGATAATCCCCAGTTCTGTCCTAAATGCTGACAATATTTCTTTCTTTTTTTTTTTTGCGTTGAATCATGTTTTATTGTCTGAATGTACCAGCGTTTGTTTTTGCATTCACTTACTGAAGGACATCTTGGTTGCATCTAAGATATGACAGTAATGAATAAAACTGCCAGAAGCATTCATGTATAAGTTTTGTGTGAACACAAATTTTCAACTTATTTGGGCAAAGTGTAAGGAGTATGATTGTTGTATTATATGGCAAAAATAGGTTGAGCTTTGTAAGATCTACCAATTTGTCTTGCAGAGTAACTATCATTTTGTATTCCTACCAACAATTAATGGGAAGTATTGTTCCCCATCATCATCAGCATTTGGTCTTAATGTTCCAGATTTTGGCCTTTCTGATAGGTGTGTAGTGGTGTTGTTGCTTCAATTTATATTTCCCTGGTTGTATATTGTTGATAACCCTTTTTATATATTTATTTGACAGTTACATTCCTCCTTTGTGTAGTGTCTGTTAAGTTCTTTATCCCACTTTTAAGGAGAGTTATTTATTGTGTAGTTTTCGAGTTCTTTGTGTATTTTTAAAAACACATTAGATATATATTTGTAAATATATGTATATATATTATTGGCCCATTGTTGATAAAAATCAGATGGGCCAGACACAAAATGCAATTTAGAAATGACAGCTGGACTAGAGCTGTTACCAACTGGATTCCACTGGAGGTCAAAAGAACATGTGGCCGCCCACCTACGAGATGGTCAGACTTCTTTGTCAAGACCCTGAATGAATAGTTTGAGGTTCTTCATGTTCCTGGAGTGAGCAGACGCAATTGGGCTACACTAGTACGAGACAGGGACATATGGAGATGTTACTGGCGCCCGCTCGAGCAAATCGATGAACAACAGGATGACAAGTGATAAAAATAATACAAATATATATAAATATGATTTTCAGGCTACACCCAGAAGTTCTCAGAGCCTACTCTTGACTCTGTGCTCAGGGATCACTTCTGGTGGACTCAGAGGACTATATGGGGTGTTGGGGATTGAAACAAGGTTCACTACATGTAAGGCAAATACCTGACCTGCCTCTGGCTCCAATATTGTATCCCAATATTTGACTGGACTTCTCATTCTCTTGAAATTTTTTTTGCAGAATAGGATTTTTTAAAATTTTAATGAAGTCTAGCTTATCAATAATTTCTTTTGTGGATTGTGCCATTAATGTTATATCTAAAAATATCCGTGTTCTCCCCAAGGTGACCCATCTTTATTTTAGCAGGAGATGACCAGTTGTTTCAGCACTATGTGTTGAATAATCTCTGTTTATAATAATAACAATTATAATTATAATAATTAACTAAGGTTAATTATTATTAACTACAATTTAGATGGCATCACATGCTTGTGATAGTGTTTATGTTTATGGTTTTGATGTACACTGCTTCTTCCTCTCACCACTACCCAATGCCCAATACCCTGCACCAATGTTCCCTTGTTACTTCCAGTTCATCCTATCATTCCCCCACACACACCTTCCCCACTGCTTGATATTCTTAGTTTTGTAGCCAGGGCCAAGAATTTGTTATTACACATGATTTGTTCCCTTGTTTTATTTCTCTATATACATAAATGAGTGAGATCATCTGATATATGTATTTTTTCTTCTAACTTCTTTCTCTTAGCATGATACCCTCCAGTTCTATCCATATTGCAGTGAACTGTACGTTTTCATCTATTCTTCTGGCTGCACATATTCCATTGTGTATTTATAGCATGTTATCAATTCAATCGTCACTGACATTTGGGTTGTTTCCATATTCTGCCTGTTGTACTTAGAACTGCAATAAATGCCAATGTGCATATATCTTTTAGTTTTGGGGAGTAGAAGTGGAAATATGGAAGCTCTATCCTTACTCTATGGAGAAATTTCCATAATGTTTTCCATAGAGTCTGAACAAGAGAAACAGTCATTGAAGGTTCCTTTCTCACCATATCTCACCACATCCCCAACTACTGTTTCCAGTCTTTTTGAGATATGATATTCTCACTAACACTGTATGATATCTGTCATTTTGACTTATTTTTCCCTAATAATAAGTGACAATGAACGCTTTTGAATATGCCTATTGGCCATGTATTTGTCCTTTTTGTGAAAATATCTGTTCATCTTTACTTTTCATTTTTTTGATGGGGTCATTAGTCTTTTTATTGTTGAGTGTTGTGAATACTCTTGAATATTAGTACTTTATCTGATGTGTTGTGTGCAAGTATCTTCTCCTATTCAGTAGGTTGTCTTCTTATTTTAGCCCAAGTTTCTTTTACCTCAAAAAGTATTAAATTTAATTTACTGTAGTCCCATTTGTTTATTTTATTGTTATCTTTGTCGGTGGAATTACATCATGAAAACATTCCTGAAAACTCTACTTAGAGTTTTTTTCAGTGTACTTTATGGATTGTGGTCTAATATCAATATATTCAAATTAACTTTTGTGCATAGTATGAGATGTGAATCCAATTTAGTTTATTTTTTTTTGAATGTCCAGTTTTCCCAGTGGCCTTTGTTGAAGAGGCATGCTTCACGTAACTAAATTCTTTGTCACAGATAACATCTCCATAAATATAAAGGTTTATCTTTGGGCTCTCTGTTATACTCAATTTATCTGAGAGTCTGTCTTTAATTCCTGTACACCAGATGTGATCTTAAAATGAAAAAGAAATAAAAACATAAATTTTATGGCACATAAATTATCTCAACAAGCCCACAGTAACTTTGTAAATCAAAACCAGAAGCATTAACACTTTTGTAACCATTTACCTAAATTATGATAAAAATGAAGACACTTAAAATAATAATGAAATAGGTTAAAATATTATGTATCACTGTGTCACTGTCATTCCGTTGTTCGTTGATTTACTTGAGCGGGCACCAGTAAGGTCTCCATTTGTCCCAGCCCTGAGATTTTAGCAGCCTCTCCTTACTCATCTTTCCCAAGGATTAGAAGCTTCTTTCGGGGTCAGGGGAATAAGACCTGTTATTGTTACTGTTTTTGGCATATTAAATACACCACAGGGAGCCTGCCAGGCTCTGCCCTGCTGGCAGGATACTC